>NC_142501.1:63396009-64055453 GCF_057876585.1 Rhinolophus sinicus | reverse complement strand
GAAATTATTCTTTTAAGTTTTAAACTGCCCTGCTTATTTTCCTGTCCCTGCATCTCGAATTGTGATTGCTGAAGTAGCTTTGCCTTGAGCTAAAGGTGTAATCTTGCCCTGCACTTTGGGACCACATTTATTCCCAGGCTTAGGAAACAAGAAGAGGAGCCACATGAGCCCCTGGATGGAGGGTGACCAGCTCAACACACAGGCTGCATCACAGCACAGGCGTCCTGATGCTGCTATTCCAGTCCCCTGGTAACCAGGGTAGTGCATTGTTTTCTTGTAGTGAACACTTCATCTGGCACACCTGTCTCCCCATGGACTTAATTTCTTGTTGCCGAACTGCCTGTTAGTCTCTACTTCTGAAGATTACACCTTTGAATGTCTGACTGTATCAGGCAGCAGGGTTCAATGCTGGAGATACCACCTGAAGTCTTTTAAGCAGAAAGGGATTTAATATGGAGATTTAGATCATTACAAAAATCACTGGAAGTTTGGGTTATAACTTGAGGTCCAGGAATGACTCCCCAAACACCATGAAAAACTGACCTCCCAGGGAAGTTACCTCCTCTGCCATCAGAGGTCTGGAAGCTGATGTGACTGCCGCTGCAACTGCCTCTTGACAACAGGGAAACTGGAGACTGGACAAAGAAGACCTCAGAGTTCCACGATTGTGTGTCATCCATAAACAGCCAAAAGCAGCGGTAAGAAAGCCTCCACTTTAGCTCTGCCTTTTCAAATATGTGTAGGTGCATCTAATTGGAATTTAATCAAATATAGAGCTCTGCTGCAAGGAAGTCTGGGAAATTTATTATCTAGTTTCCCATCTATTTCAGTATAGAGAGCCACACTACAAGGAAGTGGCAATGAACGCCAAGTGCCATATCCAACACATCAGGTCTACGTGGCACTGGAAGTCCTAGCCAGTATATTACAGCATGAAAAAATAAGTGAAAGGCATACAGTCAGAAAGGAAGGAGTGAAACTATTCTTATTCATAGATGACATGATTTCATACAAGGAAAATTATCACAGACCGACAAACAAACAAACAGAAAATACTGGAAGAATTAAGTATGGGTATAGCAAGGTCCATGATACAAGGTCAACATAAAAAGGTTCAGCTGCATTTCTCCATATGAGCAATAAACAAGTGAAACCTAAAACTTTTAAAATACCATTTATAAGTAGCATTAGAAAACATGAAATACTCAGGGATGGATTTTATAAAACATGTGTAAGATCTGTACACTGAAAATTATAAAATATTACTGAATTGAAAGAAGACCTAACTAAATAGAGTTATATCATGTTCACAGATTGGAAGACGATATAAAAATGTACATCCTACTCCAACTGACCTTTAAATTCAATGACAGCTCAATCAAAATCTCAGCAGGTTTTAAAAAAAGACATTAATAATCTGATTTTAAAATTTATATGGAAAGGCAAAAAACCCAGTATAGTCAAACGAATGCTGAAAAAAACTCCACAAAGTTAGATATCTTACACTACCTGAACTTAAGACTCTTGGGTTCCCGGACACAATTCCAAGTGTGTGTGGCAGGGGTGGGGGTGGGGGCAGCATGGGAGGGGGAGGCCTCCCACACAACACCAAGCAATTCTCTGGCACCAGCAGGGTCTCTGAAAACTCTCCTCGATTCTGACATTATCTGCCTGTATAGACAGCAACAGATTCCACACCTAAAAGACTCAGTGACACAAGACTGACACGCTCCCACCCCCGTACTACTGACTAACTGGCTATAGATCAGAGGTTCTCCATGCGGTTTGATTCATTTTCTGGAGTGGTTCACAGAACTCAGAAAAACCTTTACTTCCTAGATCACTGGTGTATTATAAAAGGATAGAACTTGGGGGCAGCCAGATAGAAGGGATGCACTGGGCAAGGTACATGAGAAGGTGTGCAGAGCTTCTATGCCTTCTCCAGGCAGCCAACTCTCCCAGCACCTCCGGATGTTCAGCAACCTGGAAGGTCTCCAAATTCCATCCTTTGGGGCTTTTATGGAGGCTTTGTTGCACGGGCATGATTGATTAAATCATTGTTGATTGATTCAACCCCCAGGCCTTCTTCCCTTCAGGAGGGACTGAAAATTCCAACTGTCTAATCACATGCTTTGTTCCTCTGGTGACCAGCCCCCATCCTTAGGCCACCTAAGGGCATTCCAATGTCACATCATTAACATAGCAAAAGACACCTTTATCGTTCTCTACACTTAAGAAATTCCGAGGGTTTTAGGAGCTCTGTGCCAGAAATGGGGATGAAGACCAAATAATCTATTTCTTAATATGAATCGCAATATCACAAAGACATATTCTAAAATTACAATAATCAATACAGTGTGATATCAGTATAAGAATAAAGCTATAGATCAATGGAATAAAACAGTGGTTCCAGAAATACACCCACACATATATGCTCAATTGATTCTCCACAAAGGCGTCCAGGTAATTCAATGGGGGAAAAGGATAGCCTTTTTTAATAAATGATGACAGAACAACTAGATATCTGGGAGGAGGGGAGTATAAATTTCAATTCTTCCTCATACCATATACATAAATGAACTTGAATGGATTACAATTTACAAACATAAAACCTAAAATAAAATGCTTCTAGAAGAAAACAGAAAAATCTTCATGACTTTGACATATACAAAGATTTCTTAGGATACTGCATAGTTTTTTAAGATTCAAAGAGCTTTGGAGTCAGGCAGATTCTCTAGTTTTGCCACTGATGATATTCAAACTTATAGCCTACTAATTTTATTATTCTTAATCCAAGTTTCCTCTTCAGTAGAGCTTTCTGTAAAATTAAATGAAATATTATATACAAAGTATTTCCACTCTGTTTATTGCATAGAATACACCCACAAAGTGATAGCTATTAATATAAACAAAGGTAACTGTCACATTCATGACTTCTATAAGATTTGCATAGATTCTAGTCCGATTCTGCAATTTTCAAGCATCCCAGGTGAATAACAGCCAGGTAGCAAATTGAAGCTGAGGCTTGCATTTTAAACTGAAGTTCCTAAAATTCTGGTCATTTTTTTTTAAAAAAGTGATAAATTGAATGTCATTAAAACTAAAAACTTCTAATTTTTTTAAAATTTTAATTATTTTATATTAGCTTCAGTTTTACAAAACAGCATGATGATTATACATTTATACCCCTCACAGAGTGATAACTCCCTCTCCCAATCTGCTACCCCTCTGACATCATATATAGCTGTCACAATACCGTTGACTCTATTCCCTGTGCTGTACTCCACATCCTGTGACTATATATATATATAAAATATAATTATAGTTGACTTTCAATTTAATAAAATGAAAAGGTAAACCACAGACTGGGAGAAAATATTCACAATACATGTATCTGATAAAGAACTTGTATCTCCAATGGTCATAATTCAATAAGGCAAACAACACAAACAAAAAATGTACAAAGTGTTTAAACAGACACCTCTCAAAAGAAGATATACAAACGGCCAATAAACACACGACAGCATGCTCAACATCACAAGTTATTAGAGAAGTGCAAACTAAAACCCAGTGAACTACAACAACACACCTGCTAGCATGGCTACAATTCAAAAGGGTGAGCGTACCAAGTGTTGCCCAGGACGTGGAGCAGCCAGTACTTTCATACATTGCTGGTGGGAATGTAAAATGGTGCGCCCATCTTGTTTACAATTTGTCAGTTTCTTACAATACACACACCATGCATAAAACACAATATACACTTCCCATATATAAACAATAATATAAACAGCCATTTTAAAATAGAGGCGGAGCTGCCATGCGGAAGATCTGCCTTGCATGCCTCAAACCTTCGGATGCTAAAAAACAAGGAAAAATAACCTTTGGACTGGGCCTAAGCAACATTGTTTCCCAAAAAAACTGTTTGCAACCATAATAAGAAAGCAGTTATTATGACTACTGGACTGGAAATTAAGAACATTATTTAGAATTAATATTACTATGCTATGTTATCTGTCCCAATAGAAATGCATTCCGGGTACTGATGTAATTGTTCCCCTTCCCTTTCTCATTAAACACCCATTGCCTTTGTCTCCTAATTTGAACATTATCTGAGCTTCTGCCTGAATGAATGATTCCCAAATAGCTATTCCTATTGATCTCAAATAAATGCTTGTTTGCCTCTCACTTTGAAAGGCCGTTTTATTTTTAGGTTAACACATATAATTTAGCAATTCGACTTGGTATTTGCTCAGGGGAAATGAAACATATCCACACAAAGATTTGAATATGAATGTTAATAACTTTATTCTTAATGGACAAAAACTAGAAACAATCAATCAACAGGTGAATATATTTAAAAAATTTTGTGTGACTACTAAAAGTGAAACTGCATTGGAACTACTCAGTAATAATAAGGAATGAACTACTAATACATATCAATATGGAGACATTTCAAAACCGTTTTTTTTAGTTAAAAAGCTAGACATGAAAGAGTCCACAGTATACGCTTCCATTTATTTGACATTTTAAAACAGGAAAAATTAATCCACAGTGACAGACAGCAGAATGACGTTTGCCTTTGATGGGAGGTGGGGAGAGAATGACAGCAAAGAGACATGAGTGAACATTTGTCTTTACTTTGAATGGAATAGTAGTTACATGGGTACACTTTTGTCAAAACTCAACTAACAATACACTTAAAAAACGTGTATGTTATTATATGTAAATTATGTATATCAATAAAATTAAACTGTAAAAAGTCAAACTATATACTGTATGTACGTCTGATCATAAAACAAATCCCCAATTTATACCCCCCTGCAAGGAACATGTAATCATATCTTTTTTTTTCCTACACTGAAAACATTGGGGACTCGGCTGGCCATTCAAGGCCATGGACTTTCCAACCTAGAACCATGGCCTAACTTGTTCTTAAGCTCGTGGTGAAGGCCCCGACGCTGGTAAACACTGCTGCAACTTGAAGCCCGCATTGGCCACATTTTAGCACTATGCCAAGGTGAGCTGTTTCCTCCGATCCATGAGATCCCTACAGCTTTTCAGAGCTTGAAAAAAATAGTCAATAGTGCTCAAACTGGTAGCTTCAAACAGCTCATAGTTAAGGAAGCTCTGCTGAATGGTTTAGTGGCCACTGAGGTGTGGATGCGGTTTTATGTCAGCAAGATCACAAGCAAGTGTGACATCAATGGCTATAATATTTGAAGACCAATCTTTCGCATCTGTTTCTTTTTGGTTTATTATTTGCATGTTCTTGGACTATGTGTGATCAGACCACTATTTGAATAAAAGATGTCCAGAAAAAAAGAAAGAAAGGAAACAACACTGGAGATGATACATCTGAGACTGAGGTTAGTTAGTATGTCGCTAGGTAGACAGGGAGGTCCCTGGTGGAATAAACAAAAAGACAGCCATATCCTGAAACTCCGAGGCTCTGGAATGTCTCCTTCACTCCAGGACAAAGATATGAGAATATGCCTTCAGGTTAATAAATTATCTCAAATCCCTTTTGGCCAGACAAAGGAGCAGATCGGATAGATAGGAATGGGTTACTTCGGTAATCCCTTCAGGATGGGCAAACAGGACAAACCTGATAGATGAATTCCATTAGAAGGCGCCAGCTCCCTTCCCCAAGCAAGCAAGGGAAGGTATAAAAGTAAGAACTTTTGCCTCAGTCACTGGGCACCCCCATTCGGGACCCCTCCGTTCGGGAGCTCTGACCCTTTGCTTTCAATAAACTATCTTCCTTCGTAACTTTTTTGCTTCTCCCTGGTTCGTGTGTCCACTCTTCGCCTTCACGAGACACCATCTGGCCCACACCCAGAAACTGCCGACAGATCCAACATCATCTACATCAAATCCTTTAAAATTTTTCCATTTGCTATGCAAAAAGAGGTATCTAATTGACTTGAATTGACCAGAAATTAGTGACTGTTAGTGTCTTTGGTCTCTCTCTCTCTCTCTCTCTCTCTCTCTCTCTCTCTCTCTCTCTCTCTCTCTCTCTCCCCCTCCCACTCTCTCCTCCCCCCATCCACCCCCTCTCAATAGTATTACTGTCTCTCTCCTCTCTCTGAGTCAAAAACATAGGAACTATGTTGAATTTCTCCTAACCCTATCTGTCATAATCATTTGCAGGTCAATTGCTAAGTCCTTTGTAAGAGTTTTTGCATCAGCATCATTTCCTTTCTCACCATTACTTCTGCCACTTTAGTTCATTTGACCTTTTTATTTACTCTATTATAAGCAGACCAGCCAAGTTAAGCCCTTACCTCTAAGTTCGCCTTCCAATCCAACCTACTTTCTGTTCTGTAGTTAATTTTCTGAAGCATGTCTTCATAATCGTGCTCACAGGATCAAAAACAAACAACAAAAGCAAGTTTCAGCGGACTGCTTACTAAATAAAATCCCAACACCAGCATTCAAGATACTCTAGAATTAAGCTGCAGTCTGCATTCCCAGACTTACATTCCATTATTTTCTTACATCTACTCGGGCCGTATAGTGTAATGGTTGAAAACTATTATTATTATCTCTTATTAACAAAAGCAACATGGAGAGCCAAGTACTTCTAACATTTCTAAATAAGCTGTGTGCAAAGGGCAACCTCTGACACTTCATCAAATATTCAGAAAGCCCTCTAGTCATAAGCCACAGCTGTTTCTATGGTCTGGTTTTCTTGGAAAGCATATGTTTCCTTCAGGTCTACTACCATAAAAATGATGCTTGCCTTCTCTTGTGTTATTCAGAGACATATTTAGCTAATTCATTCTACAAACAAGGATTCATATAGAGAACATGGCCTTTTGAACCTGAACAAATCTGTATTTTAGATAGTCAAGTTACCTTAGTCATGTTTTCAGTATAATTTTTTTCTTTGTCTTAAATGATACAATCTTTATTAAAGTCAACAAATATTTATTGAGGACTAACTGTGAAATATACTGTACTAATGCCTATAGAAAACTAAAAGATGAATAGGGTAAAGCCCTTTAAACATCTTGCAATCTGGTAAAAGGTCAAGATAATAAATCCTGAAAATCTTTAACTTAAAGTAAAAATATTTTTAACACTCCTAGAGGCACATAAAATGCTATACAATGGCTGAAAGAAAGGACAAGTCATATCCGGTGTGTGAACCAAGGTTTTTTGACAAGGTCCTGGAAGGAGAGGTACTATTTTGACAGGCAGAGATAGTTCAAGAAGGCTTTCTAGGCAGAAGCAGTATTAAAGATTATTGATTGAAAAATCAACTAAAGTAGGTGGTTTGTCATCCAAAAGGATTTATTCAGGGGAAAAAGAAAAGGTTGCAACCCAGTGCGTGCAGACATGGCAAGCTATATGCACAGTCTGGCCTGTGTGCCAAGATGGAGGGGTATTTATAGAAGCGAAAAGGAAGAAAAGGAAAGGGGACTTTAGAACCATAGAGCTGTTATAAACATAGAGCTCTTCCTATAGGGTTCTCATGTGTAGAATTCTCATGATTATGCAGAATGTGAGAAATTCCATAATACGATCTTGCTCCTTCCATAGACCCTCCTGACTGACGATGTTTGCTGAAAGTTCCAGTTAGTCTGTAGCACTATAAAACCGAAGAGTTTAGAGAAATGTTTGGGGTTTTCAGGGAGCGGTTAACCAGTGTGCCAAGCTGACTGATGCATAGTGTCCTTAAAGGGGCAGTTAGACCGCTGTCAGTAGAAAGCCTGGAGTGGAGTGGCGGGCTGAGGGATTTAGACGTTTGTCCAAAGCAAAGAGCCTGTTAAATGGTATATAGCAAATGCGTGGTTGCCACAATGTTTGAGGAAGATTACCCTGTAAGGATAGCGGAAGAAGGAAGGAATCGGAAAACAAGGAGGAAAACTAGGAGGATAACTCAATACCAGGTGAAAAGTAATACATTGGGAGGAGGGAGTCATAAAGAGGAAGGTAAATAGAAGTGGCATTTCAAAAAGCTTTTACAGGGCTTAGAAATGTATATTAAAGGTAAAGGAGGGGAAGCTAAGATGAATATTGGCTGCGCAGATATATTACACAGGCACTGGGCTCGAAGGTTTTGTCGCAGCATCTGGGCAACGTTAGAGGAGCAGCAAAGAGGTCTCCAAAGTTTCCAGATTAGGGAATGGCGACAATGCCTGTAACATTAAGAGAAACTGGGAAATTAGGAGATAGTTTAACTTGGATGTGTTGAGCTTGATATTCTGGGGGAATACTTAGGTGGTGATGTGTCATAGAAATTGAAAATAAAACAAGGGAGCCCAGGAGCAGCGCCCAGGTAGGTGACAGGTTTGGAAATCAGCCAGATAGTAGTGATAGTGAGAGCTGAGGATAAGATCTCCAAAAGCTGTGGAGAGAGAAAGGCTCTGGGCTGAATGAGAATAATGGTGATAGCCCTCATCATCACTACGATCGCTACTAAATGACTAGCATCAGGCCAAACGCTTTCCATGTTTTAGCTCATTGAAGCATCACAATCAAGGAACCTGAAAAAGTGATCGTTATGACTAACCAATTATTAATACATGATGTGAAAAATTAAGTTTTAGAAGTAGAATCCCAGATGATTTCAAGATGTCAAGTAGCAAAGAAGGGGGTCATAGAAGGGATAAGGAAAGAGCACCAAAGTTCAATGTCATTTTTAGAGAATGCTGCTTCACTCCACCTGTTGATTATTAGTCAAGTAGAAGTTTAACGCGTATTAGAAAGTGTTGAAGGGGTATAGTGTGCCCTCAAGTTATTGGAAGGAGGAAAGAGAATGCGAAAAAACAACAAGTGCCTATGAAGGTATGTACAGTTATGAACCTTTACAATCTAACAATATAGCATCAAAATGTATTTTTAAACTGCTAGAAATAGACAGATACAGAGGGTATATCTGTATCCCAAAAAAGTATACACATTTTAATAAAGTAAAACTGTATTAAAATAATAACACTCAATATATACTGATAAAAAAAGATGAACACAAGTTTGACTTCTGCACTTACAAGAGGTGCTCAAAGTGGTTACCATCAGCGTCCAGACACTTGTGATTACGGAGAACTACTGCTTGAGCAACGTTGACCAAAGTGTCCACTTATATACATTTTTTTGGCACCCCCAGTACTTACAAATCCACAGTCATAGGGAAAGCTATTAATAAACTCTCTTATTTAAAAAAAAAAAAAAAAAAAGCTGGGCTGGAGGAAGTGGCTTATATGTATGGCAGCCTGAAACACTGAACTGGGCATACTTACCCATCCACCAGAGACACATCTGGATAGCCGAAGCCTCCTCACAATGGTCCTAATTCTGTAAAACAACCTCTGGAATAGTGGAGCCAACCAAACACTTTGCAGTGTTTTCTGTAAAGAGATGGCTTCAGTGAGGAAAAAAAGGACAACTGAACTATGCATGTTCATTTCTTACCCTAAACTCACAACGCAGAGAAGTTACTCTGTCTTCCTTGGGAAGTTTGAGGAGCTGTGCAAAGAAACAGGATGTTCAGGAAAAATCTTTCTCGTGAAAATCAGAGGAACGTAGAAGACGTATACCCCAAAGAACAACTAGATCGAAGGATGTGAAGATTTTGTAGGATACACACTGTCAGATTACTTTCCATCAGGATTTGACCAAATACTTTGTAATTCTACTATAGAGGTATGAGAGTAGCCAGTTTACACGACCTTTGATAGGTGTGCCAGCCACTGCATGTTGTTTGTGCAATTTCCCTTTCCTGATTTTTCTTGTAACAGATTATGATGTTGGGGTGGCAGTGTGCCGTGCTTATAAATTCTCAGCCTCCCTTGCAGTTAGGGATGGCTATGTTATACACTTCTTACCAATGAGATGAACACTATAAGTCGGCCAGTGATTCCTAGAAAGTTTTGTTTTCTTAATTTAAATGCCACCTTTTCTCTCTTTCCTTATTCCTGCCTGAAACACTGAAGTGACATCTGAAGTTGAAGCGTCCATCTTGTAACCAAAATGAGAGCCACATGCCAAGAATGATGAGACAGAAATATAAACATTCCCTGAAGACGTTACTGAGCAGCTACATCCGTCCTGCTGTGTCTTTTCTATTTATCAACACAAAGAAACGACACTTTTTCTATTTAAAGATTTCAGCTTTGAAATGTATGTCGTATATATCTGTATGGTTTATGTTTGCAAATTATTTTACTCTACTCGTTTATTTCAGATGTCTTTCTTTTAAATAACCCGATTTTATTTTCCATTCCAATCTGAGTCATTGACTTTTTACTAATAGAATTAAGTTCATTTACATTTGCAGTTGTAATTCTTGCATTTATGTATTTGGTTGCAAGATGTAGAAATTCATCTTCAGTTAGCAAAATGGAAATTCAATGGCTCCGGCAACCAGGAGGAAAGAGTGCAGCTAGAGACCCTCTGAGCCAGAGACTTGATACTCCCGAGATTCTCTTGCTCTGCCTCCCTTTGCTTCTGGCTACTTTTGTCCACACACACCACTCCACACATCTTCCCAGTTTTATCTTGAAAGTGAAAAAATGCTTTTGTTTATGTCCTTTTGAACAAAACCTGGAGAAGGAGTACAATGTTCATGGTTTGTGCCAGATATCTATGTGTCTATGTGCCAGACCAGTTTCCAGGGCTGGGTGGTGAGTGGGTGGGGGATGATAAGCTTCTGGGATTGACCCAATTTAAGCCAAACATCCACTTCTAGATAATCTAGACCAGGTAAGTAAGATCATGTCAAATGATGTCATCGCCTTTTGAAGTCTATGGTTAGAGGGGAAATGCGGATTTAGGCTGCTTTTCTAATGAAAATGCAGGGATACCGGGCAGAAAAAGAGGTAAATGACCTTTTTAATCATTACAGAAATAAAATGTCGTATTTTATACTTCCTGGGTTTTAATTCCTTTCCTCCTTTTAGATATGGACAATTAGTTTGCTCTTATTCTCTGCAATAATTAACAAGGAAAGTGTCTTGTTTTAATTAAACCATTTTTAGACTTAGCCATCTAATTATTAAAATTGAGAGCAACAGAAGAACTTTCCTCCCTTTTATGAAGAATGTGAAATCCTGGGCTTTGTTCGTTTGGTGAAGCTTCTCCTTTCTCTCCTCTCCTCTGTTTGTTTGTTGTTGTTTTTTTTCTTCATTTAGACTGTAGTCATAAACGGCATCATTGTCTTTGTGTTAAATAGTATAAATCATCTGTTTCAAGTATCTTTATTTCAAATTTATTCACTATATACATTCAATTTATTTCTATATATTTAACTTACTGATTGCTCCAATCCCTTCAACCACCACTTTTGTTTTCTTGAATTTAAATTTTGATTACTATGTTGGGGCTGTGAAGTAGAACTTTAGGACATTTGTTTGGGAGGACAGTCTAGTTTTGGAGTCCTTGGATACTGAAATGTCATTCCTACCTCATAATAGATGGCTTGGGTAACTCAGAATGGGTGGAATGCGAATGCCTTTAGTTACAAGTAATGAGCAAGAACAAGGTGCTTATATTTCAATCCTACTTTGCAGACAGACAGGCAGGATTATTTTATTTCTTAACGGTATCTGACTATATCTTTTATTTTACTCTATATTCATAGAAGACTTTCTTCACTTAATATTATATATTTTCCTGGCTAATTAGGAGAAAATTTGGAAGAGTTGTTTTTTGTTTGTTTTGTTTTTGTTTTTAATTGTCTTTTCACCATTTTAGGCAGAAGATGAGATTAGTTGTGTAATCCTGCAACTGGGTTTGGCAGCTTCAGAGTATGAGCAAAGACAATAGATGTTAGGGATTTCCTATGCTTCAAGTCTGGCGAACAGGCTATGGCACAAGTTCATATGCTGATGGGAGAGTCCAGTCTAGTGTTCAAACAAAAGCACTACGGACAAGCTGTTCATAGAGTCATACTGGGTAGGAAGGTAAGTGACGTTGCGGCAGGTAGATATTGTGAAAGAAAATGGAAAAGTAAAGAATTGAATTTGTTATTGGATAAACAGTTAAGATCAGTAGGAAGGAAAGAAAGGGATACTGTGATCAGAGACGGAAATGTCAGAATTGGAAATTTCATTACATCTTAGTTGCTTATATCCCTTAATTCAATGTTCTAGTTTTATCCTACATTCAGATTTCATTTGGATGCCACGATCTTTATCAGCTCAATGCCATTGGTCCATTATTGGGTTGTCTTTCTTTCTACTGTATACTTTTTTAAATGATTTTATTTCTGGCTCATACAAATGTTGCAGTTATTGTTGATTTTCCATAGGCTACATTCCTAAGCAGCCTTTCCAGCTTTCTTTATGGAAACCTACCTTAATTAAGAGTCAGGGATAAGATACCCCCTTTCCTCTCTAAGAATAATGCCACCTCTGTTTTAACCCCCAGCTCTGGTTTTTGAATTTTCATTCTCAATCAGCCCCCAAATTTTTGTAATTATGCATATGCAGGGAGAACAATGCATACGTCTGTTCTGAAGTGGGGAAGAGCTAGAAGGAAAGACTAATGTTAACTCCAACTTGGTAAACACATACTTGCTATGCATGCCACAGAGCATTCAGACTGATGAAAAAGCTCTTCATGATTCCTTGATTACATAATTGCGCTTTATAATTTATGTTCTACTACATACCCTGCAAAACATTTCATGGGCTGCTTAATTGTGGTTGTGACAAAGCCCAGACTCAAATTCTGGTGTTTAAATTCCAAGTTGCATTCTTTCTACTATTCCACATTGCATCTTTATTTGTATCTTGTGTGCGCTCCAAGACTATGACTTTCTTGAGGGCAGGCATTCAGTATATTTGTGGATTAAATTTGTCTGAATCCTTGTGTTTAAAAGGACTTGTACAGAAAGAGGTTGTGACATGAAGAATTAATTCCATTGTTAGAATATAATTCCTTTATATCTAAGCACATTTAATTAATTAAATATAATAACATTGAAATAACATTAATTAAATATATTTATATTTATATAATATTAAATGTGGTGGGACTACTAAAATCCACTGGAAATAAAGGAGGAAACATTTTAATTGGAATTATACCTCTGGTTCAAAACACTGAATCAGAAAAATACAAATATACTGGCAAGTCAAATCCTCCTCCAATAAACTGCATGTAGTCATAGTCACTTAAACTACTCTCTCTTTCCAGTTTTCACCTGAATTTGAACCTTGTGCCAAGCACATCCACACATAATTACAAACTTGGGAACATTCGCTAACTATGGGTTTTTTGTTTTTTTTAAATCTTATTCTAACTCGAACGTGCATTGTATCTAGGTTAGTCAATATAGGTATGCAGTTAGTCATTCATGACTTCATATTCCATTTTCCCCCTACTGTGGAACATGTACCTTGTTTCTAATGTTTTTTGCTATTGTAAATTATACTGCAAAGAATATTTGCACACCTAAGTCTGTGTCTGTATCTTTGGTCATTTCCCTGGGATAAATCCCTACATCAGCCAGGAGTTTAGCAGGAAACTGATTGCATAATCAAAGCCTTTAATTCGAGAGACTTGTCTGAGGGGACTGATTACAAGAGGTGTGGGTAGGGTTAAGGAAATCAATAAGGAATGATGAAGGACTCAGGGACTGGCAAACATGCCCTTATCACCCCTAGACCTGAAGGAGAAGGTGAGGTGGGGTGAGGGTACAGCGTAGCAGAGTACAGAGAAAGCCTCAGATGAACAATTAGGGCTGCCTCCCAGGGAACTGTGGCCTTACAGCTGTTCTTCTCAAAGGGCGGTCCTTCCACCAGCAGCATCCGCAACACCTGGGAACCTATTAGAAACACAAATTCTCAGGCCCTACCCCATCCTACTGAATCAGAAACAAAGCACCCCATCTGGGGCTTCCAATATGCTGAAAACCACTGGCTTCACAGAACAAAGCCACTCATAAAACCATGGAAGCAGGGAGGGAACAGGTGGCAGGAAGTAAATGTCCCCAAATGTCTCTTCTTCTGCTCTCCTCCTTTCAGTGCCTTCATTGGCTAAACCCAACTAGAAGCTAGAGAGCGAGGGAGCCCGGGGATCTAATCCACGGAGGACATAGTGTAGGACGGAGAGAGGTGCAGCATGATTTGGAGAGGCAAGAGGAGAAAAACCAGCTCAATCTCTAAACATAAAATCACTGCATCAAAAATATAAACAGTTTATACCTTTAATACATACTAGGAAGTTGTTTTTCATTTAAAAACTCATATATAAACACTTTTGCCACCAGTGGCTAAGGCTGCCAGTCTGGTGGAATTCCTGGTAACTTTGAATATGAGTTGTTTTTTTAAGTCTGTTCTGGTTTCGTAAATTAAAAATGGTATCTCAATCTTATCTGAATTTGCATTTCTTCATTTAAAATGAGATGATTTTCAGAAACATGCTTATCAGCATTTGCACTCTTCCTAGGTGTTATCTATTTTTCTCCTTTGCTTTTCCACTGGGATTTTTTTTCTAATTTGATAGAGCTCCTTTTAAACACTGAGATGATTCCTTCTCACTCTGCCATATTTGTCACAGACATTTTTCACAGTTTGTCATTCGTCTTTTATTTTGGATATATGGAAATTTTATATTGTCAAATTTATTAATATTATTCTTTGCGATGTTTTCTTTTACGTGGTTAGCCTTTTCCTGTTTAAAAGTTATTTCTTTGGACCATGATGATGATTCATAATGCTTCTGTATCAGTTTCCTATCTCTGCTGTAATAAATTGCCTCATAATTTGTGGCTTAAAACAACACAAATTTATTATCTTACAGATCTGGGATTCAGAAGTCTAAAATTGGTCTCACTGGATTAAATTCAAGGTGTAGGCAGGACCGTGTACCATCTGAGGCTCTAAAGGAGAACGTCTCCTTGCCTCTCCCACCTTCTGGAGGCTGCCTGCATTCCTTGGCCTGTGGTCCTTTCCTCTGCCTTAAAAGCTCATCACTGTAATTTCTGCCTCTGCTGTCATATCTCCTTCTCTAACTCTGAACTTCTTGCCTCCCCCTTTCACTTATAAGGACCCTCGTGGTCACATTGGGACCACATGGATAATCCAGGATAATCTTACCATGTCAAGATTCTTAATCACATCAGCAAAGTCTCTTTGGCCATATAAAGTCACGTATCCATGGGTTCTGGAGATCAGGACGTGGCCATCTCTGGGGCCATTATTCTGCCTACCACAGCTCTTACCACCCCATCCTAGCCTCCTGCCCAGCGTGGTCCAGTGTCTAGGCACACTGCTCTTACTCTCCTGTAAGAGATATTTTCCAGACACTCTCTCCAGTTGACATTACCTTTTGTTAAGGATAATTGTATCATCTCCTTTCTTTTTTAAATCAACAACAGACTATTAAACTATCGTGTTGACTATGATAATATTCTCTGTAGCCCAAAGAGCAATTTCTGTGACAAAATTCCTCATCTTCATAGCCTATTTTCCTTCAGACTTACTGAATCCCAGGAACTATTTTGAATGTCTACAGCTAATTTATTTGTGAAGCTAACTAACTGCCAACTTGTCACACTATCCCTTATACTTACGGTAACTTCCGTTGCTCCATCACACTCAAAGCATGAAACCTCAATTTTAGGAATCCATCATATTTGATATTCATGATTTAAGCAGTATATCCCTATTCATTGGAATGGACATTTACTTTTTCACTCGCCAACACTGCGCTTATTGTTGGGGGTATAAACAAAAATAGGATATCATCATTGCCCTTAAGGTCAAGGGGAAAACACAGTTCCAATCACCTTTGTCATATATTTTTTCAAATCAGAAGTTTATATGTTTGTCTTTTGTCAACATGTAAGCACAATGAGAACTTAGATTCTATGTGTTGTATTTGTATATGCATATTTATAGATGCACTATATATTCTGAAAAGAGAATGCGGACTGTATAGGGTCAAATCTTGCCTCTACCACTTATTTGCTCCATGATCTTATATGAGTAATTTAACTTCTGTTAGTCTTAGTTACATATTTGTAAAATGTGGGCGAGAGTACCCACTTCACCAGGACTTTGTAAGGATTAAATAAGATAACATACGTAAAGGACTTAGAATAGCCTGGCATATAGTCAATCCTCAAATGTGTGGGTGAAGTCAGAATGTAAAGTAGGGGTGCTTTCCTTATATTGCAGAGTGATTAATAGCACACACTCTGTAGCCAGGCTACTGGGTTTAAAATCCCATTTACTAGCTGTATGACCTTGACTATAAAGTGAGGATAATAATAATGATTATTATTATTAGGATCATCATAAAGATTATATGAGTTCTATACTCTAACACATGTGGAATGCTTGAAGAGTGCCTGTCACCAGGTAAATGCCATATAATTGTTGGCTATAATTACACATCTCCCTAAACTTACAGTTCCTCAAAACAGAGTATTATATTCACTAACACAGTTATATTAATTGTACTAACTAAATGTACAATTTCTTAACATAAGGTATTTCAGTTTCTATTACAGTGGGATATGATGAAGAGACCAGTGTCCTGGGTTGACCCACATCTATAAGCAAGGCTGAACAAGGCACTTCTGCGAGCTGGTATCTTCCTCTGTGAAACGGCAACACTATCCTCTGCTTAACCCAGGATACTTTTATCATCAACGCATTAAGAAATACAGGTATCACAGATGATCTAGGTTTCAATCCTGATTACTGGATATTTTACCTTGGATGAGCCACTTAACCTCTCTCTCTCTCTCTCTCTCTCTCTCTCTCTCTCTCTCTCTATATATATATATATATATATATATATATATATGAAAAATGATTTCTATGGCTTGCACCATATGAGTATTTAAAGTAGGTGCTTGAAATTCCAGCATTTCTGTCATTTCTTGATCTTTTTCTATTGACTTATTTGCCTTCTAATCTATTACCTTTTTTTCTGCTTCTTCATATGACTAGTCATTTTTTATGGGATGCTGGGCATTATGAATTTTATGTTTTAAATATCTGGATTAAAAATTGTTTTCTTTAGAGTGCTGAATCTTGCTTTTGAAGGGAGTGACTTACATATTAGCTTGATCCTTTTGAATCTTGTTTTTAAGCTTTGTTAGGGGTAGATCTAGGGTGTTCTTTACTCTAGAGCTAATGTCACCCTACCATTAAAAGGTTATTCTTCTGGGATCTCTACCAAGTGCCTTGGGTGTCCAACGAGGTCTCTTCACTTTGATTGGTTGAAACTCAAATGTCTCCTAGCTCTGTGTGAGCTCTGGGAATTTTTCAGCTTACAGCTTCCCAGTAATTCTTTAACCAGCCTTGTGAAGTTTCCCCCTATGAATTTTCAGCTTAGTATTGAGAAACAGGCTCAAGGGGACATCTATGAAGACTTATTGAGCTTTTGACAATCTTTTTTTACATAATCTCTCTTCTAAGTGCTTTGATCCACCAATTCCACGTGCCTCAGTCTCCCTGGTCTCTGTCTCCTCAGAGACTGCCTTGATCTACTTAGATTCCCTCTCCCCGATTCATAGTCAGGAAAGCATCTTCAGAAAAACAAAGCCAGAGTGATCATGGGGCTTACATAATTTGTTTCCGTTCTTTTAGGATTTACAAACTTACATTTCCTTTTCTCTAACATCTTAAAATAGATGCTTCTTACGTTTTGTCCAATTTCCTAGTAGTTCGCAGTGGGAGGACAAGTCCAGTACTGGTTACTCCATCAATGCTAGCAGAGGAAGTTTCAGTTTCAATAATTATCTACTCATGACCAATTTTATTTCACCTATACCTCCACCTCCACTCCCACCGCTCCTAGATCTGTCACAGAAACTACCAATTTTGAATTGATGGTGGACGGGATGATTGCAAACCCAATTATGAGTAACTAAAATAGAAGTACCACTTGAAGCTTGGTTGTGTGCCACAGATGATAGACTACAGTTTGGGTATCAGTATCTTCTTTATCTTGCCTTCAAATCTATGGTTCAGCTTACAGTCAATAAAAGTAGATTTTGTTTTTTTTATTTTTAAATCATTTGAATTCACTTGTGAAGCAACTTATCAAAGTGACATTTATTTGATTCTTCTTTTAGAAAGCCAGCATCTGGATTTGAATTACAGATTCTTAGCATAGATATCAATGAATGATTAAATGTTATATTCTTGCTACTTATTTAAGTAACTTAATTGGTTGAATAGCTGTTAGGCCAGAAAATTTAAAGTGCTAATAATTCATCATTTTGATACCTATTATCTGTATATTACCCAAATTAAGGCATTTATTAGTTAATGTTTCTCCCTTAACCATTTTAATTGCCTATAGTAAGTGAACTAAAAATTCTTACATGTCAAAATTTCCCAAAGTACATTCAGAAGGCTGCAGAATAAATACTGTAAATGGCAAAAAGCCCTTAACACCCTTGCCAAAACACTGACCTATTGTAAACACCTTATAAAAAACATCAGAGACATATTTTCTGTCAATAGAAGTGACATTACAGTACACTTTTCTTCTAGGAATGCGAATGGTGATGTTATTAAGAAAACAACTTTTTTTTTTTTGCTTTCTTAGTAGACTCAGGTGGTAGTATAATATGAATATTGGTATTTTATTTTATTTTACTTTAGAGGTGTAGTGCTGGCAACGAATGGAAAAACTTAAGAATTCACAGAATTCTTCCATTTTAGCACAAAACTATTAAGAAAGTATGGCATAGTAAAAAAATCAGTAGAAGTAAGTGGCTAGGTTTTAATCCTAACTGCCAATAACTTGCTGGCTTTGACTGAGATGTAGTTCATTTATTGTCATGAATTCTATAACAAGGAGTTTTTATCTCTACGTGTCTGACAGTATTCACAGGAGAATGATGAGAACGATGAGTCAGCAGAGATGCGAGTTATACTGTGGGGGCATGAATATCATCAGGTGTTTCTATGGCCTAGATCAGTGGTTCTCAACACTGAGACCCGACACTACCATGTTGGTTGTCTTATTTTTTGTGTTTTATTTATGTTTTTCCCCCTTGTTTTTAAACATTTTAAAATTTACATACAGTAAAATTTTCTCTCTTTTTGGTGTGCATGTCGACGAGGTTTGACAAATGCATGCAGTCATGTAATCACCACCACAATCAAGATTCAGAACAGCTAACACTGCCCCTCCCAAAATTTCCTCTTGCTACCCCTTTGTAATGAAACCTTCTCGGGAACCCCTGGCTTCTGGTAACCACTCATGTGTTCCCTGTTCTATAGTGATTTTCTCGAATGTCACATAAAGGAAACCACATAGTATATAGCCTTTAAAGACTGACCCAAAGCTGCCTTTTTTATAATAGATGTTCTGTTATTCCCCCTTTACTATCCTCAAATAGAACCCAGAGATAAAATTATCTACTCTAACACATATCATTTCAAAATAATAAGTATAATGCTCTAACATATATAAGGGAAGCAAAAAGTCAACTATAAAATAATATGTATTCAAAATGGAAATGGCTGAGCACAACTATTGTAGACCTACTAAAGTAATCAGATGCTTGCATCTACTTTAATGAAAAAGTTTGGTTTCAAGGAAAGTAAGAAGATCAGAAGCTATTAGGTATAAAAAGTACAGGGGAATGAAAAAAGCAGAGGTGTGATGTGATTTTTCCAAAATGTGAATAATTCTTGGTAAAGATCCAAACAAAACCAAGTACAATCTTACTTTTCACAGAATCTTACTATTCCCAGTAGTTGCACTTCTGGAAAAGTCAGTGTACATTAAAAACTGTATGTTTTTTGTGTATAAAATGGAGCTAGGTTTCTAGGTTCAGATAATTGTAAATGGGTTTTCATCTACATGAATCGCAAATGGGGTAATCAAAAGATGTGTAGACTGAGGGAGAATTTATCTATGGCCTTGTCTGTACCATTCCTGGCTTATACCCTGTAAGAGCACAAAGCACCCTTTAATTATTGTAACAACCAAAAGCATCCCCACAAATTTCTAAAATGCCTCCTAGTGGGTGGCCATTGAGATTCACTGGCTAAGATGAAGTAACTCAGGCCATCCAATACTCTCATTCATGATCAATGTTCACCAATCTTCTGATTAATAATTGAATTCTGCACATTCCTTCTTACTAGGAAAGGGATGCCTTTCTTATCATGCTGACTTTTGCATTCTAGCCTTCAGAAATATATTCCCCATAGTGGAGATTAATAAATGATAATTTTGGTTTATCCCAGTTGTTTGAGTTTGCTTAGCCTGCAATAGTCTCTGAGATCCAAATCAACTTGGAAATAACAAAATTGAGATTTGTCCGCATAAAATTAACTTCCTATTTTGTGTTAACTCTGCCAAGGTATCGCCCCCCTCAATAGGTTTTACCTTCACAACTAGCTGATCTCCCTTAAAACTTTGAATGTGTCTTTTAAAATTTACAAGTGCACCTTTTTTAAGGTTACGATGGGCACAAATGTTATTCAGTATTTTACCTAAATAAAGTCAGTCACATAATCTGACATGGTTTGATTTTGATTATTCTCATGAGTGGAAAGAAAATGTGTCATGTGGAGATGGTCCAGGGAATAATGCCTCAGGACACGAGTATTCTTAAGAACAAGTGCAAGATAGAAGGATTAGACTCTTATTGTGGTTATCAGTTATCAATAAGGCAACTTCCAACAATATATCTTATAAAATCCTTGATACAAGTTTTAAATTATATATTTATAATTTATATATATATAAAATATATATATATAGTTATATATATATTTTATATTTATAATTTATATTTTGTTGTTGTTGTTGTGTATGGGAAGAGTTTTTAGAGTCACAATGCTCTCTGAAATTGTAGTTGATACAGGTAAGGTAGCACAGAGGATGAAGCTAGACCTCGGCCCCATTGTCCATTGATGGTAAAGTTTGTATTGCAATATCCAAAGGGCAAAGCAAAATTTCCTCCTGGGACTAAGTTCTATGGCTCCATGTAAATTAGTGAGAAATGTCTAAGGCATTCAGCGCATTAGAACAGTTTGAGTTAAGAGTAAATTTTTGCAGACGGCCTGCGGTAACTTGGAAGAGGCTAAGTAACTTATATGAGGGAACCAACCACAGCCATTTGGATATCCAAATATTGCATTAAATCTTTCAATGTATATTTAACAGATACTCATAAAGTACCAACTGTATTTCAGGCACTTGAAAGCCAGAAGTATTCCTTAAACTGAATCTGAATTGAAGCAGTTAATCAAAGTGTCCTTAAATACATGTACTCAATTGATGGGGGGTGAGGAGGGAGCTATTTTGATTCCACAATCTGCATTCTTTCCATTAGTCTATGTTGCCTCTCAAGTGGCACTAAAAGCCTAAAGAGAAGGAGAAATTTTGTGGAGACGGTAAATATACTGTAAACAAGTTTCCAAACAGCAGGCAATTCCTTGGTATTCTTGCAAAAATGAGCGAGGTTCTTGTAAAACTTGATTTATCAAGCTTGTTGATAGCTAACCTTTAATAATGCTCTTGCAGACTCCAAAACAATCATCATTCATGGGGATACACGACATTTTGATTCAATCTCTTTGCTTGAAATAAAAAAACCAATAAATATTTTTTCAAACAAAGGGAAATAGCTTTATTATTTTTTTCTTATTACTATGTATTTATTTATAAAAGATTTAGATAATACAACCAGGTGATATAATGATGATAGTGAAAATCTGGAGTAACTTAACCATCTAAAGTTAATCACTGTTCACATATCCGACGTGACAATTAAGTTCGCGAACTTTGTTGCAATGATGTTGCTAAACTTTTTGGTATCAGAGGGATTAGTCATTATGAATACGTACCAACTGGACAAACAGTTGACCAAGTTTACTATTTGGAAGTGTTGAAAAGGCTGCATGAAAAAGTTAGACGAAAACGACCTGAACTTTTCGCCAGCAATTCATGGCTCTTGCGTCACGACAATGCACCAGCTCACACAGCACTGTCTGTGAGGGAGTTTTTAGCCAGTAAACAAATAACTGTATTGAAACACCTTCCCTACTCACTTGATCTGGCCCCCAATGACTTCTTTCTTTACCCGAAAATAAAGGAAATATGGAAAAGAAGAGATTTTGATGACATTCAGGACATCAAGGGTAATACGACGATAGCTCTAATGGCCATTCCAGAAAAAGAGTTCCAAAATTGCTTTGAAGGGTAGACTAGGTGCTGGCATCAGTGCATAGCCACCCAAAGGGAGTACTTTGGAGGTGACCATAGTGATATTCAGCAATGAGGTATGTAGCACTTTTTCTAGGCTGAGTTTGTGAACTTAACTGTCCGACCGCATAAGTAGTGTCCACATATACACCAAATATGTTAACATACATAGACGTATTTTAAACCACACTGTAATTATACTGTTGATTATACCACGCTCATCCATGCTGTTTTGTACCTCTTTTTTATTTAAAATAATGAGGACTTCTTTTCATGTTAACACATTCCATTAGACAGCATTTTAACCTGCAGCATGACATTCTATTTTACGCTTACCTGTTCAATTTGATGATCATTGTTTCTAATTCTCAATATTGTAAAGTTTGTCAAGAACACTCTTGTTCATATGTGTTTTATGCATATTTAACTATTTCATAAATTACCAAAAGTAAAAATTCTTGTTAAAAGTATGCCTCTCTAAAATGTTAATACATGATACTATATCACTTTCTAGAAAGATTGCGCCAGTTCCTACGCTCACCAACAGCAGATGCTAAGAATCATTTTCATCTTTGCCCTAATAAAACGTAAAAGAGAATATCTTATTGTTTTTCTTTGTATTTCTGTGATTACCAGTGAAGTTGGATCTCGTTTACAATGTTCACTGACCATAGTTTTTAATTTATTTGTATATGTATGTCAATTACCTGAAGTTTTATCCATGTTTCTATTCATAGAAAAGGAGATATTCATCTCCTTTTTAAAATTTTGCCAAGAATTGTCTTACATTAAGGATTTTAACCCAACACTTCCCCGTCAAGATATCATTTATCTTTTAATGTTGTTTCTTGTATCACTGAATGTATAGATGTAGATATAGTTATAGATATAATACATATATAGATATGTAGCCATATGTATTCAAAGGCTATATAAAGATATATATGTCTATATATATATGTCTATATATATATGTACACACACACTATATATGTGTGTATGTATATCTTTGGTACATACGTATTATGTATCTCATATGTATCATTGGTGTTTTTGCTTGGAAAGATTGCCAAACACCTCATTTGTTTTTCTAGAATGTCTACAAACCATCACATTTTCAGATTTTCTTTTACCAGGTGATATACAAACTAGATGTCTTCACCCCACCCCTCAGTCCTTTGCCATCCCTCAGCCTCACCAGACAGAGAAAGGCTCAGGGAAGGAAGGAGTGATGGTTACTTGTGGCGGTAGCAGTCCCATTCCTACTGACGCCCGAACAACCCCGCCAAAGGATGGGGAAGAATGATGTGCCTGCTCTTGCTTTAGGCAAAATGGCCTCTTCAATGCTATATGTCAAAATCTTCTTGCTGCTTTTTAAAGGCTTATTCTGAATTAAGTTCCTTCATATAGTATGTCTGTTCATGATGGAATCTGCCATTTCTTCAGGTGTCCTAGGATGTCTTGTCTGTGATAACTTTCTGGATGTAGGAATGGGAGAAGGACTAGAACGCAGATGAGCAAGTAAGTCAGAGAGAAGAATCGAGGAAGGTTCATAATACTCTGGAGACTTCAGAAATCAGTCATCACAGGAAGAAAACCCTCCCACTCTTGTGTCCTGAGGACAGCCTCAGATTTCCAGGTGAGTGAGCAGCTCCATACCCAGGTCTTAAGCCTTAGCTACTCAGATCACTGAGATGGGAACTCATAATACCAGCTACTGGTAGGGCTTTCACAGCTACAAAGTGCTTTCACATGAAGTATGTGGTTATTACTATTGGAAGGACACATTTGTATTCTGAGTTCCTTTTTCTTATGGATTTGTAGAATTTCTTTATATATTCTGAATAAGAGTCCGATACGCATATCCAAGTATCATCTCCCACTCTGTGGTTTGTCTTTTCACTCTCAATGCTATCTTTTAATAAAAGAAGTTCTTTATAAAATAATGTTGAATGTCAATTCTAATTGAAAAATAAAATAAATGTAAAAAAAGAATTTTAAAAATTTCTTCATTTTAATATAGTCCAATTTACCAATTTTTTTCTTTTATGGATAGCACTTTTTGTGTCCTAATAAAATATCAATTCTTTTCATTTCTTAAAAAATTTTAAACAAATTCAGTGTAATACAGCACACATACAATAAACTGTACATATTTAAAGTATATGATTTGTTCAACTTTTGGGAATGATGGTCCATGTACATTATCTTGATTGCAATGATAGTTTTGTGGTTGAATACATAAGTTAGAACATTAATTTTAATAGTTCAATAATATTTCACCCTATGAAGGTATTCTAATTTTTTTTCCATTCCTCTAATATTGGGCAATAAAATTGTTTTTGTTTTTTTCTGTTATAAAAAAATATAGCTGTTAAATGTCATAGGGATGCAACAGCATGGATGAACAGAAAATAATGGAAATGGCTTGTGGAAGGCAAGATATGCTAGGTTGCTTGGCAATGCCATCATGTGAGGAAAGTAGAGCAAGAGTCTTGCACGGGATGATGAGAAATGCTCAAGCTGTGCTGTGCTTCAGTAATGAGCTGTCTGTCATGTGTTGTGATGTACAGATAAAGCATGGACACAGCACAGCAAGAGGTGCTGGCTTAGGGTTGTGACAGCTGACTACTGCAGGAGAAACTGACTGAAGCAGAAAAGAAACGCCCTTTCTCTCTTTTTAAAAATGGTTTTTAGTTACAAAAATGTCTGCTCATTTTTTAAAAAAATTTTATAAAAGTTTATTTGAGCCAAACTGACAACATAAGCTAGGGAGCAAAAATTTCAAATGCTCCCTGTTTGCTCATATTTTTAAAAAATCAGGAAATATTTGTTCCAGGCCCTAGTTCCAGTCCCACTCCCCATAGATAATTCCTGGAACTATTTTGGTATGTAACCTTTCAGACATTTTCTATGCACAGTTTTATATGCATATAAAACACACACCCGTGCACACACACACACACACACACACACACAATTTGTTTTATAGAAACAGGACTACATTAAAAATAGTGCTTGGCGGGCCGGCCCGGTGGCTCATGCGGTTAGAGCTCCATGCTCCTAACTCCGAAGGCTGCTGGTTGGATTCCCACATGGGCCAGTGGGCTCTCAATCACAAGGTTGCCGGTTCAACTCCTTGAGTCCCTCAAGGGATGGTGGGCTGTGCCCCCTGCAACTAGCAAAGGCAACTGGACCTGGAGCTGAGCTGCGCCCTCCACAACTAAGACTGAAAGGACAACAACTTGACTTGGAAAAAAAGTCCTGGAAGTACACACTGTCCCCCAATAAAGTCCTGTTCCCCTTCCCCAATAAAATCTTAAAAAAAAAAAAAAAAAAAAGTGCTTGGCAACTTGCTCTTTTCACTATCTAGTGGCTCCCTTTCCATGCCAGTGTGCTGGGGCGGGGTGGGGGGTGGGGGGGTGGGGGTGGGGCTGCCCCCTCCTTCTCCAAACACAGTTCACGGTGCAGCTGATGTGCCCCTGCCTCAGTCCCAACAACTGAAGTCACCGAGACAGTTCTGACTGAGACCACGCGAGACAGAGTGGCAGCAGAAAGGATACCGACAAGATTCCCCTCTACAGCAGGTTTTGCCCTTGTTCCCACATCACTGCACTTCCATGATGAGGGTTAGCTTCCCCCCCCTCAGGCACCTTCCCCCTGTGTATTCCATTACCTCTCCTCTAGGTCACGATTAGCAAACTCAGAAGTCTATGAAAGTCCAGCAATTCAAGTAGATGAGTGAAGAATGCTGGGTAGAAGAGTATTGTAACTGAGAAGTCTAACACTGTTTGAATGGCAGTCCCAACTCTCACGGCGACTGACACACATCTCCTTGTAAGGAAGGAATATTGCCAGATCGCTAAATTTTCCTTGAAAAAGCCATGAGAATCCAGAAACGGCCTTGAGAACCTAGAAATTCAAAGTTTTATGAGAAATCTTCTGATTTTCAAATGTCAGCAGCTAAGTGTTTTTAAATGCATCTGCCTTTACCTTTTATTTTTAAAATAAACTTCATTTTGAGAATAGCTTTAGACTTACAGAAAAATGGAAACGATAGTATAGAGAGTTCCCATATAGCCTATACTCATTTACCTTATTGTTAACATTTTACATGAGTATATTTGTCACAATTACTGAACCAACATTAATACATTATTACTAATAGTTTATTTAGATTTCCTTAGTTTTTATCTGATGTCCTTGTCCCAGGATCCCATCCAGGATACCACATTACATTTAGTTGTCATGTGTCCTTAGGCTCCGCTTGGCTGTGACAGTTTCTCAGACTTCCCTTGTTTTTGGTGGCCTGACAGTTTTGAGGATTACTGGTCAGGTATTTTATAGAATGTCCCTCAGTTGGGTTTTTCTGATAGTTTTCTCATGATTAGACAGAGGTTATGGGTTTTCCGTAGAAGGATGCAGAGGCAAAGTGTCATTCTCATCACATCATGTCAAGGGTACATACTATCAATATAACTTATCACTCTTGACCTTGATCACTTAGATGAGGTCATGTCTGTCAAGTCTCTTCATTATAAAGTTACTCTTTTCTCCCCCTTTCCATACTGAATTCTATGAAAGGAAATCAGTATGCACAGCCCACTTAAGGAGTGGGGAGCTATGCTCCACCTCCTGGAGGACAGTGCCACTCCATAAATTATTTGGGATTCTTCTCAGCACAATCTTCCATAACCAGCTCCTACCTGCCTTTTTGGCTTCATCCAGCCACTTCCTCTCTCCCCCACTCCAGGTTTATCATACTGCAGTCTGTTCCTTGCAGATCCTGGATAGTACCACTATTTCTCTCGTCTCTGTTCTTGCCATTGCTACTCTTTGTGCATAAACATCCCTTGTCTTCCTCCCTTGGTCAATTGTCCTTTAAACTTGCATATTCAAGACTGCTCGAGTACCCTACACTTTAGGAAGTCTTCCCAGCACCAAGTCTGCATTAGAACTTTCCTCCAAGTCCCAAAATACCCCGAGTATGTCCCTATCATGGTATTCATTCCTCTCTGTTGTTCATTCTTAACACTCTTGCCTGTTAGACTGAGAATTCGAGAGCACGGGCTGTCTTTTTGCTTGCCTTTCTATCCCCTGTGCCTACCCAGTGCACACATCAGACACTTAGTCAATGTGTTTTGAATGAATGAATGAATGAATGAATGAACTAAGAAACTTTTAGAATTCCAGCTTTGAGATTTCCTCTTTGAATTTTCAGTCTTTCTGTCTTGTCAACAATCACCATAGTCTCTGCCTCACACTATGGTTACTTGGGGGTTTGTCTTACTCATTTTAAAAACTCCAATGCTCTTTAAGGGCTGGAATCATGTTTTGTTTTTTATGTAGTTTTGTGATTTTTTTTTCTACCTTTGTATTTCCTGTAATTTCTAGGACAGTACCTCACACAAAATAAGAGTTTAATAAATCTTTGCGGAATGAGTGAATGAGTTAATAAACAAATAAACAAACCTGCCTGCAAATGTAATTGATGAGAATAAGTTGTGCAAGAAAAAGAAGGATAATGAAATGGAAAATAAATGGTAGAATTTGCAAACTAAAAGAAGTTGACTTGTAATGCCTCCTAGCATATTATTTCCAATTTTTTCATGGGCAAATAAATATCATTACAGTTTTATTTGAGTAGAGAAATTTTAAAACACAATTGCATTCTAAATGAAAAAGCCACTGTCACTACGCCTTAAGAACAGAAAGGAGAGACAAGTCTGGTTTAGTTCTTAGATGGACCTTCCACCCAAAAGATACACCCTGTTACTCTTCAAAATATCTGACTGTTATATAACATAAAATATGTTCGTTCCTTCCATTTAAAAACCAAAAGAGTTCAAATCCAAGATATTTAAAATAGCATTTTAATCTATCTCTAATAAAATATATTTTTTCTAATTGCCCACTGTTGGGGAGAAGTGAACAGAGACCAACCATTCTGGAAGGAAAAATATTTCCTTGCTGTAGCAAGATATATTACTATTAATTATCAACATCAAATTCCACTGCTGCAGAAGAACCTCACTCAGAGGAAGTTGAATTCAGAGGAAATTTAGTCTCTTTTTCTCTACCAAAAAGTACATTTCATGAAGGATATTTTTCAATCACTAGTACTTGATTAGAAAAACCTGTAGAGGGCGTCCTTGCTCCAAGAGCCATAGGGGTTTGAGCAATACTAAGGAAAAATTTTTTTCAATTAAAACCACTTTCTGGAGTCAAAGAAAATGTCTATTGTGTTGTGAAATTATTATCTTTAACTGAGAGGCAATTAGCATTATAATGCTAAAGTGTTTTAAAGATTGCTTAGTGTATATGAATACATTATATAAATGAATATTCCCTGAAACAAAAACTAATGAAATCTTTGAAAAGAGGTCACTGTTTTTATTTTAAAGGAAGAACAGTTGTGAAGCTTTGGATGCGGACAGACTTAATTATGATTTACTTATCAGTATGAGGTATAGTGGCTGAGAGAATGGGTTTTGAAATCAGAGTGACTGGGATTTGAACCCTGACTCTGCCTCTTACCAGCTGGGTAAGCACAGTCAACTTACTGGACCTTTTTGAACCTTGTTTCCTCATCAGTAAAATGGAAATAATTATAGTACCTACTTGAAAGAGTTGTGAGGATTAAGTAAGCACTTCAAATTAAAGTACTTTTAAAATGAAGACACAGCAAGTTCAAATAGTCATGGATAGACATGTAATTCTCTTCAAAGATCAACAGTTGTACACCTAAAAATATTTCATAATTGGAACCTCACATTCTGTTCTTTGTAAATTCCCACGACCTAATATTTATTTAACTCAATGTAGGCACATGTTCAGCTTCTCTGTTGTTTCTGTTTGTTTTTCCCTCTTGAGGTGTCCACTACTCTACAAAGTACTGAGTGAAAAACACCATGCCCAGTCTGGGGACACTCAATCCTTGGGGCATTTGTCACAGCATCTGGGTGCTAAAAAAGAGAAGTAAACAACCCTTTTCTGAGTCTGAAATCTTTCTAAGTTTGAAAAAAACCTTTTGCTTCCGTTTTCTTTCCGCATCCAAGGAATTAGGTACGAGACAAGTTAAATGCATTTAGTATGTTTTTAAAACTTAATTTCTAAGGAAGATTAATACAATATTAATCCTTCGTGCTGGGGTCGGATGCGTGTGTTAGTCTGTAGCTCACTGCCAGCCAACTGCTCTTTCCACGGGCAAGGCCAGAGACTTGGTCTTGTCCTCAAGCGCCTGTGATTTCTGTACCAGTGCGTGCCTCCGAATTTCTTGAAACACCAGCAAATATATTCAGAACTTTTGGGACCTCTACCCCCACGGGTTCAGGTACGCCTGTCATCCAGAGCCCAGGGGACTTTTCCTGGTGCTGCTGGATTAGTGGTGAGAGGAGCCTCCCCAGCTGGTAAAGTACCCTTCGCAGTGTCTGACAAGTGTGGAATGAAAGCCCTGCGTCCGGAATCAAGCCGAGTGCCTGCAAACAGGGCACCTCTGGACGGTGGAGACTCGGGTTTTAAATGTATGGGAATGCGCATCATCTCAGCGTACCGCGGGTCAGATAGGGCAGGATTTGCAGAGAGTGGAAGGAGAGTAGCGGAAAGGGAGAAGTGGAAGAATGTACACTTTCATTTAGCAGCGCGATAGAAATGGGAATCGTCATCATCATCACAATCATCCCCGCTCAAAGCCCTGCGTTGTTAGTTCATCCCATTTCCCTTCCCCCATGCCTCGACTCGCTGCAGGCACAGGCTAGCATCGTGCCAGGGGTCCCTCTGAGTGTTCTTCCCCTCAATCGCCTCCACCACGCACCCCCTGTGCGCGCTCTCCCACTTTGCACACCGCGGCCTGAACTCAGCCTCGGAGAATCCCGCGCCGCCCCGCCCCCCGCGCCCCCGGCAGCGCCCCCCAGTGGCGGCCGGCTGGGTCTCTTTACTCCTCGCTCGCACCCCACTCGCGCCCGCCCTTCCCGCTCTTCCTCTCTCGCTGTATTTAACCCCCTGACTGTTGGCCTCGCCGCGCGCGTGCTGGCATTTGCTGCTTTGCCAGTCTAGCGTCTCTGCTGTCCCCTCTCCCTCTCGCACCCCTCCTCTTGCCCCGCGGGCGCCCGCTCTTTCCCTCCCTCCTCACTCGCACCCTATCGGGAGGCTACAAACCCAGAGCTCTACGCGGGAACAGCTCCGGCTGAGGGCAACTTAACGTCTGCGGGTTGGGTAGGGGAGGCAGAAGGAGTTTCAGCGGCGAGAGCCATCAGCAAGGAGGTCTGGAGTAGCATGGCCCAGAGAAGCGCCTTCCCTGCCGCCGCGCTCAGGTTCTGGAGCATCCTCCCGTGCCTACTAGTGCTGCGGGCGGAGGTCGGGCAGCCGCGGGAGGAAAGCCTGTACTTGTGGATCGATGCTCACCAGGCGAGAGTGCTCATAGGTAAGCAAGGCTCCAGTACCCAGGACCTTCCCCCGCTTGGGTCTCCAGTTCTTCCATTAAAGGAGATATGCATGCATTTAGTATGTTTTTAAAACTTAATTTCTAAGGAAGATTGTTCCCCCTTCTAATTAGCTGTTTTCCATCTGAAAGTATATAAATGTCTCTCTCAAGGAACCTAAGCTGATCTAGTGTTCTGATCCTGATGATGCTAGTTTCCATGGCCCTACGCTTTTAGGTGGGCTTTTAGGTGGACCCAACATTTGTCAGCACCAGTTAACTCCAGGTTCACTTCTTTTCCCTGAAAGCATGTGTCTGTTGGCATCATTCGTATCACAATCAGAAGAGAGTTCATTGGTACCAAGGCAGGTGCTTTGTGAGAAGAAATGACCCATACTAAATATTTGGTGTTCTTTTTGCATGAAGTTGCTGACGCCACCTACTTTGATAGTTTTGTTGGTTTCTTTTTAAACCCAGGATTTGAAGAAGATATCTTGATTGTTTCAGAGGGGAAAATGGCCCCTTTCACACATGATTTCAGAAAAGCTCAACAGAGAATGCCAGCTATTCCTGTCAATATCCATTCCATGAATTTTACCTGGCAAGCTGCAGGGCAGGTAAGTTCTTATAACCGGAAAGGGTGGAGAAAATTACCTTTTCCACTGCCTGATGCCAGTAGAAATATTGAATAGTGTGGCACATTTTTACAAGTTTTGAGAGTGATGAGAATCTGATCTCCAAAATAAAGAATTAACTTCCACTTATTTAAACATATCACATAAATTAAAGACTCCAAAAAGGAAAGGGTGAGCAATGTGCCTAAGCTCACTGTTTTGATCAGATTCATTGTCTTCAGGCAGCTGGAAATATAAAAACCTCAGATACCAACATCACTTCTTTCTGTGATCATTGCTATTAATATTTAACAAAAGATTTTAAAAACTCTTTTTCCATACCATATACTACTAACCACTTGTGACATTTATACTGTACAACCAATTTTAAAGTCTATAAGTATTTTTGACATTGTGCATTTGAAAAAAATTGGTATGAATTTCACAGATTCAAAAAGTGTCATATAAGAACATTTATAAAATATTGCAGGCTATTGATTTTTTTAAGCTACCATTTTAATAATTTTACATGGAAAAAGAAAACTGCAGTATATTTTTATAAAGAAGCATTTCTTTTATTTCCTAGCACACTAGCATCTGTGTTAACCTTTTGTACAGTTTTAGTATTACATAAATGACCTCTAATCAAATGACCTTTAATGACAAATGGTAAGTAATAAATTATTTTGCTCATTAGTTGGTAAAATGTGTCTACTATTAAAATCATTATAATTTTAATTAAAATCACATTTTCACGTCTTTTTTAATCTAAAATTACTTAAATGGATATTTTCATGAGGAATAGGATCCAGAAAAAACACTTTATAAAAAGTAACTATTTTGAATGGAGAAACCACTTTGGTTCCCTTTAGTTACCTGTTATAATATGGGCTTGATTATTTCAGCTGTATTTTTCCCCTCAGATCTGTTCTCTCATCTGTCTTTTCTAAAGTAGATCAAATCTAGACCCTTTGACACTTCCATTGTTACAAAATAAAAGACATCCTTTGGATCCATTGAAATTGATAACAAGAATGTCATCTATTCTAATACCCCCATTTTACAGATAAGTTCACTGAGGCTCTTACTGCTCTATAGGGAGATTATTCCTTTTTTCTTGACAATTCCCTCTTTATAGATACTTTATGGATGATTAATTTTGGAATATTGTGAAATTAGTAATAAATCAATGAATGGCCTTTTATTACCTCCTTTTCGTTTCACCTGAATCTGTTTACTTGTGTTTGACTACTGGCCGATGGGGTCAATATTAATTCTGTGTTTTTAAAAAGAACATTTTTTTTTTACCTATACTTTTATGGGTTCATAAGCTCCATTAGAAGGTAGCTTAACTTGCGCCTCTCCCTAGCTGAAAGGGGTTGGCAACTGTAGGAGAAGCAGAAAATGTCAATAGCTCTATTTATTAATTATCTATTTATTTTTCATGTGAGTGTGTCTTCTGAAGAATGGAATTTGAAGCAAAGGCTTAAACTTCATGTTATCTCTCCTTTATAGCATAGTGTGTGTTTGCAAATATTGGCATATTGTTGTGTACAAAATGGATTGCATATGAAACAATCTCAGGACTATTTCTTGTAGGGGATTAGAGAAGATGGTGGAACTGGCATGGAGATGAAGCTTTCAGCATCTTTTTTCTCTCCTGTTTGGGTGTTGATTATCCCATGTGGATTATCTCATTATGTCTGACAACGTTAACTCCTCAATTAAATTATCTCACTCTCTGTGCTCAGTCTGCTCTGGATAGGTTACCACAGGTAACTATGTGAAGTCCAGTGTCTGTTTTTCTTACAGGGGATGGTAGTGAGGGAGTAGGACCTTCATAGTGCCAAACAGCAAGATGTTTGAAAATATTACTTAAATTTAACTCATTTTACTCAATAAAGTTATGTGATTTTAGCACCATACTGTTTGAAATGCATGGAAATTTTGAAGGTGGGAAAAATAATGACTTCAGTACTAATTAAGTATTTTGAAAGGCATCTCTGGCTAAAGCCAAACCACAACAAAATATTGACCAGGAAAATGAAATGTCATTCCATGATCCAGTTATTTCTTTCCAATATCAAACATTTAGGCATTTTAACACAAGCAAAACACATAGCTGATTAATGAAAATTTAAACTTAATATTTAAATGTTTTGGCAACACATGGAGAAAATTAAAATAACTTTAGAATTGAATACCTTGTGGAGGCAGTAGATATTACCTACGTCCAATAAATTATAAGTCCAGGAACCCAAATTGTTCTTGGGGCCATTTAAAATGACTTCCATGTTCCACTCGAACAAATGAAAATAAAAATTATAGTGAGATTCATTTCTCCACATCAAATTGGTCAAATTTTTTAAAAGTGTTTTTAGTATGTGGAGAATTGTGCATATTCATATGTGGCTGATGCCTGTGTTAATCTTTATTTGTAGGGCAATTCGACTCTGATGGCAAAAGGCTTGATATAGATCCTTTGACTGGGAAATTTTACTTCTAGAGATTCATCCTAAGGAAATAATTATGGATGTGAATAAAAATTTAGGTGCAAGACTATTCCTCATTGTGCTATTTATAAAAGTAAAAAAGAAAAAAAATTGGGTAGAACCTAGAAGTCCAGTGATAATAGCAGGAGAATACAATGAAGCATTAATAAGAATATTCTTGACATCTACTCAGTGTCATGGAAAGATGCTCATGACAAATTAAGTCAATAGTCTATAACAGCATATTCTGTTTGATTCCATTATAGAATATGTAGGCAGACATAGGAAAAACCATTTGATAAACATCTGATCCTACAAGGTGTTAACATTAGTGACATCTGCATTATTACATTTTGGTTTTTCCACAATGAATGTGTATTAATTTACAATTTTAAAAACTATTTTACATTAAATGTGTCCAAACGGTTGTACTTTAGAGTTTAAAATTGTGTGATGTTCTGTATTATAGTTTACTTATATTTATTATCTAGCATCGTTTTTACATTAACACATCACTCAACAAAATGGTAAAACAAACGGTCTTCATGGCTGATCATAACTATGCAGCACAAAGAATTCACTAACGCTTATTGGATTGTCACCAGTATCTTTTGAGATCCCCAAAAATCTGCTTTGCAAGGCTTTCCTGCCTGAAATCAAATGATCTAACCTCTGCCTCTTCCTGAAATCCTCATTTTCCATGGAAAACTCTGTCTCCACTTTATCCCCCATTTAAAATACTAATTTTCTGACATGCCCCTTCTCAAGACTTTTAGATGAGAGAAAAATTTCTATTAACGAGGTTTAGGCTTAAAGGATTTGTAGTAATTATGGGAAAATACTTTTTGTTACTGTATATAACTTTTAATAGTTGACATTTTTCGACGATGCATTCCTTATTGTAATTTTTCCCTAAATTTGAGACATGTAGGGGCCATGAGCAACCATTTTAGTTTTCTAAACTACGCACTAATTAAACATTTTATTTGGAAAGTAACCCTTTGTAAACCTAATGGCTTTCAAATAAAATTTTAATGAGAAATTTTGTTAGGCAAATCTGAATTCTAATATTAGGACACCATGGCTGATTTCCATATGAAACAATTTGGTATAAAGCCAAAAATTTTAATTTATATAGCCCATACAATAAATATGTTTTTAATAAAACCTTATAAAATTTATAAAGATCATAGAGACTGGATCTTAATTACTATAATACATTCTATCACCTGAATTATGATACTAAGGTACTATGGCTCTAGAACCTAGTTAATAGGACATCGCTTTTGATGTTGGCTTTTTTTAGTAGTCATGATGGATTTATGTTGAGCCATCTATACTAGTTTTCCCACCTCCTTGTGACCAAATGCCTGGATTTCTGAGATGGTTGGCAAGGGTTGGGGTGAAATTGGTGTCTATGGAATAGAAATTCTCTGGGTAAAGATAACTGGTCAATATTAACTTCAAACCCACCACCTGGATTACTATGCAAGTTCTAACCGCCTGTACCAACAGGCCCAGATCTTAGAGTAAGCTTTTTATCATGTATATTGGTCACAATTCTTATAACCACTAGAAGGCAGTGATATAGCTTAATTTTTCTCAATTTCAAGATGCTTAAAAACAAAAATTAAAAGTGTTGCTGTGGATACAGGAAAGGAAGAGGAGAATTTGCTTGCTACCTTAGGGAGGTGGGTGGTCATGTGTGTATTTTAGAAGAATTGATTTTATTGGGTTAAACTGCAGAAATGTGCTCCTTTGTATTATGTATAACCATTAAAAATAGGAAATATTAGATATGCTGGAGATACAGTGTATCAAGTGAAATATTTTCCAACATGTAAGGTTAATTATGTGTTCATAATCCTTACTAGCTCTCTATCAATTAAAAAAAAAAGTCTTGAATTATTGAAAACTGTCCCAAATAATAACAATAATAATACAAAATCAAGCATAAGGAAAGCCTGAGAACTTTGCCTGGACATCGGTGTCTTTGTGAATGATTCCGGTCAGTAGTACCCAAATTCAGCTTAAAAATGAGGAAAATACCGTTGGCGGGGGTGGGTTGGGGTGGGGGTGGGAAGAAGTCAAAATCAGGCCACTTTCCTAACAACTAACTCACATTTTTGCTAACTTAAAAAAAAAAAGAATCGCTCTACTGACATGTTTCTGTAATATCAACTGGATAATCCAATTCTGTCACTAAAAGGCCCCTAAAGCCCCGGATAGCTTGTTTTTGCAGTGTAGTGTTTGATATGATGTAACACGGGTCCCATTAAACCAGCTGCAGTCTGCAGTCTCAAATTTCCCATTGGACTGGTTGAGTTAAGGAGACCTGTATTAAAATGCTTTTTCCCTTCCTTTCTCCCCGTGACAAAAATCAAAGAAAAACAGCAGTGAATTTTAATTCAAGTACCTCCTCTTTCTCTTCAAAGGAACTGCCAAATACCCTTAAACACCTCCTTCCAACTCTGAAGTTATGGTAACACATTATTTATTATTATTATTATTATTAATTATTTAAATCCCTTAATGTATACTGTCCACATTTTTTCCTAATGGCGTTATGATTGTTTTGGTTGTTACAATCCAAGTGGCTGCATACCTTCGCACTCCTGGGGTTTGCCGTCATACCTTTGCGGTAATTTTATGTCACCAAATGGGGGAAATGCCTTGTTTTTTGACCTCTGTTCCATGGTTTCAAAGTGGGAATGTGAATATGTTTACATACTGCGGGCACGATTCTTTAAAGAAGGTACTCATATCAAAAGCACAGCTTTAAACCTTTAATGTTTAGATTTTGTTATGCTGTGGTGTTTTGCATTGTGGTGTTGTGGATATGCCACTAGGGATCAAAGAGTAATTCTGCAGAGAGCCCATTTCATTTAGCAAAGCAGGCATGTGCCAGCCATCTGTTGTATCTGCTGATAGAAAACAGCAGTAAGTTTCTCAAACTTTTGCCAGAAAAAAAAAAAAAAGGCTTTATTGCTTAGAGGGGATGAGTTACAAGGTACCTTGTAAGCCACATCTGGTTCTATAGCGATTTACATGGCATAAATGTAAACTCCACTATGTCTTCCTTACACAGGGGTGTAAAGGCGTGTAAACAAACCTTTCACTGCTATCCTCTGTGTTTATTCCTGACTGTAAAATGCTTGCACAAATGAAAACCTTCTAAATTATTGTGGTGAAGTGGAAAGGTACGACAGTTAATAGAGCATTTTGTTTTGGATTAAATTCATTTAACGTAAATGACCATGCTGAATAGGATGGGTGCTATGAGGGAAAAACTCTGGGGGTTAAGAGTTTAGTGAAAATGTCCTTCATCCAGTAGCTGGAGCTCAGTGGGTGTAGGGAGGCACTGTCAGATCAGGCCTTCTTTTGCTGCAGTAATTTAACCAACTTGCCCCACTTGCCAATGTGGGGGTAACTTGGTTACATTCCCATGAACCCTTAGTGGATGGAGAGTTGTTCTCCCCTGCAGCATTTCTCTCTGCCTCACTCAGTCAGTCAACAAACACAGACACCGAGTTAGTCCCAGAGCATACAAAGAGGGATAAACATGGTCTCTGCCCTCAGGGAGCTCCTAGTCTGGCAAACAAATAGTCATCACACTTGTCCAAGTGAGGTTGGAAAGTATAGGATGGGCTGAGAGTACAAAGAAGGCTACTCTTTTCCCTGCCTGGAGGACGTAAGGAGGGAGCCAGCAGCTCTTCACTGAGCTCACTAAGCAGGTGTTGTCTGAGTTACTTCCTGAAGGATGTGTAAGAATTCATCAGACCAGCGAGGGAGAAAAATGCCTTCCAAGTGGAGAGCTAAGGATGTTCAAGTGCATGGAGGTCTTAAAGGGGAAGCGTGTTCTCCATGATCACGAGGGAGTTCATATCTCATCTGAGAGGTAATGGAAGTCCAGGGAAGGGCACATCAATGTCAAGTAATGGAGAAAATTCTAAGGGAGGAGAAGACGGAGGAAATAATTCAGGGTGGTTTCTCTCTTCTATGCTGCGAAGAGAACAGACTCAACATTTGCAAGTTTTTCCCTAAGGATGTATTAAGTCGGTCTTTGGTTTATGTTGGATGGACAGCAGCTTTTCCACAACCATAGTTAGCTTTTCTTTTTTACTAAACTTTTTGAAAGAGTTTGTGATGGTTAGGATCAGCTCCAGGTTAATCTTTTTAGGTGATTAGGACATGGGACTACAAAAATTGCTTTACTGAGTGCAGTGGGCATTAAAAAATCAATTTAATTTTCTAATGGAACCTAGAATTTTGAACTTAAATGAACCTTAACTAAGGAAAATAATATGTTAATTTGAAAAAGGATTGACTTAGCATCTATTCTCAAACTCCTCTATACTATGCTTTACAGAATCATGAGAAGTACACTAAAGGTATAGAAATTACACTTGGCTGGTGATCCTTTAGTTTAAATAATGAAAGGTTGAAATGCTGGAAATGGATTTATTTAAAATAAGCCTGCTTCTTCCAGTATTCTGTATTTTTTTTAAAAAACTTGTGAGTGAAAATGTGAAAGTCACAGGACAATTTCTGTTCTTTCCTGTTTTTCTCAGATAGACATATGGATGTCTATCCTTGTGAGCTATACATTTTATCTTCTTTTGTAATTTTATGGACAAATCTGATTAAAGACTCTTGGAAACTTTCAGGCATCTTTTGAAACACATTCACCTGCACAAAATATCACAGGGCAGCTGTCTGTTGTGGGCCTGGGACCAAGAGACAGACTTGGAAGTGAGTTGTTAGCTGGCAACATAGGAAAGGAGATGAACCCAGTCCTGGCTTAGCTGCTTTTGGTCAGAATTCAGATCAGTGCCCTGGGGGCAAAACATGATTAAGAACCAATTCTCTACCCTTGAGAAAATTAGAAGCTAACTGGAGAGGCAGATGTATATCAACAGATCTTCTTAATAAGTTCTGTTAAGTGGCAGTGCTGAGGCAGTCCCAGGCTGTAATGAGCACATAGAAGAGAAGTAACTCTGAGCTGAGTCTGACTTGAGTCAGCCAAGCAAAAACCTGGGAGAGGGGATGGTTTTTAGGGAATGGAAACAGCTTGAGGCAAGGCATAGAGCCCAGAAATACATTATTTGAGGAACTACTATTTGGTGTGGCTGGAGTGTATGAAGTAGAGAGTTAGGCAGGGGCTAGGTCCTAAGGGACTTTGCTCAGCGTTAAAGCATTTGGGACTTACTCTATAAGCAATACTGAGTCAACACATGGAAAAGTATAAAGCAGAGAACCATGGGGTCAGAGTTACATATTTTGATCATCCTGTCAGCAGGATGAAGGGTAGCTTTGAGGGGAGTTGACTGCAAAGAGAGAAATCAGGTATAACAAGATACAAGATCAGGGGTGAAGAGAAGGGAAAAATGGATTGGGGAAACATTTAGGAAACAACAATCCAAAAGTACTGGTGCTAGGGAGGAGTGCCTCCTTCCTTCCATTCTCTGCTTCTCTAACTTGGCAGCAGCTCTGGTAGGTTTTCTGTCACCCCACCCCCAAGCTCATCTTTCCTGCCTCAGGGCCTTTGCACATGAAGTTTCCTCCATCTAAATGCACTCCTGCCAGATTTCTGTGGCTTATTCCCTTGTTTTCCCCAAGTCTGATGAAATGTCACCTCCTCTAAGAGACTTTCCCTGACTTTCCTTTCTAAAACAACAACCCCCAATTACTCTGAGTCTCCTTCTCTGCTATTTTTTCATGGCACTTAGTATAATGATAATACTTGATTATATTTGATTTTATTTCTTTGACTCTCCTATTCAGTATAAGCTCATGAGAGCAAAGACTTGGTACTGTTAACCATATAACTCCAAGTCCTGGAATAGCTCCTGATACACAATGAGCAGTCAATAATTATTTGTTGAACAAATGACTACATGAGGTAGGTCCGGCTATTATTCCAATTTGATAGATAAACCAATTGAGACACAGAGGAGCAAAGGAAACACAGGTAGTAAGTGGCAGAGCTGGGATTTAAACCTAGGCAGTTGGGCTCCAGAGCCCTTGCTCTGATAAGGGCCAAATAGAGGTATGAACACACAGCGAGCTCTGGGAACATAGAGGGGGAAGCAGCTAATTTTGGCTGTGGAAGTAGGGGGAAGGCTTCACCAGAGAAGATATAACAATGGAACTATGACTAGATGTGCATGAAGCTGTTTAATCAAATCAGTTGGTGAGGGGTTGGGGGGGGTGGTGCGGTAAGGGACAGGAAGAAGGGCTGTCACAGGCAGAGGAAAAGAAGTTGTGAGAGTGCATTCTGGGAAAGGCTAATGGTGCCCGAGACTGGGGCTTGATGTGTGGAAGGAAGAATATTGAGGGCCAGGGCAGAGGAAGATGAGGCTGGACTTTGGGAATGGGCCAGGTGGAGAAACACTAGACTCCATGAAAGATCACTTAGTTCTTTTATCGCTAAGAAAAGCAGTTTGAATTACCTCTAAACTCCTTCCAAATTCTAAAATATTATGATTCTATCTTTTAAGTAAAACATCTTCAGTCATTTAACATTTATGGTAATAGCTTTATACAAACTGGAATATCTTCTCTATGTTTTTTTAAAATCAAGGCGGGAAGAGTCTTCCTCCAAAATAGTCTTATTTGTTGCCAAATTTACAAAGATTCATCTCAGAATACTGCTTTATTTCTCCTAAGTTAATAACAATAGTCAATACTTACATAATGCACTGGCACTCTTCTCAGCACTTTACAAATATTATCTCATCAGATCCTCACAACAACCCTGAGGGAAGCACTCTTGTTACCCCCGATTTATAGATCAGGAAACTAGGACATAAGCAAGTCAGATGAGTTGCCCAGAGCTCCACAGCTAAGAACACTTAGGTACATGTTTATTATATACTTCAGAGAACTTCCTTTGATAACTTTGGGAATATCTTCTCATTCCACAAAATAACAATTCAAAGAACATTTATCAATGCTTACTATGTCCTAGGTTCTAAGACTATAAATTTTACTTGATGTAACTGCCTTCTAAGAATTCACCAGCTGGTGGTGAAGATTGTGGCATCGGTAAGGCAATCATAATAATTATGATAAGTTCTCGGGGCCAGCATGTATAGTTGGACAGTGTTTTTCCTTGCATACGTGAACCTGACCAAAGCAGCAAGTCCAACTTGACCGAGCTGAAATGCAGCCCACACTTCATTTGTCAAGTCTTAGGGCCAGACACAGAGCTGCCTCTGCCCAGAGGGGACATTTCTACCTAATTTGCACAGAACTTTCATATGGGTTAGCTGAGGGCCCCACTGAATGCACTAAGAAAAGTTCTTTGGGAGCGTAAAGCCAGAGTATTTGGACATCTATCAGGTAAATTCACAATTACTTATATTCTGGAGAAGACATCGCAGAGAAGGTAACATCTAGACTGGGTCACAAAAGATGTTCAGTTAGGCCTAGAGTCGCCAAGGCAAGTGGGGGTGGGATGATGGGCATTCCAGGTACATTGAATGACGCGTAGGGAGGTACATAGGATTGAAAACTGTTGGTGTGTTTGGAAAATGACAATTAGTTCAGAGTGGTTAGGGTTTATGAAACAGACCTGAACAGATCTAAACAAGTGAGTTTGGGAAGATTATGATGACGTCCGTGTACGCCCTGGTTGACTTGCTGATAGAAAAATGGGAGCCATTGAAAGTGTAAAAGTAGATGATAACATTGTATCTGTGTGAAGGACAGTTTTGGTGGCAGGTAGAGGGTAGATGATGGGGTGCCTGGCTGAGGCCCAGGAGCCAATTAGGAAGCTAGTTAAGACACCACAAGAGGTGACAAGGGAGTGAACTAAGGCAGGCATTGGGAGCGAGAGGAAGGTATCTCTTGGTGTCATTGACACAGCTTACTGAATGTGTGTGTTATAGAAACGAGGGAAAAGAGGATGACTCTGAGAGGGTCAGGTAGATAGTCACAGCTTCACTGAGAAATTAATTACAGTAGCAAGAGCAAAACTGTTTGAGGTACAAAGATAGTGGGGTCCATTGGGAAGTTGCTGAACATGAATGTTCTGCTGGAGCATTCAAGTGACAAAGTCTGGTAGGTATGCATTTGAAACCCCGAGTCTAGAGCTAAGACATGAGGTGTAGAATAGAAACACTGATTTTGGAGACTTTGGATCCTACTTCTCTTCCTCTCTCTCCTCCTTCCTTCTTTTGACCTCACCTCAATACATAGCTATTGAGGGCCTACCCAATGCCAAAGCTTGTGCCGAATGCTGAAAAAACAAATGTGAATTGTATATGAAGCTTGCCCTCAAGGACATCACAGTCTAGGGTGGAAACAGATATGAACTAAAATAATAAATCAATATTAAACATGTTATCATTGTAATACGAACGGGGTGCTATGAAAGTACTGTGGAGGGAGCCTTCACTCTGTTGGGAGAGGAGCGAATTATCTGCAGAGTTCCTGGTGGTCTTCAGGGGCATAGCCTGAGGAATATACACCTAAGACAGGCACATTGGAAATAACCTCTGTCTAACTCCTTGGCTTTATGTACCTGAAATAGCTTGGCCTAATGTATTCTGCCTGCCACTTGCATTTTTTGGAAATGAATACAACAAATGGCACTGTACCACTAGGTGACAGAACCAGTCAGTTCTCTTAAATTAAACATCTAGAACTACGCTTGAGGAAACAGCCTGTGGGAGCTGAAGCTAGGCTTGTATAAACCTACATTGTATGGCTTCTTAGGATGCCTTGTTTCCAATGGATGCACCAGCGGGAGAACGCACGTTGTAAATCAAGTCCAAGGTAGCACCTCTCCTACTCAAGGCAATAACCCGAAGGATCCCCAATAGTAAAATTACTCGGTTATTTAGCTTTTGAGTACTTAGTGAGCTGATTTGATTCCTATTGTTTGTGAGTTCAGTCTATACTCATATTTCCATTTGGAACTTGTTTAGGATTTGAGATTGTATTTATATTTCTGTCACTTATAGCAGTAGCCAGCAGATGGCAATGTAAAAGTTACTTTTTTGTGGAATTTTCTACCTCAACATTTTTTAAGGCGATGGGCGTGCTAAGAGACCCATTTGTGGGGGTACTATAATTTTTATGCAACCTACTTCAATAGACCATTAATATATTCAGTAATTTAGAAAATAAACTTTCTCAGATTTAATGCCACTTGAAAGCATTAAAACTCATCCTAAATAACTAAAAATGTGAATGATTTCATTATCCACCAATCACCTGCTTTTTCCTATTAAACAGTTGTTCAATTTTGGGCAGGAGTCAAGCTTTGAGTTATCGCTCCATGTGCATCCAGTTTTTTCTTTGCCTTCTCTGGCTGTATCTTCAGATGTCACGGAATAGCAGAGTTTGAAGAGATCCCAGAGTTCATCCACCCCATCAAGCCTAACCTGTCTCTGAAGCATCAGTGAATTATGGTCTCTCAACCTCTAGTTGAGTATGCTCAATGTCAGTGAACTTATTAAGGCAGATTTTATTTAATAATTTTGTTTGTATTAATCATAGCAAGCTGTTCTTCATAAAGGGTCAAAACCTGCCCTCCCGGTGTAACTTGAATATCACAAGACTACTAGTCTCTGGACTCACACTTGGAGAGTCCTACCTTGCGTTATACCCTGAAGTTGGCTGACTTGTTCCCTCCATTGCTCACGTAGGGCTTCTTCTTCGTTTTCTTCTTCTTCTCTAGCAAAGACCAGCTATTTCTGTGAGTTCTTAGAAGGGCCCTCCTGGAGGGAGATGTCTTGACCTCTGCTGCTGCAGTGAGGCCCCGGTGAGAGGCTGCTTCTCAGGTTCAAGTGCAGCCTCTCCATGTTCCTTAAGCTATAAAGGCACAAGGGGCCAAGCTGGGTTGTGTTCTCCACAGGCCTTATGGCTTCAGTGCAGCTTGGCATTCTGTGCAGAAATGGGGAATCTATCCCCTTCCTCAGTTTGGCATTGAACTTTGCCCCTTGGTATCTAAAGCAGCCTGGCTTAAGATGCTGACACCAACTGAAGACGCCAACATTACGTTCCTGTAGCCCATGTCCCCATAGAAGTTAGGCCTGGTCCTTAGGGGCAAGCCTTAGCCTCTTTCAGTACAAATGTGCATCTCTACCTCCCGTTCTCTTACTCCTTAGGCAACTGAATAAACAAATTCTATTAGCAGGTACCCGGAATTCCATGCACACCAATGGGTGCCACAGACCAGCAAAGACACAGCTGAACCCCAAACCCCAAATGAGGCTCTGCTGGAATGCCTAGTCACATCTACAATTCCTGGCCTTGGTCCTCTCCCTGACGTCTGGATCCTGGGAGGATGTTTTAACCTTTCTGATTGGCAACCAGCCCACAGACATTTGAGGACAGCTCACATCCCTTTCACGTTATCTTTTCTCTATGCCACCATCTCCAGTTTCTTCAGCTACTTCACATAGCAGTTTTGCATTTCTGTAAGCTTGTCTCCTAAATACGTATCAAAAGTATAAAATTGTCAGAGATGAAATTTATTGGTCCTTTACTCTTTGTACTCTGATTAGAAAGGAGTTTATTGCTAAATTGGAGATTAACTTTCTGACTTTCAGAATTGTGAAATCAGTTTTTGGTCTATAAATCTTGAGTGGTAACGAAGGAGGAGGAGAAGATAAAAAGAAGGAAATGGCCAGCACTTACTAAGTGTAGTCTCCGTGCTAGTCATTGTGTTAATCACTTTTCATCATTATAGTTAAATTCTATGAGATAAGCACTAAGATTCCCATTTTACAAAAATGGCAACTGGGTCACAAAAGGTTAAGCGGCTTGTGTAAGGTCACACAACTAGTGGGTAGTGGAGCCAGGATTTAAACTCAGGTCGTCTGACTCCAGAATCCACGATGAAATTTCACCTTGAACTCTTTGAAATTAAGATTTTCCTGAAGCTGTATCTATATGAGACATTTTATTTCATGTATACTGTGTGCTATGGATTACGAGTTAGATAAGGACCCTGACCGATACAAGCGTATACTGTTGGAGGAGGTTAAAATAGCATGGCTTTAGTACATATTAGGCCACTCACTTGAAATTGTCATTTTCAGTAGGTCAAAATGGTTACATTTCATGTGATTTTACCTAATAATAAGAAAACTGACGTTTATTGGACATTTGCTGTGTGCCTGCAGCTCTTCTCAGTAATTTATATGGAAGATCTCATTTAACACTTGGACCAATTCTATGAGCTGAGGGCCCTATTTTTATCTCCATAAATATGTAAGAAGACTGACATGCAGAGAAATTAAATAAATTGCTGAAGATCACACCTTAGTCAACCTGTAGAGCTTGGGTTTGAATGCTGGTTGATATATATGCAGTTCAGAAGCCAGACAGAACTAATACAAATATCTACTTGACTCCAGAATGGCTGAATGTCTTTGGTCCTCAGTGTTTAATCATTAAATTCTCCTGATTTCTTGGCGATCTGCAGGCTTCAGTTTGGAGGGTTATCATTGCATGATTTTGTTGTCCAGGATTTGAGGAAATATTTACTCATAACTGAGGGAGAGTATAAATTGGTACAGCTCTCTTGAATTGAGGTAAGAGGTTGTCCTATAATTCTGCTAATAGCAGTGACACCTTTCTATATTGCACATAATAGTTTAAAACATGCTTTCGTTTGTGTTATATCATTAGGGTCATTCAGTGCTCCTACTAACTGTAAAAAAATCATGCATTAATGAAACTTAGATAACTAAATATGAGGAATAACTGTGATAATTTGCTGTGAGTGGCCTTTAGCCAAAAGTAAAATAATTCAAACCTGATCTTTAATAGCTGTGCATTTTTCTATAATGCACAAAAGATTTGTGTTTGTGATTTTATAGAAATGCTTTTGCCTTTCAATAAAAATAAATAAGGGCCCATTCAACAAATACTACTTAAATTACAAGGAAACTTTCAGTGGAAAATATAAATGGATTACCATTCTATTCCATGGCAAGCATAGAAATAATTACCCTTTGTATGTTTTCATACTTGGTATTTCAGATATGTTTTTTTGCCATCAATTCCTTGAGAAACTTTTCATACCCGAGACTCTTCTAGAATGGTATTTGCATAATTGTAGAAATCGTTCCCCCAATATAAAACACTTCAAATGAAGAGAAGTGATTGAATCTGCTCTTTTGAGTGGGACACGGGGACAGGACTGGGGTGAGACAAGTGAGGCCCTCAGGGTGACTATGTGAATTGAGGAGTGGGCGCCTCGGTAAATTTGCACTCTGGGTGCCTTGCTCACCTCTCTCTAGCCCAGGCCCTGAACTGAAGAACAATGTGTGTGATGGTTAATTTTATGCGTCAACCTGACTGGGCCCCAGGCTGCCCAGACGTTTGGTCAAACATTCTTCTGGATGTCTCTGTGAAAGTGTTTTGCATGAGATTAACATTTGAGTTCATAGACTGAGGGCATTTGGCCTTCCGCAGTGTGGGTGGGCCACATACAGTGAGGTGAAGGCCTGAATAGAACAAAAAGGCAGACCCTCCAGGAGTAAGAGTGAACTCCTGCGTGACTGCCTTCAAATGAAACACTGGCTCTTCTTGGGTCTTGAGCCTGCCTGGAAGTTACATCATTGGCTCTCCTTGTTCCCAGGCCTTTGGACTCTAATTGGAACTACACCACTGGCTCTCCTCAGTCTCAGCTTGTCGACTACAGATCCTGGGACTTGTCAGCCTCCATAATTACATGAATAAATTCTATCTATCTATCTATCTATCTATCTATCTATCTATCTATCTACCCATCTACCCACCCACCCACCCATCTACCCATCTATCCATCCATCTATCCTATTTAGTTCTTTTTCTCTGGAGAACTCTGACTACTATACCATGTTTTCTGTCTAACGGTGGAAGTGTTACTATCAAAGAGGCAAATGGCAACACAGGCCAAATCTTGATCAACTGAAACTCTTGGGGGCTTTGGTTTCTTCAGCTACTAAAAGGAAATAATTAATTTACTGTTTACAGCGGCAGCAAAATGCAGTTGCATAATGTGTACAAAGTACTTGACACATAGTAGACACTGAAAGAGTAGGGTCTTTTCTTCCCTTTGTATTAATGAGCTGTTAGTGCTAAATGGAAGCCATGAGGCCAAAGAAAGGGAGTCTGCCAGGCCCCAGGCTGGGGAGTACGCTGGCAGGGTGCCCAAATTCCACTATAAGTGATGGCGTCCCACTCTCTGAACTCAGTGTCACACTGAGCTGGCCTGAGGAGACCTGGCTTCTGGCCCGGCTCCCACACCATCTATTTGGGACCACAGACAAGTATTTCATTTTCTTTCTCATCGGTAAAATAAGGGGGTTCCTTTCAGCTCTAAAAGGTCTGTGATTTATTATTAGTCATTATCATTTCCGTGTTGTTCTTGGTGTTGTGTTTGAGTTCAAATCACAGAAAGAAAAATGGCATGGACAATGTGGTTAATAAAAAATAAAACAAACTTTGAGCAGAATTAACTTTTCACAATACTGTTTGCCTTAATAATACTGGTAACATCTATTTTCGGCACCTTTTATCTGGTTTTCCTATTTGCTTGTTTTTAGTCCATTCATTTTGACTAATAAACTGACTTTAGGAGTTACACTCTGAGACAGGCAGACAGGACAGCTACATTACTAATATTTACCCTTTAAGACTTTCTCCAAATAGTAGCTTCTTTCTAGATACTTACGATAGTTATTCCTGGCTTGGCTCTTTACAAAGAACTGAAGAATCAACTCTGAGATTTTGTCTCTGCTACAAATTGAGATTTTCATACTTTGAGCTGTCTTTGTAGTAATTATAACTTGTGAAACCCATTACTTACTCAGGAACATAAACTGGACTTCATTAGAGTTTGCAATACTTAATTTCCTAGGTATAGCTATTTCTTTTTATGAATCCTTGCAGAGTTTCATTTTAAGTTCATTACTTTTTCCCATCATAAACTAGTATACCCACTAAATTTTTAAAAATATTACAGACAAAGAGAAAGAAGAATGGGAGCAGGGAAGTCATGTATAGTTAGCTCATATAAGAAAGTTAATATTTTGGTGTGTTGCAATCTATTTTTTTTCCACTGAAGTAACAGTTTGTGTCCTTTTTTGTTTGCTGTTTGCTTAAGGAAACAGTGGGACAGTTTCCCATGTTATTACATATTCTATAAACATGCTTTTTAACGGCTACACAATATTCTATGGTTTATTTAAGCATTCTCCTATTTAGATTATGTCTTTAGATAATTTTCCACTGTTATAAATAACACTCTGAATAGCAACTTGATGCAGAAAACTTTTCCTATATTAGGGTTACTTCCTTAGGACGGAGTTCCAGAAGTGGAATTTCTGAGTTGAAGCATCTGGTCATCTCACAGGTTCTTGGCACATATGTTGTTTCAGAACAGCTTGCAACGGTTCCTCCATATTCCTAACGGAACTACAGTATGCAAGGATGTCCTTTTTAGTATGTTTTTACAGCTTATTTCTTTTCTTTTTAATTAAAATTTATTGCGGTGACAATGGTTAGTAAAATTACATAGGTTTTAAGTGTACAATTCTGAAATACATCATCTATATATCACACTGTGTGTTCACCACCCAGAGTCAGTTCTCCTTGAAATATGGCTTATTTCTAAACCTCCAAATGAAGCTTTCCAAATGGTAATAATGGTTGTTGATTTGTGCTTGCATTTTTGTTAAGTTCTGACACGTTTATCTCAGTGGGAATTTCATACTGTAGGGGGCAGTGGGGGATCAATAAGTGGCCCTTCTCCCTTTCCATACAGGGATGTTAAGGTTCATCAAGGTAAAAATGTCTGCATAAGGATGATTATTAATTGTGAATATGGGACTCTGCAGATAGATATGAATTATAAATTATGCTTCTGGTCTACGAATACAAAACTAGTGGATGATTTCTAAAGAATACAATAGGTAATTCTTTTTGATCATAGCAAGGAAACATTTTCAACTCATTTTAGGTGAATATGAATAAATATTTATATGAGTTTCTCTGCATGTTTCATATACATATGTAACTATATTTATCCAGAAATTGTTTGAAATAATAATGATCAGAACATTTATTTTTTGCACATATATTCATATATATGTATCTATATATATATGTGTGTATATCTGTATATATATATATATATATATATATAGTAACTTATTCTCCCAACTCTCAGTTGTGTAATTTCCTCAGTTTTCATAGGGACAAAGCAGACAGGGATTAGCAAATAGATGAACTTCAAAGCCAGAGAGATATTGTCATCAATGGCTGAAACATAGCACTTTCTATGAGGAAGAATGGTATATTTACTACATTTATGAAAATAAGGGAACTCTGAGCAAATAAATACATTCCTATGGGTGTTCGGTACAAGGGAAGAAAAATTAATTGGCTAACCAGAGCTTCTAGAGCTGTACATCCAAGTGGAAGAAGGGGAAAGAGTGATAGAGGGGAGTATTAAAGCGAAAGTATTCAGGCAGCCGAAGCGCTGGTTTCAGTGGAACAGCGGTCTCGATATCTGAGTAAATACTCTGCATTTTAGCCTTTGAAGTGTCTGTTAATTTCTGCTGAATTGGCTCTCTGCAGAATAAAATGTTTCAGGGGGTAAAAGAAAGCCTGGCAGGTAGACACAAATTACTGTTTATAAACTGCTGGCTTCTCTGCAGCCACCTCAAAGACAGGAGCCCTCTGTGCTTCTTTGAGCAAAATCTCCTGTGGTGAACACATGAGGCAAACAGAAGGGAAATGGGCAGGTCTGATGGAGGGAACTCATCCTCAACCATCCAGTTGGCTTGCTCTAAGTAACCTCATCAATTGGTTATCAAAATGTATCTCTGACTTTTAAAAATATCAGAAATTGATAATGGCAAAACAGTGCATCCAAAGATGTCTGGGTGGCGAATTTCCAGGTTTGCGTATGTTTCTGAGAAGATAGATTGCTCATAAGGTCTGAGATCACTAAGAGCCTAGAACTACCGTATTATCCCGAAAATAAGACCAGGTCTTATATTAATTTTTGCTCCAAAAGACACATTAGGGCTTATGTTCAGGGGATGTCATCCTGAAAAATCATGCTAGGGCTTATTTTCTGGTTAGGTCTTATTTTCGGGGAAACACTGTAATATGCTGAGACTTTAACATTGAAAAGTAACTCTTTACTGAGCCCACTACTCTACCTGGTTATCTATGCAGAATGAACTATGTTCTTCACAAATGTTCAGGACTCTGTTAAACCTTGGAAGAATTTGTTGAGGGCAGCCTCCATTTAGATCAAAAACTCTTAGAAGGGAACCTAACTGTCCAGATGAGAAAACTGAGGACCTGGGATGATGATCGAATTTCTGAGGCTCACAGAGAGTTAGCAACACAGCTGGAAAAGAACGCATATCTTCTGACAGCCAGAGCAGATCTTTCCACTTTGTTTCCATCTGAAGCTTTAGGCTGTGAGAAGGTACATCACCACATCACAATTCAATGGCCCCGTAAAATGTGGAAGGGAAGCATTCCCTATACTTTTTCTCCTGGAATGGGGTATGTGGAAGTTTGTTGATCTATTATTATGCTATCCAGTCTAATAATGTCTCTCTCTCTCTCTCTCTGTCTCATTTTCAATTTTGAGGCGATAGCTGGATGGGCTGGTTACAGGCACTGCTCGTTTCTGACTATGATACATTTCACCCAGCACAATGCCAAGACGAGGTAGATATTTAACAATGGTAGTTCCCCAATTCTCAGGCTAATATCAGTGCTGGGTTTCTTCTCTTTAGTTTCAACATTAGCATAATGGAAATGGCTGGTAGGGAGGCAGTGTGGTATCATGGAAAGCATGTTGAGCCAGTCCTGATGGACTGGCCTTAATATAACTTAACCATTCCACATGATTGCCTAGAATCTTTCCAGCTCTAAAGTGTCTTGTTCTGCCATTTTACCTTAAAGGGGCTTTGTGAAGACTGACCTGTTTACAAAGCTCTCTGAGATCCTTTAATGTGGAAATTCCAGCAGCATCAAAAGGAACTACAGATACAGATTTTTCAATGAGAGTTGGAAAGTGTTTAATAGTCAGATAATGTATTTGTGTTTAAAAACAACATTGTTTTTACGTGACTGAAAAATTGGCCTGACCCTGTGCTAACCTGTTTCTAAAAGCCTGGGTTTATAGATTGGCTTTTTCTTTTATCCACTGCCTATGAAGGAAGAAAGACATTGTGTTAGTACAATGTGTGCTGACCCTTACATCTGTTGCCCTTCTCTTAATTCATTTTAGAATGTTGGCTCTTTCTTGGAGAAGAGTTCTTTCCTCTAGAATCCATCAACCCTAGAATTACAACCCCTCTCCCTTTTCGTCCTTCTTCTATTTAATAAACATGATTTTCCCCCATGGTATGAGAACTTCTATTACTTTAATTTCCTCTAATAATTTCACCCAACAACCAAAGAACATCAAGGGAAAATACTAAGGACAGAAAAACATGAGCGATCATGCTAAGTTGATTCTAAAGAAGGCTGGTGGAAAGAGTTCTGTGGAAATACTTACTTTCTGGGAGGGAGATAATTTAGAAATAATTATTAAGGAAGGAATAGATTTTTTGGAACAAACAACGTGATTTTGGAGGGATCGGGAAGAGTAATACAGAGTATCAGGAACAAAAGATTGTTCGGGAGTGGAAAAAGTAGAAAGAGAAGTAGACAATGTACCAACCCAGAGCAGGAGGAGGGGAGAAAATGCTGACAGGCAGGGTACTTGTGAACACAAGTTGTGCTTTATTTTAATTAAAGTATAGCTGGCATACAACAGCATATTAGTTTTAGGTGTACAACACAGTGACTTGAGTCCTATATGCCTTATGAAGTGGTCTCCATGACAAGTCTAGTAAACCATCTGTCACTGTACAAAGTTATTACGATACTATTGACTATATTCCCTGTGCTGTACATTACATCCCCATAACATATTTATTTTATAACTAGAAGTTTGTATCTCTCAATCCCCCTCACTTTTTTTGCTCTTTTCCCCACTGCCCTCCCCTCTGGCAATCATCAGTTTGTTCAGAAACAAAAAGAATGAAAAGACGAAACAAAATAGAAACAGCAAGAATCTTTTAAGGTCAACTGTAGATTACTAGAGAAGGGATCTCTGCATCTAACAGGAAGCATACAGTGCAGATCTTTACTCTCTGTAAGAACTCAACCATCACTTTGGCTATACAGTGTTTCATCATTTTGATGGCTCACACTTTATCTCCATCCAGAACCTTCCTTGCTACAATGAAATTTTGTTTTTGTTGTTATACCTTTTAGGACTTTAGAACAACAGCCAAAAATTCACTTACATCAAAGTAGTACTGGTTTTCCATAATGATATGTAAAAAACAAACAAACAAACAAACAAGCAGAAAGCCATCAAGAACTATGGCAACAATGAACTTGGAAAAGTGATCAATCTGAATACTCAATTTTCAAAAACACTTCTTCATACCACTTTCTAATAAACTTTGATATGCTTTTGTGAATGCTTCTGATTCATTCATATTATTTAAAGTAGATACTATTATTTTATCTAATGCATGGCGTGAAGGGAGAACTTTATACACAAGTATCATAATCAAGTTGACTTTTTCCATATAGCATAAAATTACTAACTCAAAGTCAGCTTGTGGTAAACTGTGATTTTCCAGATCTGATTTGCCTAGTCTCAGTCGATCCATTATGCTTCCTATTATGCCACCTATTATGTGGTTCGCTTGTTGCCCCTGCAAATTTTATTCCAGTTTTAGTGTTTTCATATATTAATTGGTTAAGAACATTTGCATACTTCTGTTTTTCAGAGTATTAAAACCTATTTAATTTAAGAAAGTCTACCACTTTTGTGAGCACTTTCACATTTTGTTTATAAAAATTACTAATAAGAATATATAATAGATTGGTTTCCAAGACCAATCTGAATGGAACTACCCAGTATGTACACCAGGCTGATGTAGGTTTATGCTTTGGGTGTGGCTTTTAAATCGACTGTTTAGCCATGCCATAGAATGGTAAAGGCTGGACTTCCCCATTGTGGGAAGGAATCAATAGTGATTCTGAAATAGAGGTAGACGCTCTCTATTGCTTCCTGTCCTCTCTTTTAAGGAATTACATCAATTTAGTCAGGCAGTGTTTGCTTCTTGGGACTCTACATTGATATCTAGTTTATTCTTCTAGGTGTTAAAAGAACCATGAAAACAGATACTGATCATGATTGGTCTATAATTTCCTGAGCTATCTCCCCCGTTTTTTTTGTGTGTTTTTTTTTTTTTTGGCAAAAAAAAGGTGGGGGTGTAAATACAGGAGATCCATTTCTCAGTGCCTTTTAGTTTCCACACATTCACCCAAATCATGATTCAGAGCATATCAGCCCTGCTGATTTGCATGCATCCATTTTTCCCGGTGGTCTATTTCTTTTCCTCTTTGTGTAGCCTGTTATCCTCTTTCTTGACTGGGGTCTAAAACCAGTTCACTGGTATTTTCTCAAAGAACAGTCAAACCATAGGTGTTAGGAGCCTGATACTTCTCCCCTTTGGTGTTACTGGTCTTTTGATCACCCCTTCTTGTTTTTGTGTGCACGACATTTGAAATTACTTTTATAAAATAAAATTGAACAATTGAAAATAGACTGGTAAATTGTTATGGTCTCTGCTTTTAGGAATTATAATCAAATAGGAGCGATGTGGGGCTAAATATCACATTTTTGATGTAGATAGATACATTGAATGCATTGAGTCAGTAATTAAAATTTTAATTTGAAAGCTAGTAATGTATTTACACATGGAGAAGTTCTATATAGTGGCAATGGAGTCACAAAGATTACTTTAGCAGTGATTTTTAAACTAAGGAATCTAAAGGTATATAAATTCGCTGGAAATTAGCTTTGGCAACTTTCAAATATGTTCCAAAAAGCAAAAAAATTCATGATAACAGGTAACGAAACTGAATAAAGTGACACTGGAGTGGGGGTAGTAATAGTTATGAGAGAGGGGGCCGGGATGCAAAAATAACTCCTTTGATGTATCCCCTAACGTATTGCTTTTGGCTTTATCTACTCATCTCACTTTAAAGATCTGATATTTAGTCCAAACAGATGGGACTAATCTTTTTTGAATATCTTTTATTCTGTCATTAAGTATTACTTCAATTTAGACTTCTTTGTCCTCTTAGATACATGCGAAAACTCTGATTTTGTTGTTGTTTTTTTCACCTGCTGTGGGCCTGGGTTGGGTACTTTTCTTCCCAAATATTCTCTTGCATGTTTACTGCCCTTCCTCCCAAAGTGAAGTCAATTAAGCTACACTAAACACCCACATTTTAAATTTAGTAATAATACAATTTAGTTGAGAGAGAGAGAGAGAGAGAGAGAGAGAGAGAGAGAGAGAGAGAGAGAGAGGTAAATATAAGTTTTAGATAATGTAGATAATGACAGAATGGCTTCCTCACCAGGCCCCAGTCATTTGAGAACTTCACATGAGAACATCCGTTTGCTAAATGAATATATTTTCCACTTATGTTTTTAGCAATGACTTGTTGGAAAAGTCCTTCTTTTCACTGATTATATTTTTAAAGCATGCAAGCCATGCAATTAACTAAAAAGTTACTGGCTTTGATTGAATTGCTTTACACAAATGAGTGTCTATTGGATTCAGGGGGAATCGTTTATCCTTTTAAGCTTTCCCCAAATCCTGCCTATTAGTTACCCACACCCTTGCTTAGGGGCCTGAAGAGTTCAAGGCTGACAGTAGCTGTGAAAAGTTTCATAGCCTTTTAAGAAAGTTCAACGGCTATGTTTGGGGAAGAGATATATGTATTATGCAAGACTGCTAGCTAGCTAATACAGAGATTGTAACATATGGAATTCATAAAGGTCCAATTACAGGACCGTCACTGTTTGCCATGGTTTTAACTTATGTAAGTTATTGATTATACTTTCATGAGATCATAATCAAAAGGTTATTCTTTGGTAATGGTGTGTTAGAAGAGCTTTATCCTGAACTTCAAAGCTGTCCTCTGAGCCCCAAGAACAAAGGCTTAGAAGTTTGAACCAGGGGCAGAATCAGTCTGTATGAGTTAACGATGTTCCAGACCATCCAGGAGCTGAATCAACCATCCACGTGGGTGAACTTTCTCTCATCACATCAGATCAACAGTCATCACTAAAAGATGACAGTTGATTCCTCTTTAATGTGCCTTTTTTTTTTTTTAATGAATCAGCCCAACTAACTATGGTGTCTGCTCACATCTGCCCCATAACCATTTATTTTAACTATAAAGTACTGTCATTCACTGTGCTCTCGGAAGAGTGATTATCATTAACTAGGTTTGCATTTAGGAAGGGGAATTGCAAGTACTAAAGAATTTATAGAAACAATCCTTAGAAATGAGAAAACTTATATGTAGCATATAATTAAAAGGTACTGAAGGAAAGTTCAGATTTGTCCTAATATTCTGTCATGCATTAAATGGGCAAAATAGAGAGACTGAGGTTGGCTAACATTACAATGAAAAATATGCTGGCCCCTCTTTGGCATTTAAAGTCCCAATATAGGATCTATGGGTTTAAAACTATTGCACCAAATCAGCAAAATGCCACCATGTATAATCACTTAGTGCAATCTTCCCCCGCCCCAAGTCAAATTGTTGTCCTTTCAATCTTAGTTGTGGAGGGCGGCGCTCAGCTCCAGGTCCAGTTGCTAGTTGTAGGGGGCGCAGCCCACCATCCCTTGAGGGAGTCAAACCGACAACCCTGTGGTTGAGAGGACGCGCTCCAACCAGCTGAGCCATCCGGGAGCTCAGTGCAGCTCAGCTCAAGGTGCCGTGTTCAATCTTAGTTGCAGGGGCGCTGCCCACCATCCCTTGCAGGAGTCGATTCTCGAACTGGCAACCTTGTGGTTGAGAGCCCACTGGCCCATGTGGCAATTGAACCGGCAGCCTTCGGAGTTAGGAGCACGGAGCTCCAACCGCCTGAGCCATCGGGCCGGCCCCACATAGAGCTCTCTTTACTCTTTCTCACAACAGCCCCTGCAGACCTACTATGGATGCTACTTTCTCCCTGGGCCGTTGGATGAATCCTCAGGCAGATCCTGGAATTTCTCTAGTCAGCCGGAAATAATAAAATGTCCTCTGATTACTTTAGTGCTAAGATTGTTCTCATTTCAGTAATTGAAATATCCACTTCTGTGTAGTAGTTCAAATTCTGATCTTTATTCATAGTTAAAACTCCTCTCCTCCCTCGGCTGCGGCCTGGAAGGCACCATGGTTGCCTCTTATCACTAGACCACCTCCTGCTCCTCCAGGGCTAGAAGGCTGGTATGCAGGTAAGGGGCATGGAAAAGAGACGAGATAAGAGGTAGGGCGTTGATGTCACCTACAGTGTCTAACTCTGGCCCCAGAGGATGTTAAGAGCTGACTTGTTATTACGGGTGCTTTCCTGGGTTCCTCCACTGGGAGCATCTGCATTTCCTGTGGCGGGGCAGTGCGTCCCCTCTGGCTGGTGCCCAACACTGTGGTTCTGCCACACTGGTTTTGCTATTTCCTGATTGTTCTAGGTACCATCCTGCCTGAGGTGTTTGGCACTAATTATTCCTTCTGCTGGAGTGCTTTTGCCCCGACTATTTGTCCAATTATTTACAAGTTTTCTAACACTCATATTCACCTACTTATATTGATATAGAAACTTTTCTGACAAAGACAACAGTATGTTTAAAAAATAAGTACTGATTTCAGTCAGTAGGATTTGTTGCTTATATACAGTGTTTATATACAGTAGGATTTGTTGCTTATATACAGTGTTGCTTATGTACAGTGTCAGGCAAGGTGAGAGTTCCAGAAGTCTTAGTTCCTGTCTTTGAGAAACTCTGATGTATCTATAAAAGATAACTTAAAAACCCTCAACACTATTAAAAATTGTTCCCTAATATAATCAAATGTCCAGTTAGTGTTTGAATTTCCAACTGTCTCTCATAAATGTCATATGTTTTAAAAGGTCTGTTTATTGAATGAGAATCTAAATAGAGCCCACACATTGTGATGGGTTTGATGTCGTTTAGGTCTCTTTTAATCTCTAGGTTTCCCATCCATCTCTTATTTTTTTTATTCCTGGAAATTTTTATTAAAGAGACTGGGCTTTTGGCCTATAGAGTTTCTCACAGCCTGGATTTTGCTGATTACATCTTTGTGGGATACTTTTACTTGTTCTTTTTTTTTATTGTTAAATTTTACTTGTTCTTTTATTCTCTAAATTAAAAGTTCAATAAGACATTTCTAATTTGTTTTAAAGCTAGAGAAATAAAGTAATTGCAATTTTGCCTATATATGCTAAGTTCAACTGTAAACTCAAATCTGCAATAAGCAGAAAGGAAAAGATTTTTAAGATTATTTTACAGCCCCTTCTCTTCTTTCCAACTCTTCTCCCTGTACCTGTAGCACATGGCTCTCGTACAGGACTGTGAGAACCCCCTTGCTCACACTCCTCTAGCCCCAGACACCCAGAAAACCTCACTTCTCCTTTCTACCTGTGGGTTCTCCCACTGCATAGAAATTCTGCTGTCACCAATCGGGGTGCCACCAGTAAGTGTGGGTATTCACTTGCGTATTGATCCTGTCGATGACGACTACTATTTGTTGCATGCTTACTATGTGCCAACATTTGCTACCTGCTTTATACACATTATTTCAGTCCTTGCAACAATGCCATGCAGTCGGTGCTGACCGCCCTTCAGTTCCTCAAGCTTGCCAAAGTCCTGTCAGAGCGTATGCACCTGATCTCTCTTCTGGTGAAAATGTTGCCCTCTTTTACCTGTTTAACTTATGCTCATTAAGCAGACCTCAGTTCTGGCTTTCTTTCAGAGGCAAGCCTTTTTTTGACCCCCAAGCTAAGTCAAATTACCTATTCTCAAAGCACCACATACTTCTCTGAAGCACTTTGTCACAGTCTTAATTGTTCATACTTATTTGATTAATGAGCAACTCCCGTCCAGCCTACAAGCTCCACAAGGACAAATACTAGCTTTGTTCTTACTCATCCTTAGCCGTGTAGGCATATACCATGCCTAGTGCCTGGCACACTCAATACATACATGTTGAATGAAGAAGAGTCCAAGACTTTGCCCATAATTCACGAACCCATTAACTCCCATTTCCTGCGGACTTGTGATTGGGATTCCAATGCCTACCTCTCTCAATCAAGGCTTCATATGTATACCTGGGCTTCTGTTTCATTTAATGTCAGAAATTTCATGACTTGGAATGGACATAGTAAGATGTGATTTACTTTTTTTTTTTTTTGGCTATGACTAATTTGACTTAAAGCTTGTTTTCATTTTTTGTAAACCGCTTTTGAGCCACAAAGAATATGTTATTCACTGGAGATTCAAATAAGAATAAATAAAATCTCTTCCATAGAGGAGAACTTAATGGGGAAGACAAGTAAATAGATTGTTACCTTAAGTGCAATAGTACAGGTAAGGGAAAGTATAGGAAAGAAGCATCTGAAGTGGGAAAGTTTTACCAAAGAGGTTACATTTCATCTGAGCCTGGAGAGGAAAGCCAAAGTTTGCTTGGTGGAGAGAGTAGACATTCCAGGCATAGAGTGAGGAGCAGGGTTCATGAGAAAGCATGGCAGTTCAGTGGACTCAAAGCTTGCTATGGCTGGATCAAAGACTTGCGAAGGAAGACGAGAGAAGAGGCTGGTGGGCAGAGCAGATATAAAGCAGTAGCTAAATCCTTCTTTGTGATTAGAAACTATTAAGGGTTTTGAGCGGGAGCAGTAATATGGTCCTGGTGGGATTTAGGAAGAAAAATGGGATGGTGGTGTAGATTGATGGGGAGAAATCTCGAGGTCATGAGTAATAGGGAGATAGTTTAGGGGACAGTTACAAAAACATGGGTGAAAAAAGTCTGAATTTTGGTAGTAACAGTGGGAAGAAAAAGAAGAGAATAGATTTGAGAAACCAATGAAAGCTTGTGGATATGGTTGATGAAAGAAAAGTTAGTCTAGAAAGACTGCCAAGTTTATATCTTGGGCAATCAGGTATATGGTGCTTCCCATCTAAGGAAAGATGAGTAAACAGGTTCATTAGTAAGATGATGAGTTTGGTTCAAACATGTTAAATTCAAGGGGAGATGTCTGGTAGACAGCTGTCGATATGGATATAGAGCTCAGAAGAAGGGTGAAAGCGGGAGATAAAAACTGAGATCATTGAAATGTTGGTGTAAATTGTAGTCATGGAAACAGATAAGATACTCCAAGAACAGAACAGAAGCAAGAAGAACAGACCAGAAGTCATTTCCTGGAAACATCAACATTTAAGGCAGGGTTCTTAACTGTTTTTTGAGTCATGGACTCCTTTAAGAATATGATGAAAGCTAAGATCCGCTCTCCCCAGAAAAAATAGTCATATACATATGAATACAAAAGCTATGGATTCTCTAAGGGTACATGGTTCCACCTTCATAACTCTTTGTGAGGTGCAGTTATATAGAGAGAAACACGTGAAGGTCATTAAAGAAAGACTGATCAGAGAAGGAAAAGGAAAACTCAAAGAAACTGTTGCTATATATAGGTCAGAAGAAAAAAGAGAAGTTGATTGCAATAAAAAATTTCAGAGTGTACAGGAGAGACTAAGATGTAATCATGCTCAATGGATTTAACAACTTGGAGGTCATCAGTGACATTTTGTAAAAACATTTTAATAGTAATGGGGCTAAAGCCATACTGTAGTAAACTGATGGGCAAGAAAACTGAGTCCATGAGTATATACTCCTCTGGAAGCCTTGTAATGCCAAGAAGGAAGAAAGGTAGCCTGGTAGAGGCAGATTGGGTTCTTAACCTTTTTATGACTATATATAAGTATATGGGAAGTGACATTATTTATGGAGCCAATCTCAGAAGATATGAGAAGGAAGCAGGATTGAATGTGGATGTGGCCTATTTGTAGGTGGTTGGAGAAAATGTTGAGAGAATTCCCATCTAGAAAACTCTGTTTTCTCTGTGGATATGGTGTTGACATTGGTTGAGTGAAGACAGCAGAAATGGAGCAGAGGACTTTGGGGAATCTATGAAATTGTGTGCAGGAGAAGGGAGAGACCAGTGATGTGTAAAAGAATTGCTCAGGGATATTAGGGGGCAATTGAAGTTGGCCACATAGATTTAGCCAGTCCTCAGATTATGGATTTTCATAATCACTGTTCTCTAGGAAATTTCTCAGTTCTGCCTCAGTTTCTATTTTTCCTAAAGAGGATGAATGGTGCACGTATTAGTAACAATTTTAAAATAGCAAATATCTAGAGGAGCTCAGAAGATTAAAAAGGCTAATTGTGCTATATGTTATAGGCAATGGCTTTTTCTGAAGTATTAAAAAAATTATAGTTAGGAGACTCAAGATGGCGGAGTAGATAAACACTGCGCATGTTTCCTTCTGTGGATATATTAAAATTAGAACTAAATTACAGAGCAATCAACCTGGAGAACCATCTGAACTCTAGCCAAACAGCTCTCCTATAACTAAGGATATAAAGAAGCCGCATTGAGACTGGAGGGGCGGAGATGTGGAATGGGTTGGCCCCACACCTCTGTGTGAAGGATGAAAATTGGGAGGGATATCTCAGCTGCAGAGATTCCCTCAAGAGGAGCGAAGGACCCCAGCCCCACTCCAGGGTCCCCAGCCCAGATAACTGATGCTGGGAAGAGGAGTCCCCACAATATCTGGCTGTGAAAAATAGTGGGGATTCCAACAATCCAGGTGGGCTGGAAGTCTATGGGAAACCCAGCAGTCCTCTGAAACGGCCCGCGCACAGACTCACTCACTTGCGGGCACTCACCTTGGGCTCCAGCGGAGGGATGGTGATTCGAGGGGCGTCAGACACATAGAGAGGGCAGACTGAAGTGTGTGGCTTTGAGGTGAGGACTGGAGAACAGCCACCATTTTGTGGCGTCCTGCTCGGGTACAGCCAGCAGGCAGCTGCCATCTTTAATGTGTTGAGCCCTCCCCCTCTGCTTACGCCAAATCTGAATCTGATTGGCCTGGTGAGCTCTGGGGCTCCACCCTGCTGACTCACTGAGACTCTGCCCCCACCCAAGTCTCCCAAAGCTGGAGGCACTTTTCTCCTCAAGCAGCCAGCCCCACCCACATTGCATTCTTTCTTGGAAAACTATTGGAGTCTGAGGACCCCAGGCAGGGCAGCAACTGGCCTGGGTGTGCTCTGAGACTTTTGCTGAATAGCTCCAGGCTCAGCACTGGCACCAAACCAGGTTAATCTACATTAACCTGGTGAACACAACTCTTTCCACTCTAACGACTCCCTGAGATGCTGCCTCACCCAACTCGTTTACTGTATGAGGCTTTATCGGTGGCTGAACCTTAAAGGAGCCAGCATGTAACAGCAGGCCTTGAGGTGTCCTGGCTTTTTGCTGAACTATCCCAGACCTGATACTGGTGGCAGATGTCTTGGTTCACAGCATTACCTCTCCCACAAGCATCCAGATTTAGCATGGGAAGCAAAAAACCATGGATCACTTTGTAGTTCCTACCAGGTAGTCCCCAGCTGGTCACAGGCAGTTGGTGACCTGGGCCTGCACAGGAGCCCTTCCCAAGAGCCCCCAGAACCAACATACTTGGAGGTTGGCTTCAGACCACAGCGAGCACCACCCAATGAGCCCCACAAGTGGCACAGTCAAAGGGCAGGATCAACAGACACCAGAGCCTGCTGGGGCGAATCCCCCTCGGTGGGGTAAGCGCCCTACATAGCAGCCCATAAACTGTGGATGTGGCCAAACCCCACAGCTAATCAGCTTGAGGGACAATTCCACCCACTAACATGCTGATAGCAATCAAGTCTCAACTATAACAGGAGGGCACACACAACCCACACAAGGGACACTCCTGGAGCACCTGGAGCAGGTGACCAGGGAGATTGTGCCAGGCCCCACAGGGCACCTACTACATAAAGCCACCCAGCCAAGATTGGGAGACATAGCAGATCAAATTGTATGTTAGCTATATTTTTAATAAAAATCTTTAAAATATTATAGTGATGATTATTACTTGAATATTCTGCTGGTAAGACTTGTTCCCTAAATTTTGTATTTTAAAAATCTGTAACTATGAAGTTACAGACTTATTTTTTTTTTCCTTTTAGCTCTTATATATGAACAAACCATTGTTCACTGGATGATATCTTTTAACACAGTATTCTGATATATGAAATTGCAATTATATAAACAAAGAATCAAAGTAGTTTAATGCATTTTTCAAAACATAAAGTTAAGGGCAAAAGTCTGGGGTTTTTTCCTATTTGTTTTTTAATCAAAAAAGTAACTTAATACTGTCCATGTGGATTCAATTTTTAAAAAATTAAAGAATTTCAGTAAACTACCTAAAGCTAAAACTAAGAAAAATATGACTTAATGTTAACTATTTTGAAAGCCATCACTGAGAATATCTCCTGACATTTCTAAGTCAGTTAAACATTTTCCTCACTTTTTTTCAACAGAATGAAATATGTATATACCCCTAGAGATAACTATACATTATAAAGAACTCTGAAAGCAATGGGACATTAATTTTGCCTCTTTTGAGCTACATATATGTGCTACCCAAATTTATTTGTACATTTAATAAATGTCATTCTGTTTTTAAAAATATGATGTGCTGAAATACACCGCCATGTGACTTACATGAAGGAGAACAAGGAGATGAGGTACTAATGAAGAATAAATGTACATGAGATGTAAGAGTAATTGCTCAGTTTTTAAATTATTGTTAAAGAAATAGCTCTTAGCACATTCATTTTTACCCCCATATACATGGATACCCAATGACTGCTTGTGAAGCTTTAAGAAAATAAATATTCAAATATAAATCTTGAGATGAGAAGAAAAAATAGAAGAAGTATTCCTTTTCCTTTTTCAGAACTGAAATCTTCTATCTCCTCGAGAACACCTGCATTCATACCATTGCTTTATTGGCCCTCTCATATGCTCCAATACTTACTGTCTTTGTGTCCAGGAGAAACTTAGAGCTCTGCTCCCCACATCCTCCAGACTGTTTCTTTTTCCATACCTTCTGTTTGGATTGTCCCTGGTCTCTAAAGTGCCAGCTGTACCACCTGTAATGAAGTCTTCTTCCCTTGCTCTCCAACCTTACCCCACCCAGTATTGCCTAATACTGTCCTTCTCTGTGCCCCGTTTTGAGGTTGCCATTGACCCATAACTTTGTAAATGCTTGAATGAGGGCAAGCTTACTGTGAGGAGGAGGCACCCATCCCAGGAGGCTTTAGGAATAATGAGGAATGATGCTTTCAAAAGCCCCTCTGCTGCCCACATTGCCCTTCCCATGGAAAATTTTGGCAATCTGGTGAAAGCACTGTGCTGAACGGGACTGCATTTTGTTCACAGTCTACTTTGTCTTTATTTGGGTATCCCTTTTTTCAGTCTTTATAAGAACTTAGGGGAAAAAATACTTTTCTATTCCCCAATGCTTTGCCTTTCTATTTCCTTGTGACCCCTCCCTCAAAATATAAAAATTAAAAAAAACATAGCTTTGGATTTTATTTAATACAAAATAGCAAATATAGCACTTTATTGCATTGCTTTTATATCTTTAGGAATCTTAAAAGAGTGACTAGCCAGTGATTTGTCAGATATCCTGGTCTGTTTCTGGTTTGCATGAGCAATGGTGAGTCCAAAGTAAAGGAGGGAAAAAAATGGAAAATGTCTCAGATATTTCAGATTTATGTGAAGCCAAACTGTGTGATCTCCTGCCAGTTTTAGTTTACAAAACTCTTGCAGTCCTGGATGTGTTTACTTGGACTTTAAATTTTAATATTACCATTATATTCCAATAACTTCACTCCCTCAACCCAGCCCTCTGACTGTGGTCTAGTCTAGTATATATAAAAACGATTACTGGAACAGAAGAATGAGGTTGATTGAGATACTCTCTTTAAGCAATGCTCATTTAAGTGTCAATTTAAGCCAAGACCTGTGAAATAATTAAATTACTACTCTGCAAGAGAAGGTACTTTTCCTTTTTGTTTCTGAAACAAGTTCTTCTTAGAGCCAGTTTCAAAAGAACTCAGGAAAAAAGTCATTGTTCATATTTCAGTTTCCTAGTGACATTGTAATTACACATTGTAATTGCAGAAGGCAATTACAGAAAAACAGAAGGCAAAATTTATATGAATTTATGCAATTTTGCAAAACAGAAACTTTTAATTTTTAACTTTTTTTTTTAACTTTTATAATTACAATTATATGTAACTTATAGAAGGAGACTCAAGTGGGAAATATGAACCCGAAGAGCATTGGACAAAGTCATGTTTCACAAGGGGACCTTGTTTATACTATCTGCTTACATTCTTTCTGGGAGCTAAGGTTTTGTCTCAGAACAAACATAAAACAGTCACAAACTACACACAGATTGGCTGGATGTCAAATGTCAATGTTTATTTGATTGCTCTTTTTTTTTTTTTCTCAAAAATGTTCTCTATTCTCTATATATGCTGTGGTGACTGGCCACACAGCAAAGTAAAAGAAAATCTTTTGACCCATGAAAGTAATTTAGGAATTGCCAAAACAGAAAAGCTGCTGCCTGTCGGTGGAATCAGAGGCTTATGTCATTTCACCACAACAGTGTGTTCAGGAATGACCTGGCTTATGCTTCTAGATGCTTTTCAGTAGATCATTCATTCATCCAGCAAATATTTATGAAATACCTTGCTTGTGCACAATGCTAAGTGAATCTCCAATAGTGTGTTGGGGGGAGAAAAAAAAGGCAGTCCCGTCCTTAACCACAAAGAATTCAAATGTATATGAGGATACATGACCTACACATGTGAAAAGGTTACTAATAATATGTGGTGGCATATGTTTAAGGGCCAAGCTGATTTAAGTCCTATTACAGCTCAATATAGGTGAAAACGCTGGAATATAAGCACAACTATGGTATGTTCAGAGCAGGCTAGTTGAGTTTCCAGAGAGGATCCCTGTCAAAGTGTAGTAAGAAATAAAGGCAATTTGGAGCCAGATTGGAGAACACTTACAGGCTAAAGGCCTTATCCTGGATAAAGGGGAGTCAGGAAAGCATTGTGACATGGCAAAAGTGATGTTTTATTTAGACATTTTGGTTTATATTATGGCAGATATTTTAAAGAGGAAGGCAAGAAGGATATTTCAGAAAATGTTATAATAATGTCAACAGGGAAATAAAGGCTGGGTTAGGCTGGAAATAGTGGGAATGAAGGGAAGGGATAGAATCAAAAGATATTATAAAATGAGAAAGGATAAGATTTTGGTGTTGGGCTATCAAGAGATGAGGTAGAGGCAAGAAACAATAACAACTCTGAGGTTCAGTACCTTTGTTATGGGAAAAATGATAATACTGTTGACAGATATAGAGAAATCAGGTGGAGAAGCTGGTTTGGGATGATAATGAGTTAGGCTCCATGCACTCAAGTACGGCCATGAGGCTGTGTGAATGGTTTGAGTTGAGCTTCATTGACCGAAAGGAAATAGTTCCATCTGTGAGGGTGCATGAATTTTATGACAGAATATAAAGCGAGAAGAGCTGGGGCCTGTGTCTTAGTGATTTTCTATGATCATAAGCCGAGAGGAGGAGAGTGCGTGAGGAAATACAGGAAAATCAAGGCATGGGAGGAGAATAAGCACAGTGTCCCAGAATCCAAGGATAACGAGTTTTGAGTTTAAAGGATGAAATTTTGCAAAGAGGTGACAAGAAGAATGCCGAGGAAGAATGTGAGCTCTGGCAATTTTTGGTCTAGACATTCAGGCGTCAGATTATTTTAAGCACTGGGCATGCTTATTTAACATTGAACTATTTTCCTTTCTTGGTCATTTTAGTAGATTTCTTCTTGCCCTTCACATGCAGTGTAGGAGCTATTATACATCCCTTTAGTAATTCTCATACTTCGTGCCCTGCTAATCTGGACACACTTCTATGCTATAAAAATAGTAGGTTGTTGTGAGAATTATAACAACAACCTGGAGTATAATAAACACTCAACAAAAACTATTTGTAAATTTTCGCACCTTAAGGCATCTGTATGTTTTGTATTTCTAAGCCTCCTGAAATATTCTTTGGGACAAATATGATACCTTTATTGTTTTAGTGTCCCCTTATCCTGGAAATAAGGGGAGACAGGAAAGCATTTGGGTCAGCATCAGGATACATGAAGTTAAAAGAGGTTTGAGAGCCTCTGAGAGCCTTCATGGTTTTATGAAGAACCTTTGATTCTTAACTCAGAGGTTCCTGCAATTATTGTGCTTATTAGATTAAGTATACAGCATAAACCCAGAACTTCAAAGGTGGAAAAGAAATAGTGGATTTTTTCCATTCTTCTCAATGGTTAATGCAATTCTCTGCTTCTTTTCTCTATATCTACCCAAAAGGAGTGTCAGAGTAAAGCCCCTCTAACTTGTCCCAACTTTGCTGTTTAAATGATATCTTCATCACTTCTGGAAAGAACAAACCTAATATTCAGCCAAGTGTCTTAGAAGCAAATTAAATGGCCTCCAGCACTCCTCTCTTGATAATGTTTGTGTCGTTTATACTTCTCCATGAAAAGAAAATTTACTGCATGGCAAACCAGGCCAGCAAGATTTTTTAGCAATTTAATTTAGAAGTGAATTCTTCTCCTGAATAGACCCATTCTTTGTTTGAATACAAGGCAATCTTTCATGTGTTTCCCAAATAATCACCCTACTTGCCTTTATCTGATTTTCCATTAGTGTCCTTTAATGCAACAAAATGTACTTTTTCCTGACAGAGTTTTCGTGCTCTCCTACATGCCACTTCCCTATTACAGTTCATACTCTGAATTCCTTTTATCTAAGTGGTAAATCTACAATTTGTGAAACTTGTTCCCAAACTTTAAGACTAGCTCTCTGTTTTCTTTGGCATAGAAGTTAGGTTTTCTTTGCCCCAAAATAAGTTTTTCCAGTGGAGAGGTTTGGGACTAAACATATTTATTATATTATAAATAAAATAAAAACAGAAAGTCCTGTCTAGAAGTTAGAATGTGACATTACAAATCTATCGCTTATCTCATCAGCCATTTTCTATGACCTTGAAGGAAATATTTATGTTTTTAAGTTAAATAAGGAATATATTTTATCTCTACCTGCTGGTGATGATTATTTATAGAAATATTTATATGGTATTGGTGGTTTTGGTAGATCTCTTTATAATGACGAAGTGAAACTGAAAGAAGTCATTGTCAAGATCAGAGACAAAGGGTTGGTCAATTTCCAAGTGGTTTTCAAGTTGGAATTTTTAATAAGGCAATGAAAACAATACACGAACAAAACCATTTAAAAAATATACCAAGTATGAAGAAAATTGTATACTTCAGAGATTATAGAAACACTACCATCTTCAAGAAGAAAGACAAAGTTGACTCTGGCAACTGCCTTTGGCTGATAAGATCCAAGTAAGAAACTGTTTGACCCATTCTTGACCTATGATATAGTCTTAGAACTGCGGTAGAAAAACCATGATGTTTACTGATTCTCAAACAAATCAAAGGGACATCTTAAAACCTCCACAGTGTGAAATTTGTTGTTGATAAGATGAGAGTTTTGGCTGTCCAGAGAAGTCATTAAGCCTAGATGCATCACGTTGAGCAGTCACGTCAATGTTAATTATAAACTCTCTCATACTGACTATAATGCATTCCATGCTTCCCCGCCTACTTACTTTGGCCATACCCAGAAGTAATAACAGGAGACCCAAATGCTCTATGAAGTTGTATCTGAACTCTGAGTGAAATTCTTTCAGGTCTACATTCTTTGAACATCATCAAAAGTTTTGGGAGGAGACATTCAGAAGCTACTATAATGATGAGTGTGGTTTCCTTGAAGCACACGTTCAAGGAGACATGCAAGAGTTTTAAATGAAATTGCTCACGTGAGTGCAGCCACACTAAATGGAAGTCCAAGAAGAATATTACACCTATGATCAGAGAATTATACCAATAGCGCCAGTGGTTATCAGCGCCACTCAGAACAGAAAGCAGCGTACATGGTTAATGTTTGTCTTTAAATAAATGCTTTTATTTCATTTTGAAAGGTATGGAGCCACATGTAAAAAATTTGGAAAGGAGAGAAAAGGAAAAACTATAAGTTACCATCAATCCTATGCAATCGTTGTTTTAATCTTGGCGTCTAGTCTTTCATCCTTTCTCTTACTAACACAAAAAATAATTTTTAAAACTTAATGAAATTATATTAGCTTTTATAAATGTAATTTTAAATATACCACCAATATAAACATAGATTTAATTTATAATGTGATAAAGCTCAAAGATGTAATTATGGAGTACGAAATGATAACTTATTAGAGGGTATTGGAAGCACTATAGCCACTGAAATTTCTTTTTGCAAAGTGTTTTATTTTCAAAGTGTTTGCACTCTGTCCCCTCAGTTCTTTCCCATCGTTATATGTGCTGTTAATACATGTGTTTAGAATAAGTCTTGGCACATGGTATATATTACATGGGTATTTGTTGTGTCATTGTCGCTAGTTGCTATTACTGTACTTGGTAATATAAATAACCCAAAAGTTATTAATTATAAGCACATCCAGCACTCAGTCTTTTCATAATGCCACTAAAATATGTTTTGGAACAAAAAGTTAAATGATAAATAGTATCTACTAAAGTGTAGAGGGAAGTGCAGCTGGGAGAAGTCATTTAAAGCACCAGGAGTCCTGAAAAGCTATCTAAATAGTATTCCAGTTTTGATAGTTGTTGGTTTCCTTAAGGGACAGAAATAATGTTCTCTTTTTTGAAGGAATTCATTCCAAATTGAATTACCTTTCCTGACAATACTCCTTTCATGAGACTTTTGCAGTTTTCTGCTTCCCTTAGACAGGGTAGTAATTAACTGTCTTATGAGCCTTCCTAGTGAATAAATTTAATCATTCACAAAACTATGTTACCCTCCTAGAGAACCCTTCACAGTGGTCTTCTGGAACCACTGCCACAACTCAAAGAGGGGCTGCAGTGGGATTTTGGTCAAAGAAGGTGCTCCTTTTGGCCTAGTGAAACCATGAAGTGTTTTTCAATTCACTGCAAGTGTAGACAATGTCTCTATAGCAGCTGAGACCATGCCCTTTGTGTTATCAATCTCATATGAAGTCCTTAAAGCCTAATACATTTGATACTGTCATCTAAAGCAGAAAGTTGTGTGAATGTCTACTATGTACCTCTTAATATCTTCTATGTTGCAAAATAAATTTTATATTGCATATAAGAAAGGCCATATTCTTTTTGTAACCTCTTTCTAGCCCATGTTTATGTAATTAATTTCATTAATTAACTCATCCAAATTCTGGCTATCTCTACAGATAACTGCAGAACCAATGAACTTGTCTAACTCTCATTTTAACAACTGCATTGTTTATTGATTGCTCTCTATTCCCAAATAAAAACACATTTCCATTCCAAACTTTTTTTTATTGTTTTAAATACTTACATCTTTTTTATAATACATATATTTATTAAGAGTAATGGCTAATACCGTGTTTCCCTGAAAATAAGAACAAGACCTAGCTGGACAATCAGCTCTAATGTGTCTTTTGGAGCAAAACTTAATATAAGACCCGGTATTATATTATATTATATTATATTATATTATATTATATTATATTAATTATATTTATTAATTATATTATATATTATGTAAGACCCAGTCTTATAGTAAAATAAGACCCTATCTTATATTAATTTTTATTCCAAAAAATGCATTAGAGCTGATTGTCCAGCTAGGTCTATTTTTGGGGAAACACGGTATTCATTGTCGACATGGCTTCTTTTTTACATCTTTAGTTATAGGACTTCTGTTCAGCGAGTCTTCAGATGGTTCTCCAGGTTGCTTGTTGTATAATTTAGTTGTAATTTTAATGTGGTCACAGGAGGAGGCAAGCACAGCATTTGACTAGAACTCCCATTCCAAACACTTTAAATAACTTAGTTAAGAATAAGTTAAGAATTAGAACTAAAGCTCTAGAGTGAGATTATGCATCATTACTTTCAGCACGGAATGGGCATTTAAGTAGCAGGAACCATTTTCTCAAAGACTTAGTGGGAAAATGAAAACATTTACAATGTAGTGTTTTATGGCTGATTGTCGTGTTATGGTGGTGAATTTTGCATTTTTAGGCTTTTCATAATTAAATTAGATCTAAAATATAAACCTTTCAAAGGGAATGAGACTGAAAAATAAATGTTAACAGCTAGATCATTAAATTTTGGATTTTTATATCTTCTTTTGCCCATAGATTGCTGCTTTAATTAGTCCTTATTTTATTACAGCTTTCCAAATTGTGATCAAAAGACTCACTTCAGACTTGAAAAGAATTAAAGACTTACCCAAGAAGCTGACATGGATTGTCTAAGGGCTAGTTGATGATTGTTTTGACATCCCTTGTTTCCTTAAGAGCTTTTTTTCTCAATCCTTTTAAGAGACAGCAACTAACTAATGTCATTTAAGCTAAAACACTTCTTGTGGGCATTTTGGATAAATGTTTTTAAAGGATCACTTCCCACCAGAGAGTCTAATTCTAGAGCTCTAAAGCCCAGAACAGTGAGTTATGCCTACATAATACTTTAGACGTGTGCTCCAGAATTTCTGTAGTGAAAAATGTCATTCTTCCATCAAAAGGATGGTGAGTTTAGAAGTACCTTCTCACTCTCAGTGGTTTCCATGATACTGACTGTCAATGCCTTTCGTTGTAGGCAGAATACTTCTATGAATTCCTGTCCTTGCGCTCCCTGGATAAAGGCATCATGGCAGATCCAACCGTCAATGTCCCTCTGCTGGGAACAGTACCGCACAAGGCATCAGGTGGGTGGCCTTTGCCTCAGAGAAAGGTTTACACTTAACATGTAATGGTGATGGGAATAATATTTAAGATCCAGATGTCACCCAGTCGAGGGATTATGGAATATTTTTCTGAAGAGATTGCTTGATTTTAGGGCAGTTCAGTAGTTATATCCTTAATATCATTTGAGCAAAAAAATAGGATGGGAATGAAGAAATTGCAGTTTCCTAATTTCCTAAAACTCTAGGTAGCCCCAGTTCATATAATTCAATATTAAAAAAAGAAAGAAACTCACCAGGTGAGATATATCTGGCCAGTGAGTGTGGATTAATGTACCATGTTTCCCCCAAAATAAGACTGGGTCTTTTATTAACTTTTGCTCCAAAAGACACATTAGGACAAATGTTCAGGGGAAGTCATCCTGAAAAAAATCATGCTAGGGCTTATTTTCCGGTTAGGTCTTATTTTCAGGAAAACACGGTTGTGTACATACAAAAATGTGGCAAAGATGCAAAGTAAGTGATTGGGGGCAAATGGGATAAGTCAAGAAAAACGTCCCAAAAGTGAGCATTGTACAGTAGTCCCCCCTTATTGCTGCAGTTTCACTTTTTGCAGTTTCAGTCACCCTTGGACAATTATGATCTGAAAATATTAAATGGAAAATTCCAGAAATAAGCAATTCATAAGTTGTACATTGTGCACCATTCTGAGAAGCATGATGAAATTTTGCACTGTCCCCTCTGTCCAGTCTGCGATGAGACTCATCCCTTTGTCCAGTGTATCCACGCTGTATATGCCACCCGCCCATCTCGGTTATCAGATTGTCTATCTCAGTGCTTGTGTTCCAGTCACCCTTATTTTACTCAATAATGGCCCCAAAGTACAAGAGTAGTGATGCTGGTCACCTGGATACATCAGAGAAGCCATAAGTGCTTCCTTTAATTGAAAAGGTGAACACAGTACATTAAGATATTTTGAGAGAGAGACCACATTCGCATAACTTTTATTACAGTATATTATTATAATCGTTCTATTTTATTGTAGTTATTGTTAATCTCTTATTGTGTCTAATTTACAAATTAAACTATCATAGGAATGTATGTATAGGAAAAAACATAGTATGTACAGAGTTTGGTACAGGCATCCACTCAGGATGTTAGAAAATATCCCTCACAGATAAGCGGGGACTACTGCATTAAATAGGAATTTGCCACATAAAAAAAGTGGAAGAAAGGGGTTTAGTCTTTCAGACCTAATCATTCTTCTTTGCTAAGAAAATAATAGTATGTCATATTTAGTTAGAGCCTTTCAGTTTACAAAGCACCCATTCATGCATTATCTAATTTGAGTTCTGGGAAGGAATCAAGGCCAGAATTACAGCTCCATTTTACAAATTAGAAAATTAAGGCTTATGCTGTTTAACTGACTTTCTCCAAATCATATATTAGTAATAAGTGGTGGAGCTGAGACTAGAGCCCAGGTGTTATGACTTTTAGAAAAACAGAGGTCACTTATGTTAACATGTTCAAATATTTCCATCTATGAACATACATTTTTTTTCATGATTGTGGTAAAATTATATATTTGGTTTTGCATCATGACTTTTTTTGCTTTTAACATTTTAACATCAGCATAGTCCTGTGCCATAGATTTTTATAAAAGTTGTTTTTAATGCTCTTTCAATATTTTGTTTTATGAACATGCCATAATTTACTTGCCCATTCCTTTATTGTGCGTTACTTATCCTGTTTTTAGGGTTTGAATTTAGAAATCTCACAATACACGTCTTTTTAAGTAATAGATGATCACTGGGCAGGAATCCTGTTTGTCTTATTCACCACAACTGCCAACACAGGCTCAACGCAGAGCAGGATTTCAGAAAATACTGGTTGATTAGTACGTGTACAAGATCTTGCTGCTCATCTCATTATTTTGGTAAAACAGATTCTTAGAAGTAGAATTATTGTGTCAAAGGATATGAGCTATGAACTTTTAAAAAGGCTCTTAGAACAAATTGCCAAAATGTCGGTTACTTTCCACAAAGCTGGTGCCCATTTGTACCCTGGCTGGCAGCGTGGGAGAGTGCCTGGCTTACTGTAATCTCATCAGCAAGGGCTATTAATCACAGTAACTATTTTGCTGATTTAAAAAGTGAAAAGTGATTTCTCAGTGTTCCTTCAATTTGATTTTTAAAATTCCTGTCTTGTTTCTATGTAAAATATCTGTGTGCCATACTCATGTTTATCTTGAAATAATAGTATTCTTATTGATTTGCAAAACTCGCTATAAAGTATTTACCCTTTACTGCAATTCTTTTCCATTTATTATTTGTATATTTTTTGAGGGGGCGGAATTTGCAGGGACTTTAAAATTCTATGTGGTCAAACCTATATTTTTTTTCTGTGATTTTTTTCCCCTGTTATTTTTATGCTTGGAAATTAATTCCTATTCCAGAGAGTAGTTAAGTGATAACTTGTACATGCTTCTAGTGTTGTATAAAAATTTATTTTGGTATAGTATGAGGTAAGGGTCTAACCTAAATTATTTTTCTGAGTCATTAACTTTTCCAGTGTGAGAGGTTGAATTGATTCAAGAGAGCTTACTGTTTGTTCTAATACTGAAATTATTTGTAGTTTTATAATATTTTAAAATAATTGATAACATAACCTTGCCTCTTTTTAAAAAAATAATTTTATTCTTCTAGAGGGACATCAGAAGAATTTTGTCAGGTGTCAAATGAAAATCTTAATAGGAGCTAATTTAAATCTACGAAATAATCAGGAAATCAGGCACCCTTACAAAGTCCATTTTCAGTTTGCAGTTATCTACTACTTCCAATGGATTGCCACTTACCAGCACTATAAAAGTTGGGGACTAAATAAGCACAAAGTTTTTCTAACTTCCTGGCATAAGCGCCAGTGTGGATACAGACAGGAAGAGCGAATGTGCATTTCTCTTGGGTCATCCCAGGTATGACTAGTAGCCTTCTCATAGGGTCTGCTTCCAATCTTGATGAGTTCAAGGTTCTAGGAAGCTCATGTGAATGAATGAGGCCTGGGCTTTGCAGCCCCAAGGATATGGATACCCCAATTCCAGACACATGGACATCCAGTCCCACTCCGATGGCATTGCTGGGGCTGTACTACATGCTGCAGACAAGAAAGACATTCTGGTTGCCAAGTTCTTGGAATATGGTCATGTCACGTGTCTCATGCCATGTTCCTTTTTAGTCAATCTACTATAAAATTTTTCTTGATCAGATATTTTGTTTTTTAAAGAATCAGGAATAAAACAATATATATAGCATGTCTCTCAATTTCCATTTCATTTTTTTGAATTTTTTTGTCTTCCTGATTATTAAACAAATTTAAGCTCTTTGAAGCCAATTAAAATGCATAATTAAATTAATTGCACAGTTTCACCTGCTCAACTTCCAATAAGTCTTGACTTTTTGGATTTTTAATTTAATGCTTGTATCTTAAATCTTCCCAGCTTTTTTCACTTTTTGTGTCTAGTGAAAAAAAGAACTTACTGAAATTCTACTTCTTCGGATATTGAAACAATGAGATTTTGAACATATGATGTGAGAATATTTTAATAGGTCATGTTTAAATACAACATCATTTCCTAATAATTTAGAATCTTTATAAGTAATATAGTTTAGAGAAAAAAATGGGTGATAGTTTGAGCAAGGTAATGTGAAAAAGAATAAGCCCTCTGGGATCAGATGACTTGTGCACATGTGTGCACACACACAGTTGTACACACACAATTGTACATACTGCATGTACAACTCTACTCCCACAAACTCTACTCCATAGGTTTTTGGAGGCAGATGTAGGATTTGTTTGAAAAAAAAAACGCAGGTGCAAGAAGTTTATGGGAATTTTAGCCCATTGCAGGGCAGTTATTCATTAGCCTCATTAGTTCAGTCCCCACAGTAGGAGCAATGAGGGTACCTTGAATTATTAAAAAGTAACCGACTCAGTATGTCTTTGCTCCTAAGCATCCAGGTAGGGTTCATTATTCTACGGGTTGGGTCTACTTTATACCCCCAAGCTGCTAAGCTGTTCTTTTATCCCACAGATTCCTATATGCCTAAACATTGCATGAAAAAGAAAACTCTTGATCTTTAACAGTTATGAAGTGCCTGCCTTCTGGCATCCGAAGAGAACAAAAACAGGAAATACAAACTGCAGGGTAGTTCAGTAAAATCACTCAGTTGGATAACAAAAAACATAAAGTTTCCATAAAGCCAAAGCTTTGCCTCTTTGAACACTCTGTCTCTGTCATATAATGAAAACAACAGAGCAGTGGCGTTTCTCAACCAAGACTTTCAGGAATCCAATGTCTAGAAATTTTTAAATAGGTGCTAACGCTGGCAGGAGCTTCTTCTTGGTGACCCAGTCCTTAGCATCAAGAGCAGGCCAGAGTAGGTGCTCAGTATTTGCTGAGACATTGAATGGCTGTCGGCACAGCTTGGAGCATTGATGACTCTTTGTGTAGGATGATTTATAAGCAGGTAGCAGTTCAGAATCATGTAGTGTTGAGGATGAGTGCTCGCCTGCCTTTGTCACCTCTTCCCTTGTGAGGGCAGTGGCTGGCATGACCGGAGACTGAAACTGTATAAGCACCATGCCCATCTCATTGTTTTATCAACAAACGTATTCTGATTAATCTTCTACATAAGATAACGTTTCTATGCAATCAGTTGCCCATCAGTGTGTACTTGAAAGCCATGTGAGCTATGTTCAATCTGCTTTAGTTTTTCTGAGTTGTTTTAATTTACCTTGGTTTCAATTGTACAACCTGAGCGGCACTGGATTTTACAGCATCTGGCCTAATTTCATCTAGCTTTTGGTAAAAGTGGCGCTCTACTCAAATGCTTATTGTTGCAAAAGCTCAACTTAACTTCCATTCTCTATTACTCCTTGGAAGTGGAGAGTCTATGCTATTTCTGCCTTCAGTGTCTCTTATTCTTTGTGCATGTGTTTTTCTGAGTGCATACTGCTAATATTTTATTCTCTACATCTCCCACTGTCTATGGTGAATTTTTGTCTTCTGTGTATGTGCGTGAGTGTGCATGTGTATATGTGCAAGTGTGTGTCTGCATGTAGAAAGCTATATGTCTTCCATCAGGTATATCTTTGTGTCTGTGAGTGCCTCTTTGTGTCTGTGAGTGCCTCGTTCAGCACCTAGATAACATACTAGGTGCTGAAATTACAAAAACACATAAGATATGGTCCTTGCCTTTGAAAATCTCATCCTTAGCAAAGGATGCAGAATCATAATTAAATTATTATATCATAATGCAATCATATAGAGAGGTGTTTGTGAAATATGTAACTGAAATAGGCAGGGGACGTTAGGGAAGGCTACAGAGAGGAAGTGCCATTTAATTTTGGTCTTGAAAGAGGACACTGGACAGCAAAGAGGAGAAAGAACATTCCAAGCAGGGGATGGGCATGCAGAGTCAGGGCACAGTGGACATGGGCCACGTGTCCAGGGACTGAAAGGGACCTAGTCTGGGGAAAGCACAGGTTTCCCAAACGTCACTCACTGAAGATGAAACTAACATACACACCACTCACAAAAATTAACTCAAAATGGATTAAAGATTTAATGTACATCCTGAAATCGCGAAACTCCTAGAAGAAAACACAGGAATAAAGCTCCTTGACAAGGGTCTTAGTAATGATTATTTGGATTTGACACCTAAAACACTAGCAATAAAATAAAAAATAAACAAGTGGGACTACATCAAACCCAAAAGCTTTTGCAAAAGAAACCATCAACAAAATGAAAAGAAAACCTATAGAACTGCAAAAAATATTTGTAAACCGTATATCTGATTAGAGGTTAATACCCAAAGTATATAAAGAAATCATATAACTCAATAGCAAAAAGAAAATAATTTAAAAATGGGCAAAGGACCTCAGTAGACATTTCTCCAAAGAAGATGTATGAACGGCCAACAGGTACATGAAAAGATGCTCAACATCATTAGTCATTGGGTAAACTCTTGTTGGAATAGCTATCATCAAAAGTCAAGAGATAACAAAAGCTGGTGTGGATGTGGAGAAAAGGCAACCCATGTGCACTGTTGGTGGGAATGTAAATTCGTATAGCCACAATGGAAAACAGTATGGAGGTCCCTCAAAAAATTAAAAATAGAATTAACATAAGATCCAGCAATTTGATTTCCGGGAATATATCCAAAGGGAAACACTAACTCAAAAAGATATCTGCACCCATATGTTCACTGCAGCATTATTTACAATAGCCAAGCCATAGAAACAACCTAAGTGCCCATCAATGGATGAATGGATATTTTTCTAGATTTTTTAAATGATTAAAATATTTTACTATCGCAAAATGTCTTCAGAATAAATCACTGAAATATAAGCACCAAAAAGGGTGGGGTTTTTATCCCCAGTGTTTGGAAAAGTGACTAGCACACAGTAAACACTCAATAAATATTGAATGGATGAACTCTTTGTATTTTGACTCAAATTTGTATTTAAACATTTAAAGGGAAAAATTCATCTTGAAAGCCCTGCAGAAAGTTACTTAGGGTATGTTTTTCTCATTGAACTTCATTGGATTTGGCATCCTTGTTTTTCTTCCCTGGGATCGTTCAGAGCCATGTTTTTTAGAGCCACCGGCTAGGGAACTCTGTGCATCTCTTCACTTTCACTGACTTAGAGACCATGTGAACAAATCACAGATTTGCATGTGAGCACGCCAAATCCTCTAGAAGCGCCCCTAATGACTGGATATGTGAACGTGTATTTATACTTTAATCATATTTGTAAATGATTTGCTTTTTAAAAGTTTATTGGGGTGATATTGGTTATATAGATTTCAAGTGTACATTTATATAAAACATCATCTATATACGGCATTGTGTGTTTACCACCCAGAGTCAGTTCTCCTTCCATCACCATATATTTGATCCCCTTTTCCCTCTTCTACCACCCCCTCCCCCTTACCCTCTGGTAACCACTAAACTATTGTCTATGTCTATCAGTTTTCTTTGTTTGTCTTGTTCCTTTGTTGCTTTCAGTTTTATATCCCACATATAAGTGAAGTTGTATGGTTCTTGACTTTTTCTGCTTTTACCACATCTGAAAATATGAAGGAACTAATAATTGTTCTTAACTGAATTTCCCATACATGTAATAAGACATTTTTTTATATTTAACATTCAAGATATGTTTTAAAATTTGACAATGCTGATAAGTTTACTTGAAGAGTTTACATACAAACATCTTCTTTCATACCAAGATCCTGAAAGCTAAAATAAAACCAAAGTGCCATTTTAAAAAGAATTAGGTAGGTTGACCATGTAAGGATTCAATGAACAATCTCTGACCTGGAAGAGGGTCCTCACCCACCCGTGCTGGCACCTGGATCTCAGACTTCCACCCCCAGTCTGTGAGAAGTAAATAAAATAAAAAAAAGAGAATTAAGTAGGCTGCAAAGTGGAGGCTGGATAAGGCCAACGAAAAAGATACACCTGGAAAATAATAGTTTGGATGATGACATGTAGTGAGTAAGATTCTAAAAGTTCTATCTTTAAGTATCTTTTCAGTTACTTCTAGCTTTTCTATTATTGGCCTACACATCCATGCAAAAGATTCATGAGAAGGATAAGTAAAATTTTATAATTGAATAAAATGAAAATGAATTGCAAGAGTTAGCAAGTAAAAGAAATTGTTTGTTAGTTCCTTTGCTTCCTTCTGAAATGGAAATCCCTACGATGGACTTCTATGTTTTGTAAATTGTCATTTTCATATGTAAGATTTCATTAAACCGAGGCTTTTAATGGGGACAATTTTACTATTGAACTTCAGATGCAATTTTGGTTTTCTCTTTATTTCAGTTAAAATATATGTATACTTTCATCATTTAATTATTTGCAACGTACACATCTTAAGATTCAGGAGAGCTGGAAATTCATGTTATTTTGAGACTGGCACAGTAATGAACACTGACAATGCCAAAACCTCAAGAGGGGTTTTGTGGTTGCCAGAGCACGTTAAGAAGGAAGGTTGTATGACTTGTGTGCAATGCCTTATGGAAAAGAGCAGACCAATTTCCAGCTCATTTTTTTTCTTATAAACCCAGGGGAAAGGTTTATGAAAACTCCAACAGGAAAGGATTTTTCTTGGCTTAGTATGATTTTTCCAAATTTGGCAGTATCCATAACTTGCCATACAGAAACAAAATAAAACAAAATTTCATGTTTACCTATTAGCGATTTTCTTTCTATTTGTAAGGAAGAAACTAAAGTCTAGTGAATCAGCTAGGTCAGTCTTCCCAGTGGATATGTTATGATAATACAGTGGATTTTAAAAATTTACATAATCAGTCTCTCAGCCAATGACTTGAGCCAATTTCTACCCAATGACTTGTGGGTATTCCGCAATTGGTGGCCTCGCCCTCCTTGTAGAGCAACATCCTTGTTCCCACTCTTTGTTCAGTCAACACCTGCCCACCCCAAGTGATCATTAGATGCACAAAAAAGAAGTGTTTCCTCTTTAGGAACTTAAACCATTGGATATAAGCCTATCATGAGATTATTTCATCACATCAAACTCTCTTCTAGATCCCCAAGATATGGACACTTCTTAATATTAACAAATAGCCTGGGAGAATATTAATTTCACTAACTCACTCCAATGACTGGAGTCTAGTCTGAGTTACAGAATATTTCCAAAGAAGGTATTTTGTTATTTAAAAGCAAACAGAGTAAAAATAAACCAGTGGGGTATTACTTATAGGGCTTTATTTAATGGATTCTGAAATGTTGATTTTTAGCTGTTTTTTGGAGGCTGGTGAAGGTGCCCACAGTTTCTTCCCCTAATTAATCAATCTGTGCTGCTGCCTATTTGCACCTTTAATTTTCAGAGAAAATCTTTCCAAGATAGTACAAGCCCAGACTACAAACAAAATATCCCCGACTCTATGTCAATAGGATACAGATCCATGAGGGTCACTCATTCTTTCTCCACCCGCATGATGTACAAGTTCTGTGGAGAACACCTAGATGATCAAATGCACTGCCTACTCCAATTGCAGATACAAGAATGTCAGATAATGAAAAGTGAACATTGTTGCTTTGTTCTCTAGCTCTCTTACCAAGATTTCTGTAAAACTGGAATCAACTAGATAAACTGTTTCTTCATATTTTCTTTTCTTTTTTTCAGATTTATATTTTTTCTTTCTTTTTTTTTAATTAAAGTTTATTGGGGTGACATGTTAATAAAGTTACATAGGTTTCAAGTGTACAATTCTGTTATATTTTCTTTTCTTTTCTTTTTTTTTTTTTTTTTTGGTTGTTCAAGTTGGTTTCCCATGTCTTGGAAAATATAAAAATTCTGTTATATTTTCTTTTTTTCAGTTGTTCAAGTTGGTTTCCCATGTCTTGGAAAACAAGATGGAGTGGCAGCATTTGAAGTGAATGTGATTGTAATGAATTCTGAAGGCAACACCATCCTACAGACACCTCAAAATGCTATTTTCTTTAAAACATGTCAACAAGGTAATCAGTGATGGTGATTCAAGAGAAATTTCTTAAGGCTTCCAGGTGTGATTTGGGCCAAAATTTATAGATAGATGGGTAGGTAGGTAGCTAGGTAGGTAAGTGTTTGTATAATTATAATTACACCAATGGGAGAAGAGGATGATAAACACAGGGTCCAGTAATAGTACTAAGACAGACTTTCTCTGCTTTGACCCCACTCACAATTTTAGGAACTCTAATATCCCCTTCAAAATGCCCTCTCTTCTCCCTCTGTTCTTCCCCTCCTCCAACACAATCTTTGGGAGTCCCCAGGAGTATTTCACTTTTGGTTATGAATTTCCCCCCTTTTCTTACTCTGAGCCCTCATAGCAAGGTTGGCAGCCATTACTAACAACTGCCACCTGTCAAGGTAACACTCCCCATGCCCCCTGCCCAAAGCTTGTGCTGATGATCTCCACAGACAGGGTGCCACCATCATGCCAGCGATCTCTGCCAGGCAAAGGCACCTCACTATCACACCCTGGGTGCCCATGTAGACATGAAGGCCTGGCTCTTTTCCCATTGGGATACAGGACTTTTCCAGCACAGAATTTAAACTCTGGAAGCTTTCAGTGCTCTAAAGATGTGCCTACAGGTCATCCCACCCTGTGAAAGTGAATACTGAGGGCACTATCATATAGTCTATGTCAGCATGAATTTAAGGACATACAGTAGATTGATAAGTGGGGATGAAGGCAGAATAAAGCTTGCTTTGCCTTCTTCCATGAGCCCCTACTGTTGGAAATAAGATTGAAAGATGTAAAATCTTCCCTTAGAAGACTTAATGAAGTACAAGTGGTATAGAAAGTGGTAAAAATATCTGTATCCAATATATTATGATCAGAGATGACAAGCCCAGCGGAGTATATCTGTGCAGTGCGTAGTCTTTAAAAACTACAACGTAAAAATGATTCAAAAAGAGCTCTGGTCAACCTGGCTAAAGGAGCAGAGGAAATGGAGACCATCATCCCTGTAGATGTCATGAGACGAGCTGGCATTAAGGTCACCATCACGGGTTTGGCTGGAAAAGACCCTGTACAATGTAGCCAAGATGTTGTCATTTGTCCTGATGCCAGTCTCGAAGATGCAAAAAAAGAGGGACCTTATGACATGGTGGTTCTGCCAGGAGGTAATTTGGGTGCACAGAATTTATCTGAGTCTGCTGCTCTGAAAGATACCGAAGGAACAAGGAAGAGGAAGGGTCTCATAGCCACCATCTGTGCAGGTCCTACTGCTCTGTTGGCTCATGAAATAGGTTTTGGAAGCAAAGTTACAACACACCCACTTGCGAAAGACAAAATGATGAATGGAAGTCATTATAGCTACTCAGTGAATCGCGTAGAGCAGGATGGTCTAATCCTCACGAGCCGGGGGCCGGGGACAAACTTTGAGTTTGCTCTTGCCATTGTCATGGTGCTGAGTGGCAAGAAGCTGGCCAAGCAGGTGAAGGCCCCGCTGGTCCTTAGCGACTAGAGCAGAAGTACCTGCTATTGGGTCACAAATAGGCCGCTTGTCACCGCTTTCACTGAGTTCCCTTTAAACAGAAGGGAGTGGTTATTCTGCGGAGTCCTCGTCGTGAAGTGACACCTACAGATTCCTTGCCCTACAGTGGTGTCCCCACATTTCTGAACCTTGATTGCAGAATAAATGACACTTAGCCAAAAAAAAACAACATACATATATCTCTCTATATATATCTATATATATATATGTGTGTGTGTGTGTGTGTATATATATATATATATATATATATATATATATATATATATATATGTGTGTGTGTGTACACACACACACACACACATATATGTATGTATATATAATGGTCATTGCTGCACTGGAGGAAAAATGATCACTAACTTCTTCATGCTTGCTGTAACTCCCAAAACATGATTTGAAAGTGTCCATATAAATTGTTTCTCTTTGGTGAAGCTGAATGCCCAGGAGGCTGCCGAAATGGAGGCTTTTGTAATGAAAGACGTGTCTGCGAGTGTCCTGATGGATTCTACGGACCTCACTGTGAGAAAGGTAAAGAACAGAGTGCCAGTTTCCCTTGTTTGCTTCCTAATGAAATGGATGTCACATAGGAGCCCACATGTATTTTTAATACATCCCGTGAAATTACTTTTTCATTATTAGGATTGGTTAAACCTTTTAAAGCACAGAAGAGCTATTGGGAAGTATTTCTTCTAAGAGTGATTTTCTGTTAAATCCAATATGTGGTGATGGGCAGAGAACTTTGGCACAATGTCTACATTCTTTGTGGCCACTCCCCTCAACCCCCAAAATATTTGCTATTATATACACCATACTTTGGCATATTCTTATAAAAGTTTTGAGGCTTTTTACTCTATTTAAATTGCATTTCAAAAGCTAGTATTATGATTGACTTGAAAGTATCTACTCCAATCAAAAGTAGCTTGATTCACAATTAAGCCTACACCTGAGTTATGAAGTTGCTATAAGCCAAAAAGAAGGATGAATATCATTTTTGCAGTGAGTACATCTATTTAAATGAAATTACTATTAAGAAAGTTACATAAAAAAGAGATAAACAATAAAATGTGCATTAACCACAGATGCTTAAGTACTAAAAGTTTATTGACCAGAATAATATTTTTCATCTTCAAGAAATAAGAATTTTTCTTACTTGCATTTATTTTGAAATTAGAAGATCAAGGAAATAGGGCAGGAAAAAATATTTATAATCTTAGGAAGACCATATTTTAGTTGAAATAATGATGTTGGGCCAAGTTCAATCAGCCATTCCAATGGAACAACTCCAAAATTTTCTTACGTGAAATTGGTTAAAAAAACAGTCTGATATGAAAAAAAAAATTGATTTACAGCACAAAAATCATTTCTTGTATCTCTAAAGAAAGAACTTGTATTTCTAAAGAGTGGCCATTTTTGAGTCAACCACAAAGCTTGAAAATGCAAACTGATGGTATTATTGTCATTTCTAAAATGTTCCTGCTCCAAAACCCTACTTGGCCTTAATCAGAGTTCTCTCCCTACTAGCCCTTTGCACACCACGATGTATGAATGGCGGGCTTTGTGTTACTCCTGGTTTCTGCATCTGCCCACCGGGATTCTATGGAGTCAATTGTGATAAAGGTAATCGTTTCTTTTTAAGAACAAGGTTTTTTGTTTTTTGTTTTTGTTTTGTTGTTGTTGTTTTTTACCTTTTAAATGTTTGATTAAAATAAATATATTTAACATATCACTCTTTACAACAGTGCTGTAAATAGGGTTTATCACTTAGCTAGTTTCTATAATTACTGTAACCCCAACTTTTAGTGTAGCTTACTTAACATAGTAGAAGCTTATTTTCACTCACAGAATGCTCCAGTGAAGGAATACCTGGTCAGTGGGCAGGACAGCTTTTTTTCCATACAGTGACTCAGGGACCCAGGCACCTTCCATCTGTGGTCTAGTCTAGAGCTTTGGAGCTCTCTGGATCTAGCCAACAAGCAGAGAAAAAGAGATTGGAATAGGCACTGCTAGAAAACAAAACAAAATAAAACCTGGCTCAGAAGTGACCTACAAAACTTCCACACCTATTCCATAGGTAGGAATTAACCCCATGGTTCTACCTGGATGCAGGCAGGAGAAATGCCAATCCTGGCTGAAAAGCTGTCTTCCACCAACAGACAACTTTATGGGAGGAGAGCATGGATTTTTGTAAACAACTAGCTGTCCCTGCCACATGGGACTAAACCCTCTTTCTTGGTGTCAGCTTCTGGAAATTGACTGCTCACTGGCACCTAAAATAGAAGGAATACAGAAATGGGGAGGAGGGAGAGTAAAATACCTAAAAATAGACAAGTTGGCTCATTCTATAAAGGAGATTAAAGTAAGAGCTTGGATTCTGAGCAATTCCAGTTATATGGCCTATTTGTTCTTGTCCTATACAAAACAGGCCAAAGTTGGCTATGGATGAACCAAAGCTGAAGGAAGCTTCCAGTAGGAAAATCAGAAAGGAAATCCAAAGTTATAAGTATATGCTTTCTCTGTGGAAAAGAAGTCCAACTAGAATGTTCTATGAACATCATGCTTCTTAAATGATAAAGCTTTTTGTTTCAAATCCTAGGTATCTTCTAGCTTAAGACAACGCTGTACTCGCTTTCATACAATTATCTGATTTTATTCTCAATAGCCTTTTGAGATATGTGAAGTTTTATCCATCACATTCCCAGATAAATGAGGTTTATAGAGCTTGAGTAGCTTGACACAAATTCAAACCTTTTACTCTACCACATTGATACTCAAGCTGCCTGCTTCCGGTCCCATTTCCTCCACAAGTGACTGGATCTGCACAGATATCTCGATCTCGCTGTGGATCATGCTTTTCCCATCTCTAAACGAAATTAAGCCATTGACCCCTGGTTCCCTAAGCTAATTGAGATCATATGTGAGCGCATCTCCACCTTTGATTTTAAAGTAATCTTTTAAAACTGGAGCATTGGACTAAAAACAATTTTTAAAAATTTGTATTCATAAGGATTAAGCACTAATGACACTAATAATAATTAACAACCAGTGAGAAAGATTCCTTGTTGTGAATCTTCTTTTTACTTGTCTAAATTTAGCACTCAGCATGTCTGCTGTTTCAAAATTGGGCATTTCTTGAAGCAGAATTCAACTCATATTATCTCGAAACTATTAGGAAATAAAGCAAATTCTTGAGCTTTGTGAGACCTCCTTACGTAGATATGGCTGCTATTGGTGTTGTTTGCATAGTGGAATGTCAGTTGCATTGCTTTTGTAGTGGCATGGTGTCACAAACACTGCCTGGTCTCTGTTGAAGGAAAGTATCTATCTGGATTCCAATGTATTTTACATTTGGTAATATTTTAACTTTCAGATGAAAAATTTTCCTCCTTGTTAGATTGCAATAATTTTTTAAAAATTATTATTCTTTAGAAAGTCTGTTGAAATTCCACTTTGTCTCACTGGAGATCTGGGAACATTAAAAAACAATTTTTTTACTACCTCAACAAAAAATGCTTTATTATCCAGGAGGGAGTATAGAACTTCTAAAAAATGTTTTAATTAGTGGCAAAGAGCTAGACGTTAGCACTATATTTTTAGAAACATTACAGATTAATTTTCATCGGTTCTTGGGACATCAGTCTCAAACTTCGGGAATTGAGTAGTTAAGCATTGGCCCACCATACCCTCAGTTCCTGTGAAAGTTACTTAGCATCTCTGGCTCATTTTCCTGTTCAAGAATCATTGCACAACAGAAATGTAAAAAGTCTTGGTCAGGGCGGTAAAATACTATGCAAATACTAAGAGTGTGGCCATATTCTATAACCAGCTTTGTCATATTCTATAACATTCAAATAAGCTCCCAGATTCTTCTCATTTGACTTGTTAGTAAGAGGTAGTGCCCAGAGGGCTCTGGCCAAGCTGGCACTGCCAGGAGAAACAGGGACAAGTACGGATACAGGACACAAACACAACTGGCCAGCCCTACCAATTCTAGCACCAAGTAGCAAAGAGGAAGCTCAAAGAGCTGGTTCTCCTAAATCCAAATCTTAAATCCTATACTCAGATGCTGCCGCTCCCCTCTACATCAGGAGGTTTGATTTTGTCAAAGCGAGTACAGCGTTGTCTTAAGCTAGAAGATACCTAGGATTTGAAACAAAAAGCTTTATCATTTAAGAAGCATGACATTCATAGAACATTCTAGTTGAACTTCTTTTCCACAGAGAAAGCATATACTTATAACTTTTGGATTTCCTTTCTGATTTTCCTACTGGAAGCTTCCTTCAGCTTTGGTTCATCCATAGCCAACTTTGGCCTGTTTTGTATAGGACAAGAACAAATAGGCCATATAACTGGAATTGCTCAGAATCCAAGCTCTTACTTTAATCTCCTTTATAGAATGAGCCAATTTGTCTATTTTTAGATATTTTACTCTCCCTCCTCCCCATTTCTGTATTCTTTCTATTTTAGGTGCCAGTGAGCAGTCAATTTCCAGAAGCTGACACCAAGAAAGAGGGCTTAGGATGAATCACTCACAGTCCAATTATTACCTGGATAATCCAGTTAATTGAACTCCCAGGACAATATATCCCAGTTCTTCATTCCTCGGGCTCATGCTGCCACCACTTCCCTGTCTATGGGATCTCACGAGGGTCGGCAGTCAGTCCTTTCCTAACTACTACCACTCCTTCCTCCAAACATCAAAAAAGTCTGTTTTTTAAAAAATTCCTATTACATAAGAGGAATCTCTTATTCTGAAAAAAAGTTGCTTTTTTGTCAGATCCTAATACGTATTTATGACTTCTCTTCCTTTTATCTATTTCAACTTTGAAAGTGTTCTCCATTTTCCTCTTCCTTTATCTTAAAACAATTTGGGGGGATGGGGTTTATAGTGTTCTCCTTGTAAGGGCATAGACAGTTACAAGAAAAAAAATAATTTTTCCCTAAGATGTAAACCCCTCTGGGTGGGTGCTATATGAAGCGTGTATGGCATCCTATTACATTGTTGGAGTCCGTAAGTGGTCAAGCAATTGATTACAATTCTTGTATTTGTAAAGTGGCTTCCTTTACTACATAAGTAAATGGACAAGTAGCAGATGCCTCAGAAGTGTCACCTAACTGTAAGTGAAGATTTTTGTTTCTTTGTTTTATTAGATTTAGCCTACTGTCTAATGCGATACCCTGTTATTCATTCTAACAGCAAACTGTTCAACTACCTGCCTGAATGGAGGGACCTGTTTCTACCCTGGAAAGTGTATTTGTCCTCCAGGACTAGAGGGAGAACAGTGTGAAATAAGTGAGTACTGACCTTCTGCATTCTTCTTTGATTTGGGGGGACCTTAGAAACTCCACTAACCCCTGCATTTTATCAATGAGGAATCTGAAGCCCAAAGACAATGAATAGGCTTGTCTAAGGTCTCAGGCCAGTGGTTTCTTTTCACTAGATTCAGCCCCCAATCATTTTGGCTAAAGGTGAGGCACAAGGTGACATAGCTCAACTCAGACGACTCAGAGCAAAGTCTCTCTGACTCAGTTATGTCTGGGTTTGGGTTATTCAGCATGTTGCATTGTTCTCGGTGATTTCATCCCCTTCTCATTGTGCAGAGCCCATAGTTTCAGCCTAGAAATGTAGGCCAGAGCTTTGGGACAGCTGAGATTTGCTCACCTACCTGCATGCATAGAGAGTTTTTTCTCTGCCACTCACTGACATATTTCCTATAGACTCAAGTAAAACAAGAAAGAAGGATGCACAGCAATAAGAAAGAATGAACTAGTAGTACATACAATAACATGAATGAATTACACAGATGTTAAGTAAAAGGAGCTAGACACAAAAAAAGTGCATATTGTATTATTCCAGTTTTATGAAGTTCAAGAACAGGCAAAACTAATAGATGATGGGAGAAACCAGAACAGTGGTTGGGGGCATAAAGGAACTTTATGGACTGCCAAAAATGTTTTATACTTGGATTGATGAAGTGTTACATGAATGTTTATTTGTGTAAAAAAATATTAGTTGAGTTCTAAATTTAAGATTGGGGCATGTTATGCCTTCACTATATGTTTGTCATGCTCCAATACAAAAATAAATAAATAAATAAATAAATAAATAAATAAATAAATAAATAAATAAATATAAAAATTTAAGGGTAGACTATGGTAGATAATCATTGTTTTGGGAATGAGGAATCAAACTGCTTCTTCTGGCTCTGCCCCCTACTACACGTGTCACCCTCAGCAAGTCACTGAAGCTCTCTATTAAACTCAGAAATAAGCCAACCCCATCCTGGATTGGTTCATGATCCGAAAGACAGATAACATCAAAGCTCCACTCAGGAAGGTGCAAAGGCAACATGAGCACGTCTGCTGAGGGTGCCATGTCCCTGCCTTTCTGGAAGTTCTGGAATATGGCATTTTCATTTCCAGCTGTATTAAATCTGCAAAACACCACTGTGTTTAGTACAGCCATAGTTTCTGAAGTTGTAGTGGGTTCAAAATTAAATAATACTGACTTCCTATTTTAACTTTCAACCTCTAATTTATTTGTGGATTTTCGTACTTTAATGAGTAGTAGATGAAGTAATCACTTTTTATAGAGTTCAAATGAAATACCTCTGAAGTTTCCATGGAATACGTAATTAATTGTCAGGATGTGGTTTCTGTTCTTATTAGTTACCCTGCCCTGATAAAGAATTCTGTGAACTTACTTCCCTTGGTTTTCTCCCTGTACTTACTCTAAGACTTCATGTAGTTTGTTGGTTCATGTTTATGAATCTTTGTTCCTGGGCTCATTTCATGTAAGTATGCCCTTAGCTTTATGACATTTTCATTGGCAGAGACAATGTTTTGTATTTCTGTTTTGTTTTTTCATAACTGTGCCAAAAATATGGACCTTTGGAAGCTCCTGTTTATCCCTATCAGAAGTTATACTCAAATCCTTTTAGGAAATTTTCTGTTTCTATTACCATGTTACAAGAAATATACAGAAATGAATCTTGAGTAGAAAAGTGCCTCTGGTGTAATAGAGACAAAAATTTAATTATGTACTCTTATTTTAAAATTGAGATATAATTCGCATACCATAAAATTTACCATGTAAAAGCATACAGTTCAGTATATTTACAAAATCATGTAGTATCACTTTTATCTAATTCCAGAACATGTCATCACCCCCAAAAGAAACCCTGTACCCATTTCTCATTCCTCCCTACCCAAGACCCTGGAAACCACTAATCTGCTTTCTGTCTCTTTAGATTTTCCTATTTTGTCTGGACATTTCATATTTATTTATATAAATAGTCATATAACATATGATACACATAGACTGAAAATTAAGGAATGGAAAAAGATATTTCACACAAATGGAAACAAGAAAATAACTGGGATGGTAATACTTACATCAGACAAAATAGACTTTAAAATGAAGACTACAATAAGAGACAAAGGACATTACATAATAATACAAGGATCAATCCAACAAGAGAGCATCACCCTAGTAAACATTTATGCACCAACATAGAAGCACCTACATATATAAAACAAATATTGACTGACATAAAGGCAGAGATCAACAGTAACACAATCATAGTAGTGGACTTTAACTCCCTGTGGACACCAATGAACAGATCTTCCAGACAAAAAATCAACATGGAAACAGTGATCTTAAATGACATACTAGACAAGATGGATTTAATTGATATTTTTAGAACATTTCACCTCAAAGAAGTAGAATATACATTCTTTTCAAGTGTACATGGAACACTTTTCAAGATAGATCACATGTTAGGCCACAAAATGAATCTTAATACATTTAAGAAGATTGAAATCACATCAAGCATCTTGTCTGACAATAATGGTATGAAACTAGAAATCAATTACAAGAAAAAACCTGAAAAACACACAAACATGTGGAGGCTAAATAACATGATACTAAATTATTAATAGATCAACAATGAGATCAAGGAACAAATCAAAAGATACCTTCAGACAAATGAAAATGAAAATACAATGACCCAAAATCTATGGGACACATTGAAAGCAGTCCTAATAGGGAAATTCATAGCAATACAGGCCTATCTAAAGAATCAAGAAAAATATAAAATAAAAAGTCTAATTTTACACCTAAGTGATCTGGAAAAAGAATAGCAAACAAAGCTCAAAGTGATTATAAGGAGAGAAATAATAAAGATCAGAGCAGAAATAAATGAAATAGAGACTTAAAAAACAAAAAAGATCAATGAAACCAAGAGCTGTTTTTTTCTGAAAGGATAAACAAAATCAACAAAACTTTAACCAGACTCATCAAGAGAAAAGTAAAAGGACCCAAATAAATAAAATCAGAAATGAAAGAGAAGTGACAACTGACACCACAGAAATACAAAAAAAATTAAGAAAATACTACCAGCAACTATACAACAACAAATTGGACAATCTAGAAGAAATGGATAAATTCTTAGAAGCATATAATATTCCAAGGCTGAATCAAGAAGAAAGAGAAAATGTGAACAGACTGATTACTATCAACAAAATTGAATCAGTAACGAACAAGTTCCCAACAAACAAAAGTCCTGGACTGGATGGCTTCACAGGCGAATTTTATCAAACATTGAAAAAAGAATTAACACCTATTACCTCAAACTATTCCAAAAAATCCGAGAGAAAAGAAGGCTTCCAAGCTCATTTTATGAGGCCACAATTACCCTGATTCCAAAACCAGACAAAGACACTACAAAAAAAAGAAAACTATAGGCTGATATCCCTAATGAACATAGGTGCAAAATCCTCAATAAAATATTAGCAAATCAAATTCAGCAATATGTTAAAAGATCATACACAACGATCAAGTAGGATTCATTCCTGGTATGCAAGGTTGGTTCAATACCCTCAAATCAATTAACGTGATACACCACCACAACAAAATGAAAGATAAAAATCATATGGTCATATCAATAGATGCAGAAAAAGCAATTGACAAAATCCAGCATCCATTTATGATAAAAGCTCTCAGCAAAGTGGGAATAGAGGTAACATAGCTCAACATTATAAAGGCTGTATATGACAAACCCATAGCTGATATCATATTCAATGGGGAACAGCTAAAAGCATTCTTTTTTAAGATCAAGAACAAGACAAGGATGCCCACTTTCACCACTTTTATTCAACATAGTACTGGAAGTCCCAACTACAGCAATCAGACAAGAAAAAGAAATAAAAGGCATCCAAATGGGAAAGAAAGAAGTAAAACTGTCAATATTTGCAAATGACATGATAGGGGGGATAGAGAGAACCCCAAAGATTCCACCAAAAAACTATTAAAACTGATGAATTTAGTAAAGTAGCAGGATACAAATATAATATTCAGAAATCGGTTGCCTTTTTATACACCAATAACAAACTATTAGAAAGAGAAATTAAGAAAATAATTTTATTTATAATTGCATCAAAAAAAGTACTGAGGAATAAATTTAACCAAGGAAGTAAAAAAACCTGTACTCAGAAAATTATGACATTGAAGAGAGAAGTTAAAGAAGATACAAATAAATGGAAACATATACCATGCTCATGGATAGGAAGAATTAATATAGTTAAAAGGTCCATAATACCCAAAGCAATCTATAGAGTCAATGCAACCCCTCCCAAAACACCAATGGCATATTTCACAGAACGTAATACATGTTTGGTACAACAGCATGGTATTGGTGTACAGACAGACACATAAATCAATGGAACAGAATAGAGAGCACAGAAATAAATCCATGCCTATGTGGTCATTTACTCTGTGACAAAGGAAGCAAGAATTTATATTGGGATAAAGACAGTCTATTCAATAAGCGTTGCTGGGGAAACTGGACAGATACATGCAAAAAAAATAAAATAAAATTGGACCACCTTCTTATGCCACATACAAGCATAAACTCAAAATGGATTAAAGACTTAAATGTAAGACCTGAAACCATAAAATTCCTAGAAGAAAATATAGGAAGTAAACTCTCAGACATTACCCTTAGTAATATTTTCACTGATATATCTTCTTGGGCAAGGGAAACAAAAGAAAAAAATAAACAAATGGGACTACATCAAACTAAAACGTTTTTTCACAGCAAAGGAAATCATCAACAAAACAAAAAGACATTCTACTGACTAGGAGAAGATATTTACCAATGACATATCTGATAAGGGATTAATATCCAAAATTTATTTAAAAACTCATATAACTTGACACCAAAGAATAAACAATCCAATAAAAAAAAATGGGCAAAGGACCTGAATAGACATTTCTCCAAAGAGGACACACAGATGGCAAATAGACATGAAAAGATGCTCAGCATCACCAATCGTTAGAGAAATGCAAATAAAAACCATAATGAGATACCACCTCTCTCCTGTCAGAATGGCTGTCATCAATAAATCAACAAACAACAAGTGCTGGCGAGGATGTGGAGAAAAGGGAACCCTTATACACTGCTGGTGAGATTGTAAACTGGTGCAACCACTATGGAAAACAGTGTACAGTTTCCTCAAAAAATTAAAAATGGAACTACCTTATGATCAAGCAATTCCACTCCCGGGTATTTATCCAAAGAAATCCAAAACAGTAATTCAAAAATATATATGCACCCCTATGTTTACTGCAGCAGTATTTACAATAGCCAAGATATGGAAACAACCAAAATGCCTATCAATAGATGGCTAGATAAAGAAATTCTGGTATATTTATACAATGAAGTATTACTCTGCCATAAAAAAGAATGAAATCTTACCATTTGCAACAACATGGATGTATCTAGAGGATATTATGCTAAGTGAAATAAGTCAGACTGAGAAAGACAAATACCACATTATTTCACTTATATGTGGAATCTAAAGAACAGAATAAATGAGTCAACAAAACAGAAATGGACTCATAGATACAGAGGACAAACCGATTGTTACTAGATGGGAGGGGAGATGGGGGATGGGTGAGGAAGGTGAAGGGATTAGAAAGTACAAATTGGTAGTCACAGAATAGACACAGGGATATGAAATACAGTATGGGGAATATAGTCGATAATGTAAAAACTATGTATGACGGGTACTAGGCTTATTGGGGGATCACTTCATAAATTATATAAATGTATTGAATGTCAACTATCATTTTAAAAAAGTATATATATATATATATATATATATATATATATATATATATATATATATAAGTAGTCATGGAATGTAAACATGGAATATAGTCAATGGTATTATAATACCTATGTACGGTGTCAGATGGGTAGTAGACGGGTAATAGACTTGTTGAGGTTATCACTTTGTGGGTTGTGTAAATGTCTAATCATTATATTGTTTTGTACACCTGAAACTAAAAATAAAAAAAATGACTTAATAGGTTTTTATTATTATAAACCTTCTCTGTAAAAAATTTAGAATATTGGATAAAATAATTAAAAGTCAACCATAATCCTAAAACCCAGAGATGATGGTTGCCGGTACTTATTGTAAACCTTTTTTACCTTTTTTTCTGTATGAAGTAGAGTAGAAATTTAAGTTATTCCCCAATCCAATGGATGGAGGAAACTTAATGTCCTTATTTGTCAATATCTTATCTCATTGTTCTCACTGGACTCATCCACGTTATAGTAAAAATGCTAACTGTTTAAACTTAGTCAAATCTGTTTGTCTTTTAGTAATCCTTAGTCTCTTTAGGTACTCAGTAGTTGTCTCAGTTTTCCACTGTCCAATGGATAGAATTTGGTTGCGAAATATTTTCAGAAAAAGTAACTCAATATTAAAGACACAGGATTCTGAATTTTAAAACAATCAGATCTTCAGGAGGTTTTGGCTTCATGAACTTTGATCAAGGAATGGCATTCTAACAGTTGCCTGCAGTCCTATTCTGTTGTGATAACCAGGAGAGAACGTCCTCCTTCCTGGCTGCAGTGAACCTAAGGGTCCTCACTACCCTCTTGCCAAGAAAATAAAAAGACCCATGGAGTCAATGAAAAGACTCTCTCCACCAATCATTCTCTGCATTATCCTTGGTTACCAAGTTCACCTCTCATAGAACATGGGGAAATTTGGGCTCACCAAGTATTTCACAATAAGTACTCTATCTTTCCTGCCATATAATTATTGTCCCACATCTTGCTTACTTGAAAAACCTCAATGCATTGCAGAATACTATGATATGATCCAATTTTGTGCATGTGATGGGGTCAGATGTTTCTTGACACAAACAGAATTTCAGAGTTAGGTACTCCTTTTCTTTAGGTAAGAGTTGGGATCTTGACCAAATAGTAAATGCTATTCTTTGTATCCAAACCTAACAAAAATGACCCTTCTAGATTTTTAATGGTCAGTGAAAAGATAGTATTCCATTATTAAGGTTGTTTTAATACCTGTTTCTGGAACATTCTTGCATCAGAAAAACCCTAAGGATCTAATGGCATTCCAGGTTTTAAAGAGACTAACATCTCAATATTATGTCTCTATTGTCTCCACTACGACTAAAGTCTCCTTTATGCAATTTATATACGAGGGAAGTCCTTTTGGATAAGTGAAAAGAAAAGTGTGTTTTTACCAAAATGATTTTCATATGGAATTCACTTCATGTCTATTAAGCATAGTGCTTGTTCGTAAAATATATAGTTCACTTCTTTCAAAGCTTTGTTTGACCATAAAAAGTAGAGCTTAGAACATGAAAGGTGAGTTGTTTCAGGATAAAGATTTCATTTCTTCTCTTTATGTATTGAGGCCTTTGTAATGAGTATTCTTCTATAGTGAAAGAAAAAGAACAACAACAAATATACCCAAAATCTTCCACTACCCAAAATCTAATGGCTGTTTGCTCTGCAACATCATCGTGCTGGTCACGGGATGTGGTTTCAGCCCTGGGTGAACAACCTTCCGTCTTTTACTTCTTCAAAAAATTCAGCCTTAGGATGGCAAATTCTAGATTGCAGAGGGAGTAGAAGTAGCTTCTGGACTAAGAAGAAAATTATTATATAATTTTTACATCTAAGGCCCTATTCCAGCTCTAACATCCTGCTATTCAAAGATCTGTGAAAACATTAGCAATACTCATTTGACACATAAATAAAAGAAAGAATGATGTAGTATTAGGATCTGAGACATTCCAGAAAAATGTGTAGGTGTGGTATCAGGCACCTTTTGTGACCCACCTCACATCCTCCTCAGCCAGATTTTTACTCCCACCACTGACTGCTGTGACAATCTGTTTTTGCACAGGTATAACCTGCTTGCACCGCATCTTAGCTGTTCCACACTTCTCTTGCTTTCCACCCAGAGACTCTTCTGAGTCCTTTAAAAAACAAAAACAAAAACAAAAACACAGCCTGTACTCACATAGTTGCAGAATGGAAGTACAAGGAAGTTATCACATGGTGGGGTGGGGGTGGGGTGGGGGAGACAGCTGCTGATGAATAAATGCTCCCCTCTCCCTTTTTTCAGATACTTGTAGGTGCCACCTAATGGCTCTTCAGAAGGACCCAGCAGGATAGAGCCCGGTTGCCATAGCAATGACCCACCCACAAACATACTTTTGTGTTGGCTTTCTGTCCTTTCCCGTTTTACTCTTCCAGTCTCCCCATTCCTCTTGCCTAGGCTCACTTCCCCATTAAACTATCTGCATGCCAGCCCTGCTTTCTGGAGACTCCTAGGCAAAGACAGATGTCATCAGGTACAGGTGTAGGCCTGCTTTCAGAAAAAGTGGCATTCAAAAATTAGAACTCACAGAAAATATCATTCCTATATTTGGGTCATTCCTATATTAAGGGGCATTCCTATATTAAATATTAGTATATCTTAAATTACAAGTGTTTATGAGTCAGTTAAAATATTACTCTATTTATAAAAAAGTAATGTACATACAGCTTTTGAGCAACACATTTATTGTAGAAGATATATCCCCAAATCGTAAGTAAAAATACTAGCCTGTTTGTTCCAAAAATGAAATTCCAGCAATTTCAAAGCCAGATTAAATCTGAAATAAGTGGAAATAACTACCATTTAAAAGGATTTATCCTCTCAAATCCTTGTAATTTCTTTGAAAAATGTAATTACCTCTGAACAAAGCCCTGAGTTCCTTGCTTATTTGCCTTCTTCTCTGTTTCAGGCAAATGCCCACAACCCTGTCGAAATGGAGGCAAATGCATTGGTAAAAGCAAATGTAAATGCTCCAAAGGTTACCAAGGAGACCTCTGTTCAAAGGGTAAGTACCGCGTACAAATCACCAATCTGGGTTATGGGGTGATAAAAGTAGCAATAGTCTCATACTGTATCCCTTCTGTGACTACTGCATGTTGCCTCAGCACCACAATTAACCTTTCTTCACTGACATGCATGTTGCTTGTATGTAGAGGAAAGATGTTTGAAATCAACAGATAAAAAAAAACCCAACTTACACATATTCACATATGCAACTCAAATTTTTCACCATTAGTAGTTTTCTTGAGGAAAATAAATTTCCATTGCCCAGCAGTTTCAAAGTCCCGCTGAGTGTCTTATGTGAATGAGAAGCCTCAAGCTTAGTTTAAGATCCCTCTCAGGACTTTTTCAGTAAGTCCCAACTGGACTTGTAGCTGAAGATTGACTTAGAGGAAAAAAAAAAAAGAAAATAGGGGATGAAGCCAAAACTAACACATTCTAAAGAACTGCAGGAAAAACAGCTGTGTATTTCTGTTGAAAAATGAAAGCTCAGGAAACAGTCTTTTTATCTCCTTTGATTCTAGCTGTCTGCGAGCCTGGCTGCGGTACGCACGGAACCTGCCACGAACCCAACAAATGCCGATGTCAAGACGGCTGGCATGGAAGACACTGCAATAAAAGTGAGTGGGAGCCGTTGGGAGCCGGCCTCCTTCACGTCTGTTTCTTGGCTCCAAAGACTCAGAGACAACTCATAACTCAGCCCTGTTTTCTGTTTCATTCAAAGCAACTTCTTCTCCTTCCTCTTCTCCCCCATGCTTCCTCCTGCTGCCCACGACTCTCTAAACTTTAGAGTCTGAGCTTTAGAGCGGAGAGCATGTATCATTGTAAAATATCACCACATCTGTCAAATATCACCACAAATATTTTCTAGGTTAAATTAGTAAAACAGGTTGATTTGTTAATACAGTGTGTGAACTATGAAAGAAATGACAAGTAAAAAGTAAGAATTTAAGTCAAATGTGGAATTAGTATCTACTTGGCTCTCATTTTATCATTGAAGATTTATCCACTAGCATATAAAACATGAAGAGTTTTGCTTTTTAAAATCTTTAAATTGTATTGGTTATGGTATGTTTTAAATGAGTTTTCTTGAGGGAAAGAAAAGGTCTATGAAGTATGGGATAGGTGTTATAATGGAGTTGCCTTTTTTTCCAAATGTATTGACTATCAAAAATGAACTAGCTATTTAAATAATAAACCACTGGCCTGTTTTATACACAAAATGAAACCTGCTAAATGCAACCATTTTGATTGTAGTCTTCTCTGTGTTAAGTATGAATCCGGACACTGGGGACACATTAGTGAACAGATAGAAAAGGCTCTGCCTTGTGGAGCCCAGATTCTAGTGGGAGAGACAGTCAATTAGCAAGTGAACCAATGGAACAATGAAGTTTCCATACATCTGGCAGCTAGAACTCAGCTTCCTTAAGCATAGGCCCACTGTCCACTTTCCTTTGAGGAAAGGGAGATATCAATCTTACAACACCCTTCAATAACAGAAGTCCAGATTATGTCTATCACATTGTGTCTCCAAAATAATGGACACAAATGGAAAAAAATCATTCACACATCAAATGTTTTTCTAGATCAATGGTCTCCCAAGGGTGGTGCCTCTAGCCCAGTGAATGTGACAATGATCAGCTGGGATGCTGAGAAAAAAACACTAGTTTTAAATTATATTTCATGTTATTTTATTTCTCTTTGTATAAATACAGATGTAATATATAAATATTTGTAGTTATACATCTCAATCTCAAATTTCTTATTTTTGTGCCTATTTTATAATGTTCACTATATATTATTCATATATATATAAAATACATTTGTATGTAGATATGCACATGTTTACTTACTTGTTGATTTTTAGGTAGTTGGTGTCTGGTCTAGGCTACACTAAACTATTGATTTCTTTTTCACCTACTGAATTGATTGGATGGTAGATTGAGTTGGCTCCATGTGGGCACCGCTTAGCAAGAAGTGCGGCTCCTCTGGAAAACAGCTCCTTTACCCAGGTGGTTATGGTTGAACAGTATCCCAGTTTGGACATACTTACCAGGAAACCTCCTTTGGACTAAAACACCTATAGAAAACTAACCATTTTTAGAGTTATTTTGGAAAAGAGTAAACCAGACTCTATTCTACCCTCAACTAGATACAAACCCTGAATTTTGCCCCCAAATCAGAGTAACTTTCTAGAAGTCCTCAGTCCTGGGATGAGGTCAGACTGTACATCCCAGGACTCAATTACAAACATCTTCTGGGACTCACATCTGGAGCCTGGTGACCACCAGGAGTGACAGAAGGAGAGCCTGAGGGACACTGCTCCTGCTGACACATGCAAAAGGAGAGCCAGTGAGAGGCTGTCATGGAGTAGAGATGAACGATTCTGACAAGTCTGCCAGCCCCCAGAGAGCACCCTCACTTGTAGATGTGCTGCTGAAAGCTTCTGTCACCAGTGCACCTCCTTCAGATCAAGGCATTACATGTCAAGAAGATGCCCTGGTGCCTGATTAAAATGCAAATGTGTTTTCTTGTAGAGGCCACCCAGCCATTTTGTACATTAGCTAAGAGAATCAGGCTGAAAGAATGAGGCTTATTTTGATTGGAGGGAGGTGACGAGGAAGTTCTAAGGCACAGAGTTCTTCTAAGAACAGATTCCCAGTGGGGTGACATGTTGGGAGGTCCCAGGCACCCAGACATCTTGGTGGGGAGGAGGATACTGGAGACAGACTTCTCTGCTTAGGCTCACCCTCACCAGCAGGGAGGTTTGGGCTTCATGGGTGGCAGGGAAAGCAGCAGGGTAGGGATTTACTCCAAGCACATTGTTGGCTCATGTTTTGGCGGTTCCATGAGCTACTAGCCTACATACTAACAATTCAAAGAAACACATTCGGGAACAAAGTGTTCTGCTCTCAGTAGTTATTTAACGGCATGCTTGCATTTAAAAACCACAAGGAACAAATGAAATGCCAAATTTGATTCTAATGCACAGGAAGATGGAGGCAGATTTTTCCAATGTGATTGCTGTCTTGGATCAGTTTTAGGAAACGGGTAGAAATGAATCAGTGCTCCGAGCACCTCCAAAAATTCACAAGTAGGAGAAAGGAAGGTCTCGAGTTGTGACTCAGTGTTACATTCTACTTAACAACTGAGCTGGAAATGGGTAGACTCCCACCTTGACCAAAACTCACAAATCCCCATTGATAAGGAGTCAGTTCAAATCATACCCTTTCTCAAATATGTATAATTGACGTCCTTAGTTCTTACAAAATTTATATTTTGTGTCAGTGCAATAGCCACACCCGATCGTGTGAGCTATGTGAAGAGTGGAAGTTGTTGTATCGGACTGGATCAATATAACTGAGGATGGTCTTGCAATGCAGCGAAAAGGATCAATGATCAAATCCGTTGCAGAAGTATCCCTACATTTCAGACCTCCGTGCTAGATCCTTACCAGCCCTTGGGTGGAGAATGTCCTTCCATTTAATCACATTCATCCAAACTTCACATCATGAGTTTCTGTATGGTCAGACATTCCATGGAAGCCAGATTTGATGGAGTTCGTGGAATAGGTTTCTTTTAACAGGCATCTTGAACTTGTAACATCTCTTCAGGTAGCTTTTTGTGGTTGCTGTGGTCTTTCACTCTGGGTTGAAAAGAGAAAATAGATTTTATTTGAATGGTTAATAATGAATCAGAAGAGCCTGTTTTTGTAGTTTCTTTTCTTTTAAGCTGTGAATAATTTTGCAGGGTATGGAGCCAGCCTCATGCATGCCCTGAGGCCAGCAGGCGCCCGGCTCAGGCAGCACACGCCTTCACCTAAAAAGGCGGAGGAGCGACGGGATCCACCTGAATCCAATTACATCTGGTGAACTCCGACATCTGAAAGGTTTTAAGTTACACCAAGTTCATAGCCTTTGTTAACCTTTCATGTGTTGAATGTTCAAATAATGTTCATTACAGTTAAGAATACTGGCCTGAATTTTATTAGCTTCATTATAAATCACTGAGCTGATATTTACTCTTCCTTTTAAGTTTTCTAAGTACGTCTGTAGCATGATGGTATAGATTTTCTTGTTTCAATGCTTTGGGACAGATTTTATATTATGGCAGTTGGTCAGGTTAAAATTTTGTCTTTTCAGTGTGTAGTTGGCAGATAAGTCCTAAAATCACAATGCATTCATGGTGTCAAGGGGTTGGGGGTATATTAGAGAAGGAAAATGGAACAAATATGCATAAATCACAAGGGTTTGGATGAAGCAGTTGACAGTGCTGAAGTTATAGCATTTCAAATTTTATTGTCCTGTATTTAGACATTTGTCACATATTTTTTAATTGCCCTTATTTTTTAACTCTCAGTACAATATATTTTGACTTTACCATGATTCCAGAGAATTCACTATTAAAAAAAAGAAGAAATAACACTGTGGTAGTGGCATTTAAACAATATAATATATTGTAAACACAATAAAATAGGGAATATAATGTATGAATTTTTGGCATTGGCTTGAAGCAATATAATATATTGTAAACAAAACACAGCTCTTACGTAATAAACATTTTATACTGTTTGTATGTATAAAATAAAGGTGCTGCTTTAGTTTTCAGAGTGTTGTGTGGAGTGGTCTTTGCATACTATCTTCTGGAAATAAAGTTGGTTGCACCTGAGTGGTGGTTAAAAAAAGAAGCACCATTGAGAAGCTGTTCCATTCTGACCCTGGCCCCGCTCCCCAGCCGCATCTCTCCCTCCCAGCTCTGTCTCCGTTGTGCAGCCACGCCACACAACCCTCTGTGGTCACTGCCTGCAATGCTCCTATTTATGTCAGCTCTCCGCTTAGTTGTCATTTCTTTGAAGAGTTCTTCTCTAACTAAAATGTGTCAAACATCCCAGTAGTGGAAGGCTTTCTAAAGGTGTCAGAATGTCTCAAATGAAAAGTGCTACCATTTATTAAAAATCTGTTGGTTCCCAAGAACATTATGTGTTATCTTACAATCCTATGAGGCGGGTATCATAATGCCTTTTTACAGAAAAGAAAACTGAGTCACGGAAATATGAAGCAACTCACCCAGACCACACATGATAGGGTATGGTTTCAAATGATTGGGACAGGTTTCAATCCATGTCATCAGACTCTGAAATGTTAATGCTCTGCTATTCTTTCTCTTTCTTTTTCATTTTCTTTTCTTTTCTTTCTTTCTTTTTTTTTTAGCAAATACAGTAGAAGGCAAAACTCCACAAATCCTAGGTAGCAAATTTTCCAACACATTTTATTCTCGTCATTCTCTCAAGAGAATGTGGGCTTTATTTTATAGATATTCTAAGGTCTACACGTTTTCTTATGCTAGGGAGTGGCAATGATCAATTGTATGATTTAGGGAAGTGATGTCTGTTACAGGAAGTGCTCAAGGGAGAGGCTGGAAGCAGAGTGAACACATCTGGTTGTGGTGCTAGATCTCAGCCAGAGCCCAGAGTGTCAGCCTGTGGTCACACAGACTCGGCAAGGCAGGTCAGGAGCTCGGGAGCTAACCCTGGGATCCTAATATGAGAACCGATTTATTTAAGACTTTTAAGTAGAGATCTAATTGCATGATAATGAGGATAAGGAGGCTGAAAGTTAGGTTTGGGGATAGGATAATAATAATAATAGCTAACACTTACATAGTGCTTAGTTTATTCTAAGTGCCTTACTTGTATTAACTCATAGATGAATAATAGAATAGTAGGAAGTTAGACTGAAGGCAGGGTAACAAACTGCAATCATCTAGGTTAGTCATCTCCAAACCATTCTGATTGCACACTCCGTTAGAAATAGTTCAGCACATAGTCCTATATATATACGTATATAACTATTACTTATTCACATGCATAACTACCAATACATGCATTATAAAAGTCAGAAATGTTAAAAGGAAGAGATAAAATATAAATAGAAGCTCTGCTATTTTCTTCACTTACTCCAAAGATAGTTTTGTGTACACCCCGGAGTACACACATCCCCCACAGGAGACCTCAGGTAAAGGGGCGAGATACCAGGATCTGAAATGACTTTAGTGTCAGAGAAGAGAATTTGGATTCCAGAGAGAGATCAAGGTTAAGCAGGGGACTAGATGGCAGATTGAATGTCGGGGTTAAGAAGAGAGAGGAGTCTGGACACCAAGGGTCTGACTAAGGAGGAACTAGTGTAGGCGGGGGGAGGGTTTCCAGAGATGTTGAATTCGTTTTGAAGACGTTGAGTTTAAAGTGCCTTTGGGACATCTTGGTGGAAAATGCTTGGTAGGCACTTGGGAATACAGTTAGGAGATTAGGCTAATAATTTATTAAGTACTGGTTATATTATAAATGAATAATACTAATTCTATGCTGAATTACTTTTAATGAATTAAATATAATAGCTTTGGTGAGGTACAGTAGAATTCGCTTGGGGTTTGTTGTGTTTTCAGATTCCACATACAGTTAACATCCGTTGCTGCTTATCCATGTATATGTTTATTTGTGTAATAGTACAGCCTTTACTATTTGTCAAATTGATTGAGCACTTCCTCCCTTCCTTTCCCCCCATAACCATATGTATTGTGAGTTTTTAGCTAAAGTGTTCCTTTGGTTACTTTGTCAATTTATGTAGAATCACAAAAATGGAGGCCAGCTCTTGAAATAAAGGCCTCTAATATGGGATATGAAGTAATTGTTATTACTCATAGGAAGTTACCACAGAAGAGGAAGAGGAAGAGGAAAAAGAGGAGGAGACTATTCATATAAAATACCTCTAAACAATAATTTAAAAGTTAAAGTAGTAAGGAGTTAAGCCAATCTGAAAAGATGAATACCATTTGGCAAGATAAAATAAGGAGGAAAAACAAATCAAAAGGCAATAAAGGTTAGACCATAAAATGGGTCCAGGAGGGGACTCCTTCACACTTGAGAGAGGCAGACCATACATTAAACTCTAAGCTCTGCTCCAGCCACCTCAAACAGGAAGCCATGACTTGTTAGGAGTCCCAAAGACCATAAACACCACAAAAAATGAACTAGTTGCTCAGGAGAAGTTAAACTATACAAGAACTTACATTTGGGCTGGATCAAGACATGTATGTCTATGGGAAAGCTACTTTTTGGCATCCCTTCAAGTCTTTAAAATATCTCTTCTACATTTATTTATAGAGGAACTGCATGAATTCGAGGTTTTCAGAAAAAAGGGTGGCTGACAGAGTTCAGCTTCTCATCCAATATCTCGGGCAATTTGTCTCTGACCCCAAAATCCTAGGCCCTGCCCAGCAAACAAAATCCTTCAGTCAAATCCAGCCACTCTACTCAGAGGGAAGTTTACTGAGCATGTGGTTACTTGAGCACGCTCCTTGAAATTCTTAACGCCTCTCCGAGTGGCCTTTCAGAGTATTCCCTTCAATTATATGCAGTACTCCTTCTGAAAAAAGGTTTTGATAACTAAATTTCGTGTCCAGTAAGCCTTATGACACAATGTTAGCTTGGTAGGCTAAGACATAGCCCCAGATGAGCTAGCCTTTGCTCTGCTCTAATTCAGAGCATAGAGTAATGTCTCCTGTGGTAAGAGTGCCATGCAATAATATACAATGATCTCAGTAACACAGAGTAATAACAGATCCGACTGTTTCTATTCAAGAAGGCACAAATCATGACAATAAAGTGTAGTTTAATAAAAGCATTTCTACCAAAGTAAGGGATTCGGGGAAGGGGATATTGTGAGGTGAGCAATTTTCAAATTGGGTAAATAAGCAACATGGCCATTTAAGAAGAATTTCCTGAGGCAATAAAAAGGAAAGAAGGAAAAGGAAGGAAATCAAATGACTATCCAAAGACAGGAGTGTCATCGCTATAGTTTTTAGATGGTTTATGCAAGTGGTTTCAAATATAAAAATGTAATAAGCATATTGAATAAATGTCCTCCATATGGCTCAATATAAAAAATAGAAACTGTATTCAGGAAACTGACATCATAAAACAAAGTGTTCAGGTGTTCAATAAGATTTTTTAAAATTCTAATGTGAGCTCCAAATATAAATTGATTTTGCATCTGTCTACTGGTTTATTATCAATAAGAGTATAAAATTACAAATGAAAAATAATTTTTAGTAGCATTGGCATTGCAGGGTTTTTCCTTGGTAACCCATTTCCCTTCCTAATCATGTTCAGTTTGCACAACTGTTGAAATTATCTGGCATTTCTCAAAAGTCCAAACCAAGAAACAGATACTCTGATTTGACCAACAAGCCGTAAAATTCACAGGAGTGTCACTGAAAGGTGCCTCAGCACAGAGGGGGTCCCCGGCTTCCCACTCCAATGGACATGACACGGGACAGTCCCTCCTGGAGAACAGTCCTGAGGCTGGATCGGGAGGCATGGCTGGGGCAGAAAAGCAAATGGCGAGCAGGGAGCCTTGGTCAGCTATAACCCAAGAGAAGGACCAGAGATGTCATTTGAGGGGCCCAGAGCCAAGTGAAAATATGGGGGTCCCTTGTTCAACAAGTATTAAGGATTTCAAGGTGGTGACAGCAGAGCATTAAACCAAGCATGGAGTTCTTCTTAGTGCGAGGCCCTGGGCAGCTGTGTAGTTCTCCATCCGTGAAGTTGGCCTCGTCCAGGAGCATGTTCTTAGGTCCATGTACAAGTACAAGGAAGTGTAGGTAAAAACTTCCGCCTCTCCTTGGCACTGGCCAAATGAGCCCTTCCTTGCCTTTGCCCCCCTCAACTCCAGTCTCATGGCTGACCCTAAGAACACCCCCCTTGAGAATGGAAGAATCATTAGCCATCACACCAGCTAAGTCAGGGACTATTTACTGAATTTCTCCTGTATTAATATTGCAAATACAGAAATAGGATCGAAAGTAGAGAGTAAATTAAGGGGATAAAATTTATTGCTTTATGCTTCAATCCAGTCAGGTTCTTTGAACCTCAGTTCCTGCTTAAGAAAGAAAGAATTTGTAGCTTTAAGTTTATAGCTCACGAGGGAAAGATATTTTGCAGAATTCTGTGAACAATTCATTTTAACCAAAAAGATAATGTTGAGTTATTCCAACTTATAACTGCTGTTTTTTATTAGAAGACAGAAAGACAGAAACCTGGCTGGAGTCGGGATCTTAAACCTTGTGACAGAAATTAAATTCATCTCCACCCATGGAAGCTTGATTTAATGAACAGCTTATGACACTCTCCAGAAACCCCAAAGACAAATGTCCCCAAAGCCCAAATTAGTCTTGCTTCGCTTCAAGGAAACACCCAAAACTAAAAAGCAAATCTGTGAGTTTTTTTCTACTTTGTAAAGATGGATAAATATTTGCTCAGAGTTTGCATTTGAGTCTACAACACAACCCACTTTAGAGAGGGAGCAAATGCTGTCTCTGCAGAAGCCAGCCAGCCAAGGGCACCTCGTCCATTGGGCACCTTGTTGAATAATGAATCCTTGGCTTGTGTCACGAGAGCTAAACTCCAAGTACCCTACTGGAGTTTTAAAGCTGCTTTGCTTTTCAAGTCATTTGGATAGTCTGCCCTGGCTTGTTTATTTGGATTACGTACTACCTTGCTTCTAAACCAAAACCAGACTGAGAAGGCAGCTTCAGAGTAATGAGCCAAGGTGAGCCTTAAGGCTGCAGCCATCCTGGCTCCACATTTAAGCCACCCTTGAAATGATGATGTGAATACAGGTTATTCCATGACAACTTGTCTCGATCTAAATGGGTAAAAATGTACTCAAGGAAATGACTACAGCGGTTGCGCCTTTAGAAGGAAAATAATGACCTTTGAAACAGACCATCAGGTTGAAATTGAAGCAAGTTGTAGCTTCCCTAGCTTTGCCAAGTGTCCATGCTTTTACATGCGTGCCAACCCGAAATCAGCATCTATGGAAGTACGTTACTGGGAGTCCTAGCAGAACGGAGTAATAGGAGAACCAATAAGGTGGCTTTCTGGGAATGAACATTAGCCCAACACAGAAGTAGCATTCCAGAGTTTTTAGAGAACTTTCCTGTGGAAATTTTGATTCACAGCATCTCTGTGAGGGGGTTAGTAATTCAAAGGAGAAACTGGGGCTAGGGTTTGCTAAAGATCACAAAACAATTTAGAAGCAATAATAACCCTGGTGTGGAGATTCCAAAATCATGTTCTGGAGAACACTAGTTGCTCGAGACATTAATAGGCTTTATACGAAAACAGGATTCTGAGGTCAGATAAGTCTAAGAGATGGAGAGCTGCACTACATTAGGGAGATGTCTTTACAGTAGCATCGTTCAGAGCCTTTCCTATGCTCCTGTGTGTCATATAGCTCAAAGAGGGCACTAACATGCAGCATTCCCCAAATTTACTTGATCAAAGAGATCTTTTGCCCCCTCAAGCATTTCCCAGGAACAAAACTCCACACAGCACACTTTGGGGTGCACAGCCCTAGAATAGACTGAAGTTTCTGAAGGTGGGTCTTTCCTACATCCTTTTGTTCTTCAGAATTTTTAATGTTATCCTAGCTGCTTGAAGCTATTCAAGGAAAACTGAAACTTGTATCTTGTAACACAAAGAATTTCCAGTTTAAATTGCAAACCGGTTGGTTGTAGGTAATTTGCCTATTTTCTGCTATGTATTAATATTGTTGAAAACATTTCTTAAAATGATGATTTTCCATGTATTTAGAGATCAGCTACGCACTCTAACCTAACCTTAGATTAACTGCTATACACCAGGGTACATATGAATTAAGAAAATTTACTTGTAATAAGCAAAAAGGACAAATCCCTATCTTCAAAAGTTTGAAACCTTTCAACTTAACAGGAAACAGAGTGGAGATGGACTTGATATCCTCTTGTTCTCTCATAAATCTGTGTCTTACGGTCTTGTATAAAGCAGACTCAAAATAAATGCTTATTGGATTGGTTCATTCAAAAAACTAACAACTACATTCCGTTTTTCTAAAATTCCAGACTCATATATAATGACCAGCCAACTCCTCTTGGATTCTGAAACCCAACAGAAAAACAAATCACTGAACAAATGCTATTGGGTTCTTTTAGGAGATAACCCTCTGAGCGAAGGCAGGTACCTCTCTCCAGCTGGTACTTTCACATGTGAATGTTTTGTCCACAAGCGAAAATGCCACTGGCCTTGGCCTTTCTGCTAAGGTAAAAAGGAAATGGCCTTGGAGATCAACTCTAAAAATTTTTCATTCGTACAACTATTAGTGATTTTGTTCCCCCTGAAAGACCCTGGGACAGACTTCAGAAATTAGATACCTACTGTCAAATTGCAGTCTGTCAGGATTACAAGTTAGTCTTTGGTCTCAACTCATATATTATAAAGATGTGAAAGCCATCATTTGGAGAAAAACAGTTTGTAACATATACTCTAACGACCTCTTTGGTGCCCCAAAATATGATGGCAACTACTTCCTAAGGTTGATGAGGGGATAAGGTGTAATGTGTAGGGAGTGGCACACACAAAGTAGTACCCAATAAATGACTGTGGTAATGCGCTTTATCACTCTTTAAATATAAAGAAAAAGAGGGAAGATAAATTGCCAACAATCGTTTGAAAGGGCATTCACTCATTAGTTAACAATCAGGTAAATGTAAATTTAAACTAAAATGGGATGCCATTTTTCAGTCATGCCAGCATAGTACCAAGAATTAGAAAAAAAGGTGAAGCAACAGGAACGTCCAGCACTGCAAGTGGGGATATAAACTGATACAACCAAGTTGGACAGGAGTTTCACATTATTTTGAAAAGCTGAGCGAAAAAAAAAAAAAAAGAAAAGCTGAGCGTACACATCCTCGATGACCCAGCAATTCCACCCTAGGTATATACTCTAGAAAGATTTGCATGTAATGCCTCAGGAATCATGAGCAAGAATGTTTGTGGCTGCATCGTTTAGGAGTTAGAAACAACACAACTGCCCATCAACGGGACACTGGATAAATGGTGGTACACACACACACACACACACACACACACACACACACACACGAGAATACTACACCGCAGTACAAACTAATGAACCACAGCTATAGAAATCAAACATTGGTGAATTTTAGAAAATATAGTGTTGAAGTACAGAAGGCTACACACAGTCTGACTCCATTTTCAAAAGAGACAAAACTAAATAATACGCTATTTGTGGACCCCAAAACATCAATGGTTTCTTTGTGAAGATGCTGAGGCATGAGATTGGGAGGCACCTATTGCAGTTTCTAAAGAATCGGTGATGCCCTGTTTCTGAAGCTGGGTGGTGGGTTCAAGAGTGTTTATTTTATTTCTCTAAATATTCTCTTGTATGCACAAATTATTTCTAATAAAAATTAAAATATATTCTAATATATTCTAATATACGGAATGTGATCAGGTGATCCCCCCAAAAGGAGATGTCAGTAACTAATAAACTGATTTTTAAATCTCCAAATTTAATAGTAATCAAATAGTTGTAAAATGTTTTATTGTAAATTTTTTAAATGACTAGCATTTTTCATCAATCAAATTGGCAATGATATTTTTTAAATAATACTTAATGCATGTGTTAGTCCAATGAGATGGACATAGTTATACTCCAGCTGAAAGTGTAAATCAGAACAACTGTCTAAAAAGCTATTTAACGATACATATCAGGAAGCCTTAACATTTGTTCCATTGACTCGTCATCAAAATATTGAAAGATTTAGATTCAATAGAGCATTGTTCACAACAGCTAAAAATGCAAAACATTTATCCATTCATTGGCAAATATTTGTTGAGCACCTACTATGTGCCATGTAGTGTCTTGGGTACCTGCCATAATACATTAGTGAAAAAAAATTAACAAAAATCTCTACCCTCATAGAATTTACATTATAGAGGGAACAATAGATAATAAACAGTAAACTTAGTAAATAACTAAAGTAAAATAATACATGAGAAAATAACAAGTGCTGTGAGGAAAAACATAAAGAAAAAGCAGAGCAACATCAGGAGTGGCTGAAGGCAAGATGGGAAGGAGTAGTTTGCTTCATTAAGAAAAAACACTTGAGCAAAGATTTGAAGGAAGTGAGATAGCTGGGTAGTGAGTTCGGGGGCATTCCAGGCAGAGGAAACAGCTGAGGCAAAGGCCCGGAGGAACAAGCTGTCTGGCAACACACAAATAGTCGGGAGTCTAATGTGTATGAAGAGGCCTGAGCAGGGAAAGGAGTAGGAGATGAAGCCACAGACCAGAAAGGTAAGGGTTGGGGCAGTTGTGAAAGGCCTCCAGGGATATAAGCTTTTAGTCTCAGCAAAACGAACAGCCCTTGATGTGAGAGCCATGATGTGACGATTTTTAAAAGATCCAAATATTCAAACAATAGGGAAATAACTAAATAAATTACAGTAAATCCTGTGCTTGCTCATACTAGAAGCTCAGAAAATATTTAGAGAACAAATGAGTATAATGGACTATTATACAACTTTTAAAACATAACTTCAAAGAATATTCAGTGACAAGAAAAATGCTTATCACACACAGTAAATGAAAAAATCTGATTTAAAAATTACATGAAAGTTATGGTTCCAATTTTGGCTCGATAGATAAATAGATAATAGATAGATAAAAACTATAATGAAACACTATCAAATATGAAACAGTTTTAAGTATGTGGTGAAATTATAGATGTTTTAGTAGTATGTGTTATACTTTTGAATTTTCTATAATAACATATTACTTTTATAATCAGAACAATAAATGCGATTTTTTAAAAAACCTATCATAACCATATGGTATTACTCTTTATATGGTGAATGTCAGAAAATAGGTCCATCGATCAAACTTATTAGATATTGTCTGGGTTCCTGGGAAAATAGAAGGTATTTGATATTCATTGGCTGAATTTAGCAGCAGGCAGCCTGCCGTTCGTCAGTGTGGCTGTCACCAGTAGTTCAATAAATCCACTGGAATCACTACAGAAGAATTTCTAATGGGATCATGGAAACAATTTGGCTGGTAGAAAACAAATGATTAAAAAGTCATTACATTATCTACACAGGCAGGAGAAGAATTGCCTCATTTAACCACGAAAATCACTACAAAAGACCAAAATAATTACAGTGGAAATGGATACCCAAAATAAGGGAATCATTTGATTTTAATGATACCTTGAGAGAAAATTATGGGTGCAGGGTGAGTTTGCCAGAACCGTGTAAAACAGCTCATTAGCACCCTCATGGACTCAATTGACTGCTCATTTGGATCTGAGGGGTTCCGTGCCCCTCCTGGAGCTCCTTCTGGTTAATTTCATTTTCATGTCTGAGTCTGATGTCTTCAAATGCCTGAGTCTCACTTAAGGCAGGCTGAGGAGAGGTTTCCTGTGAGACACACCTCCTTTTACATCCCTGTGAGGCTCGACTTCTAGCAGGACTGCAGCCTTCTGTAGCCAAGAACATGTTGAACCACCAGGAAAAAAAAAAAAAAATGTGGTAATTTGGTCCAAGAGGCATATGGAATGGTGAACAAAAAAAGAGCCCTAAAAGAGAACCAAAAGTGGGATTCCCACGAAACATTTGGAAAACTCCCAGAAACTTGCTTTCCCTCCCTAAAAGGAAGGTTCCATGTCCACTATTTCCTGAGGAGCTGGAGGGTGCCCATGTATGTACAACTGAATTTGCACATCCAAAGCATCTTACCTGGCAAGGGTGGCTGCAGAATTAAATTGCTGCCCGTTTATTTAATCAAGTAACATATTCACTGAGTTTCTACCATGGGCCAAGTTTAAAGATGAATGAGTCCCTGTATTAAGAAGTGAATTGTTTAGGAGGGAAAGCAGATAATTTGTTAGCCTTCTGTGGGGCAGAGGCTGCTGTGGGAACACAACAAAGAGGTGTGAGCTAGGGTGGGGAGAGGTGGGTAAGTTTCCTTCTACAGGAAATGCCTCAAGTTAATTCCTAAATAAGGTAGACAGGTGGGTAAAGGAGCAATGGGATGGTTTTTATAGTGTCTGATATGAAACAGTCCACAAATATGCCTGACACTGCTGGCTTGGATTGTGACTGTTATTGTTTTATTTTTATGAAAACAGCTTTTCCCTGTAGTTATAACTATAATGCACACTAAGTACGAAGTTCTTGTATTTCACTAGTTTGAGACAATAAATCTTACACTCCAAAGGTCTTCATCTGGGTTTTTAGCCCGCAAGTACTATCATATCACAATTTTTTTCAAACAGGCAGGATTCTTATAGGCGAGGTTAATTGAAACAGAAAGCAAAAAGCTTTTATATTAAATTTCCTCTTTTGAATAAAAAGGCAATAAATTCTCTTCCTGCAGAGATTAGAGGGAGCTTTTGGAGCTACTATGGTCATATTACTAGAAGAGATCCAGGAATTTCAAAACCTTCCCTGACCATCACCTTTCTCGTCACAGAATTTACATACTCATAGGAAATAACAGACAAACTGGAACAAAATCCTACGTTATTAACATCTATGCAAGTCCCAGTACCCTAATATAGGGCTTGTTTGGATGTGGAAGGTTAAATAGGGCTTCTTGTTTTCTTTTTCCATTTCCTCCAAAATTTAAATAATGCTCAAGTGTGATTTCCAGAAGAAAGAAGTCAAGACAAAGATAGAGAAGGAGAGAAACAGATAGAAATTGTAAATTCTGCAAAGCAACTGTCATCTGGTTTACCCACCCAGCTTTTTGTTAAAAAAAAAAAAAAAAAAAAAAAAAAAAAAAAGTATTAGTTAGGATGTCACAAACTCACAAATTTAGAGACTTATCCAATATAAGTTAATTTCCATCTGGTGGACAAACAGCTTTCTTCCACCCAGTGACTCGGGTTCCTTCCATCTTCTAGCTCTGCCCTTAGACTTTGATTTTTTTTTTTTTCTATCATAGTCCACAGCGGTATATTAATTTATATTTTGATTACTCTTTTAGATAATGAGGGGAACAGGTTTAGCTAATGAGAGAGTCTGTCCATCAGGGAGAGGAGGCAACATGATGGAGCAGAAAAGACACAGGTGGAGAGGCATAAAGGCTATTAACCCCTAATATTGCCAAGTGCGGATTTTGTGCCAAGCTCTATTCTAAGTGCTTTGCCTTCATTAACTCATTCAGTCCTCGTGACAGGCTACAAAACTCCTGAACACAGGCAGTTGGCTTCAGAGCCTATGCTCTTAATCCCTACAGGTTATTCTTTCTCTAAACCGGTTTGAATTCTACCCGGTATGTCTATGCATACTTGGACAAGTTCCTTAATTTCTCAGAGCCTGTCTCCCAATCTATAAAATTGGTTGTTGTTAGGATTAAATAATGTGAGGTCAATAACATCATAACAGGTGCTCAGGAAATATTCACTCATTCATTCATTCATTCACTCAACAAATATTTTTTTAAGCTCGGTGTGCAGAGCACTGTGCTAAGCACTGGGTCAATTGGTGAATAATCTGATAAAATTCATGTCCTCAAGGAGCTTAAAGTCTAGAAAATACAGTCATTAAAAAAGCAATTGTATGACTAATTCACTATACCTGGAAAAGCTCTATATTACATGTCCAGGGTGACGGGCTCAACCTTGTTCAGAGGTGGGTTGATGCATAACAATGCTTACGTGAAGTCCAGAAAAATGGTCAGGAATCCCATTTTTATGTATGTCTAGGCTTAAAGGAATAGAAACTCATAAGCACTAATGAGGTCACTACTGTTAATTTATTATTCTACCTGTGTTTTTCATGACTGTTATTATGCATTACCAGATATCTTATTATCACATTTCTGAATCTTTTTAAAAACAGGATTTATATTACCAATTATTTTAAATGTAGGGAAAATTACAGAAAATAGTGGAATCCTCTGACCTGCATAAGCTTCCAGAACTTTGGGCTTGAAAGTCCTCTGGAAGAAATGTTGATCGTGGCATTGCAACTGATGTTTTGTCTTAGGACCATGGATGAAGCGTCTCAAAGAGGAAAAGAGGCCCCACAGCTGGACTCAGACTCCTGGGAGTGCCTTCGGGCGGGTAGGGTCTTCCTGAGGTGGGAAAAGATCAAGGACCCTGGGAAACGCAGGGGTGATAATGTGGGTATGATGGAAAGGCTGTGCTACTGGAATGCCCTCCTGGCCAACCCCTCTGGGGTTAATGAAAATAGATCTCACCCTCTTCCTCACCCCACCTCTACAGCAACGGCACAGACAGGCTCTTGGGTGTGACCGGGATCCCTTTGGTAGAAGGAAGGTTAACAACCTGGGTTCTAGTGATTCTCCTGATGGGGAGCTACAAATTAAAGGCGGTCTCCTTCTGCTCTCCCTGAAATTGTTACCCACATCTGCATTATTAAGGATTAGCCCAGGGTTACTTGAAATTGTAATAAGACTTACATGGTCAACGCTTTTCGGAAAACTATGATATAATACCAAAAAATTGGTAATATTTCTCCTTTCCCATCTGAAGGATATCTCTTTCTCAGTTGTAAGTCAAAAGGTATGGGTGAACCATCTAGAGTATCATAAACCCTTAAAACAATTATGCTGAACAAATTTTGGAGGACCAGAATTTAAGAGAAAGCTTTCCTTCCCTTTACTCCCCTTCCCCTTCCTTCCTGTCCCGAAGAGTTCAGTCCTAACGCCATTAGGTGGGGCCGACCAAGATGGGCTTCCACAGTGGAGGTAGGAGAGGGAAGGGTGCTGCAGGCTCCAGAGTCCAGGTGAGATGAGAAGGGGTTCACCTATAGCGGCAGCTACACTGGGGTGTCAGAGCCCAGATGGGGTGAAGAGGGATCCACATGTGGGTACAGGCCAGCACAGCGTAAGAGCCCTGTGGAGGGTGGGCAGCATAGGTGGCCAGAGACAGAGCAGATGGGGAGTGTACCCAACGGGAGGTGGTTCAGTGTAGATGTCAGAGCCCAACCAGGGTGGGGAAAGGCCACACAATGGGGTGTGAGGGTGCGGAGGGTGACCATACAGAGGAGAGGGAAGCAGTGGAGAAGGGAGCTCAGTTATGTTCAAGGAGGTAGATCAAACAAGCAGATACGTTAGGGATCATGGAAACCACGTCTCTCATGATCAGAAAAGGAAGCTATAAATGTGAATCCTGTGATGTTGGTATTGGACTAGAATCAGAGGTGTGATGAGAACTCATAGTTTTCCATATACAAAGCCAGTTATAGAAATAAAGTGTGTGTGTGTGTGTGTGTGTGTGTGTGTGTGTGTGTGTGTTGCTCCTTGGAGAAATGGTTCATTCTCTTGCTGGAGTAGGGAAAGTACAAGATGAGCCTGGAGTACGTTATGCCGGGACACAGAAATACTCAACGAATGATGACGTTGTGTCAAAATGACACAGAAGCCAACTTGAAGGGGTCCACTGACCAAACTGAGGGACAATTAATTTGGAGCATCCAAAGAAATAATGACAGTAACGCACCATAGCCCACTAAATAAGTAGAAAGGAACCCATGGGTCCATACAGACTAAATACATGAATAAATCAAAAGTTTCATTCATGATGAATGGAATATTTACAGTTTCATATTACCTTCCCCCCAAATACCTATAATTAAAATAATATTACAGTGGAGAAATCAGGCATACACCACCTTAATCTAGTAATCAAAGTGAACATTACCAGTCATGGGATAAATCCAAATCCTGTGTATCTGCTGGGATGCAATGAGAGCCTTGCTTTTGTAGTTTCACTACCAAAAATGAATTACCACAATCTAATGATGAGAAAACAGCAGAGAAATCCAAATTCGGGGATAGTCTACTAAAAAACTGGCCTATAATCTCTTAAAGTGTGTAGGTCATGAAAGTCAAGGAAAGACTGAAGAACTGCTGCTGCTTGAAGGAAACCAGTGAGACATGATAACTACATGCAATGCATGATGGTGAACTGGATCTTTTCACAATAAGGAGCATTATTGAGACAGTTGGTGAATCTACAATGGAGACTGAAGTTTAGATGGTAGTGATGCCTCTCGGTTAATTTCCTGAATCTGATGGTTGTACTGTGGCTATGTAGGAAAAGTCCTATTGTGTGCAATACTCACCAAAATATTCAGGGATGAGGAGCATTAGGTGGGCAACTTACTCTTAAATACTGCAGAAGAAATGTTTTTATACCACAGTTGCCACCTTTATGAAAGTTTGTGATTGTTTAAAAGTAATTTTAAGTATTTTTTAATAATATGTCCTATGGTGACAATGGAATACCTGACAGTCGGCTCTCCTGGAAATGTCAAGGTATCTGGCTGATCTGTCCACTATGGTTAAGACAGGACCTGTGGGGCAGGCAGTTGGATCTTTTGGCTGTTCCAGGAGCCTTCACACCTGTTTGTTTTTCTCTCCACCATGGAGGTCTTATCCCAGAGATTCCCATTTGTTATTAGCATAGTTGCCCAGGCTTGAAAATCCATCCTATCCTTCAGAGAACTTAAAACACAAAAGGCCAGGCCCCTGTCCATTGAGTTTTCTTGCCCGAGTAGCACTGAGATGTTGCCACCAGCAGACCTCTGTAAACTGTGTGGTGTAGTGCCTCACCTCTGAAGGACAACAAATGATTGGTGCCAGGAATCTTAGGAAAGCTGCTTCCTTTTTGCATTGAACAATTATTTATTAAGTACTTATTATGAGCCAGACATTGTGCTCAAAGCAGGTAATAGAGCTGTGAATAAAAACACAATCCCTCTCCTCAAGGAAACAACCTAGGGCTCTTTTTAAAGACACCACTTTTCAATTGAACTATAACATATACACGTATGTCACATGCCCTTAGCATATAAAAACTAGAGACACATATTGTTATTGCAAGGAAAGAAAATTTCTCGTCTACGCCTTAGAGTCTCCAGTTGGGTCTAAGAATTAAACTGACACAAGATAGATGAACAGGGAGAAATCATACAAGTTTTTATTGTTATTAATATGATTGTATGTTGGAACCCTTGCAAGAAAAATGAAGACCCAAAGAAGCAGCTAGAGGTGAACTCATATATTAAGTTGAACAAGGAATAGTAAATTGTGAAAATGTGACAAGGCAAAGAGGCTTGCGCTGGGGTAGTTTGTCAGGGAGAAGTGACTAGGAAAACAAGAATTAGTTTAACAAGTTTTCACAAATTTCTCTCGGCCTCAACTCCTCATCCTTGGTGATAAGAATGTTTCTTTCCTCCTGATACGTGGAGGACATCTTCTACAGGGGCTTTCACCTCCTGCATTCAGAAAGAAAAAGGAAGGTCAGTGGACCTTTCTTGCATCTGCTGTTTTTCAAATGCTTTTAACTCAAAATAATTAATGTTCCAGAGCAGCATATTTTGGGGTGGTGTATTCTGAAATCTTTCACTAGATAGGAAATTTTTTATATTAATTTTTCCTTTTAAAGAGAAATTTGAGGAACTTTGAGGAACAAAAGGGGTGACTAACAGTTATGGTGATGGGGAGGAATAAGATCAATTTAAAGCTATAGAATTTGAATTGGAGGGTATTTCCAGAATTTAGAGGGGTCTGATAGGTCATGCAACCCAACCTTCGTTTTACAGATTAGAAAGCAGATCCAGAGATGCTATCCGGTTTGCCGAAGGTAGTAGTCAGCGGCAGGGACCCACAGCTGCTGTCTCCCCGTATAGCGTGCTTTCCCTCGTGATTGTTCTTGTAAATTGGAAAAGCACACAAACCAACTTCTTCCTAGGTGCCCTGCTTAAGTGGCAAGCTCCAGCAAGTCGAGAAATTAAGAATTACAGTATTATTTGCAAAATCATCCATCAGAACTTATTCCAGCCGTCAGAAGCACAATACAAAGGAAGCCTCTCCCTCACTACCTAAATTATGGGCAGCACATTTAGTGAGGCTTCCCTAACTTGTTGTGGAAGTGTTGAAACTGTTTCTGAGGAGTCCAATCTTTTTGTCTTCCTGTGGTTTGTTTGAAATTCATTACCCTCTTTCATCCCCTGTGATCTCTTTCTCTCTCTCTCCCCCTTCTCCACCCTTCCACCCCACCCAAGTCCCATGTCAAATCTGAAGGATCTTGAAGGGAAATATCACAGTCACTAAGGGCTTATCATCGCCAAGATTGATCCCATATGGTGTCAGATGAAGAGTGAGGCTGCAGCTTTTGTGTTCTCCACGGGGACAATGTGGGAACACAACTCCTTTTGCTCTTCGTTCCCCATCCCTGAGATGAGCTCAGCCCGCGAGAACCAAGAATTTCGACTCCCCTGGCTTCAACAGAATTTCCAGCCATGCTTTTTCCATTTCTTCAACTCCATTTCAACAGCAACAGAATTCAGAGATTTGAAAGGCTTACAAAAAAATGTTTCATCTGATCCCGTGCCTACAGAATCCATGCTCCAATCTACCTTTGAGGTCTTGCCTATTCTTACTAATTCAGTTGTTCCTTTTCTGTCTATAAATTATATTTGGATTTTTTTTTCTTTTTTCTGTCCTCTAGTTTGTTTAGTTTCCAGGATGGAAGAAATCTCATCTAGGGCTCTAAACAGAGCTCTAGCACTAATCTGTCATTTGTTTCCAAGATATATGGAGTCGTCTCACTGAGTTTTTCTCCTCAAACTGGTTTCTCAGAATGTCAGTGGAGGTTTCAAGAAGCTCCTCCCATGAGCTATGCATTGATTTGGAATATGAATGTTTTCCCCAAGGCGATGCGCTACGATGGAGGCAGGGCGGCACAAAAGAGTAAGCACAGGAAATTCTGGGCTAGGGTGGCCGACAGTCATCCCCTGTGACACTATCCCTATGGCATTGGTTCCTAAAGCCTCTTATCCTCAACTACAAAGTGGCAACTATTAATAATGTTATGAGTTTGCTTCTTTTAAAGAAAGAAGTGACTTACTGTTTGGTTTCTTCCCATGATCTGTGTTTGGAGAAGCCAGGAAAGCCTAGCTGAAGAAGGAAGATTTGTCTAGCTCTCCTAATTGCTTGCCCAGTTACCCTAGCATCACAGCTCAGGCCAACGGTGACATTATTGAAGAGACAGCCAGGAATGGACATGAAAGGGAATGGACACATAAAAGCGACTCTGCTCTAGTAAACGGCTTCATGGCATTCAAGGGAGGGGAAAGACAAACAACTCAAAATACAACCTTAAAATGCGCTCAGCAAGAAACAAACTGCCCACTGGGGGCCTTTGTAACTTTGTTCTGATGCAAAGTTCAATTTTACAGGAAGTCCTGAGTTATGGGAGGCCCGGTAGTGGTGGAGGAGGATAGGCATTTTCACCCTAGAGAGTGCAGCTCTGACATAGATTTATCATGCAAATGATGGGCTTGCCACATGTTGAGGACTTTCTTTCATTGAGAGTTCTTTCCTTTTCCCACCCCCCCCACAAAAAAATTTGTAATTGTGGTGATGGGAAAATGTCTGTAACAATGTTAACATGTGTGAGATTACCCAAGAGGTGTATCATATTTAGGTGGTTTCAGAATTTCATTAATCCACCTTCTAGGAATGTGATATTTTACAGATTGTACTTGTGTACATCACAAAGACAGACGGCTAATTCTTAGCAGACACTGAGGAGTAAGCCCTCGTTCTGCAGCTTGCTACTCACATTTCTCTAGTTGCTCAAACACAGAAAAGGAACTGATTAGATGCTTAGCTCCGGGCTTCCTATCCAGGTCCCCATCAGGACACAAGTAGTTTCTGCTTGAATGAAGTTCACATAAGATTCAGGGCCAGACATTATATTAAGTGATGAGATGGGAATGGCACCTGTTAATTTCTTTTTGTTAGATTTGCTATGCAAACTTTAATTTCAAAGATATAAAATATATATCACTGAGTTGAAGTGTCTCTGCGCAGCAGACCAGGTAAATTTCTGCAATGAATTTCCAGGGATGACCATTTACAGCTGTCTTTTATATAAATATTAAATAAAAATGCCACTCTTAAAAGAAAAAAAAAATGCCACTCTTTTTTTTAGGCAAAACAACTGTTACCCATGAGTCCCCTTGTTTTTGAGCTAAATGCCATTGTTAACCTGTGAACTTTTTCTTGCCTGGAATGTGATCTCTGAGTGTCTTATCGAATCAAGGCACAACGTCAAATGCATATCTTCTTGCTCCAGTTTGACTCATTGAGGCTCCGTCAACAAAACAAGCAGAGATCTGAATGTAAACTGGAAATGTTTTACCATAACTCAGGACAAAGTGCCATATTACTTGAAATTTAGAGATGTGGAGAACTGCAAACAGGAACTGAGCTTGTCACTAGATAGAACAATACTCAAATAATCCCCCAAAAGTTTTTAAATTTAAAAAGAAAAAGAATCAGTAATTATTGAGTACTTCTGGTGCCAGCAAAAAGGAAGTATTAAATACACCTTGGCTAAAAGAGCTAAAAATTTGACAGTAAAATGAGCTATATAAAAATGATTACAGATGATGACATGATCCTGCTCCATTTTCCTAAGTCCCCTTACTGCAATCACTGTTCCTTTTCGCTGTCTCAGTCGGCTGTAGACATGCTCGTCTCCTTGCTGTGTGCCAGTCACACTCCCTCCTTAGGGCAATAGCTATTCCTTCTGCCCGACACGCTCATTCCCAGATGTCTGAATGGCCAGCTCAGGCACCTGCTTTAATCCTTTGCTCAATCTCACCTTCTGAATGGGACCTACCTCAACCACTCCATTTAAAATTGCAAGGTGCCCTCTAGCCCCACACTCCTCATCTCATCTCTACTTCCTGTCTTTTTCTTTTTCAGTAAGATTTATGATCTTCTAATAGACTATATAATTTACTTAGTTTCTATGTCTACTGGTTCTCTCCCCATCCCCACCCCTCCTACTAGAATGTAAACTTCACAAAGACAGGAGTCTTTGTTTTCATCATTTGTATATCCAGAGTGCATACGAGGTCTGACAATTAAGTTCACACACTTGTTGCAATGATGTTGCTAACCTTTTTGGATATCAGAGGGATTATTCATTATGAATTTGTACCAACTGGACAAACAGTTAACCAAGTTGACTATTTGGAAGTGCTGAAAAGGCTGCGTGAAAAAGTTAGACGAAACGACCTAAACTTTTTATCAACAATTCATGGTTCTTGCATCACAACAATGCACCAGCTCAAAGGGCACTGTCTGTGAGGGAGTTTTTAGCAACTAAACAAATAACTGTATTGGAACACCCTCCCTACTTACCTGATCTGGCCCCCAATGACTTCTTTCCTTACCTGAAGATAAAGGAAATATTGAAAGGAAGACATTTTGATGACATTCAGGACATCAAGGTTAACAGAACAACAGCTCTGATGGCCATTCCAGAAAAAGAGCTCCAAAACTGCTTTGAAGGGTAGACTAGGCACTGGCATCAGTGCATAGCTTCCCAAGGGGAGTACTTCAAAGGTGACCGTAGTGATATTCAGCAATGAGGTGTGTAGCACTTTTCCTAGGATGAGTTTGTGAACTTAACTGTAGAATAGTCCCCAGTACATTGTAAGTGTCCCTTAAATTTTTGTTGAATGTATAAGCAAATGGCCCAAGGAAGCAGAAGGTCATATCAGAGATGATCATAGAGGAGGGAAGAATATTTCTGTCATCCAACAAGAAGTATGAGCTCCTCCCTTGCTGGGGAAAGCTTTTGATTGAAAGAAAGGGAGTGAGTCCAAGAGGTCAAACTGGAGGGCACTGGCTCTCCCTCAGGGATGAACTCCCCCTGGGAGAAAAAGACTGGGGTTGGGGAGGGCTGGGCTATAGGCTTTTAACAGTCTTTTTGAAGATTTTGAACCATGCATCTCTACGTTAGATGGAATACGATAACTCTGATTCTGCAGGAGGATTTACCAGGAGGAAAGAGCTTGCTTTTAGTTGGCTTCCCCACTGTGTGCTTAGCCCCCAACTTGGTTTGCAGGACAATAGCAACCAGGCTTAAACCTTTAAAGAGCATACTGGAGGAAAATCTGGGATGTCCACGGAAAAGAATTTACGCATATCGAGCAGGTGCTACCCAATGACCCTTCGATAAAATCTACCAGTCTGCAAGCTCTGTCTCCACACACAGAGGGCTTCTAATCAGCGTTTAAATGTGAACTTTCAGTCAAGGACCATCAGTTATGTGAGGAAAGTCTTTTCTGTGAAAGCCAGAATCTAAAACAAATAAACGGAGAACAAGACAAACAAATGAGAAACAAAAACTCATAGACACAGACAATAGTTTAGTGGTTACCAGAGGGTAAGGGGGCTGGGGGGTGGGAGATGAGGGTAAAGGGGATCAAATATATGGTGATGAAAGGAGAACTGACTCTGGGTGGTGAACACACAACAGGATTTATAGATGATGTAATACAGAATTGGACATCTGAAATCTATGTAATTTTACTAACAATTGTCACCCCAATAAATTTAAAAAAAAATAAAAAAATAAAACAAATAAATGGGGGGGGGATGTGGGAAGAAACAGAAAAAATAGAGACAATGAAGGGAGCAAAATAAAAAACCTAAAAACTAAAATTAATATCTAAGAGAGATGAAAAGATATTGTTCCCTTGAAACAAGGAAGGGAGTGAGGGAGGAAGGGAGGTTAGGAAGGAAGAAAGGACAGAAAGGAAGGAAGGAACAAACGAATGAATGGAAATTTTTATCTAAGTTACTGAGACTAAGTTAGAGAACAAAATGTCATCACCTGTAAACAACAAAAACCACATCTCACATGGTTGATTTGATATATATATACCAACTAGAATATTACTCAGCGACAAATAAGAATGAAATCTTACCATTTGCAACCTAGAGGATATTATGCTAAGTGAAATAAGTCAGACAAAGACAAATACCATATGATGTCACTTATATGTGCACTTACATGTGTTAATTTAAAGAAACAAAACAAAACAGAAGTAGACTCATAGATACAAAGAACAAACTGATAGTTGCCAGAGCGGAGGGTGGATTGAGAGTTACAAACTTCTAGTTATAACATAAATAAGTCACAAGGATGTAAAGAACAGCATAGGGAATTTTGTCAGTAATATCGTAATAACTTTGTATGGTGACAAATGGTTACTAGGCTTATTGTGGTGATCACATCATAAGGTATATAAATGTCAAATCACTAGGTCATACCCCTGAAACTAATATAATATTGCATGTCAACTAATAAGAATAAATAAATAAATTTTTTTAATTTAAAAAGACCCATGAGTATGCACAATTAACCTATACTGGTTTTAAAGAGCTGCAAGATTAAAGTAAAATTAATGAAAAGTAGCCTGTTCATTCCACAATAAGTTGAAAAAGAAATAAGTAGCATTTGGCAACATGGAAATTGGTGATGATGCTGATGGGAGCAGTTTTGGCAGAATGGTGGAAAGAGGAGGACTGAGGTCAACTGAAAAGAGAATGTCAAGGGGGAACAGCAGGCCTAAAAGTACAAAATCTCAAATTAGTGGTACGTTCAGGAGCCAAGGAGAATAGTTTGATGGGATGTTGTATTGATGAGGTTCTTTGTTTATATTTGGGGGTGTGTGTGTGTGTGTGTTGTTGTTGTTTTTTGTGGCGAGGAGGGTGGAATGTCTTAAAGTCACCATCTGGTCTAATAGTAATAGGAAGTTATATTTAAGTTTGTCCACTGACCAACTGAGTATATAGCCGCTTATGTAACCTGTGTCCTATCACTCTTTCATGGAAAATTTCCTGGAAAAATCCAGCATCATGAAATCTGTTTTGGAGCCCAAACATGGGAACCAATTTGGAATTTGTATAGCAAGTTTCTCTGTATTTGTAAACCACTGACAAAAGTCACTTTATGTTGGGATGGCACGGGCTTTGACTTTCTTACCTGAACAAGGCCATCAATATTGGCCTTTTCAGTTATTTTATTAAATTTACTGGGTTAGAAGTTTTTGGTTGGTGGATGTCACAGAGAGCCACCAGTTGGTAAGCTGCATTTTTCACGTCTAATTTTTTTTTTTTTTTTTTTTTTGCCCCAAAGACAGAATGAAACTAAATACCTGGAAATGCAGTGAGGTTCTTTCTCTTTGCTTAGTCATCTTTTTCTTTTGCCTGACCTGGGCTTCTTTTTCCTAAACTAGGCTGGTCAGAGCTCAATCACTTTATGTGAACTATGGTATTTGTGGCATGAACACGATAAGAAAAGAAGTCCAAAATATGTTTTTCCAGAGAACTATAAAAATAAACAAACACTGAATCAGCAATGATAAAATTCAGCAAACTAAATATCACAGAGCTTTTTTCTAAACAATACTGGATTCCTCTAAACTCTCATTCAGGGTTTTTGATCTATAGAACAAAGCAGAATGTACCGAGACAATTCAGGATTTTATACAATGATAATTTGTTTAATCCTGTTGGGAAATAAAAGTAAATCGCAACTGCCAGTTTCCATACCTATTGTTGACACAATGGAAACCCATCACCAGATAGACTGAGACAAGAATGATTGAATTTAAGAAAAAGTCACGAACAATTGTTCTCAAATCCTGGCATTATAAATTGAAAAAATCTTTCTGGTTGGCAAAACATATGAAAAGCCTTTAACATGTTTATATATTTTAATCGAGTAATTCCATCCTGCAATTTTATCCCAAGGAAATAATCTTTGCTCCGCTCAAAATTTACCTTCAAAGATGTTCGAAGCAAGAACTACCTATAATTGCAAAAATCAGCAACAGTTTTAATATTAAGTCATAAAAATGCTGATTAAATAAATTTTGATGCTATGGAATGTCATTTTAAGCCTCCATGATTTCTCTTAAATACCATTTTTTTTTCTCATTACCTCATTTATTTGTCTTCTTGTTCTGCTTTTGGGAAGATTTCCTCAATCTCATCTTCCAACTCTCCTGTTAAATTTTTCATTTCTACTGTCAGGTATTTCATTTCCAAAACTGGTTCTTATTCTCTGATTACTATTTTATTTTCTTTCTTGTATTAGGTTGGTGCAAAAGTAATTGTGGTGTTTGCAATTATTTTTAACATTTTACACGGCAATTACTTTTGCACCAGCCTAATACTCTATAGCGTCCTTGTCTTGTTTCAAGGATACGATATCTTCTCATCTCTCCTGCATATTCATTTTAGGGTTTATTTTGTTTATTCGTTTTGTTTTTTTAGTCTTTTTTCTGCTCCCCTTCCTTATATATATTTTGTCTGTTCATTTATTCTCTTTATTTGTTTTGGACTCTGGCTTTTACACAAAAGACTTTCCTCACATAACTGATGATCCTTGACGGAAAGTTTATGTTTAAACACTGGTTAGAAGTCTTCTGTGTGTGGAGACAGAGCTTGCCAACTTGTAGATTTTGTCGGGTCATTGGGTGGTACCTGCTTATGTGTAAATTCTTTTCCATGGACAGCACAGATTTCCCTTCAGCTTGCTATTCAGAAGTTTAAGCCTGGATGCTATTGTCCTGGGAATAAAGCTGAGAGCTCAGAATTTTACCATTAACCTGGATGACTTAATGTTACCTATTTTTAGTGTGATTCTTCCCCACTCCTGGTCCTCAGTGTACCTGCTGTGCCTGAGTCTAAAGACTCAGTAAATGTCCCATCTTATGCCAAGGTAAGAGAGCAATAGTTGTTTGGATGCTTGGGTGGGGAAGCAGATCCAGGGTCCTAAACACTCTATTTCAAGACTTTGAACCAGGTGCCTGTACCTTAAATGGAACACAGTGGCTCTGATTCCACAGGGGAATTTGGCAGGAGGAATCAGCTTGCTTTCAGTCGGCTTCCCCACTGTGGGCTTAGTTTTCAGCCTCGTCTGGTTTGCTAAGTGTATTATTGTATCAGCTAGCTATTCTGATGTAACAAACGATCCCCAAAATTCAGTGGGTTAACGCAGTGATTAGTTATGATTATTCATGAGTCTATGAAATAGCTACATGATTCTTTTGCTTTCAACTGGGTTTCCTTAGGCATCTGCACTTGGTGCAAGCCGGGAGGGCAGTTTTGCCAATCTTGGCTGAGTTCACTCACATACTTGCCGTCTTAACTGGGACAACTGTGTTGTCTCAGTTCCGGCGCACATATTCTCTCATCTTTCATCAAATTAACTTAGAATTGTTCTTGGCAGAGTCAAGGGTCAGACCAGAAACACACAGGCCTTGCGAGGTCTAGGCTGGAACTGGTAAAATTTTTCTCTGTCCCTTTCTATTGGTCAAAGTCAATGATAGAGTGGGTTCAAATTCAAGAAACAGGGAAATACACTATAGCTCTTTTTTTTTTTTTTTTTAGACTGCAGCTTTTGACAGCAAGATCGGTGAAGTCACGTTGCAATGGGCATAAATAAAGGCAATAAAGAACTAGTTTAGGGAGCCGGTCCCATGGCTCTCTCCTAATGCCAAAGGCTGCCAGTTCGATTCCCACATGGGCCAGTGGGCTCTCAACCACAGGTTGCCTGTTCACCTCTTGGACTCCCGCAAGGGATGGTGGGCTGTGCCCCCTGCAACTAACAATGGCAATGGGACCTGGAGCTGAGCTGTGCCCTCTACAACTAAGACCGAAAGGACAACAACTTGACTTGGAAAAAAGACCTGGAAGTACACACTGTTCCCCAATAAAGTCCTGTTCCCCTTCCCCAATAAAATCTTTAAAAAAACAACAAAAGAACTAGTTTATTTTTGCAATCCATCTGTCACGGTTACCTCTGAGTGATCAGACTTTCAGCACCCAAAATGTTGACTTCTCTTGCCAGTAGTTGTTTCTGTTCTCATTTTTCATTGTTGTGGCTTGTTTCTCGTTATTTCTTTATTCATTAATCCATTTATACAACAAACATTTACAGACCTACTAGCATAGTGGGCACTATCCTACAAACTGAGAATACAGACACGAATAAGATAGTCAAAATGTCTGCCCTTTCCTATTGTAGAGTTTATATTGTAGTGGAAGAAGGTAGACAACAAACAAAATACATAAATACATTTTATGGTTTTCGCAAAGGTTACAAATCCTATGGAGAAAAATAAAGAAGAGAAGTGGAATAGGGAGAGCTGGGCATATGCATTCTTAAATTGGATCATAATTGTCATTTTGTGAAACTTGAGGAAATAAAAGTAAATGTATGTTCAGTCTGTAAAGTTTACTCTATAATTGCCCCAGTGAAATATCATGCATCCATTAAAAATTAAGTTATTTGATTTCCAGTCAAGATATATTAGAAATCTATGCTTTATGGCACCCTCTCTACTCTAATAACACAGCAATGATCAATAAAATACAAAAGAAGGATACAGAGACAGCCTAGCTACATTCAAATAGAATATAATCATTTTGTGAACCACAGGCAGAACAGAAACACAAACCAGAAAGTAGGGTGAAGTTATAGATAGTCTGGGACCTGAGCCAGGTTCACTGCTCAAATCCAGGGACTGAAGTATGGTTTCCTGCCTTTATAAAAGATTGAAAATGCTTTAATTAACTACTACCTGAGGCTATACCATACTTATGCCCACTTATCCATGATGGTAGGAGGATACAAATATATATAGTCCCAGATCCAGGACTGAGTTGCCCATGTGCTTGTTGATAGGATTTCCTCTCTCTTTAGTATCACTACAGGGCTAGAGCCCAAATCCCCAGCGTAAAATATGGTTCTGTAATAAGAATCCTGAGAGAACTGGGTGCAGGCAACCACGACATGACTACCGAAGGTGAAGTAAGCCCAGAGACAGAAAGCAAAACCAAAGACAAAAAAGAAAAACTCCAATTCAAGATGAGACCCCAACATTTTAAAACATATGAGTAAAACTAAGAAAATAATCAATAAAATTTATAATTAAGAGATAAAATCTATCCAAGCAAAATAAAATTGAACTATATTAAAACAACTTTAATATAAATAGTATGTGCATGGTCCTCAAAGAGATAAAAGTCATAATAACTACAAAAAGAACAAAGAATTATGTACCAAGAACAGCCAGAAATGAAATCAGAACAGATGGATAAGAAAAAGAACAATTAGAAATAAAATGAAATATATAGTCATTGAAATAAGACATCCAATAGATGACATAAATTCTGGCCTGGACAGAGATGAAGAGAGAAATATAAATTGGGAGATAGTACTGAGAAATTAAGATATGTGGATGACACCATCTTACTGGCAGAAAGTAGCAATGATTTGAATCGACTTCTGATGAAAGTTAAAGAAGAAAGTGCCAAAGCAGGATTGCATGTAAACATCAAGAAGATAAAAATCATGACTACAGAAGAAATACACAATTTTAACACAGTGAAGATATTGAAATTGTGAAAGATTTTGCTTACCTTGGCTCAGTCATCAATTCAAATGGAGATTTCAGCCAAGAAATCAAAAGAAGGTAGAAACTCAGAAGGGCAGCAATGGAAGACTTAAGAAAACTCAAAAGCAAAGATGTGTCATTAGACACCAAGGCTAAGATCATCCACACCCTCGTATTCCCGATGACTATGGATGGATGTGAAAGATGGACAGGGAAGAAGGCTGATAGAAAATAAATGGATTCATTTGAAATACGGTGTTGGAGGGGAAACCTACAGATATCCTGGACCGCCAGAAAGACGAGCACCTTGGTCCTAGAGCAAATTAAGCCTGAAACATCACTGGAGGCAAAAATGACAAAACCAAAGCTGTCCTACTTTGGGCACATCATGAGAAGGCAGGGTTCTTTGGAAAAGACAATAATGTTAAGAAAAATAGGAGGCAGCAGGAAAAGAGGAAGACCAAATATGAGATGGGTTGACTCCAGGAAGGAAGCCACAGGCCTGATCTACAGGAGCTGAGCAGGGCTATTGACTAGAGGGCATTGTGGATGTCATTCGTTCATGGGGTCTCCAGGAGTCAGCTGACTCAGTGGCATATAGTACATGCACTGAGAAATTTATACACAGAACAGCAAAAAGAGAAGTAAATATTAAAAGTGATTGAAAGAGATATATCTAGAAAGAATTCTAGTATCAGTCTATGAAACAAACGACAAATATTTATTGAGCACCTATTATATTCCAGACAGTTTTCCAGGCACTAGGATACATTAGTGAACAAAACAGGGAGAAAAAAAATCTCTGCCCTCATGGAGCTCACATTCAAGCCAGGGGAGAAACACAAATAGTGTATCATGATTCCTCCAGGAAACAGGTAGCACACTTGAAAGGGGTGAGTTCCGTGACTCTTTCTTGGGTGTGATAAAGAATTCCAAAGTGCAACATGAGGAAGCCATTACCAGAGGCTTGAAAACATCAAAGCACAGCATAGCAGAGAGGTGAGAATTCAAAAGTTCCCACAATCTTAGAAAAAGACTGATGGTTACAGCCATGGAAATAAGTAGCTTTCAGAACCAGTTTTAAACCAGTTTAAATGATCAAGAAAAACTCACTTTAGTGAACATGGTTTTACAAGCGAAATACTGTCCAGCCCTCATTCTGAAAGTTAGCCAAACCCAGACAGATACACTCCAGTAAACATGCCTCTGAGAGGCAACCAATCAATAAACAGTCTTGCCAAGTAACATTACGCTACAGATGAAGCTGCCCACTGGAGCGTCTGAAAGCCCGCCAACCGCTCAGTTCCTTGTTGCTCCAAAACCCTGTGTGAGAGCAGCAGTTTGCTCTGTTTGGGGACACTGTGATGACCAGTCTAGCCTCCTCTGACAGGCATTTGGGGAAATACATACCCCTATCTCTCTCTTCCCCACATTCAGTCTTTTGACAATGCCTCCTTGGCTGAACTCAGCTAGAAGCCAGAGAGCGAAGGAGATGTGTTGATACCACCCACAGATGTCAGCTTCCCAGGGCACAGAGCAAGGTGGATAAGGGGGAAGAGTGGGTCTGAAGGAGCAAAGAAAATGACTAGCGCAATAACAGACATAACAGATAAGTAAAGTATATAATAATTAATAGAACAGAGAAAGTGGAATTGTATTAGGGAAGGCAGAGGGAAAAGACGGAAGTTTTAAGTAGGGTTTTCAGGGTAGGTTTCCTTAAGAACGTCACATTTGAGCAAAGACTTGAGAGAGGAGAGCAACTTAGCTATCTCTATTTGGGAGAAGAGGAATCCAGGCAGCAGGAATAACTTGAGCAAAGGCCCTAAAGCAAGACTATGCCTGGCATGCTCAAAAATGGAACTGTAACAGCTGTATACAATGTCAGAGGGGTAGTAGATTGGGGGAGAGGGGTTATCACTTCGTGAGGGGTGTCTATGTCTAACTGTCACATTGTTTTGTGCACCTGAAAAGAATAGATAAATAAATAAGCAAACAAAAACCAAAACAAAAACAAAAACAGTGTGGCTGGAGTAGCACAAGAGAGGGGGAATCATGTAGGGCCTCACAGGCCATTGATAGGATTTGGGCTTTCTATTAGTTTGCGAGGGCTGCTGTAACAAAGTACCACACACCAGTTGACTTAAACAACATAAATTAATTTTTTCACAGTTCTGGAGGCTGGAAGTCCACGATCAAGGTGTCAGCAGGGTTTTTTCCTTCTGACACCTCTCTCCCTAACTTGCAGATGGCTGCCTTCTCACTGTGTGTTCACATGGTCATCCGTCAGTGGGTGTGTTAACTGAGTTCCTTTAAGGATACCAGTCATATGGATTAGGGCCTCTCCATGTGATCCATTTTCTTCAGTGATCTCTTTAAAGGCCCTACGGTATCTCCAAATACAGACATCCTCCACGGTACTGGGGGTTAGGACTTCTACATATAAATTTGGGCGAGACATAATTCAGCCTATTATAGGCTTTTGCTCTGAATATGGGGAGCCACTGGATGGTTTTGAAGAGGTGAGCGGCAAAATTTGATTTATGTTTTAAATGTCCCATCTGGCTGCTGTTTGGAGCTTAAGCTGAAGTAGAATGAGGGTAAGACTGGAAGTAAAGACACTGATGAGGATGATATTTCAATAATTCGGGTGGAAAGTGATGGCGTGTAGGCCCAGAGTGGTAACAGTAGAGGTGATGAGAAGAGTCAGATGCACGATAGATGTCGAAGGTAGTCAGTGGGATTTCCTGCTGATTAGGATGTGGAATGTAAGAGAAAGGGTGGCATCAAGGACAATGCCACGGCTTTTGGCCTGAGCAATTTGAAGAACAGAACTGCTGCAAGTGACATTGGGAAAACTACAAGAGGAATAACTTTGTGACGGAAGAGATAAGCATTTAAGTTGAGGCATATAAAGTTTGAGATGCCTACTAGACATCTAGAGGATATGCCAATAAACTCTTGAATTATATAGGCCTGGAGATCAGGAAGGAGGTCTGGATTGGAGATACAACCGCGAGAATCATCAGAACATAGGTAGTACCGTGTTTCCCTGAAAATAAGTCCTAGCCGGACCATCAGCTCTAATGCGTCTTTTGGAGCAAAAATTGATGTAAGACCTGGTCTTATTTTACTATAATATAAAACCCAGTCTTATACAAGATTGAATCTTATATTAATTTTTGCTCCAAAAGACACATTAGAGCTAATGGTCCGGCTAGGTCTTATTTTTGGGGAAACACAGTATTTAAAGCCATGAGACTAGACGAGATCAGTAATGGGGTGACTGTAGAAGGGAAAAGAGACCAAAGGTTGAGGCCTGGATCACTCCAACATTAGGGTTAGAAGAAAAGAGAAACCTGCAAAGGAAACTGAGAAGCAGCAGCCAGTGAAATATTAGGTTAGTGCAAAAGTAATTGCGGTTTAAAAGATTAAAAATAATTGCAAAAAAACTGCAATTACTTTTGCACCAACCTAACACAAAGGAGCTGAAGAGAGTGTTGGGTCCTGAAACCAAGTTTGTCAAAGAAAATAAAAAACCACTGTGTCAAATGCTACTGAAAGTCAATGTTCAGATCATTGTTAATTGAAGCAAGACCTTTTGCTAGTGTCCCATAGCTCTTAAATGTTCTGTTCTATTTTTTCACTTTTTTCACTTTGTATTTCAGTTTGAGTAATTTCTATTGGCCTATCTTCAAGTTCACTAATTTTTCCTCAGCTGTTTTGAGTTTAGGGATGAGCCCATCGAAGGAATTCTTCACCTCTGTTACTGTTTTCCATTTATGTATTTCCACTGATTCTTTTTCTATTGTTTCCATCTATGCTGAATTTAGTCATCTTTTCATGCATGTTGGCCACTTTTTTTTCATTAGAGCTCCTAGTATATTAGTCATAGCTATTTTAAATTCCCTGTCTGATAGTCTCAACATCTGTGTCATATATAAGTCTGGTTCTGTTAAATGCTTTTCCTCCTGACTGTGTGTGTGTGTGTGTGTGTGTGTGTGTGTGTGTGTGTGTGTTCTTGCTTCTTTGTCTGCCTTGTAATTTTTTGTTGAAAGCCAGACATTTTGTGTAGGTCAGTAGACACTAAGGCTACTAATTATTATGCCTGCATATGGGTGTGAATTTCTTTCTGCAAGATCTTTGGTGTGGAGAAGCAAAATCAATCTATTCAGGATTTGAGATGAGTTTGTAATTTGTTGTTGCTACAGTTATCTTTGGTGCACTGTGAGCTTTAAAGTCCTCTAGTATTACATGGTGTTTAGGGTGGGTGCTGGATTGTGCGGCTTTTTCCTGAATGTCTGTTTCACGCAGCTTTAGGTCTTCCCTTTTCACCACATCTCATTGCTGTTACTTGTTAATTGACAGTTTTACTTCATTGCACAACTGGTTTTCTCACCCTGGTTTTGGGAGCAGGGGCAGACTATCTCAGTTGTTCTGCTTAGTCCTCAGTCACAGGCAGGCTCTGTGTCTTCTGGATCTCCAGGGCAGGGCCATCTCAGTGATCCTACCCCACCCTCAGTTCTGGGTCTGACATCAGCTCATATTCCTGCCCTTCCCCCAGGAGTAGAGGTGCTTTGCAGTCCCCTTCCCACAGTGACCCTAGATTTCTCCAGTGCCCTAAAAACAACAGTGTAGTAGTTTAAGGTTTTGTTCCACATGAGAGAGGGGAGAAGGATCTGTGCCTTTCCTACAGTGGCTGCTGTTCCTTTCCCCCAGGTCGGCACCACGATGGAGGCTTTCTCAGGATTCTCATCCTGTAAGGGTGACAGTGTACTTTACATGATTTAAAAATTTAGCTTATTTCTCCTTTTATTTTATTTTATTTTTCCTTTCCCTCCTACCTGATTCAATAACGGTGTTTTCCTGAGGCTCCATGCATATCTTGTTAATCTGATTAATGGCCAGAATGCTGACTTGAAAGAAACTGAGTCAGCCCTCAGCCATCTGGACACTGGAAACCAGGCTGCAATTCTGGATTGTGATTTTCTGTCAAATGACATATGAATCACCCCTAAGACCGGGTTCAAGATAGCCATTACAGAATAAACTGGACCCCAGGAGACGTTTTCCCGGATGAATCATGTGACTAGTTCCTTTGTTCTGCTTCTTCTTGTGTAGCTATAAAACTCTATGACCATTCTAGGAATGGGGAAGGTGGTCTTTGAGACAATAGTCCACCATCTTCCCAGAATGCCAGTATTCTGCATACATCTACTTTTCTTTCCACAACCTTTGTCTCTCAATCTTTTGGCTCACAAGTGGCAAGCAGCTGAACTTGAGTTTGGTAACAATCCTGCCCCCAATCCTTTGTGTGTGTGTGTGTGTGTGTGTGTGTGTGTGTGTGTGTGTGTGTGTGAGAGAGAGAGAGAGAGAGAGAGAGAGAGAGAGAGAGAGAGAGAGAGAGCACTTAGTGATGTCCATGGAAAAGAGCCCCAAAGTGGCTGTGAATTCCCTTTCTGTCTGTGACCCCTGGGATTATATGTTCTTTAACTACCCTACATTCAGCTTTTAGCAATTTGTTAAAAATCTTTGTCAAATTCTACTGTAAACAAATGTTTGAGTCTCATTGTTCCCTGGAGATACCTGTCTTTCTTTAGATTTCAGGTTAATTGATTGCCCTGCGACCTTAGTGCTTTGATGGGTTCAAGAAAGTTTTGAGTTTGCATACTGGAAATTTTTGTGGTTATTAGAGTGAAAATGATACTCTTTCCAGCTTCCTACAACCTACACAGCATCCAGAAGTTCTGTTTCATTCATCGTTACCTGTGTGACTTCAGGCAAGTCATTTATTCTCTCTGGACCTCACTCATAGGAACAATACGTTAGAAAATCTCGAATGTCCCTTCCAGCACACACGTTCCATGGCTTCAATAAACAAAACAACTTCTAGAGAAGCCACAGTTTTATACTTACCTCATTGGTCCCTATCACATCTGCATCAGCTAACTATATAGCAAGTCGGAGGATATAAGAGAATTTAAGCTCAAATTCCATACAATAATTTCCATCAGCAGTAGATCTAAAATCATAATATGGACTGACTTCATAGATCACCTTCAACTCATTAACTCCAAGACAGCCAACCAGTTTCTATTCAATGAGTAGCACGGGGATTCTGGAACTCATTTCCCCCTTAGTTAATTGTCATCTCTAATATTTATTTTCTTTCATGCCGAACTTTGTGGCTCCTTTAACACATTCTTGGATGGTTCTACCGCTATGTTGCCTTCTTCCCATGATCTTTGGCAACTTTGAAAAAACCTGAAAGTTGTTCCTGCCAGGAAGTTTTTGTGTCCCCCAGGTTCTGTTGCTCAGATTGCAGAGTGCTTTATCTTGAGAGGAGCTGTTGGAAAGGCACGTAGGGCAAAATCCACCAAATCCACCAACTTCACAGGCTCTCTGAGTCCATCATCACAAGGGGAAATCTAAAAGGTGGTCTTTTCCTCCTTGGATATGCCAATGAATAAAAAGAGTTTTTAAATCTACAAACCAATTCAGCTAGAAAACAGCCTCACACAGTCCCCAAACCATTGACTGTTGCGTGTCAATATACACATGGCATTTATGAATCCTTGGCCTGTCATTTCCTCCAAGTCTCATACAATTGATTACTGGATTTTACAGCCCAGATTTGGCCAATACATAGAAGCCAGCATCCTGGACTCTGGAGAGCTTTGCCTCATGCCTGTCCAGCTGCAAATTTTCTATTTATTTTTATGTCTTACTCAAGCCCCTTCTCTTTTGTAATTGATGACTTTCCAGGCTTAATGTTTAGCCAGGGGAATTAAAAGATAACCCAAGGCAATGATTTCATTGCTATGGACTCAAACACTGCCATTACACTAGAGAATACAGAATTTTATGGTTTCTCCTTTCTAGATTCCATTGCCAACACAGTGTAAAATCCAATGGTTGTTAGATGTCAGGAGGCTGAACTGGGATCTGGGCTTTGGACAGAGTGACTGCTTGTTGGCAGAACTTTGCTACCTGGAGAATGAGAGAGACATACAATTTCCCTTTAGAGAGGCCTCAGTGAAGACAAGTTTTATAAAATGCCTTGACATTCAGTTGGTTTGGCTTTTCCTCTCAATAAACCCATTATGTACTAAAACAATGTTTCCTTTCTTTTGATTTCCATAACTTGTTTAAGATTTGTAAATTTCCTGGATCAAAATTTTGTGACCTATTTAAACTTTTTATTTCTTTTCTATACTGTCTCCACCCCTCAATTTTTACTCTCCTCTCTTCCCAAATTTACATCTGGCAAGCTAAAGATGGTGGCTCGCTAATGGTGGGAGTCCCCCTAGCATTCACAGGAAATGCTTACAAATAGGAGGAGACCAATGAATAATTGAGACCAATATGCTTTCTTTCAACTTAGGATAGGAGTAATAAACATTTAGTTCTGTCTGATCTAAAACGTGGGCTTTAGAATACACCCCGTTTCATGTGACACTTTAACACAGTCCTTTGACATATGCTCATGACCGAGCCAGAATGAATGGCAAGAAGAATATCAGATCTCACACACCTTTCCTAACAGAAGTGCAAGAAGTCGAGTTACACCTCAGGAATGCTGAGTCCTGAAATGAGGTGCAGAGTGGAGCCCTTGTTGGAATGAGACTGGGGTCAAAAAAGAAAAGAGGAGAGAAACGAAGAGAAGGAGGAGGAGGAAGAGCAGGAATAGGAAGAAGAGGAGGAGGAGGAGGAGGAGGAGGAGGAGGAGGAGGAGAAGAGGAGGAGGAGGAGGAGGAAGGCAGCATTTTCAAGGACTTGCTATGTGCCTGACAATGCAATGCATTGACCTTCACCAGCAGCAGCTAGAGCTGGGCTCAGAAATCAGGCTTCCTGGTCCAAACCTTGGCTCTCCCTCTTACCAGCTGTGATGACCTGAGCAACCTACCTAACCACTTTGCCCTCAGTTTCCTCGCCTTACAGGGTTGATGTGAGGGTTAAATGAGATAAACCAGTTAAGAGCATAGAACAGTGCCTTGGTAAACAAGGAATAGATTCTGGCTATTATTGCTATTCATCACGTTTTGTCAAATGATTTTTCACAGACTCAAGAGAGAAAGTGTTTTCATCCAAGACGTGGGCTGGTCATTCATTCACTTATTCCAAACCTATCAATCCTTTTACTTCACGTTAAGTTTCAGGATCTCAGAAAAACTTTCCAATCATAATTTGCATCGCGCAAGCTCTCTATTCTCTAAATTCCTACAGCAACTAATGGGTATGTGATTCATTTGTCTCCTAATCATACGTTTCCTTGCAACAGCCCTGTTGGGCTTAAAAACTACTGAGCTTTAAAAACTACATCCCCAGAGTATCTGATTCAGTTTATTTGGGGTGTGGCTCTTCACGTGATTCCAACACGCAGCCAGTGTTGGGACCAACAGCATAGACAGAACGCTCACTGAGGGTGGGGACTGGCTGTTACTCGTCTTTGGAGAGTTAAGAGAGACGTATTTCGAAAACAAGATCCTGAGGTGACAGGAAATTTGGAGAGACTGCCACTGTAGCTGGAACACAGAGGGTGAGGGGAGACCCAAGATGAAACTAGATGTAGGAATATATAGTCCTTATAGGTTTTCAAAGGAATGCTAAGCTTTATCTTAAAAAGAACAGAAAACCACTAAATAGTTATAAGCATGAGTGTATGAGTGTATTGGTTAGAGTTCTCCAGAGAAATAGAACCAACAGAATGCAGGTAGGTAGATGTAGATAGACAGATGGACAGACAGACAGACAGACAGATAGATAGGTAGACAGACAGACAGACAGACAGACAGACAGACAGACAATCACATATATAATATATATTTATAATTATGTATAATCACATATATAATATTATTTTATCATACATATACAGAGATTTATTATAAGGAACTGGCTCATGTAGTTACAGAGGCTGAAAAGTCCCATAATGTGCCGATCTACCATCTGCAAACTGGGGACTCAGGAAAGCCAGTGTGAAGTTCCAGTTTGAGTCCAAAGGCCCAAGAATGGGAGCGCCAATAGCGTTAAGTCCCAGTTTGAGGGGAGGAGAAGAAGGCTGTTGCAACTAAGCATGAGGCAGAGAGAGCAGGTTCTTACTCAGGCTTCTTGTTCTATTCAGGCCCTCGGTGGACGGGATGAGGCCCACGCACACTGGGTAGGGCAATGTGCCTTACTCAGCCTGCTGATCCAAATGCTGTCTCACCTGGAATCATCCACACAGACACACCCAGAAATAAAGTTTAACCAAATACCTGGGCGCCCTATGGCCCTGTCAAGTTGACACATAACATTAACCATCACAATGACGGAGACACCAAAGACAGTTTCAGAATTGCTTTTGGAGGTACTTAGTGGTGACAATGTGATTCAAGAGGAAGGCTAGTGTTTTTTAAAGTTCGATTTGCTGAGCAAGCACTCTGTTGATTAGGATTGTTTCTTTGATACAGTTCTGAGGGGATGATATTAGGAAGGCACTAGAGGTCTCCAGAACACACCTGCTGGCTGTCGTAAAAATGTAACTCTCAGACTGCCTGCTGTGGGGAGAGTAAATGACAGATGGCCCTATGTGCTGTGCTCTGAATTACCACATCCACACTGAGGCCACACTCCCCAAAGCTGATCCTAAGTAATGACAGAGTACACCAGGGATACTAACGCAGGCCTATTCCTGTGAGACATGGCAGATGATGGCAGTTTTGACTCACAGACTCCTCATTAGCTAGGCAGAAACTTTCTTAGAACTGCACTGCAGTCTCAGACTCTTCCTACCTGACTTCCTTCCTTCCCTCTCTCCTTCAGAAAGATCAGGCCAGCATCTCTTAGTATAAGCTCCTGATAATTAGTTTTTTTTTATTGTAATGTAAGTTCCTGACATTAAGCTTTGACTGGGGAGGCATCTACTTCAAAGACATCCATCTCAAATAAACACATTGCCAGCTGGCTACACACAACTAGATAAAAATGCAGGCCACCCTTTTAGACAGCTTTAGTTGCCTTAGATAACTGACCATTTGAGTGACTGCTTGATTTTCCCTTCCCGCACTTTCATTCCCGCTCTTGTATTTTCAGTTCACCAATAAAGAGTGAAACCATGAAACACTGGCCACCCCACCCATGACCCCAATAAAGGCAGAACCCCAGGTTTGTGCTTACTCTCCTTCTGTCTGTACCCGTGACCTTGCTGCGTGGCCCTGGCCATGCTATGAACCCTTCAGGATCTGTGAGCAATAAGCTTTGTTTTTTCAAAGTTCCCTGATGGTTGTTGCTGAGGTGTACCTTGCAATCTTAGTAAGAATCACAAGACCAGTCCACACTGGGGAAGTGTCACTGGGGGCTCACCAGAAGTAGTACAGGCCCAGACGAGTGACCCCAGGCATTTCTAGCCAGCATAATAACTATTGATAGGCTGAGACCGACCCCAAAACAACCTCTATTTGAAGGGTCTCCCCAACTTTTTCAGCCCCCTCCCTTTTTTCTCCCAATAAATTCTTTTTACATCTAGTCATGTCTTGCATATGTTTCTCAGAAAACCCAAATGAACACAACTCAAAGACACAATCAGATTGCCATTTTGGAACGATCACTCTGGATGCTGTGTGAGAATGGATTGGAGGAGTGGCAGAGTAGATCTGGGTAAACCAGATAAGCGATCATATCAATAGGCCAGGCAAAACTGAATGGTTTCTTATAGCAGGTGGCGTCAGCCCACATTCACATAAAACATGACAGACACCAGAATTAGAAGGACTTCAAGTTCCAGATCCCACTTGCCTATTTCCGGAGATGGGCTTTTCCCACCCTACAAATATCTCAAGGTCTAAAAAAAGGAGAAAGTGTATTTGGAGGGTTTCTATACCTGTAACTAAACCAACTTGGTGAAAACAGGCACTGATTCCATGGAATTTTGGATGGCTTCCTTCAGCTAGTTTTAAAATATTCTACCATTCAGATCACAGTCAAGGTTTTAGCATTATGAAATTTTTCAGTGATCGAGATTATAGCATTGCTATTTATGCTGCTATAACCAGAGAGGGATCAGCATTTCCACTGCTAGCATTATATTTCCAGAGCCATAAAATTTACAACTTGCTGAAACATGGCATGCAAAGTTAACCACAAAAAATTTCTAAATTTCCCACAAAGACTCCACCACTCAGTTCTTAAAAAGCAAAAATGGAAATGTAAGTAAAAGTTAGTTTAAAATTCATTTAACTTAAAATGGTGGCTTCTATTATACAGTCAAACTTGGTGAATGAAGAAAATCTTCCTGTCAAGAAGCAAGGATTTTCTATAGGTATTTACACCAGAGAGTCACTTTTTAAAAAGTATATTTGTTGGACTTCTAGAAAACCCAATTGCTGCTCAATTTGGGGTCTCCTATAAGATTATTAATAAGAGTTTTTATACAGGTCTTTTTTTCTGGGGGAAAAAATCCATTTGAAAAGCCATCATTGTCTCTGATTCTTACAGATAATGGAGGTGCTGAATTTAATCTCCAAAAATAATGGGAAATGAGTGCAAAACTCTTGACACCCAAAGTCCCATACTAACACTGAGTTACTTCTCATCCCATCAGAAAGTGGACTAAAGACAGTGTGTCCGCTATTTCATTCTCCTTTCATACTCACGCAGAGACAGCGTCTTAACTGATAGCGCTGTATTTGAATGAGCAGTAAGTATATTTTAAACCTCATTTTCCCCGCAGGTGAGGACTCATTTGACTAAACGTTTCAGTGATGCTTTGGCAGCAAGGGAAACCTCCCAGACTCTGAGCACTGGAGCCAAGGACTCTGAAGGAAGTTGGAGGGTGGGTGGAGTGGGGGCTTCCACTTATAGGTAGAATGGGTGTTTGTCATTTCCTCAAATTCCTTGAGACCACCCACAAGCATGAAGGATGATGAGCAAAGCTTGAGAAATAGAGCCTGTCTTCAAAAAGTGCTTCCTGGGAGATTTAAGGGACAATAAGAAAATAATTTGTTGGTTTGTAAATCAGCTGACATGGCTTTTGATCATTCAGATGGGACAGTTTTGCCTGGAAGGGATCAATCTTTTTTTTTGTTTTTTTTTGTTCCAAAGCCTAACACAAACAGATACAAATCAAAGGAGGTGTTCTTTCAATAAAGGAAATTCCAGAAAGGATGCCTAGGCTTAATTAAAATATAACCCTTTGTTTCAAGGGCTCTTCTTACCCTTGCAAAAGGAAATGCACTCTCCAAAGAAGCATGTGTCGGGACTGGTGAGCAAGAATTCTTCAACAAGTAAGGATCTGTCTACATTGGGGCAACGTCTTGGGGAAGCCTTGAAGGGAATCGTGCCTGGAGTCCCGTCTGACTTAACTCATCATCACAGTCCTTCATCACAACATAATGAGTGTTATTACTTCCTCATGTGGCCTGTGGGCTTTGTTAATTAAAGAATGGAAAGGTAAGTAGTTCCAACGGTTTGCTTTTAATCAAAAGATGTGTTTTCCATCTTCAAGTTGCTGGGCAGCAAGTAAAGTATTTTGTCGGCCTTCCAATACCCAAGAGTTCAGCGAAAAAATTCAGCTGCTGGCTTGAGATTGTGTAGACAACACTGCAGATGACTGACGGTCCTTTTCTTTTCTTTCTAAATTTAAAATATCAATCGCATTGCTGCCTACAACATAATAGCAGTAGAAGAAATATAAAAGGTTATCCCATAACAGCTCATCAATATATATAAAATCTTCTTAAAAAAACAGTCCGTATCCTAAACTTTTGTGGGTATTTGACACAGTGCTAGGTCATCAGGTAGCACTCAACACAAGCAAACTGGAACTAATGTGTATTGCATGCCGATGAGGCAATTCTCTTCGCCTTTTGGGACCGCAGTTTTCTCATAATATGGAAAACAGCATGTCAGTTAGGATGTCTTTATTGACAAGTAAGAGAACCCCACCCCCAAAGAGGATTACACAACGAGAATGTTTATAATCCTGCCCAAAAGTCCAAAGCTAGAAGGCACTATCCAAAGACAGTGCGTCTGCTTTGCCTTCAAACTAGCAGCTCTTACAATCACAAGATAGCTCCCAGATTTTCATGCATCCTGTGCGACAAACCATGGAAAGCAGCAGAGGAAGCCCAGTCTCCTTCTGAAATCTCTTTAAAAAAAATAAAGAAATTTTCCTCAGAATCTTCCCAGCAGCCTTCTCATCACCCTTCGTTGACTAGAATTGTATCTCTTGTTCACGGCTACAAAATCCCTGTCAGGGATAATGGGAAAACAATGACCTATCAGGATTGGCCCTGTTGCTGAGGAGCAGGGCACATGTGACGGACCTAAGTCACACGAGGGATATAAACACTCAAAAAAACTGAAGCTCTATCAGCAAGAAAAAATTGAGAGAAATAGCTGTTACATGGGCAACCAACAACGCCTGTTACAAATGGGGATAAGTTTATCTTTCCCCCAGGGTTGATGAAAGAATAATATTTGAAAGTCCCTAGAAAGTGTCTGGCCTAAAGAAGGCATTTCATGAATATTATTCTTCCTTCCATTTTCCTTTGATTTCTCTCTTTCCTCCAGTTACAGTGGGCTTCTTTTTCTCTCCTCCATTTATTGGTTTAAGGGATTAAAATGACAGTGTGTTAACCAGCAGCCTGGAAAAAGTCCCATGGTGCTCACCCCACCCTTGTGCTGACAAACTGTAAGTTATCCCCAAAAGCCACTAGGCTAATGTCCAGCTGCCTTGTGTACGTTCCAACTGGGAGAACATTTCAATAGCATAGATCTAATTAGCAGCAGCCTGGTCCTCTCAAGCATCTTTTCACGCTATTCAATTATTCATCCTGAACAGCCGATTTGGGTGGACGTTTTGGTAACTGCAGCTTTTCTGTGTTTAGTCACCATCATAATTTACACTTCATATTTTGTAGGTTTGTTGTGCAATTAAAGTGACTACACATGCAGTTAGTTCAGAGTTTCAAATTCAGGCCCTGAAATTCATATGCCTACATATAACGTTATGGAGAGAATGGCATACTTAACAATGTGACTATAATTTAAAAGACTTAAAAGACTAAGTATACCAAAGCACAGCAAAGTAAAGAATCTTATTATTCCTTTTTGCCTGGTGGACTGCTGTGAACTGACTTCATAGGTTTGGGGAGGTTGGTTGAATTAACATAATAATAATATAATAGTTACCTTTATTGAAAGTTGCCAGAAGCCAAACACTCTTCTATGTGCTTCACATTTATTAATTAAATTTAATTTAAATGAATTTATTTAATTAAAATGAAGAAATTGAGATACCAGGATTAAGCAACTTACGCAAAATCACAAGTGTCAAAGCCAGAATTCAAACCCAAGTAGTTTTACTCCAAAACCTACTGTCTTAACCATGTTCTAATGAAAACCTTATTGTTTCAGAAAGCTTGATTTAGGTTAGTTAATACTTATAACATAAAGTGAACTAACTGATGGATATCTAATAAAGGTACATCCAATCTCTCTTTCTCTCCTCCATTCACCACACTAGGAAAAATATTTAGTATCTATCACCTCTCATAACGTGCTCTTTGCATTCTCCCTTCTCTTTCCTTGACTCCAGTTCAATTCATCTTTTTAAAAATGCAAACACCCCCCACCAAGGACTGTCTCACTTTGACCCCATAGCTCCTACTCAAAGCTTACCTCACATCTATTCTACACTTTGGTCTGACCACCCTCTCTCTGCATACACCCTGGAGACATGAAGCCTTGGAGGTGACTGCTGGGTCAGATGTATTACAGGAGATCACCTTTCAAGAGACAGCTAGGAAGACATACTCCTCCTACCCTTCTGAACTAGAAACGAGCAGAGTTCATGTTTGGCTGTATTAACTTTAGGAAGCTAGAAGCATGGTGTAGGATGAAGAGATCTTGGATCCTGTTCCCACCTTCACCACCACCCCAATGTCCCAATATTATTACTGGCATTTTTTTCTAACCTAGAATGTTTTCCTGCTTCCTCCCTATTCATGTCGCTCCTTTACTTCCAAATTGTGCATAATATTCAATTCCCTCAGGAAAATTAAAAAGATGAACCTAAATACTGTACTACATTAAGAAGTAGGGAAGAAACAGAACTTCAGGAGCCCCTTTGGAGGCTTCTATCACCCTAAGTCACTGATGTATACAATTATAGACAATCGCAAGTAACAAAATCATTAAAATGAGCCACCTTATTACCCAACCTCACTCCCTCAACACTATGTTACTGCATCTTGCTTCACTCACTTAACTAAAGCAAACAATGCTCTAAACCGTTCTGGATGCGGAATAATTTTTTTTAATTAATCATCTTAATACTATGTGAAAGAATGACGTTTTCTGTACTTAAAACACACTACCAAACTATGGATATAGGTAAACAGGTTTACCTATGTAAACAGGTAAACTATGGATATAGGTAGTTGCTCAGTAGAACTAAGTTGCTCTGCAGAAGAAAGGCTGGTTGTGGGACCGGGAGAGGGTGTAAGGGAAACTGGAATAGAATAACTAGATAATGCCCTGAGAAAGAGCAGAGATGAACCCCTATTTGACTTCAAGGTTGGAGAGACTGAAAAAGAGGAAGGTCTAAAGGGACTTTTTGGAGTGAAATAATATTGGAGTGAAATACTAATTTGGAGTGAAATAACCTTGAACTGTGCAATGTTAATTACCCTCATCCCTTACAAAATATTCAATAAAATTAATATTGCTGGTTTGTGCTTTGATAATAGGAAATTCTTTAAGATGATTGCAAATAAATGTTGATACCTACCTCCAAGTCAGAAGAGGCTTAAAAATGAAATACATCTCAGGGACAGATGACTTACTGGTAACATGTGTAATAATAAAAACAATAATTTACGTCTCTTTAAAGATTAATCTTCCATTCCTTATTTGACAGTCATTTCCTTCTATCTTCTATCTCTACTACACCTTTATTCTTCCTTTTAACAACAATCACACTTACAATTTATTTATTTACATACACCATTCTCTTCCCCACACACATACATATGCATACACACCTACACCCAAACATGATTCTGAACATCTTGAGGATAAAAAAACTGTCTTATTCATTTTGATGTGCTCAGTCCCGAATATCCTGCCTGGAACAGAGTAAATATTCAAAATATGTTTACTTAAAAATATACAAGCAAAACAATAAAAAACAAAAACCAGAATTTGAATAAAGCTTTTAACTCTATACAAAGGACATTCACGACCAGAGGATGATCTAGAATATGCTTTTGTTACTAACGTTGACTATAATTATCTGCATTTGCATGATCTTCCCATTTAACCGTTTGGGGGCAAGAAAAGCACTTCCTATATTTAGAATGCTTTTCTAGCTTACGAACATAACAATAAGTCTGAAAAATCTTGCAGACAAATTTCTTATGAAAGTGTCTATAATGTGATCTAACTTTTTGGCACAAGACAGTGCAGACACACCCCAAATATGACAATAAACATTTTAACCCTCAAGATCAGGAGAAATCATACATTTTGCTAAAGCATCAATGAAACAGATTTAAAATCCAAATAGAATTGTGTGGGAGTAGCTGTCACCCTGTATATATTCTCCATCCAATTTTAGTGTTAGAGCACACCACCACCACCACCACCACCACCACCAACAACAACAACAACAATAACCACCATATTTAGCAGAGTACATGGCCTCTAGTTAGATACTATAGTCTTGCTTTGCTTGCAACTAAATGTGGTCTTTTGACCATATTATCACTAGCAAAATATTAGCAGAAAGTATGTATGCAACTTCTGGGTCATTTTCCTACAAGGAAAATCCTTAACCCCACTTCCTGTTTCTCCCTTCCTTCTGACTGGAATTGAATGATGTGCAGCAGAGAAGCAAGATTCTAAAATGATGACAAGGGAGGGCGGCCGGATGGCTCAGTTGATTAGAGCGCATGCTCTCAACAACAAGGTTACCGGTTCGACTCCCTCAAGGGATGGGGGGCTGTGCCCCCTGTAACTAAGATTGAGCAATGGCGACTGGACTTGGAGCTGAACTGCTCCCTCCACAACTAAGATTGAAAGGACAACTTGATTTGGAGCTGTGGGTCCTGGGAAAAACACACTATTCCCCAATAAAGTCCTGGAAATACACACTGTTCCCCTTCCCCGATAAAAATCTTTTTAAAGATAGATAGATAGATAGATAGATAGATAGATAGATAGATAGATAGATAAAATGAGGACATAGAAACATCTCAGAGCAGAGATTTTAACCTATTTTGGGCTGTGGACTTCTTAGGTGGTCCAATAAAACCTACAGAGACCTTCTTAGAATAATGTTTATAAATACATAAAATAAAATGCATAATGTTAAAAAGGAAAGTATATTAAATATACTTCTCAAAATTATGTTTAAAAGTTTTACTATAATAAGTATGTATTTATTAACCCATTAAATAGCAAGCTCTAGAGGCTGGTTAACTGTTGGTACTGATGTACTGTAATATTTTAAGATACTTATAACAGAAGAATATGATATAAAATTCTCTGTGACTTCTATCAATGGCAAAGTCATAGGCGCTGCTAATATCATGGTTGTTTATTACCTAGATTCAAAAGTGAATGAAATACTAAATCTTACTTAGAGGTGAGTGAAAATAAAGATTTAACATATTCCATCCCAGTTCAACAGAGTCCCTAAATTCTATCCAGAGACTCCCAAGGGTCCATGGATCTAAAGTTAAGACCTTGCTCTGGGGAATGATGGAGAAAAAGATAAAGGAGATGACCTCATGGAACAAAGCCACCTATTTGTCACGGATTTCCAATTTACCTCTTGACTGTTACATAAGAGAAAAATTAATTTCTATTTTATTAAAGCTGCTGTATTTTAGAATCTTTCTGTCATAGCAGCTTAGTCTGTATTCTAATATAGTGGAATATAATAGTCCATCAGAAAACCATCCTTTGCTGAGGCCAGATATCTTGCAGTCTAAAAAATTCAGTTTTCTGCTTCTGGGGAAGAAGAATAAAGAAACCAGAAGGGGCAGGGAAGAAGAAGAGGTACCCAGAGCAGCAGACCCTCCTCACTGAGTTAGTTATGATGCTTAGTCACTCAGACATTCTTATTGTGACTACTCTTTAGTCAATACTACCAGTTCCCTGGGATCTCTGAAAAATGCAGCCTCAGTCATTTCAACTCAGAGAAATTTGGATGCCTCTTGTGTTTGATGTGGCTGGAACTACATCAAACAACAGTGATAAAGAATGCTTCTGAAGGATTTAGTCTAACTGGCTCTTAGTATTTCTGAGGAAGGAAAGAGAAAAAGGAAAGCTTCCCCGAGCCATGACTGTGATTGCTCACAAATTTTCCATCTACTATACAAATTTTAATCTCAGCCCATTATAGAAAGCCAAATTAAGGCAGGAAACAGTTGATCTGAACAATTTTGTGTCATCCTCCAGAAAGGGCTGACACAAAAGAAATAAAGACACAAGTAAACAAAGTTTTAGTTGTTATTAAAAGATCACCAGAAAAACCAGGCATGATAGGATCCTGAAAAATGTTTGTGCTTGGCAGACCTTCTACTCAAGTTTCAGAGGAACAACTGGTTTTGTGTAAAAAGGTTAGAAAAGATTAAAGTCAGCGGCGAAAGCAATGCGGTGTTTTGCAAACACCACATGTCATTCTAAGTCAAAGGAACACAAATAGGAAAGGTAGGATTTACAAGGTAACCTCCCACTGAATTCAGACTTTTACTAGCAGACTATGAAAAGTTCTGTCCTCTTTGTTTTAAGAAAGATGCTGAAAACTGAGGGAGGAGACTTACAAAAACCATATTGATGATAATAATAACAACCTCAAATGTTGAACAAGTTTGTATAAAGTTGGCATCATTTTCCTCAAATGTTTGAGAGAACTCACCACTGAAGTTAACTGGGCCTGAGATTTTTTTTTTTTTTTTTTATGGGAAGGTTTTTCATTTTGAATATAATTTCCTTAACAGGTATAGGGCTTAGAAATTTTCTGTTTCTTTTCTGTCAGATTTATTAATTCGTGTTTTTCAAGGAGTTTGTTCACTTCATCTATGTCATTGAATTTATTGGCATACATTGGCCATAATATGTTCCTGTTATTTTAATGTCTCCAAGATATCTAATAATGCCCCTCTTTTACCCCTAGCATTAGAAATTTGTGTTTCTCTCTTTTGTCTTGATCAGTATCATTAAAAGTTTATAAGTTTTATCAATAGTTTTAACGAACCACTTTTGGCTTTGTTGACTCTTCATTTTTTTATTTCATTGACTTCTGCTCCTTATTATTTTCTTCTTTCTACTTACTTTGTGTTTAATTTGCATTTTCTCTTAGTAGCTCCTTAAGTTAAAAGATGAGAGTATTGATTTTTAAAACTTCTTTATTTTCAAGTGCAAGTCTTTAAAACTATAACTTTCTCTTTAAGCACTACTCTACTGCATTCCACAAATTCTAATGTGTGTTTTTGTTATAATTCAGTTCAAAGTATTTTCTCCTTTTCCTTGTGATTTCTTCTTTAAAGCATGTTGTTTCATTTCTAAATATCTAGGGATTTTTCTTGATATCTTTTTGTTATTGTTTTCTAATGTGGTGCAAGAACATACTCTGTACAAGTTCAATCTTTTGAATTCTATTGAGACCTCTCTTTATGGTTCAGCATGAGTTCTATCTTGGTAAATATTCTAAGCGTACTTGAAAAGAGTAAGTATTCTGCAGTTGTTTGATATAGTGCTATGCAAATGTCAATTAAGTTAGTATAGTTGACAGGGTGGTTCAGACTTTCTACATCCTTTCCAATTATTTGTCTACTTATTCTCTCAATTACCGAGAGAGGCGTGTATTAGAATCTTCAGCTATAATTATGACTGTCTATTTCTCCCATCCATTTTTGCTTCATATATTTTTAGGTCCATATACTTTCAACATTATTGTCCTCTTGATGATTTTCCCTTTTATCATGAAATGTCCTTCATAATTTGGTAATGTTCTTGACTTAAAGTCTATTTTACCTGATATTAATATAAATATATTAGTTGTCTGTCTTCACGTTCACTGGTCCTTACTTCTTCAGCGTTCAGTCTAACGTTAAGCCCATCTAATTAATGTTTGATTCAGAACATTGTATTTTTCAGTTCTAGAATTTTTTTCCCCGAGTTTTTTGTATCTCTTTTAAAATACTCAATATTTTCACCTGACACAGAGAAGGACAGAATCTTCACGTATCTCTTTCAGGTCACTTCCTGAAAACCCATCATTTTCCTGTGCAACTTCTAGCAGGTCCACACACTTAGCCACATTTTCATTGTTCAAGATGAGTTTCAGAATTGCTTCTTTTTGTTTTAGAGCAGGCTGGTTCATATGAAATCTTGTAGACATTCTTCTTATAGCTGAATCAAGATCCTGAGGCTGATTAGTAGCTTCCATCACTCTAACCTAACAGCTGTGGTCAGTATCCAGTTCATCCCAGAGACTCAAACTGAGCTTTCATCATGGCTGTAGCTTCATGGTTAAAACTTGGACAGTTTCATAGAAAGGAGGGCTGTAGCTTTATGTCAAGGGAAAAAACAGCAACAGCTATTTTCTGAGATTCTCCATACCACTTACCTGTCAGTGTTGAAGGCTGAAGATTACTAAATCGACAGCCTGCTTCTTTGGCTGTAGCCTTGGAAATCAATGTTTTACCACAACCTGAAAGACCACAGAGAAAAACACCTTTTGCAGGCTGCAGAAGCCTAGAATTTTGAAACAAATGCTTCTTTTTGATAAGTAAGATGACTGTGTCTTTCAGATCTGTAATGACATCATCTAAACTAGCTATGCCACTCCAACTAACATGTATATTAAGACAACTAACATGTATATTAAGAGGGTCTACAAGATGAGCAGCAATACCCATTTCATATTCTGAAAGCTTCATATTTTTCGCACCAATTGGCTTCATTAATTTCTCCACCTGTTTCTGAGCTTCAACTTTTTGCTTTCTGGTTGAATCAATTGCATCTACCATCCATTTGACTGTAAAATATGTTCCTGGTGTATTTCAGTCTGCTAAGGCTGTCATAATTAAATACCAAAGGTAGTGGTTTAAACAACAGAAGTTTATTTTCTCTCAGTTCTAGAAACGAGAATTCCAAGGTCAAGGTTCCAGTTGACACAATTTCTATTGAGGACTCTTCCTGACTTGAAGATGACCATCTTTTCACTATGGCCTCACATGGCCTTTCCCCCATATGTGTTCATGGGAAGACAGCAAGTTCTCTAGTGTCTCTTCTTAAAAGGACACTACTAATCCTACTGGATCAAGACTCCACCCTTATAACTTCATTTAACCTTAATTACTTCCTTAAAGACTCCATTTCCAAATTCAGCCACATGGAAGTCTAGGGACATATAAATTTAGGGGGTGAGAGGGGCAGGGACACAAACATTCAGCCCATAATGAAAAGTATTTGGATATTACACTATTTGATTCTTAATGTAATTCCTTTCCCATTTTCTTTTCTGTAATCTTTCTCTTTCTCTCTTTCATGCAGACATCCACACTCACATACCTATATACACTATGTTTCATGGAAAATCTCTATCATTAAGATGACTGAAGTTTAAAAGCAGAGGCTAACCACATTATAATATATGAAATGTCAAGATGTGGTTTGTGGCATACACTTTCATCTCAGGAAACATAGATTTATGTTGTTTTAGAAATGACTTATGGTTCAATTACTATAAAACAGAATTTTGACAGAAAGCTTTTTGTGTTTGCCCTAAAATATACTATGGGTCAGTTCAGTTCAGGGGGAAAAAACGACTATCCCTCTCCTTCAATGTAATTCATTCTGCTCCTGAAAAACACGATCTCACCAAATATTCCTGGAACACTATCTCTAGTATCTGTCACTATCACAAAGCAATAACTGCACCGCCATAGTTATTGCAGTATTATTTACAATAGCCAAGACATGGAAACAACCTAAGTGTCCATCAATGGGTGCATGGATTTAAAAATACGACGTATATGTAATTCAAAGTCATTCAACCATAAAAAGAAGGAAATCCTGCCATTTGGAACAACATGGATGGACTTTGAGGGTGTTATGCTAAGCGCAATAAGTCAGACAGAGAAAGACAAATACTGTGGAATCAAAAAAAAAAAAAAAAAAAAAGAACTCATAGAATCAGAGAATAGATTGGTGGTTTCCAGAGGTGGAGGGGTTGGGGCGGGGAACATGGGTGAAAGTGGTCAAAATGTACAAATTTCCAGATAAAAGGTATGTTCTGGGAACATAATGTACAGCATGGTGACTACAGTTAACAATACTCTGTTATATATTTCAAAGTTGCTAAGAGAGTAGATCTTAAAAGTTCTTAACACAAGAAAACAATTTCAACTATGTGAGATGATGGATATTAACTAAACTTATTGTGATAATTACTTCACAATAATGTATACACATATCAAATCATTATGTTGTACACCTTAAATGTATTCAACATTATATGTCAACTACTTATCAATAAAATTGGGGGATGGGGAGGGTCCCCAGATGAAGGTGAGGAGTGGGGCAAAGATCATGTAGGAGTCAAGTGATCGGACACATTTTTATAGGATTCACTCTGGCCACTGTTTTGGGAATACACTGGAGGGAGCAAGGCTAGTTAGGAAGCTAGTGCAGTGGTCCAGATAGAAGCTGACGGTGGTTTGCCTCAGGGTCGTAGCAGGGGAGGTAATGAGAATTAGTCAGATCAGGACATCTCTTGAAGAGAGAAACAACAGGATATGATGGCATATTGGAAGCAAGGTGTGAGAGGAAGAAAAGAGTCAAGGATGACACAGGATTTTTGGACTGAGCAAAGAAAGGGAAGAATTCAAAGGCCGTGAACTGAAATGGGTAAGTCATTGTAACTGTTGCAGTTAGTGAACATTCTGTTCCCATCTAAAGGAAAAATAATTAATAGACTAATTCTGATTCACACAAAGTGCTAGTGACTAAGTTTTTTCCTTCTGTTTCTTGACATTTATTGCATCTGTGATGTGCTAGGCATTGTGGTCAGTACTCAAAATCCAAGGATGTGGTGACTTGACCCAAGATATTTAAAGAAACAGAATGAAACCTCAATGAGGACATGTAGGCAGCAGAATAAAACTGCCTTTCAGAAGGTTTGCTTTGAGGTAAGGAATCCTGCCCTAATTTTCTAAAACTAATTAAATAATTACCCTCTTCCTAGCTGTGTGGTCTTGGGCTCATTTAAATTTTCTGGACCATAGTTTTCTAATTAATCTATTAAGGATAATGGATATTCAGGAACTATTAATTTCTTCCCTCCCTGATACTTGTAAATTGTAAATTACCCCAAGTATAAAATTCAGGGAGAGTCCTGCCTTGTTTGTCAATGAAGGAAATGTTGGAAAATTCATTTTTAATCCTCAGATAATCTGTGTGGATGATTTGATTCTTGACTATTTCTGAGAAGTCTCTTTTGAGATGGGAACTAAGTCCCTGCCTCCCACCTTGGTCCCTGGCCAGGGTCCTGCTTAAAGGTTGTACACCAAACCCACTGCAAAAGCAAAGGCTCCCAACATTTGTGGCACTGAGAACTGTACACAGCTCTGGCTTTACATTCACATACAGAAGCAATATCTGCTGCCAGATCCCCTGTGTCAAGATACAGCCATGAGCTGAAGGAGTGGGCCTCACTCTGTGGGGCAGCACACATGTCCTTTCCTAAGTGCCAAGTCCCCACAAAAGCCTGAATGTGGAATCCAAGGTGTAGCCAGAGTTTCCTGATTCCTCCTTTGCTCCCTGATCAGGAAGGGCACCCAGGACCTTATGAGCTTCCGAGGACCCGTATCTATTGCAGTCCACAAGTCAGCTGGGGTAGAGTGGCATAGTCCATCTTCTGGAAGACCTAGAGACTCACCTGTAGCCCCCAAATGAAAGCTGGGTGGAGGGCATGGAGATCTGTTTAAATAACATGCTCTTCTCAGGGCCTAATAACAGTGGTTGCATCTGGAGAGAGGAATTAGGAGCAGAGGGACAAATGTGGGATTCTTTCACCCATCTAAACAGTATTGAGCATCTACTGTGTGTCTGCAGCTGTTTTAGGTGCTGGAGGTAACTATAGTGAACAACAACAACAAAAAATGCAAAAACTTCTGCCCTCGTGGAGCTTATTTTCTATTAGGGGACACAGACAATAGATAACGTACATTTTTAAATGCCATAAAGGTTAGACATGTATAAATACTAAGTGATAAATGTCTATCATACAATATTGCAATTGCCTGTTTACCTATCTTTTTTACTAGAATGGGAGCAACTTGAAGGCGAGAGTCAAGCTAATTCCTGAGTCAGGACCTTTGTACTTACTGTTCCCTCAGCCAGAACACTTGTCCCCACACCCCACATAGCTCTTTCCCTCACTTCACCAAAGTCTCTGTTTAAATGGAGCTTCCACAGAGAAGCCTTCTCTCACCAATTTAAAGGCACCTTCCATCCCAGGTCACTAGCCCCTCCCTACGCCTTATTTTTCCTTTTAGCACTTATCACTACTCAACATTACAGTATATACATATTTGCTTATTGTTTATCTCCCCAGTGGAATTTCTGCCCCAAGAGGGAAGGGACCTTTTCTATCTGGTTTCTCGTGTGCCCCAGCACCTACAGTAATGCCTGACACAGAGTAGAGAGCAATTTGCTGACTGGCTGGATAAATGAATGTTATGACTAACCATGTACCTAGCAGAATACCAATAAATATGCTAGGGAGCACATGTGTATGTCAGTGCGTGTACACAAACAAACAAAATGATCACCTGTGTGGGGGTAGTCGGAGCACAGACCCACAATGATCACTCGAGAAAGATGAGAGGCAGCATGAAGGGTCTGGACTGCAGGAGTCTGGGTGCAAGAACAGAGAGTGGGGTGGCGTCTGCTTTGACCCTCACATGGAAGGGTGAGGACGAGAGGAGAGGTCACAGCATTAGCCTGAAAGCCTTTCCTGCTCCCTTTGCTTCCCATGCCAGTACTTAGGGAGTACAGAGGGGGGACGGAGAATAATCAGAGTGGACAGAGTATATTTTGAGATAAGACACTGGATCTGAAACAAGTTGAATCCTTGCAGGCAGGGAAGAAACAGAGCTCGGCAAGCAAAGGTTGCTCTAGGTCTCTAGATTTCCTCTGGTTCAAGCCTGAGATTGACATATTCGGATCTATGCCACCCACTCTCCTCTTTCCTTTCCTTCTCCTGCTCTGAACATACGCTTCAGGGTCACCTAAGAACCTTTCAGAGTGGAAACTCTGAGGCAGGACTCAGGCAGGGCTCTCCAAAGTCTCTGTGAGAAGAACTACACTTAATTTTTTTTGTCATTACAAATAATGATAATAATATAGGGTCATTTGTTCATATTTTAAAAAACAAACAAAAATATAGAACAGGATTTCTTTTTAATCCTGTTAATCCACCCATAATCCACCGCTCTGGAATACCACTGCTAACTTTTTGGTGTATTTCCCTCAAGTCTTTGTTTTTAAACAATTAGGATCATATTGAATATGCAATTTTCAATTCTGCTCTTTGCATCTAATATTCTCTCACAAGCATTTTTTCACACCATTATACACTTGAAATCTTCATTGTAGTTGCTACAGAAGAGTCTATCGTGTATTTATTCATCCTATTGTTGGATGATGACTTTCCTTGATGTTTTGAGTGGTCTTGGGTTCTGTGCTGACTGAGATGAGGGCCTGGGTGGAATGGAAGGGGCCAGGCAGGGCTGACAGTACCAGCCTCCCAACCAGGAGTTCTGGGAACGATGAGAAGGGCTATGACATGGGGGGTTCAGGAAAACGGAGACGCCATCTTGGAATCTTACCAGGTGCTGTGTCAAGATCTGCTGGTTGAAGACTCTGGTCGTATCTAGCAGTAGACCAGGTACAGAGAGTAGTATAAAAAGTGCTGTATGATGACAGAGAGAGACTGTAAGAAGGGAAGCCAGGATACAATCACATGCTGATGTACACCAATTAGAGTTATGAGATTTTCACTTTTCTAGTAGTTGGATATACTACACCAACTCCAACTTCAACTTTGGAGACATTCTTTGCATTTATGATTAACAATTTGGACCTTCACATGCCTTGGGAGCACTTGGGTGCACAATAGGAGAGCCACACACAGGTAGCTTCGTGGTGGAGTGGTTGGCCCAAGTGGCCTAAAGGTCTTCTCTCTTAGTCCTCACAGTTTCCTAGTTAATAGTAGTAATACCTCATGCATCATTTACTGTTTTGTTGTGTGGGTTTTTTGTGGTTGTGTTGTTTTGTATTAAAAGCCTGTATTATTTAAGCCGGCAGCTATTTTTTTTATAATCTGTGAGCTAAGAATGATTTTTATATATTTAAAGGGTTGTAAAAAAATAAAAAGAAGTTATAACTATATCAAATAATAACATGGTACACTTTAAATAGCTCAAATTTTATTTGTCAATTATACCTCAATAAAGCTAAAAAAATAAATAACATTTTTTGACCAAAAACTAAACAAACAAAAAAAACAATGAGAAAGAGACCATAAGCATGGTCCCTTTCAAAAGCCTAATATATTTACCATCTGGCTCTTTACAGAAATAGTTTCCTGACTCTCAAGCTAGGGGATAAATAAACTCCAAATTTCAGTAGTTTTGTACAATACAGAATTCTGTTTTGTTTTGTTTTGTTTTGTTTCTGGCTATGTAATAGTCCAATGAGGATGTTTCTGGTAACAGGAGCTTCTCTTAATGTAGCAATTCAGGGATTTAGACTTCTGGTGGCCCACCAGCCCCCCTAAACCCTCGTGTACTCTGCATCCAGCAGAATCCTGGCAAAATGTACCTCAGAAAATGGATATCTGCTTCTTAAAACCTCAGCCCCAAAGTGATACATATTGACCCACTTTTATTGGCAAGAAGGAGTCACATGGTCACACATGGGATAAAGGGGTTGGGAAAGGTAGCTTCTGGCTGGGTACCCCCTCTCTGGACACTCTCCCTTCTACATTGCATGTCAGAGGACAAGCTTTCCCTGCAAAAGGGGAAGAACTTTGTTTGGTGGACAGATTTCTCTGCCAAGTTTCAATTACATATACCGTTAACCCTTGAACAACACAGGTTTGAACTGTACAGGTCCATTTACATGTGGATTTTTTTTTTCAATAAATACTGTAAATGTATGTTTTTTCTTCCTGTGATTTTTTTAAATAATGTTTTCTTTTCTCTATCTTACTTTATTTTAAGAATACAGAATATAATACATACAACATACAAAATATGTGTTAATCGACTGTTTAGGCTTCTGATCAGCAACAGGCTATTAGCAAAATTTTGGGGAAGTCAAAAGTTATAAGTTAATTTTCAACTGTGCAGGGAATTAGCACCCCAACTCCTTGCATTGTGTAAGGGTCAACTGTATACATATACTTTGTTAATTTTCAAAGTAACTATGCGTTAATAATTTCAGTAGACACTCCATTTTTCACCTCAAGAGGTCTGGCCACAAGGAATTTTTCAGAAACAAATTACTCTTGTAAGGCCAAGGGGGTGGGCTATAACTTATTTCAATTATGGGGCAAATCAGACAAGTGTTAACTTGTGTCAACACTGAAAAAAATAACAGAGCTGGAAAAGAAGATGCTTCAACAATCTCTATGAACTTCCCCGTGTCTCCAAATAAGGTCGCACCCTACAGTTTTCCCAAATGGTAGTCTCCATCCTTTATAAATTACGGGAGTAAAAATGAAAAAGAAAAGCCCCAAATCTGTTTGATGCAACTCCAATATCACTGCAGCTCTTACACAAACTACAATTATCAAAGTGCTTGACTAATGCTTGGGTAAAAGTGTAGTACCCTGCTCGCTTAGTGTCTTTTAGACTAAACAAGGTACGCTGTTCCAGAAGCAGATAATAGTTGGAAAAACCTCCTACTCCCCAACAGCTATAGATCATAAAACCCTCATACCTGGGGTGCAAACCCTCTTTCCCTACATTTAATTATGACTTAAACAATCCATTTATTATAGGAGGGGATCACCACAGAAGAGTCTCTCTTCCTGCTAGACATGAACTAGGAGTGCAGAGAGCTTGAAAATCTATTCAGTGTGCTATCAATGTAAGAAAGTAGCATTTGGGTTTTTTAAGTGCAGGAGGTATGTGTTAAAAACTTTCAGGTTGAAAAGATCAGGTTCATTTGCACATGACCTTGGGTGACTGCATTTTATCATAAAGATGCAAGAGGAGTAAAGAAGTCTAGGAAACTGTTCCTACCCTGAGTACTGCAGTGACACTTCCTCTCTTTCAGGGTTTGAATTGAAAACACTCGAAGAGGTAGCCATCCAAATTGGTAATGAGAGATAGGAAATAAAGGAAACTGAGTCATGAGGAGAGTGGGGGCAGTATGTCAGAGAAGTAAGTCCACGGGTCTGTGTTCTGGAACCGTTGCTGGTTCTGCTTCTAAGGCTGCTTTTATGTTCTGAGAGAGTTGAACAACGTTCTACAGAGAAGACCAAAAACTATACATGAATAACAGTTTTACAAATCCAAGGTTTTTCTTCTTATATTAATATATTCAATTGAACCTTGTTGTGATACCCCCTACTATCTTATTACAATTGCTGTTATACTCATTTTCATTCAGCTAGCATTTTAATACAGTAAAATCTTTAAAAGATATTGATTTTTATTGACTTTCTTTTACAACTGTGAAATCAATACATTGTTACGGGGAAAAATTAAATTCTAGAAATTTAAAACTCTACCATCCATCATTTCCATTCCCCAGAGGCAGACACTGCTATCAGTTTCTTGGGAAGCCGGTCAGGAATGTCATCTGTGTATTTTAACAGAATTTTCCTAAATTAAACTGGTTTTGGGGCCGGCCCAGTGGCTCAGGCAGTTAGCGCTCCATGCTCCTAACTCCGAAGGCTGCCGGTTCGATTCCCACATGGGCCAGTGGGCTCTCAACCACAAGGTTGCTGGTTCAACTCCTCAAGTCCCGCAAGGAATGGTGGGCTCTGCCCCCTGCAACTAAGATTGAACATGGCACCTTGAGCTGAGCTGCCACTGAGCTCCTGGGTGGCTAGGTTGGTTGGAGCGCGTCCTCTCAACCACAAGGTTGCTGGTTTGACTCCCGCAAGGGATGGTGGGCTGTGCCTCCTGCAACTAGAAAACGGCAACTGGACCTGGAGCTGAGCTGCGCCCTCCACAACTAAGATTGAAAGGACAACAACTTGACTTGGAAAAAAAAGGCTTGGAAGTACACGCTGTTCCCCCATAAAGTCCTGTTCCCCTTCCCCAATAAAATCTTTAAAAAAAAAAAAAAAGTAATTGCTAAAGAATAACAACAACAAAAAGTAATTGCTTGACTGGCCATTTTTAAAAAAGCAAACAAACAAACAAACAAACTGGTTTTGTAGTTCCTGGCATGTTCTGGTAACCTACCACCTTCACTATGCTTTTAGCCAATAGGCATAATCTAAGGGTCCCAGTTCTCCCTAAACAGGACCCTCCGCCATGTTGGCCTTAGGCAAAATTGCAATGTGAACCACTTGCCTCGGAAACTTTTCTTTGTTCCTCTGGCCCCTGCTAATGTCCCATCACGTCTCAGGACAACCAGTGCCCGGTGTTGCCTATTACCATGCCTCAGCCAGATCTCACCTGCCCAAGTAATGACCTATGCTCAAAAAAGTCTATACCTCATCTTTCAATAAGATACACAAATTAATACTAGATTATGCATGAAAGGGCTTCCTTTTGCAGGTTATCTCTTCAAAAGGATACTTTCATTTTAGAAAAAAAAAATTGACTGGAGAATAAATCTGTCATGGTGGAATTTAGCACATGGTGGAAGTCAACAAACATTTATTTAGTTGCTTCTATGTGCCAGGTATGGCACAAAACTTTTAGATCGGAGGAAACCAATATCTATTATGAATAGGTTCCTGGGCCTAATCCAGAAAGGCATAGCATGACCAAAGTTGTTGCTGAGGAGCAGAGGGAGAGAGAAGATGGTCCAAAATAATAGTAACAGGCTCTCCATGAGTCGAAACTCATGGCATCGCTTTGTTTTTAGTTTCTATCTTGTGGAAAATTTTGCTGTTTTCACTGTCACAGAACAGATGGAACCATGATTTATGATTCACAGTTTATGAAGCTAATTTAATGTTCTACCATGCTTCATGCTCTATCACGTTTCCCACATTTGCAATATTTTTTCTTCTGGGACATTTGTCACAAAAGGAACACTGGGAGGTTGGAATGGGAAATCTGAGAGACATTATAAAATAAGGGAACTACTGATATTCCAGGGCGTATTCATGCATCCAACAAATATTTACTGAGGTCCCTTAATATGCCAGGCACTGCTCTAGGGACTAAAAATCCTGTCAACAAGTCAAAAACATCTTTGCTCTGTGAAGGAGAAAAATAATGAACAAGTAAATAAGTACACAAATAACAGGGTAATTTCCTAGAAGTGCTTTGAAGAAAATAAGGGAATGTTATAGAGAGTGACTGGAGGTGACAACATTTAATAGGGTGGTCCAGGAATTCCCCTTCGGGAGGCGCCATTGAAGGGGATGCCTAAATGATGAGAAGGATCTTGTTCTTCAAAAGTCACAAGGAAGTATGTTCCAGGAAGAGGTAACAGGAAGTATAAACGTCCTAGTTCAGGAAGAAGTTTGGAGTGCACAAGATTCAGAAACGAGGCCAATGTGGTTATATTCACCACCCATCCTTATATTCCAACCACCCTGCTTTCCATCCAGCTATTAATGCTGATGCCATTGGGGCCGTGGCCAGGATATTGGCTTTATGTTGTTTAGTGCATCAAATAAAATACTTCCTGGCTCCAATTCAAAAGCTTTGGTGTGGCTTTGGTGGAATTCCATTTCCCACTTCACATTATGGTTCATAAGAAGCCAACTAGCAGAATGATTCTAATCGAATGCCAGCCTTAAAGCCTAGGGAAAGAACCCAAACACAAATGGCAAAAGATCTTCAGTGGGTGGTAGTATTGTTTTTTTCCTCTGATTCAACTTGTTTGTAGAGAGAAGTCAAAATTTTTTTCCAGGTAAAAATGATGAAATAATCACAGCCAAAGTACAGTATATTCATGGCAACACATTTGGTGAACTTCTATTCCAGGGTTTGTGTGAAGCAATAAAGTATTTGGGTTATAGTGAATGATCTTCATCAATACTGTAATTCCATCATTCCTTATCTGCCATTGTAAACTTTTTTTAAATATTTGAAATCTTCATGACTCATTTGGCTGCAAAGCCTGACCTAAAGTGATGTGAAGCTACTTATAGTCTTTATTTGTCACCCTAGTGTCACTATTCATACATAGCCATCTAATGGCAGAGATATTACAATGCTTCATTAAAACACATTGTCCTAGTATACTACCAGGGGTTTCACGTAAGATATCTACCATTCGCTTCCATTAAGTAAGAAAAATTATGAATTCTGAAAAAATATCTGGCACAAAGTTTGCAAGAGCAAACTTGCACTTATAAATCTCAGATAATTTTCCTAATGTTAATCTTAACACAGCCTGCCACAATTTTAATGAGTAAATGGTCAAGAGAAAAAAATGACTAGCTATCCAGTTCACATGCATGATCATGAACTAGACTTCGTCTCTGCCACTGGTATACATTCCATGCATCGTAATTGCCCACTGAATTCTGAGCTGCACAAGAAAGAACCACAGTAAAGGTATAATATATTCATGACAACACACTGTGAACTTTTATCTTAGCATCTACATGAAGTAATAAACTATCTGGGTCCTAGGTGTGTTCTGGTAACTTGTATCCCCAGCACATCACATAGTAATCGGCACCCAGCGAGCGCTCAGTAAATACTTGTTGAATAGGTGCTCTGTTCTTAATACTTGGCCACACTGCTACCCACCACACTTGCTATCTTGAATGGAAACTACAAATCCTAATGCTGTTTCTTCTGAGTTCTCTGCCAAGCCAAGGTTGGGATGCCCTTCAAACAGATGTTTGCCATTCTTGAGATTTGCATGACTCTCTGATGGCAAGAAGAAGCAGGTTTCCTGCCAAAGCCCAATTTATATATTTTTTTAGAATCTGCTGGCTCTTTTTTTTTTTTAATAAAGAAACACTCAATTTAAAAGAGCCCCATGAGTCTCTGATCCAGACAAACACTTTGAATCATTAAACGTCTCCAGCAGCAACCCTAATGAATTTAAATCTGTTTTCAAGCTCTTTCTATTCAGATCTTAACACTTTTCCTCTTGCTTCCTACAGCCTCCACCAAGGCTCTTTATCAATACATAGCAATTGAGAGCGTCCATTTGATTATGGACCAAGAGAAGGTCAGCAGAATCCAAGGTCTTCCCAGCTGTCATGGCTGCAGTTACCTCCCCTCCTGCCCCATTACTCAGGAAGCCCGGGAGAGTCCAGCTCTTCTGGCAACACCTCCCATAGGTGAACCACAACTCGCATTTAATCCTTTGAGCTGAGAGCTCCGTCTGCCATAGCTCAGGCTGACAAAGAATTTGAGCTCAGCTCTGAAAGCCAGGGCCAAGGAGCCATGTGAAATACAGAATAAAAGGGCACATTTGATATGCTCATGATTTATAAAATAGTACATCTGGGTGTTTATTTAAGCAATAACCAACAGGAAAATTTTTAAGTCATTTTAGAGACCTGGAAAACCTGACTCTCAAATGGGACTGAGAAATGTTTTCAGGTTTAACAGTAAACATCTGCTAGGTTCTTTGAATTGTACTTTGTCTTTTTCAAGTGTGGAAAATGCAGAAAAGCATTAAAAAAAAAAAAAAAAAAATTCCTGTCTCGAAAACATAACTACAGCTAATATCTTTATTTTTCCAAAAAAAAAAAAAGCAATTATTTTTTAGTCTAGCCTAGGAAAATAATCTGTGTGACCCCAACAGATCTCCATGTGAATGAAAAGGCTTCTGACAGGCGTTCTGCATATATGTGCAGCCACTTGGAGTGTTCCTGAAGACCATCAAGGAAACATGCAACTGGACGAGGGCTCCAGGCTCCCTGAGAAAGGGAGAGGAAACTGCGGGGCTGACAATCAGAGCCCCAGGCCCCAGACACTTGGATGATCCTGCCTTAGTTCTTGAACCTGAACTTACTCTGTGTTTGGAGTGTTCCTTTTGATCTCTCTAGTTACAAAGCTGACTTATCAAGCTAATAAATAGTTCGGCTCTCAAGTTGGCTGAAACACCTGTCACTTGGATAGACAACAATGTCCTTCCAATTTGATTTGAAAAGAAGTAACTCGTGACCAAGGATGGTGAGAGGAGCAGGGTGCTTTCTGGATTCGTCCAGCATAGCAGGAACCGTGCAGAAGCAGGGGGCACTCGTAGGGAAGGTGGTGAGAGCCAGGCCGAGCTCAGTGGAAGTAGCAGCAGCATTAGCCACGAGGAAACTATGGGAAAGGGACCAGAGGGAGGGAGCACTCACTGTGAGGTTGCACTAGACCAATAAGGGGGCTGGTGCAGGGTCACAACACTGGGTAGGGTCAGAATTCCCAGTTACAATGATAGAAACCAGTGGGGGGTTGGGTTTCATGTGTGATAGTGGCTGATGTGATATGGGCAAAAAAAAGCGTTACTAGAGGGAAAATGATTCTAAATCACTTTGATACTAGTAAATCGTATTCCAGAGCAGGAAGGGCACCTGCACCAAACATATGTATTGATATTTCCCACATCCCTAATTACAGGCCTATTACATACATTCTATCAATTCAGCTGGAACGTCTGTGGTCCCTACTGCCTGACCAACATGACATTCAGCAGAAGCTCAGTCAAAGCTACACCTAGAAACTAAGAACCAGCTCTGAAATGTGATGGAATATACGTGCCCAAGAGCAACTAAAGGGAGAAATGTTGAGAGTGAGAAAGAGGAGTTTACCAAACTTGGACCATTCTCTTCATGTCCTTTGGATATTGTTTATTAAACTAACAAGTGCTGATCCAAAGAAAAGAGCACATTCTTGTTAACAATAACTTGCTGACAACTTTGAGGCAGTTATGGCCTCAGCGCCAGACAAAGAAGTGATCGGTTCCAGGGAGAGTCCCTGCCACATGTGCCTCCCCAGGAGACGTGAATAGAGAGGGAAAAGGTTGCCTCTCCCTCTCGTGTAAAAGTTCATACCTCAGATAAAGGCCATCCTTATTGTGGAACTAGGCTTGTTGATGTCCTAATCCATCCTGCAGAACAAGCATGTTCTCTTCCTTCTATTCAAGAGTTAGAAGACTAAAGGGCTCCTGGGTTTCCGCCAATTTCATTAGAAATGATAAAGTTAGAGGGACCGCCTCCTGGCATTCCTGGGAAATCTGCTCAGCCTATCTTCATAACTCCTTTCAGACCCACCTGGAAGAGGGACAGCAAAACCACCGTCCAGATATTGTGCACAGAGACAAAGGCGAGCTGGGACAAACATCTGCTTTCACTGTTTCTGGTGCTTCAGGAGCAAGCTAGATCGGATGGCCTCAAGAGAGGCTTGCCTTGCCTAGAATGTCAAAGCAGACTGGACTCAAAGCAGGATTTGGCTTCTTGGTTAGACACGTGGCCAATAGTCACTGCCTTGGGGCCTTAGCCCGTACCCAAGACCACCTGCAGCCGGCCTTGACCAATACGTGCCCTGAGTTGCCAGGGCAGAAGCCAGAGCTTGTGTAATAAACTATGCAATATACTCCCACTATTTTTCTCATTGGGGAAAAATGTGCTCCTCAGAAATCAGTGGAGATCAGCATTTCAGTAGAATTTTTTTTTCTTTTTTTTGAAAAATCATTCATTTAACACATGTTTTCTCAGCCCTTACACTGGGCCATAGAGATAGAGTACTGAACTTGACAGATGGTCCTTGCCTTCACCTCGCTTCCTAGGTAAGCACAGGTTTGAGAATCTAAGTATCGAACTTCACATCTAGGTGCTTATCTTTGCAGAGTCTCCTCAGGTGTAAAATGAGGACGATAAAATTACTGCAAAGGCTTATCGTGAGGGTTAAATAAGATAATCCGTGGGAACTATTTGGTGGGTGTGCTGCCGCCTGGCTCTGAGTAAACAGTAGCTCTTGTTAAGGTTATTATTTTGTTGGAGGCCACAACCAGGCAGCCTTCAGGCCACAAGGGGCATGCTAGAAAGTGAGCATTAGATGCTCAAATGCCCTTATCGATGTATAAAGGGCCTTGAGCAGATAACCAGATTCAGCCTCACAAAGGACTGCATCCGGGCTCCAAAGAGCACAGCCCCAGATCTCTCAGCTGAAGCTCCACATTCACAGTACAGACAAAGCTGCCGGGAAGAACACAGCCACCACTACAGCTGGCAGACTACTGCCCCAGGCAACAATAAAGGCTCCCAGAGGCCTTTTGTCAATTGTCCCCTGAACAGAACATAAACATCTCCGAGGCTGCCATTCAGTGGACATCCTGTTTACATGGTGAGTGGGGATCTTGGTTTCTTTCCCTCTCCTCTCTTTAAAGGCTGTAATTATGTTTACCCAAGTCCAGCAGTAGGTGCCAGCAGGGCTGTGAGTTGATTTCCCTGGCTAACACTGCAGACAGCTGGCGGCAGCCCCACTGACCCCTGCATCCCAGGCGGAGAGCCAACCCTACACACACACCAACACTCTCCCTACAAAGATGGCCATTCTCTCCGAGCTGTTTTCTTTCCGTTCACACTGGGATGTTCTGAAGAATGGTCCAGCAAATGCCAAAATATGTCCGCACTATGCGCTTAACAGATAACTGGATAATAAAGGGAATGGAAGGAAAGGGTACAAAGCTCTGTGGAAGACCACCTGTGTACCACGCAGTGAACTGTACGCAATTGTTTCTATTAACCCTGTACCATCTGGAGAGTTATATATCATTACCTGATTTTTACAAATGAAGAAACTAAAGCACAGATTAATTCACTTGCATGAGGTCACTCTGCTAGTAAATGGCAGAACAGGAGTTTAAACCAGACTCATCAAGCTCTATAGTCTACCGTGTTTCCCCGAAAATAAGCCCCAGTTAAGATCGTCAGCCAGACGGACGCATTTAGTACTTTATGACGCTGTTCCAGAAGAAGATAACATGACTATATTTGAATAAATGTAGATTGTTGTACATGAAAAAATAAGACATCCCCTGAAAATACACCCTAAAGCGTCTTTTGGAGCAAAAATTAATATGAGACCCAGCCTTATATTTGGGGAAACATGGTATGTTCTTTCTACTCGGTGGGGGCGGGTGGGGGGGAGGGATGAATTTTAGAGTCCTTATCGTCTTTTATGGAAGCCCAAACAAGTTGTTTTTGACTCAGAAATGTCTAGGCTTTTTAATCCCTTTGCCTCCCACTGTAACCAGGGTAACATATTTTCAAACCCTAACCCAATTTTAAATAATGTAGAGTTCCACTTCTAGTACAGAGTATAAGTTGCTTACAGAACAACCTTCCCACTGTTAGTTCTATAACCTCTAGACAAAATATAAAAATAACTACTGAGGATTTCAGAGAGTAAAACAACAGCAGACAGGTTGTGGAGGGAGAAGGAATTTGAAATTTGGAGAAGTGATCTGCATGGAGGGAGTTTCTTGGTTTTCCTTCTGTTTGGTTAATCAATCAGAACCCAGCGAGGAGGCCGGGGAGAAAGGGAGTAACCTGAGTAGAGGTATGGGTAAATACTTACAGTGTATTTTCTCTTAAGAACTCCTGTGACCCTTCTCATCTTGTGTACACCCTACTCTTTACTGGGAGGCACAACTCTGTTTCCCTAAATTCCTCTTGGGGTGTTTCAGGCAGTGTCTAAGATGGCCTCCAGTGATCTCTGCCTCCTGGTGCCCACTCCTTGTGTAATCCCCTCCCCCACTTGAGTGTAGGCTGGATTCAGTGACTTGCTTCTAAGAAATAAAATAGGGAGAAAGTGACAGGATGTCACTTCTAAGATTAGGTTATAAAAGATCATGGCTCCTGTCTTGGCGTGTCTCTCTCTCTCTTTCGCTCTCTCTTGCTCTCTTCCTCCTTCCTTCCTGCCTCCCTCCCTCCCTCTCTCTCTCATATCTCACTCTGGGGAAACAAGCTACCACTCTATAAACAGCCCGACTGAGCCCATAGGTCAAGGAACTGATGTTGCCAGCCAGTGAGGACCTGAGGCCTGCCGACAGCCATGTGAGTGAACTTGAAAGTGGATCCTACCCCAGCTGAGCCTTGAGATGAATCCAGCCCTGGCCAACACCTTTCTTGTAGCCTTACAAGAAACGGTACCCAGCTAAGCTGCACCCACAGAGCTATTCCTAACCCACAGAGCTATGAGATAATCAGTTTGTTGTTTTAAGCTCCTGAGTTTAGGAATGATTTGTTACCCAGCAGTCAATAACTAACACACAGAGTCAGGACAGACTCTAAAGGGAAAGCGGTGATGGTGTTGGAAGAAGAGCACAGCACACAGTTCACCTAGGCAGGCTTCAGCCACTGCTATCTAATCCCTGCAGACCCCTGGCGGACTGACTGTAACCTCATGTGACAGCTTTAGAAATCTGTACAATAAAGGTTAAAAAGCTCAGCCTGCTTCAGACATAATTCCCAAGGGAGCGTTCACAATGTGGTTGCAAACTGACATAACTCGTGTGGATCTGGCCTCAAGGAAAGATGGGAGTTTAAGACAATGACCCAATAAAGGGAGAGGTGGATGGAGGCTGGGACAAAGCGGGACTGGGCGTCCTTTGGTGGCCCTGGTCCTCAAGAAGGAGTAACCAACACTTAATAATACTGTGAGTGTAATATGACCAAGGGCAGGTGGGAAGAGCTTGGGCTGGATAACAGCAGGTGACCACATTCAGGCATGTGTAATCCAGTGACTGGAGTGGCATCATTGTAACTCTGAAAGTTAGTTCAGTGGGAGATGTTCTCTCCCCTTTGGCTGATAATGAGAGGATGTCATGCCGCCTGGGCACCTGCACCTGATTAGCAGATGGAAAGAAGGTCGGCGCCATTCTGCTTCTGATAGCACCTTGGCTTCAGTGGTGCCTCCTGCTCAGTGGCAGCCCCATGGTTCCAGCAACTTCAGTGACTGTAGCCCCATGGTTGTAGCAGCATTAGCAGTGCAGCTCCAGCAGTGGCTGCAGCAAGTGTGGGCTCACAAGCTCCAGCCCAGGTGCAGTAGCAGCTACCTGAACTCTGAGAACACTCTTTCCCTTCTGCTCCTCCAGGCTTTTCCAACTTTTTATAATCAACTCCCTGCATTAAATCCCTCTCAGCTTGAACGATCTAAAATGATTTGTTTTCCTGACTGTGCACTGACTGATACATTTCCCATATTTTTATTATACTCCCAGAATGATCATTTGTCCTCCAACAGCATTTCGAAGTATGTCTTTGCAAGGTAAATATTCTCAGACCTTGTACACATATATCTAAGAATATCTTCATGTCACCCTTTGCATTTCAATGATAATTTATCTGGGTATAAAACCCCAGGAACAACAGTCTTGTGCTTTGAGAGTATTGCTCCATTATCCCTTTGCATCCAGTGTTGCTGTTGAGAGTGTGATGACAATTTATTCATTTTCCTTTTGAAGTCATCTTCTCTTTACATCAAGAATCTTCTAGAATTTTTTTTCTTTGTCTTCTAAGTTCTTAAGTTTCTTTATAATGTAGCTGGTATTGATTTTTTTCTTTACTATCTGACACTCTGAAAGCCCTTTCAATCTAAAGCTTTTTATCTGTATGATCATTAATTCTTCAATTATTTCTTCATTACTTTCTTTTTCTCTCTTACTGTGGGATCCCTATTATATTGGCACTTCTCTTTTTATATTCCATATATCTTAACTTTTCTTTTATCCAGCATTTCTCTTTCTGATGCCTAAAGGCTTAGTCTTCCAGCTCATTGATTAGTTCATCCAAGGTTTCTATTCTGCTATTCAATCCCTCTATTGAGTTCTCATTTCACCTATTGCCTTCTTCTTACCACATATCTTGGGTTGGGTCTACTCTAGTGCTCCTTATTACCTTTTTCCATTTCTGGTATTTCTTTTTCTTTGAAGATATTATGTTTATTTTATATTCTTGTGTTCTCTGATTCATTAATTCTAACTTCCTTTGTTATAGGTTGTTCAGATTTTTATCTTTCTATTATAGCTGTTGAACTCCTCTAATCTCTCTTATTTCCCCCAAATGAATTCAATATATCAGTTATCTTGGCTAGCAATGTGGTATCAGTGGGGGGGAGGGGGGCTAATTAAAGTTACCCAGGTCTTAGATTGATCCTTTCCTGAGAGCTTAGAAAGGGGAATGGAAGGATGAGACCACTTCTTCTTGGCCATTTCAAACTCCACCACCACCACCACACACATCCCCAACCAGGTGGCCCTGCCCTCCAAGAACCTCCCTCTCTTTCTACTAGGGGTACAGCAATACTTGGAGAGCTGCATCCCTCACCTGAAGTCATCTAAGCCATTGGATGGGGAAAATGGGAGAAAGGAAGAGGTAATTCTCAGGAGCCAGACTTCCCACCACCCTTGATATTAGGAGCTGGGCTCTAGCTTTCCCACAGCCTCAAGCTAAGGCAAAGTGATTGTCACTTTGTTCCTGTTCCACAGTGTCTTTAAGGTAAGCAGTGACCAGCTTACAATTTATTCCCCTTTTAATTTATCTCAAAATACCACTTTCATTATGTCACTTCCATCCTCAAACACCTTCAATGACTCTCTCTTATCCACTGGATTAAAAAAATAAAAAAAGGCCAGCATACAAGGCATTTTTTTCCTCAATATTTTTTTTCTCAATATTTTCCTCTGTTTGGCATCTTCAAATTTGTTTTGCTGGCCTACCTTTCTTTAATCCTCGATAGCCATCACAGCACAACTTCTTATTCATAGCAGAGGCACAAAAAATATACCTCTTAATTGATTATGCTAGCCCATAAGCTAATGGTACCGTGTTTCCCCAAAAATAAGACCTAGCCAGACAATCAGCTCTAATGCGTCTTTTGGAGCAAAAAATAATATAAGACCGGGTCTTAATATAATATAATATAATACCAGGTTTTATATTAATTTTTGCTCCAAAAGATGCATTAGAGCTGATTGTCTGGCTAGGTCTTATTTTGGGGGAAACACAGTGGTAAAGAAGTGGCAAAATAATTCTCCTTGGTTTAGAAAAACAAAAAAGTCTCTTGTCATGTGCAAAGAGAGTTCACAATCTACCATCATTAGGACATGTGTTAAGCATTTTCACAATGTTGGCTAACAGTTTGCAATAGAGTGAACCAAAATCATTTGATCTCTCTTCTGATCAAGATGTCCTATTTTCAAGATGTTCTAGTAGTATGCAGCTATGGAAAGGGCTTATGGAAATTGATCTCGTGATGTTGTTCTCATTAGCAGCAATTTAACAAACAGGAATTAACCTGTGATGATGTAACCTGTCTAAGTAATGGCTTAGGTTACTGGCTCCAGGACCAATGCAGCAGTTTACAATTATGATCCCCTATCCCCAATCGTGAAAATGTGTCAGTTCAGTGAGAAGATGTGTCTATAAATAATATTGCAATAAACTCATGCATCATAGACAAAATACAAGCCTGCTTCCAAAAGGAGGAGTAATCAAATCACCCAGGCAGTTGGATTCGATTTTTTTCTTTTTTAATGTTTTTTTTTTATCTTTGGAGCCCAAGTCATTTCTATGCAGCTTGCCCAAGTGGCTTGGAGAACGTAAGAGTGGCCAACCAGGACGCTGACTCTTTAAAGGTCTGTTTGTGTCTGCATGACTAATAGTGCTTCTGTGTACTGAGGAGGAAATACCAAGCTGACAAGGAAGGCCACAGATCCACAAAATTTTAATTTCTAGTCTTGGTAGAAGTTAACCGACACATTCATGTTTTTGTATTATGAATTTTTGTGACGACTTTAAAGCTTGCCATGGTATTTATGGTAATTTCATTATAAACCACGTCTTCATCTTTTAATTTCTTTCCTATTTATAATTATACAACTGTAATTAAAAGGGATTACTGTACTACTACATGCTATCCTAGCTAAAAGCTTGGCCTACCAGACTTATAATACTTAAGACATTTTTTCCTCTGGCTTCATTTCCTTCTCCATTTTGGAAGAAGGATGGGGGAGGGAAGGGAGGCAGTGGAGACTTTGGTCATTATAACCTCAAATCCTTTCATCAACTTCTCTTTGTTCCTTAAAAAATTAGGATTTTTCCAAACAGTCCCCCCTCAACAAATGAAATGTTTTGATGTAATAGTTTCCATTTCAGCTTCTCACCACATCTGAAGTGACGCTCACTCAGATTCACTAAGAGCATGCAAAGGGCTTCAAGGACTGTTGAGACTTGGGTTGAATTCTGTCTTCCAGCAGTGGTGCCAGCAGCCTTTGCCCCCATGCTCAAAGGGCGCCAGAGGTGGAACACCATGGCCGAGGCACCTCTTAACCTTTCTCGTTCGGCATATAGAAGGTACTTGTGTGTAAAGACTTTCCTCATTGCGATGCAGTATCACTCACAAGTCCAAGAAAATTATTTAGAGACAAGAAAATGGAGCATCTGAGGCTATGCATCCGCTCAAAAAAGTGGAGCGAGCTGATAATGAACCACATTCTTTTTTTTTTTGATTTTTTTTTTAATTTATTGGGGTGACAATTGTTAATAAAATTACATAGATTTCAGGTGTACAATTCTGTATTACATCATCTATAAATCCCGTTGTGTGTTTACCACCCAGAGTCAGTTCTCCTTCCATCACCATATATTTGATCCCCCTTACCCTCCTCTTCCACCCCCCACCCCCCTTACCCTCTGGTAACCACTAAACTATTGTCTGTGTCTATAAGTTTCTGTTTCTCATTTGTTTGTCTTGTTCTTTTGTTGTTTTGGTTTATATACCACATATCAGTGAAATCACATGGTTCTCTGCTTTTTCTGTCTGACTTATTTCACTCAGCATTACACTCTCAAGATCCATCCATGTTGTCACAAATGTTCCTATATCATCTGTTCTTACCGCCAAATAGTATTCCATGGTGTATATATACCACAACTTCTTCATCCATTCATCTATCGAAGGACATTTTGGTTGTTTCCATGTCTTGGCCACCGTAAACAAAGCTGCAATGAACATTGGAGCACACGTGTCTTTATATATAAATGTTTTCAGATTTTTTGGATAGATACCCAGGAGAGGGATTGCTGGGTCGTATGGCAATTCTATTCGTAATTTTTTGAGGGACCTCCACACTGCCTTCCATAACGGCTGCACCAGTCTGCATTCCCACCAACAGTGTATGAGGATGAACCACATTCTTAATACCTTCAAAGAAGGTTGGAGCTGTGGAGCCCCAGAGTCCTTGACCTCAAGAAGTTCACAGACTAGCTGGAAGAAGGACGTACATCTGCTGGGTCTTTGCCAACCTACGATGCATCTTTCCAGGAGGGAACTGACACTCTCCCAGCCCACACCACCCTGACGGGGCTGCCAATTGCTGTATGCCACCTACTTTAGGACAAACACATTGAGCCAGGCCAACAAAATCATTTTGGGTGAAAGAGTCAGAGAACAATCTGTCATGTTTTTATCATTACTGCTATAAATATTCCCTCATGTTGGGCCCAGATTATCAGATTCCTCCTTTTCTCATGAAAGACTCTCTGTGGCTGAGACCCAGGCATCAGGCTTTGTTCATGCTTCTGAGATGAACCCAATCGTAGAGTCTTGTTGTACACAAAGATGCTACTGGGAACTTTGAAATAGCCAGATTCTCTCTATTTTATTTTATTTAACTGACATCCACCACTCTACAATAAGGATATTACCATATTGTCATGTGTACTGCATGCATTTGTCTCAGTTTGCTGTCTTCATGGTTTTTTCAGATACACACACGTGTGTGTATACACATACACATATGTATATATCATCCATGTGATAATATATACACACATATAAAATGTGGATATATGTGTCTAATATATGTACATGTGTGCATGTATATATACTATATATTATATATATATATATATATATATATATATATATATATATATATATATATATATATATAATTTGTGTGTGTGTGTTTTTCCAGGACCCATCAGCTCCAAGTCAAGTAGTTGTTTCAATCTAGTTGTGGAGGGTGCAGCTCACACTGGCCCCACACTGGTGGGGATCGACCCGGCAACCTTGTTGTTAAGAGCACTGTGCTCTAATCAACTGAGCTAAACGGCCGCCCCGTATATTTTTCTTTTGAATAATGTCAGGGTATGAGCAGAACTGCAAGTTGACAGAGCTAGTAGCAGCAGGTATGCTTACTCACCTGCTCAGTGATATTATGACTCTTAAATATAGTTTAAGTTCATTCAAGGAGTTCCGGGTTATTGACTTTGCGCCAGGTACTATATTAGGTGCTGGGGACTCGGTGAGTAAAAGCACACCGAGTCTCTGCATTGATGGAGGCTTGGGGAGGATGGTCGACAGTAATCAAATGACCACCTGGATGACTGTGACTTACACACCAAGGTGTGTGCTCTGGACGAAAGGAACATGGACTCTACGAGGCTGCGACAAGGCACCTAACGGAAGGGGGGTCGGGCTGGTCTCGCTGAGGATGGTTGCAAGGGCACCCTTACTCACAGGGAGTCTGTATTAGGAATGTTCATGTCTCTACTGCAAAGCACTTTAGGGTCTATAATATGAAGAGAGGTTCTTTTCTGGAGAAACTCTAGGCTCCGAGATAGATTTCTGGGATGCTATGTTTTTGGTACCACACTTGACACTGTGAATTACTTTGGAACAGGCCTAATCACCAGCAAGCCTTAGATAAGCATTCCACGTTGGTCCCTCATCTGTGGTTTGGTCAACCACAGAGCCACTTAGCAAACTGTCTACAGAGAGCCACTGAGCAGAATCTCCCTAGCCCGACAATCTTTTCTTTGTTCCCCAGAATTCCAGGAATTCTAAGAATTCTAGGATTTAAGAAACAAAGCAAAAACAAAAAAACCCTATGTACTCGAGAGATTATCAGTAATGTTTAAGGAAAGTTGTCAAACTTAAGTGTATACTAAGAGTCAGATCTCATTCAATTTAACATTAATTGATCACCTACTGTGGACCAAGCCCTGCTCCATGTACTGTGAACATTTGAAGATCTAAAGCATTACAAGATTTATGTTGTTCCTTTCTACATTTTTTTACTTTTTAATCCCTGCCTCCAAACCCCGCTGGAGCCCACGGAGGGACTAGCATCCAGTAGGCATTCAATAATAATACATGGTGACAAAATGAGAGCTTTTATGATAGCTGGGTTTCCAGATGTCCTCTGATGGGGTTTAGGTTAGGATGAGGTTGCCGTGGGGCCCAGGCCCTTGGAATTCTTCGGTGATGGTGGTGGTCATGATGTGTGTGTAGCCACTCCTTTGCACGCCATGGGAATTTTTAAGTCTCCAAGCCAACAAATTATTTACCTGGGAACACTGAAATCTTTTGATCTAGTCATAGGGCAGGGTTTTGGAAAATTTAGGAACAGAGCTCAAGCTCCTAATAGTTCTAGTAATTCTCAACAGGCTTAGCCTCTGCCCTCAAAAATTTTCTTTGAGGAATTGTGATTTCATAATCGGACCACCAAAGGTTGTAAGCCAGATCATGTAAGCCAGTGTCATGATGCCCTATCTCCAACCAGGAGTGATGGGACCAGGATTATTGGTAAATGTGCATAAGATTAACCCCCAAATACTCCAGAGAAATCTTGTAGAACGTGTATTCAGTTGTTGCAACAGAAAAGCAAGACCTTACACAAACACACACACACACACACTCCCCCCAGGACTGGTTGCTCTCTCACACCTGTGGAGACTAGGAAACCAGATGATACCTGAATGTTCAGACCTAGGATTCCTGTGCCGCCCCCATGTGGCCAACAGGGACTTGGATATGAAGCAACTGTCAGACTGAAAGGATGTTGTCTGTTGACTCAGTTTACCCCCACATTACTTAGATTTCTTTTTTATACTTACAGTGCTGCACTGATGCTGAGACCACTGTATACATTGTGGGCCTGGCCTCACCCTGGCAGTTACAGCTATTTCTCACCAAATTGGGGGATGGACTTAGTTTTCTTATCTATTTCCTGCCTAGTTTGTACTTGTCAGATAGGTACAGTTTCCAATGCGTACTTCTTTTCATTCCCTTTTAATAATTCTTTCTTTTCTAGAATTTGATAAATTTCACTCTCTTTCCCTTTAAAATTGCTTTGGGGTTCATTTTGGTTGGTGGGTAAGAGAAAGGAAGACCGAGAGAGAACACACTCTCAGAACGCTCGGCCCAGTCTCACTTGAGGCTGAGTGGATCCTACTGGGATTGGCAGAGTTGCGGGTGGGATTCTGGGTTGCCTCCAAGTCCCAAAGCACCTGTGGTTAGGCCAGAGGCAGGCATGGAGTCCCAAGGAGACTGCTGTGTCCTGGGGCACATGAAAAGGGACAGCACAGGGGTGGGATTGGTTTGGGAGGCCCTTTGCGACTTCCACTTATCCTTTAAGAAAATTCCGCCAGTGTCAATCAGAAGTTTTTCTTCATAACCTTTCTGAAATCAGAGAACTTCAGTGATACTTTCTTTAAATTCTCTTTTTCTGCACACACAAAAATCTAATGCAAGAACTAAGGAATACATGTACTCACACACCTTAATAACATATCTTGGAAATGCAACAGTCTAACAGGCGTCTGTTGAATTAATGAAAAAAAAATATTCCACTGTGTAAGCTATCCAAAAAAAAAGTGACAGAGCTAAGAGGACTTCAAATCTCTTCACTTTTCTTAATAAAAAATTTCACACACTATGATTTTGTGTTTTGCTTCCAAATATCTCTTAAGAATTGAAGCCATGGTATAATTTGACAGAACCTCCAAGTAAATAATTCATGAGCAATCAGTTGCCTGTGTATGTGAGTCCAAACCTTAGGTATGAGCATATGCATTCGAAAATGCCATTTTCTTCTCTTGTACTCTTGGACACATGAGTATATTTCCTTTTCATTTACATGCCAATGGCTCTGACTCCCACTTTTCATTCATTTCTATTAAAAAGAGAAAAGGTATCTTACTCTGCTTGCTCCAGTTAGTATAAATACCCTGTCCAATAAATTGTCTTTGTTGTAATTGCTGCCAGGCTGGCATAATGCACTAGGCATGGAGCTGGCTTTATTGCCATAGTCAAGAAAAGCAGTTTATGGAAACGAGACAAAAGCTTGGGTGGGCCTGGACTGGATTCTTTTTCTCCCAGGTTCTGCTAATCTGATGCTGTGCCAAACAATGTGTTCATCCTATGACAATTTGTGCAGAGATGAGAAGGACCTTGAATCAAGGCTCTTTCGGTTATTTTCAAATATTCTTAGTCTCTTCATATGCAGGGAAACTGACTGAAGCCCACTTTAAGTTTCATCGTTGCCAACTGATTTCTGTAGAAAATGATTTTTCTCTAATATCCCCCATACTATGCTGACTGCCTGCCTCACGTGTTCGCCAGGGAATGGATTCCCTCTCTAATCTGAGTATTCTGGGTCTGCCCTCTTCGCTCTGCTTCTGTGACCTGGAAACGGGAGAGAAGGATAAGGGAAGAGTACACGGCAGGAGAATAGTTTTCTGATCGGGAGTCTGAGATAAAACCAACTTTTTTTTTTTTTTTTTACAGGACTTTATTGGGGAACACTGTGTACTTCCAGGCCTTTTTTTTTTTTTTTTTTTTCCAAGTCAAGTTGTTGTCCTTTCAATCTCAGTTGTGGAGGGCACCGCTCAGCTCCAGGTCCAGTTGCCGTTGCTAGTTGCATGGGGCACAGCCCACCATCCCTTGCGGGAGTCGAACCAGCAACCTTGTGGTTGAGAGGATGCGCTCCAACAACTGAGCCATCTGGGAGCTCAGCGGCAGCTCAGCTCAAGGTGCCGTGTTCAATTTTAGTTGCAGGGGGCAGAGCCCACCATCCCTTGCGGGACTCGAGGAGTTGAACTGGCAACCTTGTGGTTGAGAGCCCACTGGCCCATGTGGGAATCGAACCGGCAGCCTTTGGAGTTAGGAGCATGGAGCTCTAACCGCCTGAGCCACCGGGCCGGCCCCTAAAACCAACTTTTCTTTCTGCACATTTCATGGCCTGTGTCACACCATTAGACATTTTCTGAGTCTAGTGGCTCAAGTATAATCACCACTTAACCCATTCTTACCTGCCCAATATCAAACAAGCAATACGGTGTTGGCATAATTTTAGGAAATCATGCCATGTCATCAGCCATGCAAAATGTAGAAATAAAATTGTGTTAGTGGTTTCTATTTCAGTTATCTGGGGTGATATTCAAAACATTTAACAACAGGTAAGTTACAGGTGTTGACCATTCAGAACAGACACCAGCAGTGATTTAACTGGTACATACTGACTAAACGTTGCTTATTGAAAATTGTTACTTGTTAGAAAATTATTTTTCATTATCTCCCTAATACCTGTAACACAACTAAACTTATCCTTGGAGCGCTTATGTTGACAAAATAGTGAGACTGAGTGTGCTGCAAGGTAGGAAGTAACGACCTAGAATGCATATGACAAAAATAGCATAAGGCCCCCACCTTCTCAGACCACCACCCACTTGCTCCCTCTACATCCCTGAGGGCTATTTGTAGCCATCCCCATGGGGAAGTCACCACTGCCCTCAGGAATGCCAACGAGCAGGAGCGGGAATCTTGCCATGCATCTTTGGATGATTCCCAAACCACAGCCCTGCCCTAAGCCTTCTGTTTGCAGCCTGGCCACCCTGATAGCCCATCCTTGCGGCCTTCTTTGCTCAGAGCAATTTTCTATTCTGATTTGCTGGTTTTGTTGTGGAAAAAGCAAGGGATTGTGGAATAAGTGACTGATTTTTAAAAATGTTTGAGAACTCCCTCTGGGAGGCAGGGCACACAATTCAGGTATGGAATTGTTCAAGGTTATCTTAGCAGAGTGGAACTGAAACTTTACCTGCAAATATTCCAAATGGGGCTGTCATGGCAGGGGTCCCTGATTTGCTTTTGCAATTATTCTGGTAAATCAACGTATGAGTACAAATTATCCAGGCAAGGGAAGTTAATACCAACCCCTTATCATTTCATCAAAGGTTCTAGATCCAAGATTTGAAAGAATATCAAATTGTTCAGAAACCAGTACCAATTGGTGTGTATGAGTGATAATGAGGCAAGTCATGTTAATCATTTAAGGAGGAAACCCAGTAATTGTTAAGGTAGGTAAGTTATCATTTGATCTAAACCTTTAATTCATTTTTTAATTCCACAAGCATTTGCTGAGCTCCTCAATGCACAAGGCCCCAGGGTGAGATGAATAAGACAGAGTGCCTGGTGTAAGACATACACAAGAAACCCCACTCCTTTCACTTACATTCTCAAGATAATTGTTTAATTTTCTCAGAGATGTGTTATCTATGTAGATAGATACAGTCTGTGAGTAACTAGAGAAAGGGACCAAATAATCTTGGCATATTCTGCTCCAAGGGAGTCATGGAAACCAGTATAACAAAGAAGTCAAGAGGCTGATGTAAAGAACGCCTCGGTGTAAACACTGAGCTCTGCCACTTACAAGCTGTGGGTTTATGTGCAAGTTAATTATCTTTGTCTATTAAAGAAAAACACATCTAGTGTTATATACTGTCTAATGTAAAAATTATCTCACACTGTGCCATTCACATAGTAAATGTTCAGTAATAGTGAAAACCTCAGGATTATAAATCAATGATGAGAAATTAATACAGTAGGAGCTCAGTTCACACAAACATAAACCCCCAAACAGCCCTTGCATTGTATGAGACTCCCACAAAAGGAGTTAGAGAAGGTCTCATCATTGGAGTGACTACCATGGACCAGCCATTTTATTCACTTTATTTCATTGAGTCATCACAATGGTCCTGCGAAGTGGATATTGTCACCATTATGCAAATGAGGAGACCAAGGCTAAGAACATGACCTGATGACGGTCACACAGCAAGCAAGACAGGAGTCCAGCTTTATGAGACTCCCTCCAATGTGAGTGCATCCTCCTCTGGGCCATTGACTCTCAACATTTGGTCTCCAATGATCAGTATCAGCATCACCTGGAAACTTGTGAGAAAAGCACATTCTCAGCCACTCCCCAAACTCACTGAGTCAGACACTATGGAAGTGGGGCCCAGCCATCTGTTCCAGGTAACCCTGATGTTCCCTCAAGTTTGAGAACCACTGCACTCTGCACTATGCGTTCCCTCTTCAATTAGGATCCAACTTCCTTATTCTATATTTAACAAAGAGCATGGAAGAAAGCCCTAGGCTCTAAAATTGAGTTTACACCAACTCCTCAGCAAGGATGAGTCAAGTAATCTTAAACAAGCGACCTTTTGCCTGATTCCAGCCTACATGGCACATGGGGAAGAAAAGTGTAAATTAATGACAGGAGCCATGTTTCATAGTCTTAAGCCTCTTGAGCGTCGGTGCTTGGAGAGCACTAAAGCTCTCCTTCTTGCTGTTGTCACAAATTATGGTGCCACTCCCCCCTCCCACCCATGCCACTTGGTCTTGGGCACCATGATCTGTTTATCAAGCTCCTATAATGTGCCCAACACTGAGAGAACAGGGGAAAGAACCAGCAAAGTCTCCATCAAGGAGCATATGATCGGATTTCTCCCAGCGGTGGACACCATTGACCTTTCTTAGAATTCCTGAACACCCAAATCAGGTGGACAAATTAGGGGTTCCTACTCCTTCATCTACATTTAGTATAGGAATAACTATAACTCCTAAGCAAAGATGTTATTATGAGAAACAAGACAATTTACTCAACCCCCTCCCCCCTGGGCCATACACAGCCTATCCACCCAAGGGAGTGTAGCTGACCAAATGAGCAAAGAAGCCAGTCAAGCACGGAGAAACAGTTTTCCAAGCAACCATCGTACCAGCAGCCCAAGACCTCATCATCAGACTGGCCATTAAGCTGTGTGCCTCCGCGTGGGTGTGAAGAATCAGGTGGGCCAAGCCAGGACCCACATCTTTCAGTATTTCAGTCCAGTGTTTTCTGAGCTCTCTGGGTAATGATGTGATGCAGGAGTCGTCACAAATCATCAGCCCCACTGGCTAAAGAGCAAACACCCTGAATTTGCTCTTTATTGACTATATAAGAACCATATGGCTTCCCACTGAAAATAAGTGCTCCAGAATAAAAGGACCCTTAATGCATATTCCACCTGCTGCTAGCCAGGTCTTTGAAAGCCATTGCTTCCACTGAACAATTCCAGCGGGCGCTCTCCTTTGTGCTGGCTTTTATGGGCTGTAAGGACGGATACACAAGGTGTAGGTCAGTTTTTTCGGGAATGTAGAAGTCTTGCCCTCTCAACTCAACACATGCTTCTCTTTTCTTCTCCCCTCCTGCCTGGAATTATGGGGCTAGAGGTTGCAAAAGCATCTAATTAAATGCTTTGGGGTAATTCTGTTCTGTGCATAGACTGACTACAACACTGCAATGACTTCATCTGAAAGAGGAGAACCAATACATGGGGGACGAAGGAGTGATGTGTTTATAATATTTATGTTTTCCTGCCCCTTGTCGAACTCATAGGCAATTTCCAGAATAAAATCCTTACATGTTTTTTCCATCAATTGGAGAACTTGAATCACTATTATAGGCAGTGTTTTCCCCGTGTTTAAATTTCCCTCCCACCTCACAATGTGCCTGCTACACGTTTGTGTCGTAAATCCCAGCATAAAATTCCCTGTTGCTTAACTTGCCCATAAATGTGAAGCATGTAGTCATGTTATACGATTCCTGACCTGAACATAAATTTCCTTTAGTCCAGTGGTGCCTTAAGGAGGAGCTAATATGTTCACCTGCTTGTTTTCCAGGCTATAAACCCAGAACAGGTGAAATGAGGAGGAAATTTAAATAAGATCAAAAGGCAGGTTCAAAAGAATAGACAAGCCATCTGGAATGCCTCAGTGCTGCCAATCTCAAATACGAGACCCAGTGGAATTTTAAGTGGAATTTTTAGTTTTCCCTTCTTTCTAACCTCAACTTTTCTTTGGGAGGAAGCTCATTGTCCCAGAGTTTGGGTCAGACACTAGCAAGTGAAAAAAATATTAATTTCTCCTAAACCCATTGTTGACAGCCTCCCTGGTCATCTTCACTCCCCAGACCTCCGCTCTTGTTGTGTCAGTATGTGTGTAGCTTTCTCTAGCATTTTACCTTGCAGAATGATTTTGGGGAGTTTGGAGGTTACTTGCTGATTTAGTAGGGGCCAGTTTTACTTTGGATTTCAAATAACTCTACAGATGACCACACTATATTGCTGAAAAGAATTTGCTGAATGAGAAACGACTGTGCTGAGTATAAACTGGTACAGCCTTCAATACAAGTTGGCCATATGTATCAAAATCCTTAAAACTGTGAACACTATTTGACCCAGGAATTCTACTTCTGTGAATTCACCCTAAAGAAATCATCGTGCAAAGGCAAGAAGATGCATGAACAAGGACGTTCGCACGCAGCTCAGGGAAAGCGGGAAACAACCTAAGTGTTCAACAATGAGATTAAATAAATTCTGATGTATTGACCATTAGGAATATTATACAGTCTTTAAAATAATGATGAGATCAAAGGTTTTGACAAGGAAGAATGTCTGCTTATATGAAGTGAAAAAGCAAGTTACAAAACAATGTGTGTAGCTATTATCCCTCTAAAAGTATATGAATATATACATATATATACATAATGTATAAAGTTTCTCTTATGAAATTCTTTTTAACAGAGCACACATACTGAAGTTCAATCAGTACACATTAAGAAACTGTCATGCTAAAATACCATTATGTTTTTTCCTCCAATTATAGTGAAATAAAATCATCAAGTATTTCCCATGAATATTTGGGCCTTTAAAATCTCTTCCATGTTGGACTTATTATGCTCATGCTATTTTGGGTCAATTTGACATATATCCATCTTTCATTTTGATATGTTTTTCATTGAAAAAACAAGTTTTATTCATGGGAGTTGTTAGGAACCCGGACATAAATAAGACACACATCAAGGACAGCTCTTTCCACAGTGTCAGAAAATATTTCATTGCCATGGCTTCTCTTGATTGGAGGCCAAAGCCTGAACTGGAATTGAATACAAAAGGGAAAAAAAAGCCTCACAAGTAAGTTTCTCTAAAACAGATTTAGTATGTATTTCTATGAAAGAGCTTTACACACATTTCCATTCTAATTAAAAACATAATTGGTAACATACGTCTTTATGCTGTGACTATTTTGGTACAGGAAACTCAAAGGCTAGCAATTTCAAACATCTCTAAGAAGGCTTATTATTCACTTTGAGGAGAAAACAAAAATTCTAAAACAACAACAAAAGCAATTTGCGATATTAATTTTTGACGGCTAAATCTCCGACTTAGTGGCTTAATATAAATGATGCTATAAGCTGGAAATCAAAGACAAGACTCTTACTGTAACCACTACTGAAATCCTGGCTGCCTCATAGAATCACTACCCCACCAGTGATGCTGATTTCCTCTGTCTGGGTGAGACCTGGTCAGCACGATGTTTTAAAAGCTTCCTAGAGACTCTAATATGTAACCATCATTTAGAAGACCTGCACATTATAATCGATATTCCTCATTTAGCAATTATTCTGGAAACTGAAATGAATGAAATGTTATAGCTTGAAAGGGACTTAGAACATCATCTAATCCAACCCTGATTTTGCAGAGGGGGACCCTGAAGTCCAGCAACCTCCTTGTATTGGCTTCATTATTTTCTTATTTTGGTGACATCGACAGATGGTGAAACCAGCTTTTCTTAGGGGATTTCCTTCATCCTTGATCACATTTACTCAGTTCGCAACCATTTTGTTTTTCTCATAGGCCCAAAATTCTACAGCCACCACCTCCCTCTTCATAGAGTGGGATTTTAAGTTTTTAATGAGGGTTAAGACAAAGGCAACCATTTGTTGAATGCTTTTGCTACACCAGACATTACCTCATATCACCATAACTCTATAATGTAGATATTATTCTATTTCCGCTTTATAAATAAGGAAACTGAGACTCAAAGGGATTAAATAATTTGCCCAAGGTTGAGCAACTAGAAATGGTGGGACTGGGATATGAACCCAGCTCTCCTCAACTCCAAATCTTCAGGAAAGAATGATACAGAAGCTCTACCTTGAATAAACCCGCAATCCAGAATCCTGACTTTTTACTCACTGAGAGATGAGATCTCAGATGAGCCTATTCAAATACCTCCATTTCCTTATGTGCTGCAAAGATAGCAGGAGGGGGGGAAATAGCAATTCAATGGGGAAAATGAGAAAACTAAATCTCTTGAGAACAGAGGTAGAGTCTTTGCTGAACAAATACCACAAGCAAACTACATGGACCTTTACTTGTAGGACAAAATTAGTCAGGGGCACTCAGCGTTCACAAGAAGATCCCTTGCCACAATCCCCTACAGGCCACTCAAGCACGGCTAGAATGGATTTTCTTTGAAAGGTGCTTTTCTGGCTGTCACCAAAACGTCAGTTCCTTCAGATAGAGTCTGTGTCTCCCAGGGCTTAGTCCATTCCCCAGATCAGGGAGTGCACTCAATGCGGGTGTGGAAGGAATACACAAATAAATGGTAAATGTGCACTCCTTCCACATACATGCATGGAACAAAGCATATAAATGTATTAGAATAGAGAAAATGTATTATAATTTTCACAGCTAGGATAAGAATGTATCTTAGAAAGGGGAATAGGGGGATGTTTTGGTCTGAAAAATCATTTTAATAAAGACTGGAAGTACACAAGGAGACACTTTCCTCTCTCCACATTTCATGCCTCTCCCCTGGCACAATAAACTGAATGTTTATATCCCGTCCACCCCCCCTCCCCAAAATTCATATGTTGAAACTCAATCCCCAGTGTGATGGTATTTGGAAATGGGGCCTTTGGAAGGTGACCAGGTCATGAGAGTGGAGCCCTCATGACACAGATTAGTGCCCTTAAAAAATTGACCTCGGAGAGCTCCCTTGTTCCTTCCTCCACATGAGGACACAGTGATAAGACTGCTATCCACGAACCAGGAAGCTCATCTTCACCAGACAGTGAATCTGCTGGAGCCTTGATCTTGGACTTACCAGCCCTCAAAACTGTGAGAAATAAATTTCTGTTGTTTATAAGCCACCCAGTGTATGGTATTTTGTTATAGCAGCCGAACTGGACTAAGACATTTAGTTAGGTCCTATATGCTGGCTAGGACAAAAGTTTCAGGAAGGAGGATTAGATTATTCTGTGTCAAAGAGGAGTGCATTTTTGAAGTTTCACAGGCAATCCAGGAAAAAGGAGGAAGGAGGAGATGAGAGAAATAAGTCAGGGAGATGATGAAAGTCTACATACTATGCAACTTGGTAACTCCTACTGACACTCTAAAATTAAAAAGGAAAAAAAAGAACGAAACTCATGAGTTCTTAATGTAAGTAATTTGAACATGTTGTAGATTTAAAGACAAGGCCAAGTTTCACGTTGGAGTGGCCGCAGAGTGACATGGAGCTAGCTCATTAGGACAAAAAAGCAAAAAGCAGTGATTTCATCAGCTTCCCGCAACTCCTCAAAAGGTCTTATCTGTAAAGCAGAGCACCCAATAAACTGCTGACTTGTTGCACCGACAACGTCAACACTCAGAAGGTTACCTAAAGAACAATGGAGCCTGCTGAAATGAACCAATAGATGTGGCTGCAGTTAAATGCACTAGTACGAATGTTAGGGTATAGCCTACGTTCTAGGTCAAACACACTCAAATCTGGCAATTCAAATGCACCCTGTACTATCCTGTGCAGGGGGCCGCCCAGCACCCAGAGCCAGATCTCCATTTCCTAAGTGTCTGTGATGTCCACAACGGCCTTGGCTGCCACGTGGGATACAACAGTCCAAGGCCTTCTGCACAGGGGGCCACTGGCTGTGGAGGAGGAGAGGAAGAGCAGGACGGCTCAGACATGTCCTACTACGCAGGACAGATTGAGGGCTGGGGAGGGACCTGCACACATGTGAAAATGAAAACGACAGAGGCAGGGCTCGGGGAGGCGGTCGTTGGGAGGTGAACTGTATCAGGAATAGTCGAAGGAGCTGGAAGTGTTTGGCCAGAAAAGATGTGAGCATAAGAAGGGTGTAGAGTATGAGGGGAGAGATAGACACTCGTTTCATATTTTTAAAAGGTATCCCATAAAGACAAAAATTGAATGTGATCTGTGTGACGCTAGATACAGGCCAACCTAAGACTCATGAGCAAAAAGTTTCAGCAAGACAGGATTCATATGTATAGAAGCCTCTAGCATTGTGGCTTCCAATGGGGACAATCCTGCCCCCTAGGGAACACTTTAAAAATTTATAGGGGCTTTGCAGACTTCTAATACAGTCACACCCGAGTGTTTACAAGTCAAAATCCCCATATTTATTTTAAGTTTCCTGTTACTTCTCCTATATATTACAGTTAAGACAACATATTCATTTTTTTAAATCTAGTGTGTTAGTTAGATTACCTGTGGATTTCACTTTAGACTAGGAAAGACGTTGTCACCAAATCCAGGTTATGAAAAATGGGGCATTGAATTTGCTCTCGGTGTGAACTACTGCTCCAGCAGAAAGGTGAGAACCTGAAAGATGAGGCCACATTGTCCCAGTAGACATTTTTGTGGGGTTCCTTCAGTATGCTTCAAATTTTTGAATTAGTTGCTGACATTGGAACCTTGGGAGCTACGGAAACATCCGGCAGCCCTGGGCTGGCTGCACGGCTCCCCGACATAAACCATCCTGCTTCACTAAACACTTTCATCAGAGATCGGACCTGAGCGTGTCCCCTGCTCTCCCATCCCAGGCCAGATCTCAATACATCAGCATCGTGCTCATCAGGGGCTGGCATGGCTCCCTGTCTGGGACCAGGTGTTGGAGACCATGGGGGGCCGCTCCACAGTGTAGAGAAGACTGGCAGCCACCTGCTTAGGACCGAGTCTGCAGGTTTTCAGGGTCGTGGCTCCTTGGGGGAAAGGCGATTCACTCTCTCCCCAGAAAAACGCACCGCCACACGACATGTTGGTTATCGTCTCCATAGTTGTAGGACCCCTTATATCGTATCATTCAACTCAAACTGCATTCAAAACTAAGATTCCAACTCTAATCATGTAGAGCCCAGCTGGCTTGTCAAACCACACTTCTCATCCCAGTTCTAACTTGGGCGATTTTTACCATCAGTACCCAGATAATTTTCTGATGGACTCCCCGTAAGGGATAATGACATTCAGTGTGCTACACCTGGGGTCTGTCAGGCAGCTACTGAACTCTGGGGAAATTACCGACTACGTATTAATAACATCTACAATCTGCCATTCTCAGAAACGGCGTGCTTTCCAGAGGTCTCCAACCGGACCACAACCAATAAATAAAATCAACTGTAAGACCAGATGCCCTCCGTCTCCAGTGACTCCGTAGGCTATAATTAAATAACAAAGACAGAGATATCAACTATGTCTGACAGAGGGCTTAAAGAAATGAAATGTGGCAGCATTTATTTTCTAGAGAACAGACGCCTTGAATCTAGTGGCTGATCATATTAATATATCATTTTTATGTCTCTCTTGCAAATGATCCCCAGCCCTTTACTACATTGCCACATTCTCGAACTTCTTCAAGAGTCATGCGTCAAAAATTATTTTTAAATATACATTCTTATAAAAACCTATTTCTCCTCAGCAAGAGGAGAGGGTTAAAAATACCCACCATCAGAAAAAAGAATTACCAACAAGCCTTTAATTTGGCACATAATCCTTCCTGTGATTTAAACTCATCAAACCACAGCCGTCTCTGGATAAATTTAGAATCAGACATAACAAAAACAAGATATATAGAAGACTACTGGTGACAATCTTCAGGGATGATAAAAAAATAATGTAATAATAAATGTATATAGAAACTGTGCTGAAAAAGCGGTGCAACTCTAGATATACCTAGGGCAATATATTAACACAAATAGTGGAAAAAGTTATAGCATAAAAGTGGAATAATATTTTCTTAAAAGTAGGCTGTGTTTTCACAAAGCACCTTTCATCAAGCAATCTTACAACTTCAGAAAGCACGGGATAGAGAATGAGAAATATTCCCCAAATCCAATAAAGCTCAGTTGTGCCATTGAAAATAATTGCCAAGAAATGGGACATTCTGAGACAGGATTTTGGATTAACCTACTTTGTTATTATATCACTATTTAGAAATGGAAAACTCAATTATGCCACTGAATGGCCTGACTGTTTGTGATTTACTAAAAGGCTTTGAAAGAATAAATGAAAACTTTCCTCTCAGATCCACTCTCACTCAGATATGGAGCTTTCTCTTCTTGGCACTCAGATACATGTCCTTCAGACACAAATTACTCTGCCCAGAAATGCCTGTGTATTTGGACATGGCACAGAATTATAGCTTTTCCTTTAAACTTAGCACAATCATGATTTTTGTACAGTGATAAGAATTCCCAGAAATAGGTCTCAGGGAGAATTCATATTTTTGTTGTTGACTTAAATTGCACACATTTTGTGTTTTTCAAAAGCCAAACCCTCATTCACCTGTAAGTATGCTAGAAAGTAGAGCAATATACCAATGAAATCATGCCCCACCTCCTGGTTGATACCAACTAGTGTATATTCAAAAATAATACAATAAAAAGCCCTTTAGACTTGAGCAAATTAAGTGCTAAGAGATGCAGAGAAATAGGAAAGGATCAAGACCAGTCAACTATCTCTGTTCCCCAGTCAGGTTGTGAAAAGAGCTGATTAAGGTAAGTTTTAATCTTCCTTCTGGAATTAAAATTTAAACATTCCTTCTAGTCGTGTAGGTTTCTTTTGACAGAGTTATGAATTTAACCAAGATCCAGGTCCCCTATGGGTATAGTGGCACCAGGATCAAGTTCTTCTGTATCAAAAACACCACCTAAGTATCCGCAGCAAAACCTCTCAGGCCAGTAGAAAGCACAAGGCACCCACCACCTAAACCCTACGTCCTCCTGTGTCGGCCTATCCCTGGGGTAGGACAAGTTGGGCAGTGACTCTGGACCCCGCATTTAAAGGGTAGGTAGACAGGAAGGCTTAGCATACTGCACTATATCCATATCCTCTTTTCTGAACACCATTAACATCTATTTCAAATTTTCAGTCCCAGGGGGGCTTAGAAAAGTGCTGACAGAGTGGACTCCTTTCTAGTGATGTTGTCTACAGTGGACCCTACGCAGGTTTTGTTACCCCGGGCCCAGGACCCTCCTACAAGGTGCCACCCTGCTTTAGTCCACATTCCAGTGGTGGCACCGCCAGGATCCCGGGAACCCGGAAGGAGGCCGTGGAGGCCATGCAGTAGCAGGTGGAATCTTTCCACCTCCAGAAATGAGTCTTGTGGGTCCCCAAGAGGGAAGGAAACTCCAGAAAGACACAAAATATTGGTAAATATTTTGCCTTTCATGTGAAGCAGTTTTAAGGTGTCCTCCGAGATTTTACCTCTGAATATATTTCTCAGCCTAATATCAAACAAATTGATGCCTCAAGCCCCCTTTTGGGTTCATTATACATGTAGCTGTATTCTGTTGAGAGAGTCACCCTGTCCTTCAGTAGAATTCATTGGTGCCAACTCTCAGTGAGCAACTGGATATACATCCAGGGATGAGAATGTTAGAGAAAAATCTGCTCCATGCCTTCCTCCTTCTCCCTTAGCTCTAGGCACTGAAGTTGTGTCTCTACATTGCAGGATGATGTCTTGGATTTTTCTTTCAGAAACAACGCGAAATAAACTTTGAAGGTCAATGTAATATCTTGAGAAGAACAAGAAAAAGAGACAGAATCCCAGCAGTGCCGGAACAGCTGAAGGGCACATGAACCTCCCGGTCAGTATTGCCCGGGAGCTAAAAGAAACCATAATAGGACTTAGTCTCTTTTCATCTTCAAAGTCATTCACAAGCTCTAAATCATTCATCCTCACCACACTACTGTAATCATGCAATTTGGCAGAAGCAATAGACCTTTCATCTCTAGATCTCAAAGCACTCTGTAAATGCCAATTAATCCTTACAATTGCCCCGTGAGGCGATGGAATATCAATTAACCTACTCAGTACACAGAGAGGTTAAGGAACTTGATCCAACCCACACAGCAAATTGGCAACAAGAGTAAGTTGAGAACTTGGTCTGGAAGTTCTATTCTTGGGCTTGGACATCTGAGGCTGAAAGCCAAACCTGTATGTAAAGCCTCCATATGCTAGCTGGCCCATAGTAGGTGCTTAGGTAATAATTTCTGAAGAAGTAAAGAAGTCAGATATTCAGATTTCCAATTGCCTGCCCAACGTGTCTGAATTCTGCTAATATTCCCAACTCAGGTTCCAATTGCTTCTTCAAACTGGCTTCAACTCTTGGGGTTCTATTCATTCGTTCTCCAACCAGACCACCCACTATAGTAGAGGTCCTTTTCTAAGCTTTAGAGATAGAGTGGTGAATAAAACAGGCAGTGCCCTTCTCTTAAGGAATTTACATCCAGAGGAAATGAAGCAGATAATAATCAAGAAGACAAATAATGTTAGATGGTAAGAAGATGATGTGACAGTAAATAGAAGCCAACCACTGGAGACCAAAGGGTCATCCAGTTGTCACTGCAGGCGTAAGGCCAGAAGTCAGGGGCAGGTGCCCGGGGCACTAGGCATTTTGTAATATTCTAGCAACTTAGAGAAAAATTCTCATTTGCTTCTATTCTCCTACAATTGACAGCAAAACTGGTAAGTCAAAAAGAAGCCCGACCATAAATTATTTCATTGTTTTGTACACCTGAAACTAAAAAAAAAAAAGAAGCCCATCATTTTTCTTCAGGGACAATGAGAAAGAGGCAAGCTGATGGTATTGAATTTTAAGAAGTCCAGGAATTGAGTGGGTGGTGGCAGGTTCTGTGCCTAGGGTAGGGGATAAAGCTGGTCCCCAGAAGCTGCCTGCTTCTGAGTCCCCAAGGCACAGCATTAAAAAGACTCACTCGTCCCAACAAAAGCTACACACTCATTTATTCCCTTATCCATTCATCTGCTTTATAATTATTGAATATCTATTATGTATCATGTTCCAGGCTCCTCTCTGCCCTCGGTGACCCCAGCAAGAGCCAGATCAGCAACTCATCTCTCTACTCTTTTTTTTTTTTTTTGACATACAACTTTTTTATTAGTAGTATGAAATTATTTTTGACTCAGCAACAGTGAAAGAGGGGTCAAACACATATAAACAATTGATAGTTTTTAAAGTGATCTACAGTCATCCCCCCTTATCTGCAGGGGATCCATTCCAAGACCCCCAGTGCGTGCCTGAAACCACAGATAGTACTGAACCCTGTATATACTATATGTTTTTTCCTATATATACATACTTAGGATAAAGTTTAATTTATAAATTAGGCACAGTAAGAGATTGACAATAACTATTAATAAACTAGAGCAATTATAGCAATATGCTGTCATAAAAGTTATGTGACTGTGGTCTCTCTCTCAAAATATCTCCTTGTATTGTACTCACCCTTCTTCTTGTGATGATGGGAGATGACACAATGCCTTGCTGAGTGAAGAACTTGCACCTTTTCACTTGAAGGAAGTACTTTACGGCTTCTCTTTGGCGTATCCGAATTGCCAGCATCACTACTCTTGCACTTTGGAGCCATTTTTAAGCAAAATAAGGACAAGTTGAACTTGAGACAAATGAAAACACAGTCACAGTGGAGTCCACGAGCACTGCAGACTTCTAGGTGTCATTAGGACACCGCAATAATCAACTGGAAAACGGAGACGCTCTCCGCCCAGTGACTACGCGGGGCCAGAGCGGCTACAAAGGGATGATTCACATCCGGGGCAGGACGGAGCAGGGCCTCGCGAGACTTCCTCACGCTACTCGGAACAGCGTGCAATTTAAAACTTATGAATTGTTTATTTCTGGAGTTTTCCGTTTAATATTTTCAGATTCAACTGACGACAGGTAACTGAAATCATGGAAAGCAAAATGCATGGATAAGGGGGACAGGTGTACAGTACTCAGCACCAACTGTAGCTTATTATCCATTTAACAAATAGACTTTAGTTTTTTTAGAGCAGTTTTAGGTTTTCAGAAAAACTGATCAGAAAGTACAGTTACCACATACTGGTTCCCTTCCCCCCACACTCTACTATTGGGTCCTCCTGGAAATGCGCCTGTCTGCGTCTGTGAAGGAGTTAGTAAGACCACTGAGAGCATTAGCCTCGGGCTCTTGTGAGCCCTCAAACTGCACAGAAACAAAAGTTAGAAGAACTCAGGTTACAGAAAATCTAGCTCCCTCCTTTCTGCCTCAGACGTTAGAGCCAGTGGCGTCCAAATAAAATTCCATTCGTGTTTCCCGGACCTACAATGACATTATTACAGGAGCACATTTCAACATCCCTCTTGGGGCTCATCATAAACCATTTATCCCCCACCCTGAGTTTGATTTAGTGGGACTGAAGAGGAGGGGGGGACTGACCCTCAGAGTTGGCTATCCTGGAAACAGGCCCCACAATATCTAGAGGTCTGCACTGCTGGTGGACCCCACTTTGAAAGTGTTTTAATTTTCCTCAAGGCACATAAGATCACCCCAAGGCCCTTGAGCCTTGGTTTGGGAAGGCAGCTTTGTAAAGAGGAATCTGTACTCATGCGTTCTCTATCTTCTAATTGCGTCTCTAGGTCGTTGTAGCCCCGTCTCTGAACACAGCTCAGTGGGCTTAAATTCTCCTCATGAGCTGGAACTATGATGTAGCCAAAGGCAGCAAAGATTTTCCTTACGGACATACACAGAGTGTTCACCTCCTTTTCCTTGTCTTGTATCATGGAAATACCAATGTAGAGTAAGCCCAAAAGTAGACAGTAAAAGAGAATTTAAAGGCTGTGATGACTCTCATATTAAATACCTGTTCCCTATAAGTGAGGGTTCACTTAACCGGCCTTTCTAAGATATGAGACCTTTAAGAAAATTGGAAACCACTGGGGAAACCCCAGTAATGCATTCACAGATCAACTGAAAATGCTGAGGGGTCCTTCCGTAGATAGCATTTAATCCAGTTTCCTGAGGAATTTGTTGATGAAGAAATTGAGGCCTAGAAGAGTGAAGGGGCCCGGCCTGCATTAGATTAATACACTCAGGATGAGCCAGATCCCTGAATGCCCAGATTATCCCAAGGCGATGAGCTACGTTCATTGCGTATAGATAGTGGTCTCTACACATATACTTAAAATTTGAGTTCACCTTAATCAGCTGCAGACTGAAAATGAAAAGGGATCCTTTGGTCAGCCAGATAGGTTCATGTTCTAAGCCCCAGAACTAAGCTGGAGAGCAGAAATTGGCACAGCCAGACCTGGGACACTGCATGTGGCCGTGCAAACAAAATCCTCAGTTGCCTACATGTGCCTGAGGTAAGACACAGTCCTCATCTTTTCTAGAGAGCCTCAGGGCATCCTGTTGAGGCAAAAATAAAGCCCCAATCACAAGAGCAACTGAAATTTTCTTCAGTGTGTGTTCTCTGGACCGAAAGCGAAGTTTCCTCATACTGTTCCCCCTCCTACTGAATTTAAATTATGATGATGGCTATAATTTGTTAGGTGCCAGGGTCTGGACCAGGTACTTTTCTCACATCCAAAAACTGTCCCCATTTTTCTGATGAGAAAACTGAGACTCAGCTAGGTTAATCCATGAGTCCCCCTCCAAAACCTGCCTCTTCCCTCCTAGCTACCTTTTAGTCAACCAGAAGTGTGCGCTGCGGTGTGTTCTTTCCAGCGTGGAGCAGGAGCTGCCAGGAACCTGTGGGATGGCAGGTGGAAGCTGAGTCAAGTGCACCGGGTATGTTTCTGCCCCAGAGGGTGGAGGAGAGGTGACAATGCTTGTGTAATCGAGGCTTACATGATAGTACACCAGGATGGCCAGTCACAGCCGGAGCATTAGCTCCAGCTCCAAGGTTCAGTATTAGATATTTTATACAAGCAATTTCACCCCTCCTTATGATAGTCTCAGATGGGGCATTGTCCTATCTCCTTCTCTGAAAAACCTCTTCTGCCACTGCCATTCCAGGGAAGCAGCCGGCTCCTGCTGATTCTGTGTTCATTATACAGAAGTTGTCCTCTTCACAATTTCTTCGCTTGGTGGTGGCAGAGTGCGTAACGTCTTCACAGCCGTGATAACCCAGGGCGCACTTCAGCTGCCCCTGTTAGTGCGTTGGCTAGAATCTTCCACAGGGGGCTGCAAACCCACTCCTGTCACACATATGTTGTGCTAGATGAGTGAAAGGATGCTGGTGTTTGAGACGAGTTGGTGTCTACAGTTGGACAGGACAAGGGATTTCACATCAATGATTCTCTAAGACTCACACATCCGTGATGGCCTCTAGGCTCCAGGTCACAGTCAGCTGACTTTTGAACCCTAATCATCCTGGCTTCCCCCTCACACTTAACTGCTTCCTGATGCTGCTTCCTGTTTCTAGGCCTTCCTCCTTGCAGGTATCGCAGTGACTGTACCACATCTGCCCGCCCATCTGACCCACCGCTGCCTGCCCTGATGTTCATTATAGCCCAGTCTTTCTCAAACTTGAGAAATATACAGAAGAAATGGGAGGTGGGGGTGAACTTCTACTCCACTTTAAGAGAAAGGCGAAAGCTGTCCCTTTCTGTGATCACCAGTTATGAACCTAAAAGCAAACCTAGGCACTAAAATTAAATGGCAGTACTTGGTTATCAGCTGATTCCAGATAGGGTCCAAAATCAGATTCGATTGGTTGTTGTTGTTTTATATGGAAACGTCAAATATATTCAATATTAAAATAATAACAAAAAATAAAATAATTAAAACCTCTCTCACTGAACTCACATATCTCCTGAGAATACATGGCCAGCAGCTTACGAGATACCTTTAGAGATGAGATCACTTTCCCTTTCTCACAGATGGGCGCAGGTGGAACCCATGGACTTTGAGACAGGCGTTGCTACGTGTCCACAGAAAAAACGAGGGGATATTACATCTCACATTCTTTGAGTGATGACTTTGTACAAGAATGGTTAAGCATGTTGTATGTTTTATTTAGTTAACCTGAAACTTGTGTGAGCTGGGTACTGCTCTTATCTCCGCTTTTACTAATGAGGCCGCTGAGACTTCGAGAGGTCAAACCGTTTAACTGTGGTCACACAGTAGGCAGAGAAGCCCTTGTCTACGGTCAAGTTACAAAGAACGTCTCTCTCTCTCTCTCTCTCTCTCTCTCTCTCTCTCTCTCTCACACACACACACACACACACACACCCCTAATGAAAGATGGCAGCGTCATCTGCCTTTGTCCTTCCTGCTTTCTATTGCCACCTCTGGTTGCCAACGGCACTGATTCTGGATATCACACAAAGAGCCAGCTTTGGTGTTACTCACAGCACCAGTGCCAGCACAGAGCACGCGATAACTGCTTATTAGATACTTGTCGGCTTGTCACGGAGGGGCACAATGCTTTCAACAATGGGCGTGTGTGTATGTGTGTGTGTGTGTTATTGTTCGTTTCAATGATCCTCGTTGTTCTCGTCCCCATTTTATGATAATTGAGTACTGGCTGGAACAAATCCAAGCAAATTAACTTTCTATTATTGACAGCAGAACAAGGAGACCAAAATCAGGACCATATGCCCCAAACAGGCCCTCACATGCGTGCTCCACCTCCCCTGGGACCTGCTTGTCTGTGTGAATTCTTGAAGAGACAAAGCCCCAACATTTCTGTGATTGGGGTAAACGTTGGGATGAAAATTAGGAAGCCTGACTGGTGAGAGATATCCTCTCACGTTTGGGGCAGGTGGGCTCTGAGCCTGACCCTTCAGCTCTTTCCCGGCTTCCTTCACGATTTCAAACAGGCATTGAAGGACACCCAGGGTATCTCAATTGTCTTCCTGAACAATAGCCTCAGCACCCCACCTCGATCCCTAAGACAGCAGGCGGAGAGCCTTGATTGAAGAAGCATGTGTTCAGACATGATTAAACTTGCTAACTTAAAGAGGCATTAAAGGCAGGAAATGAAAAAAAGATGAGCCATATTATTTTACCTTCGGGACCCCAGATAGTATATTTCTAAGGTCACCATGAGGTAACAACATGGAAGGGCTCCAAAGTTTGGCATGATCTAACCTGCGAGCCTGTTTGCTTGTTTTCTGGTCTAGAATCCTCTGCTTTGGGGGGCTGAGTGCTGTGTGGTGCTAAATGTTTCCAGTCAGAGAACTTCTAACCTCTCTTTAAAGACACTCTGAATAAATTATTGAGTCCGACTCTTCTCTTTCAGTTCACCTCACTGCCATTGCTTTATGTTTTTGGGTACCACGCTAAATAAGTCCTCACTTGGGTGGGTTACACCTTTCAAATATTTGCTATCTGTTATCATGTTCCCTGCAGTCATTTCTGGGTCTCGGCTCTGTGTTTTTGGTTTCTTTAATCTCTCCTCATAAATCAGTCCCTCCCTTCCCTTCATCATTTTTATTGCTTTTCTCTGAACTCTCTCCAATTTGTCTACATATCTCTACTGCCGGGTGTCTAAATATAATTTGCTGGACTAAAAGCTGTATTTGGAGGGACCTCACCAATTAATCTCCTGTCCATTCAAAGGGCCTTGGATATAGTTCTAAATACACTGACCTGTTTACCCCATTATAGCATAATGAATATCCTCTAGAACAACATGATAATGTTGTCATGAGGCTGCATGTCGCAAGCCTTCCTTAAAGGAGAACTTATTTTTCTTTGGGGTCCTTTGGTACACAGCAGTTAGGCCAACTTGGAGGGATCCATCTCACACCTCAGTACATTTTCTAATGAATGGTGTTAAAGACAGAACCCAGGATATTTTGCAACAGTCACCCCCACTTGTGGAGGAAGGTTATTTCTAAGTTGGCCATTTAGGTAGTTTCTTCTCTAAGAAACGGTGCTGTTTGTGACTAAGGCCTGACACCAGTCCACAAAATATACCTAAACAAGTTTTGAAACATTCATAAACCTCAACGTGGGAGAGAGAGAGAGAGAGAGAGAGAGAGAGAGAGAGAGAGAGAGAGAGGTGAAAGGGGAACCTCACTCACTGGGAATGTTTGTGCAAAATGACACAATCTTTCTGTAGGGTAAATTGGTAATATGTAACCAAAATCTTCATAAAGTGCATGCCCTTTGACCAACGGGTAACTGCTGCGGTTACTTCTAGGAAGTTATCCTAAAAAAATAACTGAAAAGGGGACAAAGATGTATGTACAAGGATACTTAGCCCAGTATTATTTATAGTAGTGGGAAAATATTGGAATAACCTAAAATCCTAACATAGGGTGATTGTTTAAACAAGTAACGGTCCAGCTCTATATTTTTCACACAGAAAGATGCTATGGCACATTGAGCCAAAAGAATACCTTAAAAAGGAGTCATAGTGTGATCCCATTTTTATTTATAGAAAAATCTCTACCTCTATGTTCATATATACCTAGAAAAAGGTCTAGAGCTAAATATACTACAATATTCATAGTGATTGTCTCTAAGTAGCCGGCTGAGGGGTGGTTTGACTCTTGATTTTATTGTCTGATTCCATCTTAAGGAGCCTGGTTACTTGTAAAATTAGCAAAACAATAAAGCACATTTTTTCCTTTACCTTTTTCAATTTAGATCATAACCTAATCAGGGTTTAGTGAGTCTCTACTTTGTGCTAGGGCACAAAAATAAAGGAGGGTCTCTTCCCCTGTCTCAAATAAATGTGTAGCTATGTACAGTGTCATTAGGGCATATGAAATGTGAAAGTCTGGCCACACTGAGGAAGGAACCACGATGGGATCCGAGAGGACTGAGAGAGGCTTTAGAGAGGAGCTAATATTTCAATCAGACCCTGAAAGATACTCAGACATAGTAGGGAGGAGAATTCCAAGTCCAGGGAATAGAATGAGCTAAAGCACCCACAAGCACACAGAGGGCAGCAAATGGTCTCCTCGGCTGGCGTGGCCAGTACAGGGAAACGGCCAGCAGAAAATGAGGCTAGAAAGGTAGGCAGGGGCCACATCAGCAGGGCACCGACTGCCCCACTCAGGACTGTCCACTTGATCTTGAAAGCAGATAGAAGCCATCACTTTTAAGTTGGGGTGACTTGTGAACAGATGTGTATTTTAGGAAGACACCTTCGGGGCAGAGAGGAGACGACTGGAGTAAGGGAAAGGCTGGAAACGAGGCCAGTCTGAAGGCTGTGACTAAAACCTCAGAACATTGAGTGGAAAGGGATGGACCAAAATAAGAGACAGGTTTCCAAAGCCAGAATCAAAAGACTTTGGTGGCTGAACACAGACTTTGAAGGCTGAATGTCCAAGGTTCAAATCTTGGTTTTACCACTTACTGACTGTGTGATCTTGGGCCAGTTACGAAACCTCTCTCTGCCTTAGTTTTCTCATCTGGAAAAGATACATGGGTCACTACTATCCACCTTAAAAGATTGTTGCAAAACTTAAATTGGTAAATATACGTGAAGTGCTTGTAGAACGGTGCCTAGTATAGAGGAAGAGCCAGTGAGGAGCTACTATTAAGCTTTAGCTCTTAACTCGATACTAACTAACATGTACCGAGGCCCCGCTCTGTGCCTGGTGCTAAGCTCTGTGCTTTACACGCATTATCTCTACCCTCGATGGCAAGAGGTTTAAACCTGCTCTCTATAACAGATGAGGAAACGGACTTGGAGACATATGTGATGTGACAAAGGGAAGGCCAGACCTGGTTCTTTCCTCTATCCCTGCTGAGATACATGGGGACTAGGAAGGGAGACGACATGGGGGCTAGTTAGGCAACTAGAGGAACAGTGCTGCTATAGGCCCAAACAAGAAAAAGAAGAGGCTGTCAAGAATTTTAGAGAAAGAAGCGCTCTTCTAAGTGACCTAATTCAACCCACATTTATCATTTTAAATTGTCCAAATCTGGAGCTTTAGCCCTCTCTTCACAACACACTGCCTCCTGAGTATCAAATTTACTTTTTAATTTAGAAAAATTTCCTTCCCAGCATGTTGTTGGTCTGGAACTATCCCTTCAGTATAAATTTTGTTACAAGACTTGAGTATCTCTGGAGGACACAAGTATTTAATTTTGGTGTTTTATTATCAAGGAAGCAGTTAGTCAATCTATGTGAGTAGCATTCCGTTGATTTTGCTCACAATCTATTAAAAGCTAAGAAAATTAGAAAACCAAAACAAACAGTTCATTTGAAATCAGGTTTAAGCAGACCCTCCCTCAGGAAGGAAATGTCCAGCTTAGCGTTAGCAATACCGAGCTCAGCCCTGAGCGAGGTACTGAAACCGCCTCCTGCAATCCCAGGGCCCAGCCCTCTTCCTCGCTCACACCCTCACATATGCCAAGCCTTCATCATCATCCCCATTAAGTTTCTGCCTGTTTACTGAGTGTTGATAAGTTCTCTTCAGTGCTATTGTGAAAGACTGAGTCACATCTGTTGTTCCCACCCACTTTCCAGATTCTTGGCTCTAGGACAGAGAACAGTCAATTGAAGTCCAGATGCCAAGATGCACGCATCATCAGACAGAGGAACAATTCTCTGTTGAGAGATTATTTCTCTCTGCAGGTGACCTGGGAAAGTAAGGCCATTCTTGCTTATAGGCATTCACACCTAACACTTGGGGCTCTGGTTCTTCGGAAGGCTACCACAAGCCCCTTGCTTTCTAAGTCCTGGGTTTACCTGCACAGCACTTTGTTGGCCTGTCTCATCCTTATCAAAGCAAAAACCAAAATTCTGAAGCAGCCCACGAGGATAAGAATAGAGAAACCACTGAAACCCTGGTTGCACTCTCCTCCAAATGTAGATTCAGGGTATGTTGTGTTGTTGTGTTGTTAAACACACACACACACACACACACACACACACACACACACACCCCAAATGGAACCAAACAAATAATCAAGATATGCTGGAAGGGAATTTTTTTGAATTAAAGGAGGACCAATGTCTACAGGTAGAACATGCTCAAGAAGTACCAGGAATCACAACAACGTGAATGTTCTGAATGTCACAGAACTGTACACTTAAAAACAGTTAAAATGCCAGGTGGGTACTAGACTGGTGAGGGGGATCACTTCTTAAATTATACAAATGTCTAACCACTGTGCCGTACTCCTGAAATTAACACTAAATAATATTGAATGTTAACCGTAATTGAAAAATTAAAAAGGGAGGGGAAAGGTGAAGGGGAATCAGAGGTCCAAGTTCCCAGGTATAAAACAAATAAGTCATGAGGATGTAATGTACAGCATAGAGAATATAGTCAATAATATTGTGATAGCGTGGTACAGTGTCAGATGGATGCCAGACTTAGGGTGATCACTTGAGTTATATAAATGTTAAACAACTATGGTGTACACCTGAAACTGATACAATGTTGTATGTTAGCTATATTTTTTAACAAAAATCTTTTTTAAAAACAGTTAACACAACAAAATTTCATATAATGTATGTTTTACCGTAATAATGAAAAAGAAGTGCCAGGAAAAACTGTACATAAAGTTGGATCCCAATTATATAAAATAGATAGATAACAGATACAATTCATCCGAATATACATAGAAAATATACTGAAAAAATATTCTACAATATAAACAGATCTTACCATTAGATGTTGAAATTTATGGTAATTTTGTAAAATTTAATTTCCTATATTTTCCGAATTGTGTACAATGAGCATGTATTCATTTTACAATCAGAAGAATGCAGTAAAAAATATAAATAAATAACCCTGCTTGAATCTGTCCCTTCCTCACTATAGCCCTTAGCAAGAGCCCCTTAGTCATGTTTCACACAGACTATTTCCATAACACTCCCTGACTGGTGAATAAGACCCTCCCCACCACCACCAAACAGAGCAAGGGTTCTGTGGAGGTATCAGGCGGAGGAGATGTGCCACACAATGCTATATAACACGTGCATAGTCATCTCCACCCTATTCCTGGTCCTTACACCTCCCAAGCATCCCGCCCCTGAGCCTTGCCTCGTCCTTCAACTCCACCCATCTCTTCTCTTCCTTCCCTTCAGCTGAGCCCAAGGATATTGCTGATTTATAGGTATGATTGATAAGGATGAGTGTGAGGGTAGGATGGGGTGAGGGATACAGGGCAGTAACACCTCCAGAAGTCTCTATAGGAGAGGATTCAGGTAGGAATCTAGTGAAAATTAGGGGATTTGTGGTATGTATTTATTTGGGATAATTTGGGATGAGGGTGATGGAGATTAAGGGAGTTGCATTAAAATAATGTTTGCCCACCACGCACATTGTTGTTTTTCTTTGATTGTGTATTCATTTGGGGTGATATAAGTTAGGGTTGATGGAAATTATGGGGAGTTCTATTTCCATCAAACCACCCCTGGTTTACCCCACTTTAGCTTCCTGCTTACTCTTCATCACTCGGTCCCTCATCACTGAGTTCAAGCATCACTTTCTTGAGCCTCTTCTCTGACACCCTCATCTCGATCACATACCCTTCTTTTGGACTCAAAGAACACCTCAGGTATACCTTAACCTAAGCACCTACCATACTCCACATTGCCGCTTTGTTTGCTATCCTTATGCTAGACTGCAGCTCCTGTAGAACAAGGAAGGTCTTTCCTCCGGCCTTCTGAGTACCAAGCACTGTGTCTGGCAAGTGGCAAGTGCTCGACAATTTTTTTTAAACACATAATTGCATGAAATGAGCAGAGAAGCATGAAGGCTCTGGGTAACTCTTCTCACGAATGTGAGAGTTTCCAGAGGGGTGATGGTCTTGTAGTCTACAGTCTACACCTCCGCAACCTTGATGATTACACCAGAAGAAACCGGCTTTTTACACACTAGGTTACAGAAAGCGGGCACATGAATCAAACAGTCATCGACTGAATACATGAACTGAAAAATTCATCGAAAACATGGCTCAGTACAAGTTTTGAAACAACACAAAACAAAAATGGCGAACTATTTGACCCTCTAGAGCAGAAGGCAGGTAACAGACAGCAACAACAGCATAGCATCAGGATCTAAGAAAGACCAGTCTGAGATCTGCCCGTCCCTGTTAGGCAATAGCTGTTCCAAGTGAAGATTGTGGAAGCATCTGATCTTCCTCTCTATGGTCCTCTAAAGAGCCCTGTCTTCCTCATGTTCCCACTTCAGAACAGCAGCAAAGCCAGGGCTATTCTAAATCACTTACAACCAAATGTAATTCTGATTGATACAGCTTCCTAAAGGAAATGAACCCTAAACAATGATCAGGGGTTGGCCAACCACAGAAAGATAAACAGCACGAGCCCAGGTATGGGGTTGTGAAACTGGGTGGTGTGTATGTGGGTCCTGAGCTGTTGGGAAGTCCAGGACACACTGCAAGGCAGAGAGACGCAGGATCTGTGGCTGGAAACCATAGGTGGGAACCAAGACCAGGGTAACACTGTATGTCACACAAGGTAGCCTCATTTGTTATTAGGTTGGTGAAAGTAATTGAGGTCTTTGCAATTACTTTTAACCTTTTAAACTGCAATTACTTTTGCACCAACTGAATATCTCATCTACAATGGGAATTTATAAACAGTTTTTAGGGGGTTGATACAGTCAGATTCGCATTTAGAAAGGTCATTCTGGAAGTAGAGAAGGACTGTAGGGGAGAAAGCTGGAGTCAGATAAACGGCTACTGCAATTGTCTAGACATCCATTGCCCTGAAATTTACCTGCACCTTCAAAGCAACACAAATTAAGTCTGCTGCTAGAAGTTACAGATAACAGGATCTTGTGTTGAGTAACTGTGAAGAAGTCATGTAGCCGACTCCAGTCCGTTATTTGAAAGATAGCTTATAAAGAATAGAATGTCTTAAAACTGTCTGGCCCAGCTTGTCCTAAGCCATCAGGCTTGCATCTGACCCATGAAGCCAACACCCCAAAATAATTCATCCCTAGATCTTTGCCTCATTCTTGACATGTGTGCTGAATTTTTTCAACCTCAACCTACCTTGTCCTTGGTTTTAGGGCCTTTGCCTCATTTCCAGGTTGTGGTCCTAGAGTCAGCACACAAAACTCGTGGCCAGTTCTCTGGTACTTCTCTCTGGTCAGCCACTGCCCCATTTCTTTGTTCCCTTAGCAGCAAAACTCTCCAAAGACTTTTCAGTACTAATTGTCCAATACCTTTCCTTCCATTCTATCTCAAATCCACCCACCACATACACTAAAACTGTTTCTGTCAAGATCGCCAAAGGTGAAAAATATAATAATTTTAAAAAAAACTAAATTTAAAAAAATGAAAAGATTGCCAAAGGCGTGCACGTTGCTAAACACAGTGATTAATTTTCAGTTCTCACCTTATTTAACTAACTAGAAGTATTTGACCCACCTCCTTCTTGATAAACTTTCTTTACTTGGCTTCCACGATCCACAACTTTTGATTTTGTCCGACTTGCCTGGTTGCTCCTTCTCAGTCTCCTTTGCTGCTTCCCCCTCTTCTACCTTACTTCTTAAATGTTGTGGGGTATCCCAGACTCGCCCTTTGGTCTTCTCCATCCACACAGCAGTTTCTCAACTTTGGCACTATTGACATTTGGGGCCAGAAAATTCTGGGTGTAGGGGACTATCCTATGCATTGTAGGATATATAGCAGCATCTTTGGCCTCTAACCACTAAACATCAGTAGCAACCCTTCCCCCAACTGTAACAATCAAAAATACTTCCAGGCATTGCCAAACATCCCCTGGGTGGAGTAGGGAATCACCTTGGGCTGAGAACCTCTACTCTAGGTCTATAGGAAATTTTCTTTGAAATATTTTAGACTTCAGTGATCTCTTCCAGCCTTTAGGATTTAAATACTATCTATATGCCAATGATTCCCCAATTTATATATATCCCGTCCAGCCTTCCTTCCTGAAAGCCAGACTAGAATATCCAACTTCCCATTGAAATATTTCACTTCTATATCTAATAGTTGTCACAAATTCAACATGTTGTCTTTCCCATCTCAGTTGAAGGTAACTCCATCCTTCCAGTTGCCCACATTATGTGTCTTGGAGCCATCCTTGACTTCTCTCTTTTTTCCCCCCACACACTGCACCCTGCCTTCAAAATGCATCCAGCACCTAACCCTTCTCATCATCTCCACTGCTACACCGATCCAAGCCACCAGGCTCTCACACCTGGGGTATTGCAACAGCCTCCTAACTGGTCTCCTCAGTTATATCCTCGGGCCCCTACTGTTTGTTCTCAGCAAAACAGCCAGGATAAGCCTTTGAAAAATATAAGCCTGATCATTTCATTCTTTGTTCAAAACCCCCCAATGACTTCTCATCTTACTCAGAGGAAACTCAACATCCTTACAAGTCTTTCTGTGATCTGGCCCCTTGTTACCACTCTGAACTTATAAACTGCTACTCCCAGTTATCATTAACAGAGATGAGAAAGCTGAGGGCAGCAGGTTTGGAAGGGACGGCCAGGACCGTGTTTGGAGGTTCTTATGCAAAGATGTGTAGTAGTTGGATTTGTAGGTCTGGAAGTCAGAGGTATTCTGGACTAGAGGTCTAAATTTGGGAGTTGTTAGCACACAGATGATATGTAAAGACATGAGCTTGGAACAGGTCACCAAGGGAGTGGATATAGATAAAGAAGACCAAGAGTGGAGGCCCAGGGAACTCCAAAATTAAATGAGTGGAAAGAAAAGGAGGGACCAGCAAAAGAGATTTAAAAAGCAGCAATCGGTGAGGCAGGAGGGAAACAAAGAGAGTGTGTGTCCTACAAGCTTAAGAAAAACAATCTATCAATCAACTGAAATCTGTGAGTCAAAGGTTTCTCTCTAAATCTAGATTCATTTTAGGGACTTCTCTAGGAAATGTATATTCTATTTGCATAACAAAATGTAGCACCCGATGTAAATATTTCTTTCATCATTGTGCTTAATTGTCCATTAATGTATCACATACGGTTCTTGGAGTTCAGAGTCTTGTGTCCAGTTAATTTTCATCTGTTTTCCTATTTATGATGTCATCACAGTTTAATGAAACAATTTAATTAAAACTGAAAGCTTAGGTATTATAGGAATATGTATGTAGAAATACCAAATCAACACATACGGTGAATACCTGAAACGTAATCATTGCAACATTAATTATTAATCTTGTCATTTACCAAAATGAGTAAACTAGGTACCAAAACTGGATGCGGAAAAGCTATTCCTAAACTTCATCATAACAAAATCCTTGAAACACAAAATAGCTAGTATTTAATAACCCATCTAGTATTGATGCAGACAATATATCAATAAAGTCATTTCAAGAGTTGAGTCCAACACTTACTGAGTACTTGGAACCACTTGACTTGGTTATTCTAGTGATACAGAGGAGTATTGGTCTGACCAGTGTGACATTCATGGGTTACTGTAGCAAGGCACAAACGAAACCAGAATTGGAACTCAGGTCAACATGTTTGTACGAAAAGATATGCCTGCTGTATTTCCAGTTCCTAACAGATGGCTTCTTAGAAACATTTACTCCGCCAAAAAGCTGAGGCTGCTGGCCTTTGCTGCTGCTCACCGTCCTAAATCAGAAGCCCGTGACAGTTCTACTAAAAAGAGCCTTCAGGCTCCCATTTCCCCCAAACAATAATTGAGCTCCAGAAACTAAATATCAGCAGCGCTTCACGTGGCTAGGAGGACAGCATGAAGTAACCACTTGAAATTTTTTTAAAACACCATTTTTACAGCACAATGATAAATAGAATCCCAAACCCAAGCTAAATTTCATTCATGTTCCTGGGGAATCAGATTCCGTAAGAATTAGTCAGGTCCTTCTAAAGTTCCTGTAGAACAAACAAGCACAAGCTGTCATGTTTTATCAATTAGGATGAAATCGGAGCAGGCATACGTTTCGAATCTGTGAATGACACAGCCCTGGAAGCTGCGGTTACACTAAATGAAAGAAAAGGTAGAATAATTGTCATGTCTCCCAGCTAAGTGACACGTGGGGCTGTGAGGTGCTCAGTAATCACTAATTGAATGAATGGATGAGTAAAGATAAAGACCTGGGTTTGTAGTTAGTGAAAACTTCCATTAATAAAAGAAAAAAAAAGAAAAGAAAAACAGGATGGAAAGGGCTTGAGAAAAGAGCCCTAGGAATCGAAATCCAGCTCAAACTCAAATGAACAAGTATTGTTATAATATATAAAAAGTTAATGCAATCTTATCAGCTAGAAAGCTTCAGATCAAGTGCAGTAACTGCCCTTACATTTGGCATGAACTGGACCTCACCTGGAATGTTCTGTCTCATTCCAGGAAAGACATAGGAAGAAGGACATTGGCAAACCCGATGGTCTCCAGAGGAGCCCAGATTGCTTAGCACAGGGACCTAAAGCTGTTCAATAAATAAGTACCGAATTACCCGGAACTGATACTGAAGAGCCTGGAAATTATATGAGAAATGATTCAGGGAGGTCAAAGGGAGGTGGGTTCTAGCTTAACATGGAATGTACTTTCTAACAGGGCTGCCGCACCACAAAATGAGATGCCCAACGCAGGACTCTTCGTGCGGAGAGTATTCCAGCAGGCAAACGCTCGTCTAGCAGGGACGTTCCCAAAGAGTCGCTTACACTCGGCGGAAGACCGAAACGGGAGACCTCCACGAGCTCTTCTAGCTCTCCTGCTACTGAGGACCTCTCCATGGCTGGCTTAGGACTCAGTCTGGCTGGTCCTACTCCCCTCCCCCACATGAGCCCTACTGTGCACCCTGTTCTTCGAAGGCAGATTCTGTTGGGCTCCGGTCTGTACGTTTACCTGTGCACAGCCAAGAACAGTCACCCAATAGGGCATTTGTTGTGGCAGAGTGACCCACACTGGACACGGGGTAGTGCCTGTGCCCCAAGTCAGACAAAGCATTTGCTTTTCATTACCACGCTTTACTCAATACTCCTTGTAAAAGGAAACTGTTTTTGAAATCATTCTCCAAGGAATAATGATCTTTGGCTGGGAACTTTGTACCTTATCCAATAGTCAATTCTACATGCCTTTAAAATTTATAAGATGGGAGTACTGGGACAGGGTGGGGAGCGACACTGGGAGCTTCCCTGCTCCCTTCCTCACGGACACACTGAATGTATTCAAGTCCCAGCGCAGGGCTCCGACCAGAGTCTGGGATGTTTGCATGAAGCAACAGTGGCATCTAGTGGTGATATAAGTTGATCACACCTCCTCCTCAGTCCGCGGGAGGAAAACTAGTAAAACCAAATCTTTCCCTCCCTTTGTACCTCTTATTCAACCAGACCTGATGGGAAGTCGGTGAGAAACAGAAAAAGTCAGTAAAACAGGGAATAATTCAAATAAAGCATGTAGAGCTCACTAAACACTTACAATCTAACTATGCCTTCATTCAACCGTGGATGTACAGCCCGGGTTTCTTTCCTGAGTGCAGGTCTGCTGAATTGTTGCCCGTGTTCATTGCATGAATCAAACCATTGTACATCATCTACAATGTCCAGTGTTTGTTTACTTAAACAGATGAGAATCTTAAGACATTTGTGAAACAAGATTCCCTCCACTAATTTTTATGGGTTGTTTTTTTTTCTTTCTGTTATCATTGTCTTGCTTTTTAATAATCATGGGCCCTTGGCTCCAAGAATAACTTAAAAGGGGAGAGACACCAACGTGGGTTTCAGTATTGGGGGATCTGGTTGCCCATGAGGTATCCACCACACCATGGGGGGCCAGCAGTTGGTCCCAGGCCCGCCCTGACTTAGCAGTGAGAGCTCTTGTGAGTGTTCATAGTACACTTTCCCAGTCGCCTCCCACTTCTGCCTCTTTCATCATATCAGGTTTTTAACTGGGGGGAGGAGGAAGCCACACAAAGGCAGGTGAAGGTGCAGGCTTCTAGCAGCACACCCACCAGGTGGTTTAGCGTGTGAGAGCCGGAGTCACACTCCCCGGGTTCAATTTCACCCTCTGCCATTGTCAAAGTCTATGACCTTGAGAAAATTACTTATCTCCTCTAAGCCCAGGTTCCTCATCTGTAACATAAGAAGGAACATTACTACCATAATTAGGGTGGGTATGAGAATTAAATGAGGTCTGTGTAAGAAAGCCCTTAGCACAGAGTCTGTCACACATGAAGCACTCAGGAAATTATTATTATTACCTCGGGTTTATGTTCTCTCATTATCCCGTAGACTCGCAGTTCTCAAACTTTTTGGTCTTAGGACCCCTTTACATAAACTCTTAAAAATTATTAGGACCCTAAAGAGCTTAAGTTTACCTACACTATATCTTTTGATATTTACTGTTTTACAAATCAAATCAAAATATTCTAATTCTGTTTAAATGACAATAATAAATTCATTTACATAAATAAAATTTTATGAAAAATAACTACACTTCCCAAAACAAATATATTTGGTAAAAGAATGGCATTGCTTTATACTTTGCAAATCTCTTTCATGTCTGGTTATTAAGAAGACAGCTGGCTTCTCATATCTGCTTCTGCTTCCAGTCTGTTCTACTATCACACATCAGGTAGCCTCTGAAAAACTCCTTGTACGTTCTTGAGAAAGTGAGAGTGAAAAAGGCAAATAATGTGTTAGTATTGTTTTGAAAATAGTGTTGACCTCATGGACTCCATAAAAGAACCTCAGGGACCCACAAGGGTTCTCAGAACACACTTTGAGGTTGCAGCTATAGCCCGTAGCACCAGTCTGGATTTTCTAGTCAAAAGCAGTATGGCAGAGTCAGCTCATTATCAGAATCTGGGAGGAATTTCACAGACTCAGAGGTCAATGGAACTGAACCTCAAAGCGCAATTGCTGGTAAAGGAGGCAGGAAAACCCTTTATCCCAAGCCTATCATATATCCTGTGGGTCAGAAACGCAGACCCAGGCCACGCAGAAGGCCAGATCCCCAGTTCTCTGCTACATGGATGAAGCTTGGTTGTGACTAATAATATTAGTACTAGAATCCACCCATTTCTTTGGGTTGGTGGTATACAAATGTCTTTTGTTAGTGTTTTTCTTGTTTGCTCTAATTTTTAAATTTGTTCTGGAAGAGAGCCAATTCAAGGAAAATAAAGTAAAAATATAATTTCTTCTTTAGAAATGATCTTTTTAAACTCTGGAAAACCAGTGGTTGTATGCAACTTAATCATTGTTATTTGTATATCATTTTAAGTTGGATGATAATTGCTCTTTGGCAAGCTTTTATACAAATTTTGTTGCTGACTGAGATCCTCTTAAAAATGTTTTATTTATTCTTTAGTTACCTTTCAAGCTACTTAAAGGTAATCTATGCAGTGACACCATAGTCACTAAGTCCCTCCATGGCCCTCAAAACTACTGACAAGGCAAATTCAAGCAGTGGTTCATTCTCTGCACCCGGTGGAATCGCTTCCTTTCTGAGGGTCTCCAGAGACGATCTCTAAGAGAGTTTTCAAAACAAGGCTAGAACCAGGCTCTTGGGGCTGCCTGCTTTGGTGCAGAGCTTGTGTTGTCCTCTCCACAAGGCTCTACAACACAGGTTATCTCCTCACCACCACCACCACCACCACCACCCCGCTTGTTCTAGAAACATGAGAAGTTACATTATCTGTCAAAACCCTGGGCTGCTGGCACTAAAACCCAAATAGAAGCTGTAGTGGAGAGGGATTTGGGAAGGAAATGCTCATTTATTGGAAATACCTTGCCATGATTCCACCCAGTACAGGAATGCTCCAAAAATATAAACAAATATGATGTCTACGTTGCTGGCTGTGAAAATCATAACACAGGAACTTATTTTTATTAATATAAACAGAATGCCAAGGGACTGTGTTCCTCCTGTTAGGTGAAGCACATTCTAATCTCTATGTCTATTTCCATTTCTGTCACTTTATTATCTATACTATGCTTAGTCCTATTTCTATATCTGTACCAACGCGTCCATCTGTACATATGTGTCCCAGGAACTTTGTACTTGCTGCCCCCAAATACCTAAGTGAGGACCTACGACGCTGTCGTGGTTGCTGACATGGGCTCTGTGCTCTCTAGCCCACTTCCTGTGACTCCCTTCTATGTCAATGGCACACTCCATGCACACAGGGAGGGAAGGGACATACAGGGCATTCTTACCAGAAAGTGACATCCACGGTGTCCTTACCAGAATGTCATTACATGTCAATTACTCTGAGCTACAGTTGTTAGTGAAAAAGAGGGAGTGGAACAGAGCAGTGGTTTTCAAACTCTGCTCCCCAGAATCCCAAGACCTCCAGAGAGCAGCTTGGGAGTGACCTCAGGCAATGAGAGGGAACCAGGGAGAAAGGGCTTTGGCCTCTCTAGCCAGGGTAGCTACCAGGGTAGCTCTGAAATTGCTCAGGAGATTTGGTTTGAATACAGTGTTCTGTTATACATCTGAAAGTCCAGAAATACTCCCTGAAACATACAGAAATTTGGTATGGGATAAAAGGGGCATGTCAAATCAATAAAGGGAAGATGCATTATTTAATAAATGGTGTTCGGATCACCAGGTGACTAGTTGGAAAATGTTAAGATAGAACCTTAGTGCACATCTTACACAAAAGCAAATTCCAGGTGGATCAAAGAGTTAAGCATGAAAAATGAAACCCATGAAAGTAGTAGAAGAAAAAAAAAAGAGAGAATTTTCAAATAATTATAAAGATGTAGGGAAGGCCTTTCTAAGTATCACACAAAACCCAGAAGCTATAAAAGCAAAGGCTGATGAATATGATTAAATAAGAATGTTTTTAAATCTATACACATCAATAAATTAACATAAACAAAGTCAAAAGATAATTGGCAAAATGAGAAAAATACTGCAACTCATATTGCTGACAAGAACATTTTTCCTAATGCATAAAGAGCTAGCATCAGTAAGAAACAAAAAGACCAAAACTGAGTAAAAGCTATGAACTAAGGACATATAAATGACTTTTAAATACATGTTAACCCTTTGCATATTTTTAAAATGCACGTTCAATACCTGATCAAAAAGTTTGACAAGATACTACGTAATGTGAGGGTAGAAAAAAATTGGGGACTTTCGTACATCACCAATAGAAATAAAAAATTTATGCAACATCTGTGGATAGTACTTTGGCAACACATAAAAATCTAAAATGCACATTGTGGACAAAATTCCATATCTAGGAATTTATCTTATAGCTAAACTTGCTCACTTGCAATAGAACAACCAAGGTACAAGTATATGCATACTCCGTAGGTATGGAATTGGAAGCAAATTATCTAACAATGCACAAGAGAATAAAACGGAAATTGATGGAACAGCACAAAAGGATGAGGGTGCCCTGTGTGCACTGTTACGGAATGATCTCCATGTTATATTAAGTGACAAAAGATTCAGAAGATGATTATGCTACTGCTTATGAAAATGTATGTGTGTGTGAATGTGCTTGAATAAGCATAAAATATCTTTGGAAAGCTATTCAAGGAAGTGGTAACAGTGATTTCCTGCAGGTAGAGAAACTAAGTGGCTAAGAAATGAGGTGTGGAAGGAGGCCTAGTTTTCACTATGTGCTCTTTTCTATGTTTGGAATTTTCACCTGTGGAAATATTATCTTTTTGAAGTACAAGTTTAAACAATAATTTTGCAAACTGTTGCTTAAAAATATTGAAAATCACTGAGCTATGTAATTGCTAGGTCTGACATTTAGTGATTCCATTATCCCAATACAAATACTTTTATTAAACAATTCCATGACTCTTTTGTGTGATTTGTTTCCCGCTTGAAAAATGCACTCAAAATTCTGATCCATAACTCCACATGCAACAAAAATCTTTAAGCTTTTCACCATCTGCTAGGTTCTATTGCATATACATCTGTGGGGTTCATCACATAACAGTTATACGTAACCCGACTTTTCTCAGCCTCAGCAACTTTTTGGTCCAATTCGGGTCCCTGTAAGAGCAATAACTCAAATCACTATTCTCACAGACATATTTTGAAACAGCGCTTATAAAGTCTTCCTATCCCCTTATCACTGCGCAAGGTTTTCTTGAAATCCGCTGGGGGTTCTTGTCATGTGTCCCCAAACAGACATGCTCTCAGCAGGTACTCCCCTGGCTCTGCTGAACTCTGCAGGCTCCCAGGACTCCCACTCCCCCACCCAGCCCTGCTGTTTCCCAGCAGACACCACCAGAAATGTGCTAGAACCTTCTCTGTGAGAAAGCTGCATGGCCACTGATGAAGGCAGATGGCCACCTTCTGTTTCCATTACCCTCTGTGATGGGAGTTCCATAAATATGCTGCTTGGCCTCCCAAATTTTGTGAAATTTGATTAAAACAATTTTTTCATGTTTTGCTTACAGACACTCTGCTCTCCATAGGACTCAGCCGTGAATGCTGATGGGACTGGAATGGTAGGCGAAACTAGCCAAAAAACATCTCATACTCAGAATTACCTCTTCTTCTCTGTGACGGGGAGATACAAGGCCAAAGAAGACTCAAAGGCCTAAGGAAAGAACCCTCTTCATAAAACAAGAACCATGCTTCCCGACTGTCACCTCTCTACACTATTATTACAATGGGCACAAGAGTCAAAAATAGTAGAGAAACCACTATGGAAATCAGGATGGAGGTATCTCAAAAAAAACTGGCAATGGAGCTACCTTATGACCCAGCAATTCCACTCTTAGGTCTATCCAGAGAAATCCAAGATGCTAATTCGAAAAACTACATGCACCCCTATGTTTATTGCAGCACTATTCACAATAGCCAAGACTTGGAAACAACCAAAATACCCATCGGTAGATGACTGGATTAAGAAAATGTGGTACATTTATACAATGGAATCTTACTTGGCTGTAAAGAATGAAATCTTACCACTTGCAACAACATGGATGGACCTAGAGAACATTATGCAAAGTGAAATAAGTCAGTCGGAGAAAGACAAATACCATATAATCTCCCTTATATGTGGAATCTAAAGAACTGAATAAATGAGCAAAGTAAACAGAAATAGTCTCAGAGACATAGAGGAAAAACTGAGGGTTGCTAGAAGGGAGGGAGGTGGGAATGAAGGAGATGGAGAAGGGGAAGGGATTAGGCAGCATAAATTGGTAACTACAATATTGCCACGGGGATATGAAAGACAGTTTGGGGAATATAATCAATAATGTTGTAATGATTTTGTAGGTGTCAGATGGACACATGTCTTATTAGGGAGACCACTTCATGGACGGTGTAGATACCTGATCACTGCACTGTACACCTGAAGCTGAAGCTGAATCATATTGAATGTCAAGTATAATTTAATATGTATATATAGTCACAGGATGTGGAGTACAGCATAGGGAATAGAGATAATGGAATTCTAATAGAGTTATATGATGTCAGAGGGGCAATAGATTGGGGGAGGGAGGTTATCACTTTGTGCGAGGTGAAATGTCTAACTATTGCACTGTTTTGTACACCTGAAATTAATTTTTAAAAAAATAGTAGGGAAAGCTTGGCAGAGATCTGAAACACTGTAAAGTAAAAGTATTAGCTACCTTTCACTGACTATACATCCACAATTTAGCCTTTGTAACCTGTAAGCTTCATATCATCCCCGTTCCAATTAACAAGTTTTTAATACGAATGATAGAACCCCTGACCAAACTGGCTAAACCCAAAAACTGGAATGTAGGCTGCTGTCATAAATCGTGTAGAGAGATGAATTTATTTGTGGGTATGACCTTATCCAGGGGTCCCCTGGTATGGAGAGAGCCTGGTTTCTGTTTCTCGGCTCTGCTTGCTCAGTGTTGACTCATTTCTCCAACAAGCTCTCCTCATGACAAGAGCAACTCCTGGGCTTTGTCCTTCCAGGTTCAAATCCAGTAGAAATGAGCGTGTCGGCTTCTGCAAGAGTTCAAAACAAGAGCCCAGGAACTGAGATTCTTTGCCCGTGTTTGACCATGGGTCAGACACCATGGCCAGGAAGAGGGAGAGTGCTGAGCTCAGGCTCTGTTCTCCTTCAGCCTCACCAGACAGACGGGGACAGAGGTGGAAGAGGGCTGGATCCCCAAGGAAATTCATGACATGGTTGCCAAAGGAAAGTAGCTAATTCTACGCAGCAAAATATCAAATGTCCACACCAAACCTTACGAGATTGAGATTCTTCTTCTCATAGTACAGATGTGGAAATCGAAAGTCCTGGATGTTAAGTAACTTGACCAAAATCATACTATTGGAAAGGATCGTGGATTGGATTCCCCCAATAATGTGTGTGGTAAGACTAAAAGGATGGGTGGGTGTTTCCCACGCAGACTGGAGCAAGCAGGGTGCTCTCAGCATTGGTTTACGAGGGTGTTGGGAAAGCAAGGAGCTTTCAGGGAATTTGTTGTTGTCAGACACTGTAGCAAAGGAAAGAGTTCAGGCTCTGCTGTCAAACAAATCAGAAGTCTGCTATTTACCAGCGAGGTGACCGTGGTCAAGGACATAACCGCTCACCCCACTTTTATCATCTCTAATACAGGGATAACAGGCTTCATGGGGTGCTTGGAAGAAATAAGCATGATGACATGTGTAAAACAGCTAATACGGTGCCTCGCACACAGGATCTCAACACAGGGTTGGGGTTTTTGTGCTGTTGGTGATAAATCACAGAAGGTGATGAACGGGAAAGATGGTGGGAAAATAAGCTGGAGAAATAACCCTGGGCCAGATCAAGCTAAGATAAAGATTTTAACTTTTCTCCTCCAGAAAATGGGCAGCGATTCAAGGAATGGTTTGATCCATTTTTCATTTTAGAAGGATCACTCTGGCAACAATGTGTGGCCACAGCAAGAGAAACAGGTGGGGCGGGGGCGGGGCGACTAGTTAAGAGACCATTAAAATAGTTAGATTTACCAATGGTTCCAAATATAGTTCATTGTCGAAATTTCTAGGAGAGCTTGTCTTGTTGTTGCTTCATTTTGTTTTAATACAGATTGCTGGACTCTCCAGGGGTGGAGAGACACCTGGGTTGAGGTATCAGATATTATAGTGACCTCCCAGGCAGCTGTTGCCCTTAAAGGAAAGCATCCACCACCTTCCCAGGGATCAGCATGGACTAGGAAAAGTAGGACTGTGATAGGGAATGCAAATATTAGAATCAGTCAACTTTCTGGGTTTTTAACTTTAAGACTCAGGAGGCCCTGGGGTGCAGGGTGGAGCAGTCAGATGCTGCTTCCCTGTGCTGAAAGGAAGAGAGCGGCAGGGAGCGTGACTTTGCAGGAGGTCAGTGGCTTTCACCGGAGCTGAGCACCAGGGAAGAAGTAGACTCAGCTTCAGGAGTGGGCTGGCAGGGACCCTAGTGGGAGCTGACCCAACGTCCGAAGTCTACAGGTCCCTTTCGGTCCCCGTTTGATAGAGCACAGGCTGCATCTGTGGAAGAATCACCTGCACAGTTCTGCTCTCAGCCCCCATCCAGGAAGGGCCCCCCAGCCACAGCTGTATCCGGTGACTGTGACTCCAGACTTTGCCAACTTGAATCTGAGCTGCCTCGTGTGGGTAACAGATAACCGCCATTTCAATGGACCAAACACTCACGGGCCATTGCATTTCCATCCTGCGGATGAACCATAGTTTACCCAACCATTTCCCCTGTTCTCAGCTGTTGACGTGGTTTCCACATTTTGACAAGTAAATTGAATACTGCAATAAAAATCTGCACATAAAACTTTTACTGCTATCCCTTCCAACACTAAAATAGTTCCTATTCTTTGATGAAACCTGGTAATGGTTATTTTCTCAAGTTCAAGATACCAAGTCTCAAGCATGACTTCCTTCTCAAAGGATACAACTAGGGATCATTTGATAAAGTTCAATACTTGTTAACGATTAAAAAAAATAACTCATAACGAGCAAAGAATAAAGATGATTTCCTTATCTTGATAAAAGATACCTACCAGAAATCTTAGCAAACATCTTACTAATGGTTCCCTTAAGGGTCAGGAGTGAGATATGAATGCCCATTATCGCTACTTCTATCAATACTGGAGATCCTAGAACAAGAAAAAAAAAGTTGCTGCCCCTCCCAGAGGTATAGGGAAACAGGCATTCACGTTCATTGCTTGCACAATAAGTTCAACTTTTAAGGATGGCAGTTTGGCAATATATGTAAATCTTAAAAATGCACATATTTTCTGACTCTACAACTCCACCTCTACGAACATGCCTGAAGAAAACACTTAAGGCTACGCACAAAGATGTCAGTGTTCCAATGCTTGTTTGCTCCAGCACGATCTACAGTCAGAAACAACCTGCACAACAGGTAGTGGTTACGTGAATTCTGGCATGAGCACATGATGGAATACTGGTCACTGAAAACGATGCTGTGTAAGAGCATTTACTGGAAAGACGCCTTAAACTGGTATGCTCAGTACACCTTCTCGTAGATAATGGTGTGTATACACACCCATACACATATAATAACATATTGGAAAGATCCGTACCAGAATACAGACAATTCCTTGTATTCTTTCTGTTTTCCAAATTCTCTTAAGACATATGTCACTTTCCTAGGAAACATATATATTTAAAATGCTGCCCCAGATGATGGCTGTACACAGCGAAGCAAGTGGCTCAGAAAGAGTAGGAGGAGGCTTTATGAAGGGAGATGGTAGCATCTGTCCACTTGATCACAGCTCTCTACTAATCTAGAATCCATAAACCAGGAAGCTAAGTTGTTTTCTTATAGTTGTTTTAGCGAAACAAAGGAAAGTCTAAAGGTTAACTTAAACACACACCTTCGTAAGTAATCTCTTAGCTCACTCATATTCAGGAGCCCACTATTCTGCCACGTTCTCAGCAGGTCATATAGGCCACCACCCAACCCAGTGACTAGATCAGGGGCCATGAAACTTCCTGGGCTGTTTCCCTGGTTCAAGTGACCAAGGTGGGGGGGGAAGTTGAAGAGGAAAGAGAAAGGGAAGGGGAGTCTCACAACAGTGTCCAGATAGAAAACGGCACAACAGCTACAACAATGAGAATCTTTATGCATATATCTTTGTAATCAATACAGTTCTTTAGAACAACAAGAGAGACAAAAAAGGGAATACAGTATTCCAAACAGTTACAGCCCATAGGTCGATATTACAAACTAGGGTTAGATCATCTGGAGGCTTCTGTGAGAGGACGGAGGGGCAGAGACAACAGGAGTCGATTCCCGCTACGAGTGCTGACAGGGTACAGACATATCTAAAGAGAAAGAAACCGCTACTTGGTAAGTACTTCTGGTGCTTGCAGACAAGTGTCCAATACATAGGGAAGACAATCAGTTCGTACTGGGCTTTGTACATGCTGTGCGGTAGAGGCGCCTGCAGATTTCTTCATTTTCTAAAGTAGGCAAGGCTTATAAATATTGACCAATTCAAAACCGGAAGCAATTACACGGTATAATGCATGCACATTATTGGTACAGAGAGGGCTTTAACAGGAATCTGCTGGTTTTTAAAGGTATTCATTCAACAAATAGTCATCCCAAAGCATGTGCCATCTCATCCATCCCTTTCTCAAGACCACCAGCCCGGGGAACTGGGTATGGCAAGTGCTGCGAACACTGAGAAAGTTGGTGGACAGCCGTGGCGCCGTCCTAAGGACTGCCTTCAGTGGCCTCCACCTCTTACCCACCTCCCCAGACTCGACTCAGACAGTCGGGAGCAGGGAGCTGACTCAAGAGAGGAAAGAACAATTCTCTATTCAAGTCAGACATCCCTCCAGGGGAACAAGACTGTCTGTGACTCATTTGGGAAGGGGAAGGAGAGAATATGAGGTGGAATCCTTCTTATCTATAAAGTTTAGCAGATGGGAGACAGTCGTGTTATGTGCTTAACTTTAGGAAAAGCAGTGGGTCTCAGTCCCCAGGTCTGCCGAGTAAGCCCGACTCTCCACCTCCAGCCTTCCCAAGACACAGGCTGTGGGTGCGGTTGCTTTTTAAGAAGCTACATGCTAACGTCCGATGGCACAGAATTCAAGACCGAAACTGCAACATCTTATTAGTCATGTGTTCCATTTTCAGTTCCTTTGGGTATAAAAATATCACAAGAGGGATACAATGACTTCTCTCACTGTGCATGTCATTCTCGTGCTTTCTATTCCAAAAAGCCCACACACAACCTCATTGTTTTATGATAAAAACGAATTCCTCTCATCGTAAAAGCCCTGTCTACAACTACAGCTTTGGTTTCAGAATTAGCAACCTGATGAGCTCAAACTCATGCTGACCACAGGAACCACGTGCCCGCAAGCCCAGCCAAGGTCTTCCAGACACAAGGATGAGGATGCGGAGCCTGTTCTTCTCATAACGGTGGGAGAAGGGGATTAAGGAGGGAGCCTTCTGCTTTGCCACGTGACAGCTGCATGCAGCATTTGTACAATGAACTGCCTTTTGGTAAAAAGGCTAGAGCTGGTTTTGCGAAACACCATCACAGGACTCTGTAAGGTCTGGGGACAGGTCCTTTGAGCCAGGAGGGACTGCAGTGAATGGCTTCCCAGGCTTGGTTTCTAGAACCGACGTAGCCAATGCATCTTTGTACAAGGAGCATTAAACCCGCCTATTGCAGGGGAGGAAACATGGATGGCTAAGTTGAGTCCTGGCAGCATTTACTTTGAGTATCTGAAGTGCTACTTCCCCTCTCTGTGGCTGAGGTCCCATCTGCATAGTGGAGATAACAGGCCTGTCTCTGTCTGACCTGCTGGGATGGGGGGACAGAGGGGGTGAGAAGTGAGTGAGCAAGAGCTAGAAAGCACTGGGGCCTTCTCCAGTAAAAGGCAGTGTTCAGGTAACAAAGTATTCAATCAAAAAAAGCACAACTTCAAGTAACAGAGCTGCAGGTGCTGTGTCCTGGCTTTTGAGCACAGGCCTCGCCACTTCTGCCATAGAGAGCTGGGAGGTAAATGAGCTGCATGTCCAGCCCACCGAGCCATCCCACCACTGAGAACCAAAACACCCATTAAGAGGAGAAAATGAACCTTGGGGAAAGCTTACTGGAATTAGCAAGCTGTTCAGAGCAGTTGCTGAGTGCATATCCCATTTGTGTTCTCTGCGTAAGATCTTCAAGTGGGTGATCAACCTAAATTTCAACAGACAAAGGTTTTCTTCATTTTGCAGGTAGAAATAGAAAAGGGAAGGAAAGGCTACCTAGATTTTTCTCCTGCACTTTAGCATGAGACTAAAAAACAATTTTGAGTCTGGCTGAAAGAAACTACTGAAGGAAAATTCACACACACACATTCCTCGATAGGGCATGAAGAGGGAAGTCAGGAGTTTTTTGCAACTAAGAAACTTATTCTTTTTACAGTTTCTGTTCTAGCAAGCTAGTGTGTGCATGCTTGACTATTACTAACACCCAGAGGACTAGAAGAATTGAGGGAGGGTGGGGGGGTGTCACAGGGACCCTGAAGGGCCTCAGAACAGGAGGAAGTTAATAGTCTAGATACATAATCTTTTCTAAACAGCTCACAATGGAAAAACTTGAAAAACTTCACACTTTAAAACCATAATATTTATTTTGCCACAAGAATCCACTGTATCAGTTATCAGTGGTTGGGAAAACATCCCTAATCTAGTTCCCATTATAAAACTTTCAGTTCCAATTTTTACAGACTGTCGCTCGTCTCTGAGCCTATCCATTAGTTCTCACTGGACAACTGAAACTCTGTTTGGAGCCATGCAGCCAGAACCCTTATACCACCACGGAGAGGTGAACGCAGACACGCAGGCGCTGGGAGATGTCATCGTTTCTTAGTGCTACTGTTTCCACCACCGGATTTGCTGAAGCTCCTGCTCATGTGAGGAAAGTGCACGGTTGGGGTTCTTTCTGTAGGACCATATAGCCCCAAATTCCTGGCAGTGGCTGACTTCCGCAGTGGCTTGACGCTGGGAAAGGGGCTAAAGATGGGAGTTTTCAGGTGGCCACCTGGAGGCGGTTTGCTGGTGGTTTTGTTTTCTCCAGGTGCTTCAAGCGGCTCCTGGAAGTACCGCTGACAGGGCGGGTGCACCTTGGGCTCAGTTTCAGCAGCAGTATCCTTTCGGTCCAGTTCCAAGGTTTCTAACTTCACCTGGACTGTAGACACATCGGTGTCTCCAAACACCGGCTCCGGAGACTGCCCTTCGATTGTCCTCCCCACGCTGCCTTGGCAGCTGCCACCTTCTCTTTGAGCTGTGGCTACACAACTGGAAGAAAAGGCCTCTGCCGCCCCCAGGTTGTTAGTCTTGCTGCCCTCATTCTGCTCCTCTATCAGCCCAATGGTGTCCCCACAGGCCAGCTGACTCTTGGTCCTCGTCATGTTCTTTTTGTGGACTCGGATGTGAGTTCGCCATGGAGAGTTGAGCTTCGTCTTAAGGTCTTCATAGGGGACGGGAGATATTTTGCCTCCTGTGTGACCAGGGATGTGGATGACGGCATTTTTGGCAGCTCTGTTTGACATTTTCATCTTCTTTCCTAAAAGAAGGTGATTTATAACTGGAGAGTTGTTTATCTGAGACGGCAGAATGCTGGTCACTGGCCCTTTGTCTGAAAGAAACATTGCAAGGTTGTGTGAAATGTACCACAGAGAAACGCATCCACCATGGACCAGGAGTCACGTAGAGATTGTCCCCATACCACTTCCCACATGTGCCCCAGGTACTGACAGAGTCATGTGACTGAAGGCAGCAGAAACTGAATTTAACCAGAGAGCTTGGGCTACCTATTCCCTCCTCTTCAAAATGGACACAAGAGGCTAAGGATGGAAAAAGGAACGGAGACGCTGACCCCGAGTGACTAATTAGAGTCCGAATGTTTTTCACGGGGAGCTTTTGTCTCTGACCAGCAACCTCAGAGATCTTCTATCCACAAAATCTTTGAAGATAGTTTCAACTAATAAGTCAAACACTGGGACCCTATGGATTATCAGCTGCCAGTTTCTGAGAGGTAGGGAAAGAACACATTGCACATTATGGAGTGAGAGACAGCAGAATGAGAGAAGTGATAATAAGGTGGTAAAATGCGGTGAAATCACAGCTATTCAACGCCTGGTCCTTGGTATGAAAACCCATAGTGTTCTCAATGGACTGTGAAAGCAAGTTGGAAACTGGAAATCATCCAAAGCTTGTTCTCCTGGGAGGCTCGCTGATGGCATTACGTCCTCCTCCTGTGGCTATGACTGGGCCCCCGTTCCTGATGAATTTTAGACAAACATGGCCCCAGGGCTGACAGCAGCAGGCAGGAGTAAGGAGAAGGTCCTGCCACCCTTCCTTCTATGCTCCTCTGGCTACTGTCACCTGCTTCTGGTCACACCCCAATCTTCAATAAAAACGTTAACAACTGTCTCCTCTTCACCCTGTATCTTACTACGTCTTTCAGTGACTTTACTGTCTGACTGACCCCTCCTCATAGTTCCCAACCTCCCCAGGTCCACCCTAAACTTTATCACCCAGGTTGACCTGACAAGGAAGATACTTAACTCTGACAGCCTCCCCTTTGATGCTTCTAGCTCTCAGTCTCTCTATCGAACTCTACCTGGCGCTGAGCCAGAGAGACTTCGGTTCCTGGTCGCTCATCTTCTCCTAACTTCCTGTCTCTCTGTGGCCCAGTGACGCCCCCATCTGTCAGATGCATGGCTGATCAATTGGACCCCGGTCTCACCAACACCCACCCATTCCAGGCCTCCCTCTCCCTTTGTCACAAACGCCTGGCAAAACCCCAACCCCCCATCCACAATTCACATTCTCTTTTCCAAAAGGGACCTCACAGCTAAAGGCTCCTATGGGGGAAAAAAATCACAGTGATGTGGACTGGTAGCTGTTCAAATTCATTACTTCCTATTGTGTAGGGTCCTCAATGCTGTTGAACAATTTTGTCCTTTCACTCTCCCACTCCTGTCAACAGCCTCTCCAAATCTTTATTACTCTCTTTAAGCTCCCACCCAACCCCCAACTTACTCCCAAGCAAACAACCTTTCCTCCAATTCCTCCATGAAAACAGAGGCTATTCTGTCCTCCCTAACCTAGGAAGTTGGTCCCTCAACCACAATCCCTACCACCTTCCTTTAAGTCTCAGAAGCTGAGGTCTTTGGCCTCTAGCTGAAGTTCAATCTCTCCACCGCTGCTGCTACTCCTGTCCTATACCATCCCCTCTCAAACCTTTCTACTCAGTGATCCCCCCCCCAGCAGCACAGCATCTCCTAACAGCTTGTTGGCAATGCAGACTCTCAGCCCCACCCCAAACCTACTCAAACACAGCCTTCATTTTAACAGATCCCCAAGTGATCCCTCGGCCCACTCAAGTTTGGGAAGCAATGCTCTGGAACTTCGCCTCTGAGTGACAATCTCTCCCTAAAAAGAACCAAATAAACCATGATCTAGAGTAGGAGTTGGCAAACTTTTCCTGTAAAGGGCCAGGGCCAGATTATAAATATTTTCGCCATCGTAACGCCAATCAGTCCTAGACAATATGTAAACAACGATCATGCCTGTATGCCAATAAAATTTTATTTTTACAAAAGCAGGCAGCAAACAGGATTTGGCCTAAAGAATATTGTTTGCTGACCCCGACTAGAATGTAAGGCACTGAGCTTACTTAGTACCCAGTGGCGATTGTTCACCATCCACCCAAAGGTTTGTAAGGTACAGTTAAAAAAAAGAAATATACAAAGACTTGGAACACAGGTATCCTAGCCCTCACCTGATCGATCACTCACTATAGCTGTATAATCATGGACAATTGCTAAGCCTTCCTGAATCATCACTTCCTCATCTTTTAAAAAGATGTAAGAATATCTGTCCTTGACTTCCTCATAGATTTGTTCAAAGGACAAAATGAGCACATGCATGGGCCAATGGTTTTCAAAATTAAAGTGCTGTCGTTGCTGGTTGTAGTGCTTGTGGGAGTGCTTTCTTCATGACTCTGGATAAAGGAAGAATCTTCAAGAAGTTGCTTACTCCTCCCTGCGAAGTGGGAGGTAAATTCAGTTTTTGTGCAAGATCAGTCACATGCTCACAAGTCTCTTAGAAACACGTCAGATACACGGGTGTTTTAGTTCATTCCGGAGAGGCATCATTTCCTTTCGGATTTCACTTAGAACAAGACAAACCGATTCCCAGATCAGCATATAGTGAACAGTAAAGCAGACAGTTCACTGGGATTTTTGGAATTAACAAAGAAAAAGAAGAAAGAAGCTTAACAATCCTTGGAAAAGAAGAACGAAGCTTAACAATCCTTAACAACTGCAGCCTCCTTAGCAGATTCCCAAGACACTACTAATCCGTCGGCGAGGCGTACTGATAGCTTTTTCCTTTTTCTCTGATCACATCTGTTATATTACTACCGAAATGACTAGTGGATAGCGTAATTTACCAGTGCACACATCACTAACTTCTATTTTCAAATGCCTGAAATTTAGGAGGCAATAGCTGCAAGATGTCTCGAGTCCAAGGATTGCTTGGCTTTGCAACATTAGAATCATTTGTAAACCCCTCCCCACAAGCACACAAAGGAAACATGTGTTTAATACCATCAATTGCCTGGTCCTTGGGACCTAAAAAGAATCCGTGGTCTTTTTCTTCTTTAGAGCCTGATAAAATAAAATTAAAAAATAAGGTGCTAAACACGCTGTTATCTCATGCCAGCTGTGTGGGTGGCTGCTGAGCTACAGTGAGTAGTAATTCCGAGGCCATCCTAGGAATATTTGTTCTTCCTTTCACAAGCTGACAGAGAGTTGAAACTGATTGAAACAAAGAATCACATTACCTGCTCTGATATACACCTGATGAACTTGCTGCTGCTGCTTCTTTTTAATCCGAGAATACTGCCGCTTCAGCGCGTTGATGTCTGTGGTCATGCGTTCCATCATCATACTGTTAAACGCTGCGTGATACTCACTTCGACACGAATTGATGGCTCCTGGACTCAGCTCTGCAATGTTACTTGATCTCAGGCTCTGCTCTTCGTTTGGTTCTGTACTCGAGGGAAGAGAGACAAGAAGATGGTGGGGCCCGTGGAGGAGAACAAAGCTAAAGGGGAACTGATGACACTATAACCGGTGAAGTATCTTCACCTCCAGAATATTCTAAACCACAAAAAACATACAACTAGAATTTGCACTGTGCTTGTTTCAGTTTGGTCCTGAAAATATTTCTGCAGTTTCTTATTAGCCGAATTGTGGGTGTGAAGTGAGCTGTGTGGGTTCGTTGTTTGATTTTATTACTACTTTGTTCATTATTTCCAGATAAAAGTCATTGTTATTTTCTAAAACTCCCTTAGAAAAATATAAGCCCAGATGTCTAAAGTCTTTGCAGAGATTTCCATATAACTGCCTGAGGATTTATAGGGGAATGATAGCTTGTAGAGTTTAATCAGTCATTAAAAGTGAGTGTTTAAGTTAAAAATAGCAACGTATTCTATAACATGATCAAGACTTCATATGGTTTTTCTTCATTTAGCAACCAATTCCTAATCATCTATTATGTGTATTATGTCTGATGTGATTTCTGTTCCTGTGACACCTACGACTCTCAGATTTGTCCCTTAAGTAAAACTGAGGTTACATCTAAGAGAGAGAGAAACAAGTAGTGTATGAGAGGACACGCACACATGACACAGGCAAAGGGGGACAGAGCAAGGCTTCCCTAGCACCATGTGGATCAGCTAAAAGAAAAAGACTAATTTCAGCTATCCTAATATTTGCTAAAAGTGTTCTTCAGATGAAGGCTGAACAATCTGATACATTTACTTCCTTTTTTTACTGAAAACAGTTCTGTAAGGAGGAAATTAAAAGGGCACCTGTTAATCTGAACTTAAAACCAACAAGAAGATAAAACTTAGGAGAAAGTGATCATGTCTTTTCGAGCACATAATTAATTGCACAGAAAGGAAAACAGGGAAAACATGGAACATAGACCCAAACTATAGAAATACAGATTCAAAAATTTTAGAGTTGAAATACATATTGATCCCCTGGTTAGAAACCAAAAGCTGAAATCTAGGCAACAAAAGAGAAGGCAGAAGGCATTATGAACTCAACAGGGCTCTTGTTGAGTTCACATTTTTAAAAGCCTTTTGAAAGAATGAAAGGAGAGTATATACCAAGGACATACCCACAAAACAGTGTGAACCCGAACCATTAAGCAGGTTAAAATTCAAAACAAGCTAAGGCTTGGGGAAAATACTCAAAACCACCAGTACCAAAAATGACAAAAAAAAAAAAAAAAAAAAGATGATGATGATTTCTAAGCAAGAACGAAAACAAGAAGATAGTCCCACAACTTTGAGAAGATGGTATAAAGTTAGCAGATGACTAAAAGAATGCAAAGGTACCTAACATCTATTGTTTCTATCCCCCTTTAGCAGGAGAATGGTCTTCACATTAGAAGTAGAATAAGTATCCTAAAGGAAGAGCTGCCACTCAAGATGGGAAAGAACATAGTGAGAGAACCACGAGCTACTTCAGAAGAGTTTACTATCGATAATGTCTAAACCACAGGAAGTCTATTCTGCACAAGGAAAAAAAGCAAATGGAGAAGGGAATTTGTAGGATATTAAAAGTTCTGAAAGTCATATCTTATAAGAAATGCCTGAAGAAATTCTGAACTTGTGCCCTAGAGAAAGCTTTGGAGAACATGATGGCTGTCCTGAAACATTTGAAGAGACATCCAGTAGAAGAGGAAATGGACTTGTTTTGTTTTGTTCCAAAGAGAAAAACTATTAACAGAACTGGTAGGTGGATGTTATCTCTTTGCAACTACAAACCATGGGTGAAGTGGAGGGATCTAAAGTGGAGGGATGTGACAATGAGTTTCTTATCTCTCAAATTCAAGTAGAGACTACCATAATGTTTTAGTTTCAGAGGGTATTTCTATAGTGGAAGAGAAGCCATCTAGAACGAATTCAATTAAACTCAAAAAGAATGTAGTAAGCATGTACTATATTCTAGGCTCTATGTCTATGCTAAGGAACTGAGCATCCAAAGTTGAATCAGATGAGTGGGAGGCAAAAGTTACTATAAAAAAAATTATATATACATAATGCATGCAACACATATCACAGAGAGATCCTACTAAATGATAAAGTAACAGAGAAGATACTTTTAATAAAGACCTTTAATGGTGGTAACCAGTTCAGGAAACAACAGGCATTGATAGGACACAATAATAATGCCCCATGTGTCGTAAACAAGTACACTGTTATAATCTAAATAAAGAACCACATTGTTACCTTTAATTTGCTTTTGGTACTTCTGCAGTTCAGGCGCCAGGAGCCCACTGAAAGGTCCAAGGCACCCCACTGCATTAGCAATGGCATCTTCATCATCTGGGTCATTTTCTTCATCACTGTCTCTGACCTTACCATGTCGTCTTGGAAAACATAAAAGAAGAAAATGAAATATTCAAAGAGAATAGTGGTATTTTTAAAAAGTAATACAGTCACATGGTTTAAATGTGATATGTATAATATTTATGTACATAAAAAGTCTCTCTCCCATCCCAGTCCAGCTTCTGCCCAGTTCTTATCCCATCTAATGCCCACAGGTGACCACGGTTACTAGCTTCTTATGTATTCTTCAGTTTCTTTATGATGGATAAGCAAATATGATGGGATAGTCTCACTTTTCTCCTGTTTTTTGCATAAATATTAATGTACAATATATATACTCTTCTGCATCCTGCTTTTATTCAACTAAGAAATCTTTCCATAGTCATACAAACAGCTTCCTCGTCCTTTTTTAACAGCTGCATTGTACTGTATGTATGTAACTCATGTTATAGAACCAGGTGCTAACGATGTACACTTGAGTGGTTTGCAATATTACACTATATGATAAACAAAGCTGCAATAAGTAACCTTATATATACTGTGTTTCACATGTGTACAAATATATTTGTGGGGTAATTCATAAAGGTAGAATTGCTGGGTCAAAGGATATATGCATTAGTAATTTTGGCAAATACTGTCAACTTGCCTACCACAAATCCTGTAGTAATTAATCTCTCACCAGCAATGTGTGTCTGTTACTCTATAGACTTATCAAGAATACACATCAACCTTTTGAATTTTTGTCCATCTGATAGATTAAAAAAAAAGAATCTCAATGTAATTACAAGGTAAATTTCTCTTACTATAAGTGATACTGCCTTTTATGTAAACTACCTGCTCCCATCCTTTCATCATTTTTCAGTCGGGTGGTCATTTTTTATTAATTTCTAGGAACTTTATATATGAGAGATATCAGTAACAAATATTTTTCCTCAAATATTTTTTGTCTGCTTATGGAGATTCTGTTTTGTTTTTAGTTGTGCATAAAATTATTTTTAAAGTACTTAATTTTTTTCCTTTTTTAATTTATTTTTTCATTTTGAGTCAGTTACTAAGGTCTTCCCAATTCCAAAAAACTAAAACCATTCTTCCATATTTTCTTTTGTGAATTTTATTATTTCACTTTTCCATTTAACTCTCATCTATATGGAATTTATCCTGGTGTATGATATGAAGCATGATGCTAACTTTATTTCTTTCCAGATTAGGTCTCATTGGCCTAGCACCATTGACTAAATAGTATATCTTTTCACTACTGATTTTATTTACCAAGTTTTCATATACTAAGATCCTGTATATACGTTTGTCAGTTTTTGGTCTTTACAGTATTTTAAATTAGCTCGTTTGTCTCTTCATGCACCATTTTTATACTATTTTAATTATTGGATTTTTTTTTAATATTTGATATTTTTAAATAAGTTGTGGGATTTCTAAATATCCCTTCAGTTTATGTTTTAATCTTCCTTGGAAAGTACACTTTTTAAAAATCTCTCTCTTGAATTTACATCAAAACCTTTGGGAAAAAGACATTCAGATTTTAAGTACCAAACTACCTTGAATATATTCCTAGGGCTTAACAACTATTAAGTTAAAATAATAAATTAAGGTATTAAGTCTTCTATTATGAAAACAACAAGACTAAAAAAAAAAAAGACCTTACCCAGAAACCGAGGTGGGTTTAACTGTAGCTGGGAATGGTGTAATGTTGTATGTGTATTTTTCCCTCAACTCTGCCAATTGTGGGAAAGGAAATGGAGCCATAGAATAGACAGTCTGAAAAACAAAAACACAAAATACCAAGCCTGAAATGGGGACATTAAATAACTCTTATCAATCCTGAAAAAGACATTATGATTTAAGTGTGAAAAGGTAAATACTGTTTCTTACACAGGAAGTGGAAAGGTCCTATTTCAATATCCGCTTTACAGAAAGACAAACGAATACTAATACCACAGGGAATTCTCAAATCAACCCAGCTGCAACCAGGTATGCCAGCTGGTGAACACAGGTGAACAGGTAGGGCAGTCTGACTTCCTTCTGCGTGTTTCCAGGATGTGTTAATTCAGAAATCCACAGCGTCCTTACATCTTTAATAAGGAACCCATCAGTGTTCTTCATATGTAGTGCTAGTTGTTCAAAGCTTTCTTTAATGAATTTTATAGACATTTAATGTCAGTCTGTTGGATAAAATTAAATCTAGTGGATGATCTTGTGACCACCTTTTCAAATATCTGTGAATGAGTTCTAGGTGAAAATTGTTAGCTGTTATTTTTCAAGAAAAAAGAAAAAGTGATGGTGTAAAGCGTAGGCTGTTAAAAATCTATAAATAAAAATGAGAAAAGCACCTGTGCTTCCTCCAGACTTTCAAAGTTATATATCATTCTATTAGCAGGCGGAAAGTAATCTTATTTGCTTTCTTGATTTTATTAAAATTTAATTGCTCCAAAAATTTAATTATTTTTAATATATTATTTAAAATAATATAATTAGTTTAAATAATTTTATTATTTCTTCAACCCTTAAGGCTCTTATTCACCAGAAAAATGTATGTTAATCACACTAACTTTCATTTCTCCCAGGAAGCTGTTCAAATATCCTGCAATTTTCTAGGAAAATATTTTAACGTGGCATCTTTCATTTCAGCGGAATTTTTTCTGAAGGCTTAGAGGAGACATCTAATATCTGCCTGGGGAGGAAGAGGCTCTGAGGTGCTTCATTGTGCCGCTATTTCACTTCACAGCTCAGAGCCGCCACTGTGACAGCCCACCACCATCTTTATTCTAATCAGCATGTATATCTGACCGGCCCCGAACTTCATGGTATCCACTTCTATCTTACTGTACCATCCCAGGATTCCAAACAAGAAAGTGTTGGCTAAAATGCCTTCCGTTTGATTCTCCATTGCTTATTATGCAAAGCTACATACCTCATAGGGACCACAAAAGTCACCTCTAAACTGTCTTATCTCATACGCTACAGACTTAATTATACCCAAAAGGCTGAGAAGCAGTACAAATGCATTAATAGTGAACTGTTCCCCCATGGAAAGAAGCAGAAGGCATTTTGTGGTTTCCACTAGTCTAGTGTGTGAGATTGGCCAGTTCTCAACCTCTCTGGGCCTCCTTTTCCTCACCTGAAAAGTGAACAGCATGAAACTCAGGACTGTCATTACCTCAGAGAGGAGAGGAGATGAGAGGAAGGGAGAGGGGGAAGAGAAAGAGGAGAGGAGGGGAGGGGAGGGGAGGGGAGGGGAGGGGAGGGGAGGGGAGGGGAGGGGAGGGGAGGGGAGGGGAGGGGAGGGGAGGGGAGGAGAGGGTGAGATCACAGAGAAGCATATGAGGGTGTTCAATTGTGTTGGTAATGTTTTATTTATTAAGTTGGGTGTGATGGGCATGTAAGTTTCATTATATCATTTTTAATACATTCTGAATGCCTGAAATATTTCATATAATTTCATTAATAACATCATCAGAATGAACTGTCACATTCTTCAATCCCACAAAGGTTGCCAACAGCTCATTATGCGAAAAGTGCCTCACTGCCAGCACAGAATTCTTTCCTCCTTGCTTTTATGATCTGTCTTATCTCTATATGCCCTTTTGAGGGAAATGGAGAGATGTGAAATCCTCTCCTCAGCACCCCAGATTTAGGTCCAGAGCACGAACCTCCGCTTGGGCCTCGGGGCGGGGGGGGGTGGGCAGCTTAGCCTCTCACCAAATGTGGTCCCACTGCTGGGCCAAGAGTCAGCCTGCCTCTCACACCTGGGACCTTTCTTACTTAACAAGTTAGACACTTGGTTCAGACTTAAGAAACCCATGCCATTTGGATTCAAGCTTAAAAGATGAAATTATTAACACTAGGAATTTCAAAATTCCTTCCAAATGAAGTAAGATGTCTCACTGAAGACAATTAATGGGTAACTAGCTGGAGATTCACTTGTGTTTTATTTTTGTCAGCTTTATAGAAAGTGATCAGAAAATTCCCCTGTCCACCCTCATGAAGCAAGTTTACAAGAAAAGAATGGGAAGTACATTCCTACTTCTCCCATCCTGCCTCAGGGTAGATAGCCTGGGTACTTAGCAAGCTCCTTCAAGGTCCATTTGGCTAAAGACTTCTGACCAAAAAGAAAATTGTCTCCATTGAGCTTTCATTTCTTATTTCTGCTCTTCCTTTCTCTATTGTTTACCATTTAGTCCTTCAAAGAAGAAATCAGTGTTCCTGAAACAAATGCTTACGATACTTCTTCGCATCACGCACTTATTTGAAGGTCTCACGTATCTGAAGGTATGTTTATCCCATGAACATTAAGTCTCCCTGGCATATCACCACAGCGCCAAGGTACCTGAGAAGTTCATTTTCAACTTTGTAAGTTAGGGATTTGCAACCTACTCCAAGAAAGAAATTTTACTCATCATCTTAAAGCCAAAATATGGTACATTAATAGAATCTTAGGGTTAGGAAAGAATTTAAACATAATTTAGTTCAACCTCCTTCCCAAGCAGGAGTTCCCTCTAAACCATCTCCAACAGATGGTCATAAAGGTGCTACTTAAACACTTCCAGCACGTTCTATTTTGCAGGGCAGATGGTTTCGATTTTTGACAGCACTAATTAATCAAACATTATCCTTCTATTGAATAAGCATCCACATCCTTATAATTTCCACCCCATCACAGATGGAAAAGAGTGAACAGTCCAAGGGCAGGTCCCGCCTTGTGACACAGGAAACAAGGAAACAAGCACCTTGGGTTCAGTTTTTCTAAGCACCTATGAACCCTTCTAATAATCACATCTAACTAACTTTTTTTTATATTGCTGCCAAAGAATTATGAGAGACTCCATGAAAAATCTGACTGAAATCTATGTATACAATCTTTTTCTAATACTATCATTTTTTTTAAAATAGCCATTGCTAATAATAAAAAAAAAAGTGATGTGATTTACAAGGGGGAGAAAAACAGATTATTTTGTGTCTGGTACTCAGAATTGAAAGAAATGGGGAAGACCAAACAGGGAGAATCCTTTCATCTCTTTAGCTCAAAAACAAAAAACTTGACATGCAGTCCACATTTTTCATCTGGAGCCATTTCAGGTTTGCTGACAGATTTAAGGTCCACCATAATTGGATCACAGCCATTATATTAATTTTTTTTTAAAGGGTGAATATAGGAAAGAGAGTGGCTTGAAATGGCATTCAGCATTTCTCTCCTTAATATTCTGTGATGCCAGGGGAAAACCAACACATCTATTTACTATTCTAACTACCAACACACACTCACATAGACATTTATATTTAGATACTGCTGAAAAGGAATTATACATTTTTTTCATTATTGACATGCTTTTATGAGAAACATGAAAACATAAGTTGTATAAAATTAAGCTCAGTTTATCTTCAGCCAGATGTTTTCTTTGGCAGGAGAAATGCTACAAAGATGGAATCTAATCAATCAAGCCATAGCCCACATTTTTCCCTCTAGGATTCTCTTATAGCAGAGTAATGAGGTGGTTCTCTTTTCTCCTAATACCTAAGGTTGGAAATTCCTAGAGGATAATGATGGCAGGTGTATCTCAACATATCTCTCATTCATTCTGGCAATGTTTGAACTTTAAATGAAATAAAATGTTGCCTTATTCTTCTAGAGAGGATTTCGGCTTTTAGAAAGATATGTTTTGAATAAGGTGAAAGCAGTGTGTTGGGTGGTGGGGAAAAATCACTAGGCCAGGAGTCGGGGACTTGGTTCCAGTCCTCGACTGCCACTAGACCACCTAAGAAACTGGCAAGATGCTTGCTCTTGAAGTCTTAGTTTCTTCTCTGTAAAGTGACAGCATTACATAGGTTAGGTTAGTTGATCTTTAAGCTTTTTTTTTAAACCAGAGTTTCTCTAAGTGTTGTTTAAAAGCTGTCTGCCTCAGAACCACCCATGGACCAAACGCCTGCATTTTAATGCACTCCCGAGATGTTTCTTCTACACAGTCAAGTTTAAAAACCACTGCCTCAAGTTCTAATGTTCCATGATTCTGTGCGTTCATCAAGCAACCAGATGTATTCTTAGCACTACATTGGGTGTTATGAAGATACAGAATAATAAGAGGTTCCTCCCATGTTTCCCCAAAAATAAGACCCAGTCTCATATTAATTTTTGCTCCAAAAGACACATCAGAGCATATTTTCAGGGGATGTCTTATTTTTTCATGTATAACAACCTACATTTATTCAAATACAGTCATGTCATCTTCTTCTAGAACATCGTCATAACATACTAAACGTGCCCATCTAACTGACGATTTTAACTGGGGCTTATTTTTGGGGTAGGTCTTCTTTTTGGTGAAACACGATATCATTAAGGAACTTGATACTTCAGTAGAGAAATAAGATTAACATATTTGAAAAAATACCAACAATATAAAATAATCTGTAATTAGCATTTAATCAATTGTTGAAAATTTTTTAAGTACTGAAGGAGCACCGGAGATGTCATCAGTGAGGCCTGAGATAACAGAAGCTGTGTGGGGATGGGGAAGAAACGGATTGACTAGGAGCCAGACGGGTGGGTGGGATGTTCACAGACAGTGTCAGAGGGAACGTCAAGCCCTCTCCCAGGACGCGCATAGACTAAGAGGAGGGCGGGGACAGAGCTCCTATGACCAGTGCAGTCGGTGCTGGTTGTGACGTAATGAGAAATACCTTTGGACAGGTAAGAAACAGGGTGGCCAAAGCGAACCTCCAATGCAACCTGTCTGAAAATAAATTTAACCTTCCCCACAAACTCACCCTCTTCTTCCTCAGCCAGAAACAGTCAGGTTGCCCTTGTCTCCTCTGGTTCTTTCTCCCTGATGCCATCTCCATTTTCTGTGACCAAGTCCTGCCAATTTCACCTTCTAAGGATTGTCTCTGTTCCATTCCTGTTTCTACCCTTCACTGCCTCCTCACCGCTCTCAGACCTGACCACTTCAAGTCCACCTATCACAGACCTGCCCATGTAGTCGATATAAGAAACCACGCAGAGCACTTAACTCCGCTCCTTAAAAGCTTTCAGGTTGGGGGCAGCTGGATGGCTCAGTTGGTTAGAGCACAAGCTCTGAACAACAGGGTTGCCAGTTCAATTCCCACATGGGCCAGTGAGCTGCGGCCTCCACAACTAGATTGAAGACAACAAGCTTCTGGAGAGGCAGCCGGATAGCTCAGTTGATTAAAGCACAAGCTCTCAAGAACAAGGTTGCCGGTTCGATTCCCACATAGGATGCTGGGCTGCGCCCCCTGCAACTAAGGATTGTAAACGGCAACTGGACTTGGAGCTGAGATGTGTCCTCCACAACAAGACTGAAGGACAACAACTTGGATCTGAGGGGCTCTGGAGAAAGACACTCTCCTCCAATATTCCCCAATAAAATTAAAAGAAAAAAATGATTAAAAAAAAAATCCTTCTGAAATGTTTAAAAAAAAAGCTTTCAGGTCCACAGCTCCACAGCTGGTCTTTTTTCCCTTTCCCAAGGCTCCAAAGAAGCCCTATAACTCCAGCAAGCATATTTCACATGACCTAAAAGATCACATCCAAGTTCCTTGCCATGGGTTGTGGTCTTCCATACCCATCCCGGATACCAAATTTCTTGTAGTTTCCTTCACACACCATAAAGGTTTCCACGGCCATGGCTTTGCTCATGCTGCCCTCTCTACCAGGAATTCCCTCGCTGTTCTGTACCACTGCCTGCAACACACACACACACACACCCCCTGGCATGTGTGTGCACCTGTGTCTGTGTGCACACATGTGTGCAAACACATGTACACACACACTCACACACACAGAGCCTGACCAACTACTATCCGTCTTCAAAGGTAAAATCAGACATGAATTCCCTCAAGGAAGACTTCTGACATATAGAGATATTAAATAAATATTTGTAGAAGTTAATACAGGGCCTAGGAAACTAAACTGAAGCATTTTATTTACTCTAGTTAATAACAAGGAAGCACTGAAGGTCTCATGAAAAACAGTGAAATGGCCAAACAGTAAGTGTGGACTGTTACCCTGGCAGCAAAATGCTGACTGTATTAGAGCAGAGGGAACTGGAAGGAGAGTCATTATCTATGAATGTTGTTTAATTTGGCAGTCGTTTATTGAAAAAGAGAAGGCAGAAAATGAATCACAGACTCAAAAGATGTTTGCTCAGTGAACTGCTACCTGTATCGAGCACTTCTAGAAACAGGCCAAGTGATACATGAGCAAATCATAGTCTCTGTCCTCAAGGAACTTAAAATACCACTGAGGAAATAAGAGTCTCAGCACACGGTAGAGACGAATGCTCACCAGAGAGGTACAAAGAAAACGTTGTGGTGATTCAAAGAAATGGGAGTTTATTTTAGTTGAGACTATCAGAGAATGTTTCATAAAGGAAATGACAGTTGCACTAGAACTTCCATAAGGAGGCAGGTCTTAAACATGTGAAGGCAGAAGAGAAAGACTGAGCAGAAAGAGCAAAGGTACAGAGGAGGCATCTCCCCAGACATCTCTGGGAACATGGAAGGTAGTTTGACTTGACTAGAAGAGGTCAAGGATACAAAAGGGAGGAAGAGGAAGTACGGCTGCAAAGAGAAGTTTACAAGTTAACACAGAGAGTCAAGAGCACTGGGTGGTAAGCAGAGAAATCCACGCTCTGCTCTGTAGGCAGTGAGGAGCCATTGAAGTTTCAAGAGTGAGGGAGAAGGGATGATATGTCAGAATCCTGCTTTAGGCATATGAATCGGACAGTTCTGTAGGGTTGAAAGGACCGCATCTATGGAAAATGCCAAGTATGGACCTGGCACACAGAGCAGCACAATAAAAGGCACTCCCCTCCAAGTGAGAATGAGTGATGAAGCAACAGCGATGTGAGAGGAGGTGAAATCGAGCACAGATGTCGGGATCAGATAGAACACATCCTCCTCTGAGGTACACAGGAAGGAATAAAGAAGAGACGAGGGGCTGGCCTGGTGGCTCAGGCGGTTGGAGCTCCATGCTCCTAACTCCAAAGGCTGCCAGTTCGATTGCCACATGGGCCAGTGGGCTCCCAACCTCAAGGTTGCTGGTTCAACTCCTCGAGTCCCGCAAGGGATGTTCGGCTCTGCCCACTGCAACTAAGATTGAACCTGGCACCTTGAGCTGAGCTGCCACTGAGCTCCCAGATGGCTGTTTGTTGGAGCGAGTCCTGTCAAACACAAGGTTGCCAGTTAGATTCCGCGACTCCCGCAAGGGATGGTGGGCTGCGCCCCCCTGCAACTAGCAATGGCAACTGGACCTGGAGCTGAGCTGTGGCCTCCACAACTAAGACTGAAAGGACAACAACTTGACTTGGAAAAAAGTCCTGGAAGTACACACTGTTCCCCAATAAAGTCCTGTTCCCCTTCCCCAATAAAATCTTAAAAAAAAAAAAAAAAAAAAAAAGAAGAAGAAGAAGAGATGAGAATACAAAGACCAGTTGAAATAAAAGATATGAATGTTCAGGGACGTTACCTCAAGTGGTTGACATTCTCAATAAATTGGGTAACCGTCTGCTAAATGTAAGGGATTCTGAGAAGGAGCTGCGGGTGTGGGGAAATGAGCAGAGGAATGGAAGCCCCACACTTCTTAAGCCCGAAATTTGGGGCTGACTATTTGTTTTCTAACCTGCTGACTGGGCACCAGCCCACAATAATGACCTCAGGCATGGAATCCAACATAAAGGTAAATGCTGAAACCAAGAAAAAGAAGAGAGAAATGACAGAGAAGGAATGAACAAAGGCCCAAGGACAACCTTGGAAAGACCCACAGTTGCTCAGTGGGCAGGAAGAAGAAGAACCGGGAAGAGAAGTCAGAAGCATGAGAGGAGAATGAAGACAATTACGTTATAGAACCTAATGAAAGAGAGAGTGTTAACATATTTGCTCTTTTCTGTATTCACTGTAGAGTTCAGTGACTTGGTAAATATAATATTGAGATAAACATGCTAGAAAATAACAAAAGCCTTCAAGCCATTCATATTGAAATTTATGATTCATATATAACATGAGTTGGAAATGTGGGCAAAACAAATCAAAATGCTGATTAGAATTGCCTTTTTATCCTCAATAATTCCTCCCCCAAAATAATTATTTCACCCCACAAGTCTCCCCTTAAGAAAGCTAAGAATCAGATTCAGAATAAGCATCTGGTGATTTGGAGGGTTTTTTTTCAGTTTTTTTTTAAATTTCCTTTTGTATTGCACCTCATGATTCTTTTTTTTTTCTTTTTTTTTTATTAGTTTCAGATGCAACCAAAATGCCCATCAGTAGATGACTGGATTAAGAAACTATGGTACATTTACACAATGGAGTATTACGCAGCCATAAAGAAGAAGGAAATATTACCATTTGCAACAACATGGATGGACCTCATGATTCTTAAGCAACACAATTTGAATGAAAGTCACAACAAATATCCATTATTCGTTTCTTCCTTCCTCTCGTCACATAGTTAAGATTCTTATCAAGTTATCTATAGACTCTCGGTCAATTGAAAAACTCAATCTGAGGGCTGACCAAATACTTTTCCCAAGACCGCTACCCCAGCACGGCTTGATCCCATGGTACCCGGGGTGCCCGGAGCCAGGCAGGGCTGTGCTGCCCACTCACCTGCATGAGTTCATGGCTTTCCAGAAGATCGTCCTGCAGCATCTCCTGGGTAAGGCGCCCCATGGTGCTGTAGAATTCGTCTGCTGTTTCACAGCATTCTATATGCCTGGGTGAAGAAAGGACAAACAAGGAATTCGTATTGGATGCTCATACTGTGGATTGGGTATGTGCTGCAGGTACAACCAGATATGTTGCTTCTTGCCATCAAATCAATCAAGTTAGCAATCAACAAAAATCAAACTCCTAGGACACACTCACAGCACAGCCTGCTGTATGTGGAGAAAAGATAAAAAATACCAATGGCACCTTAGAGGAGCTTATTACAGGATGAGTTCCCATCTTCCCTACACTGCTCCCCAACCTGACAGTCCCACCGGTGGAAACTTTATTGCTTCTACATGACACATTTTACACACCAGAATACCCACCACTGATCAGAAATCACAACCATGAAATTGGATATGAAGAACAATTATCCCCAGTAGGGAATCTGTTGCTCTTAATCTACAAACTGTGGTATCACTGATAGACTGAAACCAAACCCCAGTAGAAGTAAAAGATGAGAAATACAAGAACATTATCTGCATATTTCATCAGTCCACAGGATGTTTTCACAGGCAGAATTTTTTCAGTTCTTTTCAGGGCACTGCTGCTAGTTGGAGATTACACCCTGCTTCTTGCATTTGGTTCTACATGTAAATAAAGACTCTGCCACCTGGCAACCTGTGAGGTAGGATAGACTTTAATCCTTCTTTCATCTACTATGACGTCCTTTGTGTAGTAGGATGAGTCTATTTGCCCACCAACCACAAGAGATGTACTTTGACATATACTAATATTGGGAGATTTCAATAGAGCCATCCCCCAACAACTATGATGATGGAAAAACTTCAGGCTTTGAAGTGCTACTGAAATCCAATTACGACAATCACGTAACTAAATAAATGAAATAAGTTGTTGAGATGTTATTACAAAAATACAGAGCAGCATGTGGGCATAAACAGAAAAGTGGTTAGGTTTACCCTGGAGGGTGGGGGGATGAGGAAGAGAAATAATGCTTCAGATGAGTTTTGAAAAATATTCTCCATATTGACAAGGAGGAAAATGCATTCCAAAGGCGTGGCTGCAGGGGACAGCAGGACCTACCCAGGGATCTGCAAGTAGCTCCACATGACCAGAGCGGGGAGACAGCACGGCCAGAGGGAGTCAGTGACAGCTAAGGGTAGAAAGCTGCTGAGAGAGGACCACAAAGGCCTCACCTGCCAGCTGAGCCCCTTTAGGGCAAGAGTCACGGAAAGGCTCTTAATAAGGAGTGTGGGAACAGATTTGCCCTTGGCAAGGTTGGACTGGCGGTGGCATGGCAAGTGTGGATACGATGGGGAGACCAAGGAAACTACACCAAGAGGAGCCAGGCATGAGATAATGAGGGAGCGAGCCAAAGCTGTAGGGTCAGAGGAGAAAGGACACGAAAGAGATGCCAGTGAAGGTGAGATGATGGTCTACAACTTACAAATTCTAAAAGGACCCTTGGTGTGAGTGAGAGGAAGAAATTCCAAGTTGCAGAAGCAAGGTGAAAGAAGAGGTTCCATGGATAACCATATGGAAGGCACATATGTTACTCAGATATACATAAACTGGAGATTCTATATATGCTGTTTATGATTTTTCCAATGGAAAGTTTGTGGGGAAGGTTATAGGCACTGGAGTCAGAAAGATCCAGGATTAAGTCCCAGCTCTGCCACTCATTATCTGTGTGACCTTGAACTTGTTAATTAATCTTCCTGGGGTAGTTTTCTCACTTGAAAAGACATGGAGAATAACCCTACCTACTCCACAGGTTTATAGGGAGACTCGAATGAGATAATATGTTTAAACTACCTAAAATAATGACAAACTATAGGTACTTAATGGTGTATGTTGGTTGCCTTCCCTTTCATTTGACAAGTTGCATACTCAAAACATGTAGAATTATAATGACCAAAGACTCTGAAACATTTAAAATTCTACCGGTCTGATTCATATATCCCTGAATTGCATAAACAGTAGTCATTTATTAGTAGTAGATTCACATTATTAAAAGCACAAATTTTAGAGGCAGAATATCTGGGCCTTCTACTTTTTAATGGGGTTACTTTGGGCAATTTACTTACCTTCTCTGTACCTCAGTTCTCACACCTGTAAAATGGGGATGAAAACAGGACCCGCCTCATAGGATGATGGTGATTAGTAAACGTGTTAATTTTACATCTGAAGTGCTTAGAACAATGTCTGTCCATTGCAAGCACTCAATGAATATTGGATTTTAAGCATAGCTCTTATTATTTCAACAGTGTGACCTCCCTGGGATGACCATACAAATAAATTCTGATCCTACAGATAATGGGTAGATGGGAATAAAACCAGAATCGCCCCTTTTCCTCCTGCCACATAATTAAGAAGTAACACAAAGAGGACTATAATTGAGTCTGCATACAGGAAAGTGCTTTACTAATTTAATCCTATAAACTAGTTAATCAGTAACTGGACTATTACACACAGAGAAACTATCAAAGCTCAAAAAGCGTACAAGATGTAGAGATGGTTGGAAATACATGACTACAAAAAGAGGTCAACATTGGGAAAAAATGAAAAAGATAAGTAAATAGCACACAAAATCCCCCACAGATGAATTTGCTTGCCTAACTGAAAAGCAATGTATCATAAAACAAAGGCACAGGAGCTAGGTGATCTTTTAAAATACTTGCACACAATAACGATTTTGTTTTAATTCCTGAATTGGTAGTTGATGGATCTCTCTTGCAAAACACAAAAAATGCTGCAAGTCTCCTAGGAAACAACTTATCATAAACAAAAAGGCTACTTAAAAGGTTTTTAAAACAAAACACTGGCAGTAATTTATTAGTTTTCTGACATGTTGTCTATTATGGGTATGCATTCAAGTCATTTATAGCTCTAGGAAAGAAACCATTAAAAACGTCTCCATATCTTAAGTTAACAGTGACAATTTTATCCTAATATTTCTTCCATTTCCCAAAGTGTAGAATTTTAATGTAACACTCATAATACTTGTATATTCGTGATAGGTGAAAATACCCTAGTTTATTCATCCCTGCTACTAGCAAAGAATGTAAGTAAAATCTGGGGCGGCCCTTGGCTCAGTTGGTTAGAGTGCAGAGCTCATAACACCAAGGTCGCCAATTTGATTCCCACATGGGCCAGTGAGCTGCACCCTCCACAACTAGATTGAAAACAATGACCTGATTTGGAGCTGATGGGTCCTGGAAAAACACAATGTTCCCCCCAAATTTTTTTTAAAAGCAATACATTAAAAATAATAATAATAATAAGTAAAATCTATTTGGTAATGTATTCGGTTTTAATATATTTCCACATAAAATTCATTCTTGATGAAAGGAAAGAAGCTCCATACAGTCTATTGCCTATGTACCAAGCACCATGCTAGATACCTTATACATATTATCTCATAAATTTGATCATAGCCCTGAAAGGGAGAACAAAATAAATACTAAAGATTCAAACATAATCCAAATTGTGATATTAGCCAACAAAATCCTCCTACTCCTTTCCAGACCTTCTAGTTCCTCTTTCATTTAAGTCCCTCTCCCTCTTCCCAATGAGTGTCCAGAGAGCTGTTAACAAAAAGTAAACCAGCCAGGACACTAGCACTGAGAAGGAGGGGGAGAATTAGAGGCCTGAAATAGCCTACCCCTCCTCTAAAATACTAGATTCCATCTGCCCCCAACAATCAAGAATGAGCTCGCTGAGATTTCAGAAAGCGAAAGCAATTGCACAAAGTTCACAATTTTCTCTTTTCCTCACACTTAAATAGCGATGCTTTCCATGTTAGAGCACACAAATTGCTCAAGGCCCCAACACAACAGAACAGAACGGAAGGTGGAAATCACTTACTCTCCCAATTTTGCCCAGATAGCCAGCGACACCCTTAGGATGATTTCCGAACCTTCAAAGAAGACCGAATCCCAAATCTTTAAAACGGTATGGTTAGGGAGGCACGTAGCGAAGAGTGTGAGAAACCACTGCATCGTGAAGACATTCGTAAGTGGGGGCTCATATCCACCTGAAATAAAACAAACACTACATTTCTTCAGAACTGACAAATTTCAAGTTATAAAAATATTCTCAGTCTTTCATGTCCACTCAAATGTTACCCATTTATTGGTTGATTTGTTTATATCACTAAATTCTGGTTCTTTCTTTTTCCTTCCTTTTTCTAAAAGAACATAGGTGTGTTTAATAGAAATCTCAATAATATGAACTTTACGAATTCTTTATGGTATTTCAAAAATCTTAACCTAAAATTGAATTTAGTTCTACAATTTGTGAGATGCTGAAAATTAAGGAGAATGTTTTCCTCACCAAAACAGGATGAAAGGAAAGGATTTTAGTCTCTTGAAAGCAAAAGCCAATTTTCAAAATCTCATTAAGCCCATCTTTATTCAAATGCTGCTGATAAAAATAAAATTTCTCATTAGGAATTACTTGTCTACTTCTTAAATTATACATAATTCAGAGAACTTACAACGGAATTAAGCTAGAAATCAATTACAGAAAGATAGCTAGAAAAGCCCAAAATATTTAGAGATTAAACAACATGAAATTGTAAAATATTTTGAACTATACACAGCTTTAAAGATCCGGGATCCAGCTCACTTTGAAGTATTAGAACTCACTAAAAAACATAGTATTCTCTCCCATTTCCAGTGATGGCATATGTATGTATTTTAATGAAATATAAAAATCTAGATATGTGGACTGATCCTTCCTCCAAATTACAGTGAGAATGTGCATTTGGCCAAGCATAAGCAAAAAGAGATCTGTTCTCCTGCACTTATTTTCATCCTTCTTACCTATGAACAAAGGGATTATCTTTGTTCAGAGACTAGAATCTGAGGTCACCCCTTGTAGGCAAATCCAGGGCATTTGGGAAAAAAACATGGAGCCGATAAAGCATGACTGACTGTGGGACAGGCAAGGTTGCTCTATCTGGAAGCTTTATGAAATCCACAAGTGCACAATTATACTGCACCAACTAAATGAAAAGATGATTCAAATGACTTAGTAAGAAATGGTTAGAGATACCAGGTGTCGCTAAAATTTCCAATATATTTTAATCACAGATTAGGTCCTCAAAATCCTTTAATATTTTCTCAGATTTAAATGTGTGGGTCAGTAACTGGCAACCATTTACAGGAAACACAACAAACTTCTGAGTCTTCTTTCTGGTACTCTGAACAGCAGGGAAGTGCAAGCAGTGGGTATAGTTACAGCACTAGCTCAGGTCCTTCGGAAAGCTGCACGATGCCTGCTGGGTAGTGGCGATTCTCAGAGCTGCTTGCAGCGCTGTCTTCACTGCTGCCCTACTTAACCCTTCCTTCAGGGTTCAGATTCTACCTGGAGGCTCAGAAGAGCCCTTCTCCAGCAAGAACTGGCCCATTCATCTCAAGTAAATCTATATATCCTCAGCAAGAGTAAATAGAAGGGACATTAAACATTTCAATCCAAAGGACTGCTTTCATCTCCTACAACTTTATGAAAATACATATCGCACTCTCCCATAACCTCAATGGTTCAGGAAAAACCACAGTCTGTGCTCAATTATACTTGTAGCTCCGTTTTGAAGACTGCCTATAGGTTCGGTGCCAGCTTAGAACAGTGTAACTAAACAGTAAAACATGTATACCATTCTTCATCTAGAGGTCAATATATCACTTTAGTTATTGATCTGGTACTAGTGAAGTATCAGGTGTTTGAATGACTTCCTAACCATGACCAGTTAGACATTCAATATGTTTTGATTTTCAGTTTTGAGTTTGTTCTCTAGAAATCTATTTCATTATATCAAACTCGCATCAACAGAAATACCTAAAAACATGTATTTCCATTCAAGGTTTAGGCTCATATGTACAGTGGAATCAGAGAAGTAAAATGTTTTCAAAGGTATAATAGCATTGAATCATCACTACCTCCACTCTCCTTGTTTGCTGTTCTCTGAAGAATATCCAGGTGCTGAGATAATTCAGGAAGCTTCAGTCTCAAGAGGTCTCTGAAGACGGCCATATCCACAGACAATGCCTGGAGATTATTGACAAAATAGCTTTCAGGAAGTACCTTATCAATAAGGTAAATCATAATCTGAAAAAAAAAGATAAAGAACAAGATTGCTTCATAAAAATCAGTATCCTAACGTGTCCTAAATAGAAAAAACATATTCCAATGGATAAAATATAGTTAGCCAAAGCACGCTATCCTATAAATGTGTCAGTACCAAAATGTTCTGGATTTTCAAGGCTCATCTCCAATCTGGGTAAAGAGTGGGTGGTATAATTATCTCAGCAACTCATGATTAGCTAAGTAACTCATCAAAGTACCTCAGACCCAAAGTCTGCTGCTGTCTAAAATTTCTAGATGGACAGCTAGACCTGAGTCTACCCCATAAGTAGCTGGGATTAAACAACCCTCAGCCTCACTTTGAGAAGTGACAGAGCACAAGCTTCATCAGGAAGTGAAGCTTGTGGCCAGCAGGAATCTTAATGCTGGCTCCTTCGTGTCAGCCCTACCATGAAAACCAAGAGCTGGCCTGTCATAAAACACCCTCACTGAAGCTGGTCTCGAAATTCACTTACCATCAACCTAGATTATTAGAACAATTGATGTTGGCTTTTTGTCCACTTTCCTCTCCTGGGAGAATGTAACAAGGTTTTATTTGAACAAATGGCACTTTTAAAATCTGGGTTTCTTTCATAAGATTGTCCCATAAATTCTTCAAGTTACTATTTTCATTCTGACTTTTCTACTTGTGTTACCTTTTCTAAGCTGTCAAGAACCACTAGAACGCCCTAGCAAAACACACGTGTTCTATATGTCAATCTCTGGTCCATTCCCTGTCAGCATGCCTGCTATGCGTAGGCCCTCCCTCCTAGGAGACCTGCTCATTCCCCACTAGAGCACAAGAAAACTAAAATAAAGAACAAAACCCTAGCTGGCCCTATATATGTTGGTGGGAAAGTAGCTGTCTCACATTTTAATTTTCAGCATATCGGAAAACCCCATATTCCAAAAAATGTATCTCCCTGACCTGTCAAAGGCCCATTTTTCTTCTCATCCCTGGCTTGTAAGATCTACTTTTAGGGTCATAGTTTTGACTAAGTCAATAAGGGTGGGGACATACTCTCAAGAAGGTCCTCCTTAGGCCTTTATTACAGGAATGGGAAGGTCAGGGAGCTGCTTTAGCCTTCTTCTGTAGGACAGAATTTACCAGGGAAATGTATCGTCCCCCTGGGAATGGGAGCTTAGCAATAAAAGGAATATATTCAATCTGTGTGGAGGAAGGAGGTCCTGGAGTGCCCGAGGCCACTTGAGAGGAAAGGCAGATTTCCAGCTGAGCAGAGTGCCCTGGTAGTCTTTGCCCTCTATGGGTAAGGACAAGGGGATTTATGGAATTACGAAGGCAAAATTTAAAGGTAACAGTCTATTATTGCACTTTTCACCTAGGGTAAGTTGTATAATACCAAGAAAGACACTGTGTTTTTATTAAGAAATTATGATCCCTCAAAATTATAGAAAAAAAATTACAAATTATCAAAGGAATTCCTGTGACACAATGAAATTCTCTGTCTAAAGGTATCACAAGAGCCAGTTATGTCTTATATCAGCTATGTCACTCCACCAACTACTGTATTTCAAAGACCAAACATTAGATCTTTAAAAATTACAATAAATAATGGCAATAGAGCAAAGATAGTCTCTTCAATAAATGGTGCTGGAACACCAGGACATCCAAATGCAAAAACATGAATCTAGACATAAACCTTACACCCTTCACAAACATTGGCTCAAAATTGACCTAAGTGTAAAAAGCAATATATGAAACTCCTAGACGATAAGAGCATAGATGACTTTAGGGATAGGAATGACTTTCTAAATACAACACCAAAGCCACGATCCATGAAAAAAATACTTGATAAGCCAGACTTCATTAAAATTAAAAACTTCTGCTCTAGGAAAGATGATGTCAAGTGAATTAGAAGACAAGCCACAGACTGGGAGAAAATACATGCAAAACACACATCTGATAAAGGATGATCACCCAGAATATAAAAAGAACTCTTAAAACTCAACAATAAGAAAACAAACAACCCGATTTAAGAAATGGACCAAAGACCTTAACAGACACTTCACCAAAGAAGATATACAGATGGCAAATAAGCATACGAAAAAGATACTCCACATCATAGTCATCAGGAAAACTCAAATTAAAACAGCGCGATACCACTACACACCTATTAGAGTAGTCAAAATCTGGAATGCTGACAACACAAAATGCTGGCAAGGATGGGAGCAACGGGAACTCGCAGATATTGCTGGTACGAATGCAAAATGGTACAGCCACTTTGCAAGACAGTTGGGCGGTTTCTTACAAAACTAAACATAGTTTGCCAGTTTACTCTGACCATGCAATCCAGCGATTGCAGTCCTGGTATTTACCCAAAGGAGATGAAAAGTTATATCCACACAAAAACCTGCATGCATATTTTTACAGCAGCTTTATTCATAACTGCCAAACTTGGAAGCAGCCAAGATGTTCTCCAGGTCCAGACAATGGAATATTATTCAGCGCTAAAAAGAGTGAAGCTATCAAGCCATGAAAAGACACGGAAGGGCATTAAATCATATTACTAAGCGAAATAAACCAATCTGAAAAGTCTACATACTAATATTCCAATTATGACATTCTAGAGAAGGCAAAACTATGGAGGTAGTAAAAGGATCAGTGGTTGTTGAGGGGATGAAAAAGGGGGAGCACAGAGGATGTTTAGCAAAGAGAAAATACTCTGTATGATGTTATAATGATAAATACATGTCATTATACATTTGTCCAAATCCATATAATGTACAAGTCCAAGAGTGAACCCTAATGTAAACTATGGACTTTAGGAAATTATTGATGTGTTGATGTGGGTTCATGGATTTTAACAAATGTACCCCTCTGATGAATGATGAATGCTGTTGATAATGATGGAGGACGTGCATGTGGGGAGTTGGGGCCGGGGGTTACGGAAAATCTCTGTACCTTCCTTTCAGGTTTGCCATGAATCTAAAACTGCTCTAAAAAAAAAAGCATTTAAGAGACAAATAAATAATGAGGGAGCTTCAGAAAAACAGTTACTAAGACAAAACAGTAAGTGCAAAAAAGCAAGGAAAATGGTTTACCTACATCTAATATACTATATATTTCCTTAATAATTACAACTTGCAAAGGCCAAAATAGCTATTAGAAAAACACCAACACCTAATATTTTCCTTTGCATCAGAAGTGTTTCTTCATGAACCCAACCTTCCTTTGCATATTAAATGCCTAGCCAAATTCCTAAACCATCGTGATGTCATTTCATTCCATCAAGTTCATTTTCTTAGAGGCAGAAATACAAATATTCAGTTTCTCAGTTTTATTTAATCCACCTTTTCATGTGAATTTTTATTTCTCAAGTATCACTGAACCCTTTCATGATATGATTGCCATTATATCCCCTTCTCCAAACCTTTCCACCCCACCCCCTAACCTACATTGTTTATTCCAGTTTCTCAACAGAACAGTTCCTATTTTATAGTCATATAAATTACATGTGGAAAAAATTTGACTAAAACTGGATAGACTGAGTAAACAAAAGTGCTTCTTAATAAAAAAATGTTTTAACCTCATGTATTTGATGTGTCACTGACACCCACCTCCACCCCCGTCTATTTGATGAACAAATAGCTGCAAAGCTGTTTCCTTAAATACATGAATGGAAAGAGAGAGAGGATGAATACAGACTTAGATCATGTCAGGCTGGATTTATAATTAATTCCACCATGACATGTATAAAACCAGGAGGAACATTTGCTTATTTTTCTATATCACATTAGTCAGTGATTGAGACTATCACGAAGTTATTCACCATAGTCAAACACAGAATTGGGGTGAGGGGAGGTGCTCTTGAATACAAAGACTAAGTAGCCACATCCATCACAAAGTATTGCACCAATAGCAGTTTGAGAGCTCCAGTATGAATGAGCAATCCCACCTTGCCCTGAGCAAATAAGGCAGTGGCCATCCTCCACATTTGAAATGCTTCATTTCTCATAAAGACAATTTCTGGTGACTCAGTGAGTCACATTCAGACCTATAAGCTTAAATTGCTAGTGTCCCATCTGAAAAAGTTTCCAGAATTTTTTTTTTACTAATAAAGGCCCTAGGCATCAAAGATGAAAAGATAATAAATATAATTCACTTCCATAACCTTTCTCTATGCAAACATCTTCCATCATAGATATTCACTTTCAGCCTATCTCCTCCATACCTCATCTCAGATATGAAAGAATAAAGCAGCCTAATAAGATCCAATCAGAATGAAGCATCACTGGTGGAATAGGCGTCACCCCTGGGAGCCCCACCTCCTAATAGTGACACCACTGTATGAGCCCATCGCCTGGAGTATGAGCTGGACCTAGTGACTGGTTTCTAATGAATAGAATATGGCAAAAGTGGTGAAATGTTACTTCTGATACTAGGCTACAAATCTGTAACTTAATCTCTTCTGCCTTGATCACTTTCTTTTACTCTCTCACTCACTCTGAGGGATGCCAGCCACCATGTTGTGAGATGGAAAGCCTCACATGGAAAAGGCCTCTGACCAATAGCCAGTAAGGAACTAAGGCCCTCAGTCCAATGACCTGTGAGGAATTAAATCTTGCTAACAACCACCTGAATGAACTTGGAAGTGAATGCTCCCACCTGGAGTGAATGCTCTCATTGAGCCTTCAGATGAGACCACAGCCCCAGCCAACAGTTTGAATGCCACAATGATATGACTTTGAGCCAGTGAAGCCACGCCCAGATTCATCTCAACAAAACTGCAAGGTAATACACGTTTGCCATTGTAAGTGGCTAATTTATTATGCAGCAATGGATAATTAATATTAATTAATACAATTAGTATTTAACTTTCTTTAAAATATGTCTTGTAAGTGACACTAAAAACATAATCACTCTCTTCACTTCTGGCGGCTACATGAATTGGTCACTTGACCTGGCCTTAACCTGGGAGAAATGGTATCATGGGTGACTACCAAGGTGTAGCAAACTCCTTGGGAGGACTGGGTATCGGGAAGACAAAGTAGAGGTGGAACATTTCACTCTCTGAAGAATTTCAGCTGCCTTCCTCGGAGCCTGATACTCACTTTCAGTGCATCCCCTTCGTTGCCTTCCACCACTTCCAGAATTAGTGCAGCCAGAATGTTAAAGCCTTGGCAGTACCCAACATTCTTGTTCCATCGGGCATAGGCCAAAAGGACCCGCTTCAGCACAACCCTGTCCTGCTCTGCTTCCTGGCCACAGTAAGAACTGCAGCCTGTGCGGTGAAGATCCTAAAATGACAGGGAAACAAGATTTTTTTTATTTGATTTTTTAAAAAATTTATTGGGGTGATAATTGTTAGTAAAATTACATAGATTTCAGGTGTACAATTGGAAACAAGATTTTTAAAAATGACTTCTTATATTCTCTCTCAAAAAAAAACACAAAACAAACCAAACAAACAAACAAAAAACTGTAGGTATTTATTTTCCTCAGCATGAGAGTCAGATTATCAACATGTATTTCCGTTTTTAAAAATGCATACGCAACTTACACATGCAGACCAAAACAAATTTTTTTTAGTTTTCTTCTTCCTAATGTTTTCTAATGTGCCAAGACATCTTCAAGAGGAATTACAGTCAGGCAAATTTTCCACTTAAGATGTTTCCAGAATTAACACAAATAGGCACTCAGAATTAACAAAAATTACATAATAATTCCATATAAATTGATAGTTCATTTTAATAATATGTCTCAGATAGAACAAGTCATTTCAACACATGTATGATAGATGCCAACATTATTTCTTTCTATAAAAAAAATTATATAATACCTATTTAGCTATCAAAACTCTAAATAGTATTAAGGAAAAAATCAAAATAGCAAAAAATGCAACCTGTACTATATAGACAAACAGAAAAATCATTCTGTCCAAAACAGCAAAATCATTCTATCCAAATTATTGTATAAATTTCTGTGAAATTGACAGAAACATTAATATTTAATCAGGACAATATTTGTAATTTTATTTCCAAGCAGAGACTATGCTATTCAGGCACTGAAGTCATTTTACTGATACAGCATTCGTTTCAATGAGAAAATAAAAGGTCCTCTTAATAACATGATTGTTATAAAATGTGTATTCCTTAATTCCTTAATTCACAATTTAAGCAGAAAGAAAGTATTTCAAATATGGAATACTTCAGCTCTGAGAAAGACATTCTGAAATTCCAAATAAACAGCTGAAATGTGGATAATGCAAAGGCTTTTCAAGCAGACAAGATATAACTCCATAATATATTTTTAGCATTTGTCTGAAACAGACCAAGTTAGATCAGAAAGTAGCTCCTTTTAGTTAGTACTTCCTCCTGAAAAAAAAAAAAAAATCTTCAAATCTGCCAAAACATTAGCCATCTCGTGGTGGCCAAATTACAGATAAAACATCTTTCTTTTTAAAACCTCAGCTTAGCTTTCCACTGTAATGTACTCATATAAAATAAAAAACCATGTGCTAGAGGCTTATGTAAGAGAATAGCAGTGGGATCAGATTGAATCAGCATCCTTGGCTTTTGGCACCAGGATCTAACCAACTGTAATAATCCAGGTAGGCAAACCACAGCTGCCTCCACAGATGGTTTGAGCTCTTGACAGTCTGCTTTAAAGTATACCCACCAATCAGTCTATCTTCACAAACTGACAGTTAAGAAATTATCAAAGACCCTAATAACAGCCCAATTATTCTAACATGAAATATGCTTAATTTTAAATTTCTCAGTGACTTATGTAAAAAAAATCCAGTTAACAGCACTGACTCACGCTAAAGAAAAAAAAGGAATTTCAATCTTTTATCATGTGAGCAAGGTAAGTCAACTGTCAGTGGAAACATTTTATTCTTACCGGCAACATCCAAATTTATGAAGACAAGGCATAGTCAAAGATCCCCATTAACTATTAGAATGAGGAAGCAGAAAATATAGAGACATCCAGACCTCTGTCCAGGCTTGATCCTCTGTCCAGGAAACATCTGGCTCCTAGACTCTGCCTTCTAAGTTAGAACAATAGGCCAAGCTCAGTGGCGTTACCTTAACTATCTGAATTCCCATCGAGTCATCATCAGGATTACTCCTTTCATTGAAAGTGAAGCGCATGGTTTTGTCCCAATCAATGGCTATACTGTGCAAATAATGATCTGCCAAGGTCAACCAAACCTAAAATATTCATAAAGAAAAATGCTAGAGTAAGACACATAATTTCACCTTTATTAGAAACAGTTATTACATCCAACAATAAAATGGGAGCTGTTCCTAGACCAGATATAGCCCACATGTAGAAAGCCACAAGGGCCTCATTGAAATGTTTGCTGTACTGAATTGCACCAATCAGGGCCTTTCATTTATTCTTTCAATTCATATTTGCTGAGTTCCAACTATGTACCAAGCAATGATCTAGCAATTAGGGAAACTGCTAAGAAAACAAAAAATATTTTTCAAATTTTATTTCAGTTCATTGAATTAGCTCCATGATGTTGTGAGCTTGCTATACTTGGCTCTTAATTGCTGTCTATGCTTGGGCAAGAGCCACCTGGTCATTCATGGAGAATGGGCCTTTTTTCACCATGAAGTGGCTTCTGCCTTTAAATCCTACCTCTTTCATTCTCATTCTCTCTCTCTCTCTCTCTCTCTCTCTCTCTCTCTGTCTCTCTCTCTCTCTCTCTCTCACACACACACACACACACACACACACGCGCACGCGCGCGCATACGCACGGGGGGGAAAAAAAAAGCCTGACAGATGAGTTCTCATAACAAATAACTTTTTAAAAAGAGTCATTGGGTATTTTTACTCCTCTAGTCATCTTATCCTGAAAAGCTGTTTCTGAAATATGTATTCCAGAATGCCATTTTTAAGGTATATTTTGAGGAACTCCCAATGCTCAAATTCTAGGAGTATAAGATGAGGTTTATAAATGAATACAATAAGAGAACATTTCAAGTTTTGGTACTGAACGTAGTTTAGCAGAAATAATACTGATTAATGTCTCCAGCCAGACTTCTCTCCTAAGCATCAGAATCTTATGTCCAAATGCCCACTTGAAAACTTGAACTTACACATCTAATAGACATCTCACCCTTAACAGAGCCAAAGGCAACCATCGAATTCACTGCCACCTCAGCTATACATACATACATACACACACAACTGCTCCTCCCATCTGCGTGAATAACATGTCTCCCCTTCCAGCAGCTGAGGTAAAAATCGCGAAGCCATCGTTGACATCCCTCTTACGTCTTATTTCAATCCGATAGGCATTCACATCAACTCAGCCTTCAGAATATGCCTAGAATCTGAATCTGACCCCTTCTCTCCATCTCCACTACCACATTATTGCAATAAATTATTGCCTAAATTATTGCAAGTCTACTGGTCTCCCAGCTTCTGCCCTTGTCGCTCATATTCTCAAGTTAGTAGCCAGAGTGGTCCGTTTAAAATGTAAGTTGTATCATGTTAGTCCCCAGTGCTTCCCATTTCACACTGGACAAAGTCCTAGCGTGGCCTACAAGGTCCTACATGACCTGCCATCCCCCCGACCCCATCACATTACCTCTATGACCCTCTCTCCCTTGCTTTCCCCTTTGCTCACTGTGTTTCGGGCCCCCTGTCATCTTGCCTTCGCTTGTATATTCCTGAGATGCTCCCACCAGAGAGTTCTGTTTGGAGTACTCACCCCCAGGTAGCTGCATGGCCTACTGCTCACCTCCTGCAGGGCCCTATTCAACTGTCACTTTGCTATTTCAAATTCCACCTCCTTATCCCCATTCCTCCGCATTTTCTTAATTTATTTCTCTGCTGTATTTTTATCCATGGTACTTATCACCATCTGACATACTTTATATTTTTTCCTTTGTAAACTCCATAAGGACAAAAACTTTGGTCTCTTCTGTTTTTCCATTGCTGTATCCCCATTACCTAGGATAGCATCTGGCACAGAATAGATAATCAATAAATACTTATTGAATGAATGAATAATAAAGAGAGACAGGTTTAAAATTATTACAGCTAGAATATTCTTTTTGACATTCCAGAGACTTTAAAGAAGGAGAGTCATGATCCTTTTATATTTGAGCCCTACGAATCCTCCTTACCTTTCTCCTCCATTCCTTTGGTATTCCCGTTGATAGTCTGGCAACTGCCTTAAGAGCATCATACCACTGGGAACAAAGAAGAAATATTGGCAGAGTGATAATACTGACCTGCATTAGCACTTTTCAACCTTTTTTCCATCTTGATATCTGTAGACTATGATAAAATTTGTGCAGCAGTAGGGTAAACAGTCAAAGCTTCTTTCGGCCAGATATGACTGGTCTAAGGACTGTGCCTGCCCCAAGGCCCCCTTACGTAGCCTTAACACATCTGTGATCCACTTGCCGTACTCACAGCATTGGGAAGCACTGGTTCAGAACTCAAAACATATGTTATAGATTCAGAATAACAGATGTTTGGTTTCCGTAAATTTTTCTCACACTTGCACCATTAATAGAAAGTACAATATTTTTCATTGCAAGTATAAACCCAGGCCATTTGTAGCTTCATAAGCTATTTTATCTATAATTTTAAAAATTGACTGTCTTCTTACGCATATCAAAGTATATGCTAATTTTCCCACTTTGAGACTGAATCTCAGTGTACCCTGTAAATACCCTCAAAGTAAGAGTATTTTCAAAACCAAAAATAAAGTTACCTGCTGAAAACCATTTTGACCTAAAGATGGCTCAAGAGTGAACTTCAACTTTGTGTCAACTCCTAAAAGAAAAACACATAGGTAACTGTTATTTTGGGATAAAATAAATTCTATCAAAAGTAAAACTTAACCTGATTCTACTGCATCATCATGAAATTTTTAAAGCATTCATTTTTACTAAATTTTAGTCAACTTTGTTAAAAGAATACCGATTATTAAAATAGAAAAATAGCCTATGGCAACAGAATAGAGCTTTTTACATTGAATGGCGGTTTCCACAGCTGTCTGGAGTAATGCACAAACAAAAACAAAAAGTGACACCATTCGCTTGGAGTCATACGGACCTCCACTCAACTTGGTTCCTAGAGTCAAACAAATGATTCAACCTGTCGCAGTTTCAATTCTTTGTCTTTAAAATCAGGAGAATAACATCTATCGCTGTAGTGTCATGATGATGAACTGTAAATCACTTAGCACAGTGTAATTAATATTTACGAAACTAAGGAAGATAATTCTCTAGTTATAGAATTTGTTTTCTAGGACTCTTGTATGGATTAAATCTATTAAGGAAACTTCAGTGGAACATCAAAAGCTATGAAAATAATGTCATGCCTTCCCACTTATGGAATCCTTAACAATCCTATTTGGAAATTTTCATATATCTTTAAATTCTTCTTGAAAGAATTAGTTACTGAAGATAAAAGTTTGTATGTTTAATTATAGACTACAAGCTATAAATATAACTGATCTCTAATTTGAAGTTACCTATGACTTTAGAAAAATTTCTTGCTTCAAATCTCAAATCCATAGAAGTAAATAAATAGGAGAATGTATAAAGACTACATGCTTAATACTTATAGTGGGCATTTATACAGAATTCCATTGTAGAAGTATGTGCTGTTGTTACTCAGGTGAAATCAAATGACAATTTTTATTCCCACTTAAATTCTATTTTTAAAATAACATAATCAAATCTAAAAATGCAATATATCCTTTTCTTACCATTTCAAAATCAATGAAATGACATTTTAAATCACTTTCTAAAAGAAAGACTTATTACTTAAGAGTTCAAGGACCAACATATACCAAACATTATTAATAACATTCAGTTTTACAATTTATGATTGTCCTTTATGATAACATTTTTGCTTCTAAGATGTTGACTGCAGATTAGGCATACTTGAAACCTCTCCACAACTTCCACTACTTAGGGGCTAGTATGTAGAATAGAAACAATCTTCAGAACTTGTAAAATTATAATAATAAAGTAGACTTGTCATTTAAAAACATGTATATGGAATCAAGAAGCTGGAACGAGATGTGTCTGATTTGCCCAAGCCCGTCAGAGTATGCAGACGCCCTTCTCGAGTCCTGTGAGTATACAGGAGTTGGGTCCCAGATTTCCGAAGTCAAGCTGTGGCAGAGAATCCCAAGATATTTCTTTTCAAAGCTTCAGGGCCGAAACCATACTCTGCCTAGATAGAGAAGATTTTCTTCCCGAAGATCTGTTAAGTACCCCCACGGATTCTCATCACTATGAGTTGGTTTAAATGAAGCCTGGCCTCAATGCAGTCAGTGCAAGAATGCGGTGGTCCCAAGAGTGCCTCCAGCTGGAGCGCAGGATTTAAGGCAGGAAGAAACCGCTAGTGTTGTGAGGGTGCTGTCCAGTCCCGGGGTGCTGAATGGAGGAGCGCAGGTCGTGACGTTTGCTTTATTATAACAAAGACCAGGAAATTCGGTCCCGCACTGAATTATTTCTACCGACCTAAAAGCCCCGGATTCCCTGTATGTATAACCGAATATGCTCCCTTGACTTTTTCAGAGCACCTGCTGGGCACCCTGCCGATGGTTCTGCTGTGCTGAAACCTGGCTGGGTTAGTCAAAACCACAACTATTTTCTCCTGATCAAGAATGAGTCACAGGATTTAACTGGAATTGATCATTCGCTGCCTGCATGCAGAAGCTGAAATCAGGTCACTTTCACCTCTTTTCTTCTAACTGAATAAGGGAGGGGAGAAGGTTTATGTTTCATCTGATAATCACAGCTGTTCCGGATTCAGAAATACAAACCACTTTTAACGTGGAAAGGAGATTTTTTTTTTAAGGGTGAAGGAAGATGGTGAATAAATACTACAGTCTCTGCAACTAGACACTTCCTTGGGGAGAAAAACAAAGGAACCACGAGGTTCGGAAAGGCAGCCACGCGTTCCATCCTTTGGGGCTCAGTGTCTCAGCAGATTCTCCCCTACAGCCTCAGGATAGCAGGTCCCCGAAGACGCTGGGAGGCGGGGGCGGGGGGAGGACGAACCTGCCTGGAACCCAGATGATGCCACTCCAGGGACAGGTGAGCGCTAAGCACGGGTGTGAGTACAGCCGGTTCCCTCTGCGGCCACCCTAGCTCTGAGTCCATAAAACCCCAGGGAGGGATGCCGGGGGTGCAGTAGACGCAGAATTATGCAGCCTGGAGAAGCAGAGATGTGTAAACACACGCTGAAAGCAAAAGGGGCCTAGCCTAGGACAGCCAAGCGCACTCCCGTACTTTACCTATAAGAAAGGATCGCTAGGCTGCAGGAGTGTTTCCTGCCTGCTACCCACCCGGACACACAAATTAGAGGCTCCAGGCGAGCTGACCCCAGGCATTCATGCAGCAGAAACGGTCAGCAAAATGTACCCGATTTTTCCTTAGCAGCTGCTGCCTTCCCCTGAGACCCCAAGTATCAAACCTGTGCCTTTCTCCGCCTCACACACCTCTTTCAAGGTCTGGCTTCATGTGAAGCCGAAGCACAATTGGTTGCGCGGCCTATGATAGCCCGGGCAGGCGCCAGCACTTCCCCAGCTCCGGGCACAAACAGGGCTGGACCGCGCACAGGCCACGGGGAGGGGGCCCTCGAGCAGCCGACGGAGCAGTGGGTCCTCCCCGCCTCGGAGGCCGCTGACCCCGCCCAGGCCCTGGTCTGCGCTCTGCCCTCCCAGGCCGACCCAGACCCGCCTGCGCCGAGCCGTGGTGCCCTACACCGGGAGGCCCGTGGACGCTCCGCGACCTAGGCGGAGTCCAGCTCAAGCAGAGAGCGAGCAGTACCAGCTCCCTGGGCGCCACGCTACTTTCCAGTGCCCTGTGTGCAGCCTCGGGTCCTCACCCGGCTCCAGAGTGCACAGCAGCCGGGGCGCGGTCCGGGAAATGCAGCTTCGCTTCTTGAGGACATTGCTCAGGATGGTGCCCACACCGCCGCCGCTGCCGCCGCCACCGCCACCCTGCCGCTTCAGGCATCTCCCTCCGCGCCGCAGGGAGCCGGTCAGCTTGTCCTGTCGCATCCGGGAGCGCCCGGAGCTCCAGTGCAGCCACCGTCCACCTGGGTCACCCCCTGCCCCACTGGCTTCGTGCGAGTGGCTCCGCGAGTCGGGTCAGTCGAGGGTCCCTCCGGAGCAGCGAGAGTGCGGCTGACGCTCGGGGGTCGAGGGGACTGTGGGGCAGCGCGGGAGCCGCCGATCGCAGGGCGGCCGGCGGGCATCTGCAGTGCGGAGCCTGCACAGCTAAGGCAGGAGAGTGCTCGGGGCGGGGAGGAGGGCGGGAGCAAGTGAACGCGCGGGAGAGGAAGGCGGCGCTCCCGCCCCCAATCCCGGCATCACCGCGGCAGGCGGGGCGGTTTAGCCCCGCGCGGGGCCGGCTCCCGGCACCTGTGCCGGGGAGTCGTGGAGCTGGAGAGCCGGGAAACCCGGGAGCCGACGGGTGAGCAACTGCACTAGAGACCAGAAGCTACGACAGAGATTTGCGCGCTTCTCACAAAACCAGGAGGGGTTGGAGGGGGCACCAAAGGGAGCAAGTCTCCAACGCAGAACACCCTCGAGAGATGCAAGCGCCCACTTCATCTGAGCAATCTCCAAAGGGACGGTCAGCCGACCGCAGGACGAATCTGGCAACGCAGCAGAGAAGCTGGCAGATGGCGAAGCTTCATCCCAAATTGTGTTAAACTCTTTCCTGGCAGCTTAGAGAAGCATGGCGAGCACGTAAAAAAAAAAAAAAAAGTAATAATAATGGTTGTTTCTCTTGGAAGAATGGGCTTCAAGAAAAAAGAAGTGTTCCCATTTAAAAGCAGTTTTTTTAATTTAAAAAAGTGTTTCCTCATCTCTCCAGCCAGACACCTGCCTCAGTAGTTCAGAACTAGTAGCTAGAATTACTGTAAAAAAAAAAAAAAAAAAGTCACTCTTAAACTACAATATTCACCAACGGAATATTAAAATATTAATCATAAAAATAAATGAGGAATAAAGAAGGAAAGGATGTGGGGGAGAGAAATACGAAGATATTTGTGTTTGCTAACATTTAGAAAAGGAACACTAGATGGATAAACCAAAAACTAATAAGAGTATTTATGTGGGAGAGAATAGTGTGGAAGAGGCAGGAACAGCAAACAGACTTCTCGGGATGTGCCTTACATAGTTTTGACTATGGAATAACATGTTATATTAATAACATTAATAAATTAAATTTTTAAAATCCTACCAAAAAATTGGTACTGAATGGAAACAAATGAACCTAGTGGAGTATCTCTTTGATGGCAAAAGAACACAGAAACAATAAGTTGCTTTAGAATACAACGTTATGACCCTACACGAATGGTGGAATATATTCCACCATTCTCCAAAGGCAAGGAGAGCTGCAACAAAATCTTAGAATTCATTCAGTAGCATTATTGTCATTACTAATGTCCGCATTGTTTTTTAAATTCTTATACCATAAGCAAATCATTATGCTAATGTCAAAAGGAACAAAGATGTTTTCAGCGTAACAGAAATACACATGTACAATCAAAGAAATTAAGTTTTCCTTAAATTCTGCAATAGTATATTTAAGTTGGAAATGTTAGTGTGAACTCATCTTTTTTCCTTTAGAAATACATACATATCCACGGAAGAAGTTTAAAAATAAGAACAACCCAACAGCAATGTACATCCCCCAGCCTCCAGACTGTGGTCTCTAAAAACCATTTCCCACTAAAAGGAACCAAGGGCCCCTTTGAGGTGTAACTGATTCCAGATCTAGGCCAGAAAAAGTACAAGATGAGCCCGAAACATCTTCATGAGCTCAGGAAGGAAGGAAATGCTCCAAAACCAACAGGGTCATCTCAAAAGGACACAGGAGCCACGTGAATAGGCTTCTACTGGCCAAAGACAAAACAATTTGAGCATCGAAAACAGTGGCTGTTACTGATTGAAAACTACGGAATAATTTTTAAATGCATTCCTAATGATATTCTGAAAGAGCTAACAAAAGAAGTCATCCTTATGATTCTGGCACACTTATTTTGTAATCAGTATATTCTGGGCTTTGTGAAGTGCCCCCAGAATTGTAGGACAATGTCAGAAATGATACAACTCTACGCTTGAAATATACATTTCATATATAAGAATCTGTTAAAATGAGATTAGTCACTCTGCAAATGTAAACCAGGCTGATAAGGGATATGTAAATTATCCGGTTTTGCCTGCCTGACTTAGGTAAAGATGCTTTGAAAAAGGCAGTAATCTGCCTCATCACTGCAGAAGATGACGTCATTGCTTAACCTCGTCATGATTCACTGTTTGGCTTAGGTGTTACACCAAGCTCACAGACAGAAATCTACCTTTCGTCAGCCTGATGCTTTTATAGTTTCGGTACATGTTTGTTTTCCTTTAGCTTTCTCTTAATTTTAATAAGATGACCACTCACTGTTCCAGCCCATCCCAGCTGTGCTGAGTATAAGAGAAAGAGGTCTGATGTTTGACTATTCCTTTAGAGGGCACAACAGGCCCTTGGGGGTAAAACGGGTGATGAATATCCAGAATCAAAGGCAGAGAACTAGAAGGACAGGGGAAAGCCAGGACAGCAAGCTGGTAACTGCATGTATAGTCTTGTCGTCCAGAGTTCTCGTCTGCTCAAACCTGAGAGGGTTTTGTGTTCTGTTTTAACAAGCGAGGCTATTCACGCTCAGTTGCCAGCACTGACTGGGTCAGCAGGAAAGACAGCTCCAGCAGCCAAGAGGAGGAGAAATGCTCTCCGATCTAGAACACCGCCTCTGGAGTGCAGAGAAGGACACATCCAGCTCCCAGGGCTGGCTCGTATATGCCACTCAGACCATCTGGCTCCCTTTGGCTCTGACTCCACGATCACCATGTAAACTTTTGATTGTCATTTCACTTCCCATAGAGACTTTGCCACAGAGGGAACGTATTGACCAGTTAACATCAGTCCATACCATTGAGTTCACCCCACTCTCAGTGAGCTGAAGAAATCAAATTCCTGGACTGGCAAACCTGAAGCCTTCGATCCTAGACTGCCAACCCACAAGGCCTCTCTCTGAAGCTCTTCTTCAGTTACAATACCTTTTTTTTTTTTTACTAGTAGTGACAGGGCTGGTTTACTTTCAAGACGAAAATTCTATTTCACCTCTCAGATTTATTATAGGGAAAAACTGACTCTGTTAAAAGAAAAAAAAAGCTTCCTTGAAAACTTTCCATTCTAAACTACATAGAAGTTGAAACCAGTGACAGAAAAAAAATTATCTGAAGAGTTTCTACTATTATAGCAATAAATAGTGAGGAAATTAAATAATATTATTTCATTTACATTGGAGAGGAAAACCAAGACTGCCAACTTTTATAGCTAACATAATTAAACGAGCACTAAAATACAACGGTCTAAAAGCAGCGTGGCACAAGCCTACTGTTATATTTATTGTATGACTCATCGTTTCTTATTCATTTCTGGAATATTGTTTTCAAAAAGCAAAAGATGTCATCTGAAGTCAACTTGCAGAGGAAATAATGCAAGTTGTTTCAGCATCTCAGCTGGTGAGATTTCTAGCCAGGCCAACTTACCATCACGTTATATGTTATAACTGGTATCAGTAAGTTCATGTTTGAGCAAATCATACCTTGGCATGGTCCAGAACAATTACGTTTTAAGCTGAATTTGGGAAAAGAAAGGCTCAATGAAAACTTCACATTGGATGAGAATCTGTTACTTAGAATGCTAAAGAAAATGAGTGCTTTGAGAAAACACCCCGAATGTCCTAGAGAATCCAATACCCACGGAACGTCCCCAGAGATGCAAGATCCCAGGTGGAAACAAGGAGGTAGGGATCTTCAGGCCTATGGTCTGGGAGTGAGGCTTCCTTGAGAGCAAACTATTCCTTTAATGGGAGAAGGGAGAAGAGAAAGCCCCACATAAGTAATAAAAGCTATGCCCCAGTGGCTTCCAGAAGGGATTCAGGTCTGGGACTTCTGTGATTTCCTGATGCTGCTATTTTTGTGTAATAGTAAAATCTTAAAATAAAAAGGGCCTACGTGCTTACCTTCAGGGACTGAACAGAACTAGTGGTGACAATTACCAAGAGAAAAAGCCCTGGCAGCAGGCTGTGAGAAGAGAGAAAAAGCACAGGGAGCTGGTCTGCTCTGAAGAAGCGGACCTGGAACTCATCCTCACAGCTGCAGCTCCCTGGCAGCTGTCCACGTGCACTTGAGTCTGAGAGTCAGAAGAGATCTTACCAGATACCAGGTCTAGAGCTATCTCCCACTGGGCAGGAGACGGGGAGGGACATCATCACACTCGTGCTAGTAGAAGGAGTGGGGGTCTGATTCGCCTTTCTGCTCTCCTTGCAATTTTTGAAGGTCTGTGAGCAACTCTTGAATAATGAAAGTAGTATCTCCTAAAGGGACAGTAATTGTGGCCAGCACCATAAGAAGTTAACACTCTCCTCAGACCTAAAAGTCGGGCCCGAATAAGTAGTTCCTTCAATTCATTATCCAGGATGAAGCCCACATACTATGAGCTCATGGTGAGAAGCATCATAACCATTTTCCCCTCATAAAAGAGACATAGTCAGGGCAGCAGAAAGAAATTGAAGGGGAGGTAAAAAACCTTACAATTACCTGACACATCCTATTATGTACACAGGACATTCTTTGTATGTGATTTTCTCCTCTTAGTCATAAAAATCTATTTCTCTATTTAAGCACAGGCATCCTTGAAGACAATCAGGTGTGTCTTTTCTATTTTATTTCAAATACAAGCACGGAACAGAGGGGCCTTGAAATTCCAACACCAAATCCCACTCAGCACCATCTTCTACTTCCTGATAGTCCCATTTATGCTTCCACAGGACCATCCCCTTTAATCAGATATTTTCAAAAGCAAAACCACCCCTAACACTCCCTCCAAATACACTCAAATCGTTTGGATGAAGTATTTTAAGAATAACCACTATTACTTACAGACCAGAAATTTTTAAGTTAAAAACTTAGCTAATATCATAATTTAATTCACAGCTGGAGTGGAAGTCCCCTTTCACTGTACCATACTTGAAAGGTACTTAAAACCCTGCAGCCAGGTCCATGTAACCTGAAATTCATAGCTAACCCAAGATTTTAGAAATCGTCATATACGTCTTCTTGGCCTGTTATTTTCTGTGAAGTATTTTCTTGCCTCAAAATAACTGAAATTGATTCAATACCACTTGAGGTAGGTTTATGTTGACCACATAAAGACATCTGTATATTTCTTTTATTTATTCATTCATTCATGAATGAAGTAAACATTTATTCATCAACTGTTCTGGAAAAGGTATTGTGCTACGTATGGCCTACGAGAAAGAAAAGTATGAATTCAATACATTCTCTACCTGCAAGAAGCTTACAGTTTACTGAAGGCGAAACAAACGGATAGTGATGGGACAGTGCGACAGAGTCATGTACTTACTCTGTGAGGACTTGGAGGGATACCATTATCTCTACCTCCTCCTAAGTATTGTATACTCCAGTGTTTTCCCAGAGCTTTAGGTCATTGAACTATTCAATTTCACCTGGAAGCAGGCCCAGGAGAAAGGTCATCTGTGTTCATCTTATAAGTGGGGTACTCACAATTTAACTATTTGGCTTCAATTTCCCAACCTTTTACACCCAGGCATTCTAAGATTCTTCTGACCCAGTCAAGGGATAGGAAAGGAGAGGTTTCTCTGACCTATTGATACAGATTAGTTTGGCTTAGAAATATATGTTCCCAGAGAGGAAAAGGGCGATGCCTTTGAAAAGAATATGCTTAATTTTGATGATTACAAGAGAGAAGTATTAGGAAGAGGAGAGAGATTAGAATCAATATTAATGTGGGCTTCAGCAGCCTGGCAGCCTTAGATCCCCCAGCTGGGCTCATTCGGAAGAGAAGACATAGCATATGTGAACTGCTAAGGGAGTGAGTGTGTGAAAGCACACGGGCCCTCCAGGAGGCAGTGTGTGTGTCAGAATAGTGCCAGCTACGGAGACAGGCAGACCGGGGGAGACTTCTAACACCCATACTTACTAGCTCTATGTCCTTGGGCAAGTCACTTACTTTCTGGGTTGCAAATTCCTCACCTTTAGAATAAATGATACTTTTTTGAGTTATTTGAGAAATAAACAGCACAATGAGAGTCAGGACAAGCACAGTAGTGGTATTATACAAACCACGCACTCAATACATTTACATTTGGGAGTCCTCCTTTTCCTAGTGTTTCTTGTTACTGTACAAGATAAAGGTTAAGATGGCCCTACCAGTTTACCCAGAAGTCTTTCCAGCAGAGGACCCAGGACCTGACCCACAGAGAGCATGAGTAGCCCGGACACCCGCCTGAGTTCCTCAGCAGACACTCCTCCTTCACGTTCTTACCCTGGCACCTTCGGTCACTGGGAGGAATATTGAGTTTAGCTTCCATGTCCACTCCAAAGAGCTAAACCAGAACTACTACCGTGTTTCCCCGAAAATAAGACCTAGCCGGGCCATCAGCTCTAATGCATGTTTTGAAGCAAACATTAATATAAGACCCAGTCTTATTTTAATATAATATAAGACCGGGTATAATATAACATAATATAATGTAATAATATAATATACCAGGTCTTATATTAATGTTTGCTCCAAAAGACACATTAGAGCTGATGGTCTGGCTAGGTCTTATTTTCGGGGAAACATAGTAAATAGGAATTATAGAGAGGCAGGAAGCAGCAAACTTTAAGAATGCACTCAATGTAATAAAACATGTAGCCTCTGAAGATCTTAAATGTCCTGTCCTTTGGACTTCTCAAGAGAAGGCGGCCAGTCCAATAGTCAGGAGTGCTGTAAAGGACATTTGAAATGAGGTGAGGTCCAACTATTAATACAGTAAAATAGCTTCCAACACTATGATTCTGGGATCAATTTAAATGATATTCAGTCTATTATGCTATAGGAATTCCTCAGTCCAATGTAAATGTTGACCAACTGTAATATTTGGAGAATACAATTTGAGTTGTTATATTTTCAGGTAAACTGAAGTTTAAGCAAAAAAAGATCCTTTTGGTTTCAGTCCTTATTAAGAATTTTTTAAATGTATTATTAAACTTTCTTGACTTTTAAGAGTATTCTGAACCGATTGAATGTTTATATATTTATTAAGAATCCTACATTTTTTCAGATCATTATTCTCATTGTATAAGACTCCAAGACAGGCATTAGAAAGCAATCCCAAATCATGTTAGGAATAAAATTAAAAGGAAAACACATGTCTTCTGAGTTATACAGGTGACAGATACTTGGAGGTAAGAGGAATAATACAGTATGTCAGTCAACACAGGCCTCAGAGTTTTAAAGGGTAGCATATCTGGTGACTTACACTCACCTTTACCTTTACCTACATAAAGATACAGGAGTACCCATTGTATCCTTGGAAATGGTCATACACAAGGTCGGACAATTAAGTTCACGAACTCATCCTAGACAAAGTGCTACATACCTCCTTGCTGAATATCACTACGGTCACCTTCAAAGTACTCCCCTTGGGAAGCTATGTACCAACACCAGTGCCTAGTCCACCCTTCAAAGCAATTTTGGAACTCTTTTTCTGGAATGGCCATCAGAGCTGTCATCGTATTACCTCTGATGTCCTGAATGTCATCAAAATGTCTTCCTTTCAATATTTTTTATCTTTGGGTAAAGAAAGAAGTCATTGGGGGCCAGAGTAGGGAGGGTGTTCCAATACAGTTATTTGTTTAGTGGCTAAAAACTCCCTCACAGGCAGTGTCGTGTGAGCTGGTGCATTGTCATGATGCAAGAGTCATGCATTGTTGGCAAAAATTTCAGGTCATCTAACTTTTTCACGCAGCTTTTTCAGCACTTCCATATAGTAAACTTGGTTAACTGTCCAGTTGGTACAAATTCGTAATGAATAATCCCTCTGATATAAAACAGGTTAGCAACATTGCTGCAAAAAGTTCACAAACTTAATTGTCACACCTCGTATGTGTCCTAGTCTTTAAAAGTCAACCTGAAGTTTTGCTAATAAAGACAAACTCCTAAGGAAGCAGACAGCTCTTAATAAACACACTTTCTATGTATTCCTTCTCTTCTAGAAGCAATATAAGTGTGGCCTATTGTACTTGTGTACTTAACATAGCAGTGCTGGCACCTTTAATTACCACTGTCTTTAGTCCTAGCTTACCTCCAAGTGTCACCGGCAGTATGTCAATCTGACCTAGTGCCAGCAACAATCAGATATGCCAGTTCTTAGAGAGGGAAAGATTATATCTAAAAAGAGTTACTTCTGGTTTCTCTAAATTTTAAACCTTCCTAATACTTGAAAACCAAGTCCCACAGTATATTTTAGGAGCATTCAAAATAATTTTCTAATGCAAGACCTAATATAGAGGAAGCACTCAGCAAGTGTTTTTTTAATTGCTTCTATGACACACAAAGAATATCCGATTGGGATCCTGCTGACTAGATATTTAAAAATGGTACCTGCCTTAACACCTGTATTCCATATGCCACACTTCTACTCCCACACCGGATTCATCCATGCCCTTGAATTATTTATAGGCAGGCCTTTTCCTTTCAATAGATGATAAACCCCTTTGAGCACAGGGACTAAGGTTTATGTATTGTTGTGTGTCTCTCCCCTCTCCTGCCTGCAGCTAACACATTGGAAAGTCAACACATGGACGTTAAAAATAAATAACATCCTAAATTCATCCTGTCAAGAAGAAAGCCATACCTTCCCACTTTAAAAAAATGGGGGGGACAGGGGGGCTTTTTATTCAACTACAAGAGAAATGAGCACACGCGTTTATGAACAGTAATTTTGACTGACATTTGTGCAATGTACCAAAAAATCCATAAACACCACTCTTAGTTTCCCTGGCAAGTTCCCAAAATATATGATGCTCAAATTTCACATATTTGCTCTACTTATCAGGTAAAAGACGCTCTTGAAATTCTAGCTATAATGGCAGTCAGTATGGTACAGTAGCTACAAAGCGCAAATTCTAGAACTAGCTGCCTGGATTTGAAACCTAGCTCTACCACTCCGTAGCTATGTAAACTTGGGTAAGTTAATAGTCTCAGTTTCCTCATCCATAAATGGGACAACCAAACTACCTACTTCAGAGGGGTTATTCCAAGGATCGAATGTTACAGGTAAAGCACTTACCACATTGTCTGGCCCAGTTTGCTCTATACAGGTATACCCCATTTTATTGCTCTTCACAGATGTTGTATTTTCTACAAGACCCTCACCAAGCAAAAAGATTACAACTCACTTCATTGCAATACTTGCTTTATTGCAGTGCAGTAGTCTGGAATATCTCCAAGGTATGCCTGTATAAGATTACCTAGTGTATCATTAATATATAGTATTAAAGGCACTTAGATTATTTTTTAAAAGAAAGACATTTTAAACACTGTCACAGATTACAAACAATGTCACCAGGTCACTCTAGTTTTTTTGCTGTTTAATTATGCTACCATCCATTCTGACATAAAGATTTTAGTGCTAAACCAGTCTAGGAAGCCCATAAGACATTCATTTAAATTGACAAATTGCTCACATTTTTCATCATCTTGATTTTTTTTAACATATTACTTGGAGAGAATTTGCATAGATGCAGATAAGTTCGTCCTTCCCTGCTCTTCATACATTAATAAAGCCCCAGCATTAATTACCTGACAGCCCCTGGCTTTGCAAGATCACCAAAAGCATGAAATCAATCTTTTACAGCAGAGTTGAAGTAAGCAATTTTCTTCTCAATCTTTCTATTCCTCCAGTATTATAGCTTTTTAAATAATGCATGCAATTTTCTAAAATTTGGTTCAATCATTTTAAGGGTTTCCCAAATGTAACCCATCATTTATTATCTTGTAATACATTTTCATTATTTGTGATATAAATAAGTTTTATGGTGTATTTTACATTCCTACATGTATTAACACCAATTCCTTGAGTCGGAGATTGCAAATACTTCCTAGAAGGAGAAATAGCTTGTGAAAAAAGAAATCATTTTTATAAGTCTGCCAATATGCCAGGACTGTATTTTCTAATGGAAATGCACAGTGAAAGAAGCAAAAATAGGAGAACAATAACTAGTTACAACGACGATGTACCAATTTTCTACTGTGGATCAGGTATTAGGTCAGGTGCTTTAATTATCTTATCTCGTTTTAACCCAACAGGTAAGTATTATTTTCCAAGCAATGGAGAGCAAAAGGAGAGTGTACACATATATTGTCAGGGTAATTTTTTACAGGCATATAAAAAATTGATTAAAAGAAAATGCAGTCAAATATAAATAGTTAATTCTGGGTGGTGGGAACATGGAAATTTATTGTATTTTTCGTTGTACTTTTCTGATCTTTTTTTTATTCCCAAAGGGACAAAGGAAGGAAAGAAAAAAGGAACAAACAAATGAACGAACAAACCAAGAGATTAAGTAACTTTCCTAATTTCATATAACAAATAAACAGTCGAGTTGGGATTCGAACCCAAGTCTGTCTCCCTCTAAAGCCACATTCAATCCACTAAATTGATAATATTTAACCAGATGTTTTTATCTAAGCAGGATCAAAAACATTTTGGAAGTTCTATTAGGTTAGTGCAAAAGTAATTGCGGTTTAAAAGGTTAAAAATAATTGCAAAAAGCGCAATTACTTTTGCACCAACCTATAAAGGGAGATTTGTTCACAGCCCCACTTATATTACCCAGTGAATGAAATGCCCATCATGTCCTCAAACTCTCTTTATATTATTTATCTACTAAAACAAACACAATACTAGCAAAGATGACAAATGGCTTCAACAAGGTCCGCTTAGCATGGCCAATTAACAAATAAATTCCATGATGCCAGAGTAAATGGCGTGAAGTTCTTAGGTGAGGGCTGCACAAGACCAGCTGTAGCATATCCTTGTATGACACTTGGTGGGGGGATGGGCTGCAGGAGTTCATTGGGGTTCACAGAGAGGTGAGGCTCGGTGGCAGCCTCATGGGGCATGCCTTTCTACATCATCCCACCCTATCCAGGAAAAATCTGGGCCACCTTGAAGTTCCCCAAGAAACTGCCAAAATGACTGATCTCTAAATGTATTTTGCCAAATGGGAAATGGGAAACTGGTCAATTCGCTGAGAAAGCAACAAGCTGATGATCCCTCTCCCTAAAGAGAAAAATGTTAAATGATACGGACTCGGGATAATCCGTCTTGAATCATTTTTGTGCCATTGTTCTGTTCCCCTTTGTGCAGGCAGCAGCTGCTGTAATCACCGTCTCAGAGCTAGGATAACGTTTGAGACGATTCCAATCAAACTGCCCAGAGACTTTTAAAAACAAGTTTGAAAACTCTTGCACAATATCACACACAGTAGAAAAATCTCATTAACCACTAACTGATGTGGATGCTTTGATGCAGTGAGTCAATGCTTCAGATGCTGCTCTCTTGCTGTATGTCCAACACTTGCATTACAAAATTTGGTGCACGATTTGATTCAAAATGAGATTTAGTCAAAGAGAAATGTTTGGAATGCTTCCAGCATCCTGCCTGACCTCATCCATTCAGGTGAGTTGGAACAACACAGAGGGATGCTACAGGCAGCAAATTTTTCTATAACTAACTCTTCCATGAGGGAAGTGGCGCAGGTTTACCCTGTAGCTCGCCAGCCTTCTGGCTTCCTAACAGGAAGGACAGTTGACCTCTAAAATAGATCACTAAAACCTAAAGAAAAAGACTGTCAGGGAGCAATCCCCAGGGGAAGAAGGCCAAAGAACATTTAACAACAATATTGTCTAAGACTCAGTAGTTAGCCATTTCTTGTTTCCTGGCATGCCGCAGCTTTCCTCCACATCACCCTGAAGCCTCCAGTAAAGTGTGTTACAACCAGCCTCATGCCAGTGGTACTTTGAGGAACGGCAGAGAAGAAACAGGTTTAGAGTGAAGTGAAGGGATGAGGAGACAAGATGATGCTTCTGGAAAAGAGAGCATGTGACAGTGGACATGCAGGATGGCCCCAATCGGAACAGATATGAAACATACTGCTCTCCCCCCACCCAGATCCATTGTTAGGAGTGGGGGCTCTATTGTGCTGTTGGTTGTTGCTAGTACAGGAGGTCACCTTTCACTTCTCCAAGGGGGTGAGGGAAGAGGAGCAGGACGATGAAGGATAAGGGCGGGGGGGGGGGTCGTGATGAACAGCCTGGTAGGGGTGCTGTCAGTGAATCTTCCTTTCTCTGATGGGAATAGCTGGAAAATTGGAAGGGAAAGACCTGGATTGGAGGAGAAAGGGAAGAAGGAAGAGGGAAGGGAAAACATACTACTGAGAGATCCCAAACTCCATGAGGTATAGAAGCAAGTTTTCAGATGGAACCTGCAGCATTACTGATCCGAAACCACAAACAAGGGGGTGGAGAGGCATCACAGGTGCAGAGAGAAGCCAGCGAAGCAGGTTTAAGTGAGGAAAACACGTCAGAAGATCAAAGCTGGGGAGACTGGAATAGGACGGAAAGAAGGTGGATGGAGAAAGATGGTTCAGGATGGAAGCTATAAAGGATTCAGAGTATTAAAGGCGTGTTTTATGCAGCGCTGTATGGAAGGCACAAGAGCAGGCTTGCCAAGTTTTAAAAGTCAGAGCTGCCTCATGTTCATAGCAGCATATTCACAACAGCCAAGAGGTGGAAGCAACCCAAGTGTCCACAATGGGTGAATGGATAAATAAAATGTGGAATATACACACAATGGAATATTATTCAGCCTGAAAAAATGAAGGGCATTCTGACACATGCTACAGCATGGAAGGACAATACTGAATGGTGGTTGCCAGGAGCTGAGGAGAGGGAGAAATAGGGAGTCATTGCTTAATGGGTGTAGAGTTTCCGTTTCAAAAGATGAAAAGAGCGCTAAAGATGGATGGTGGTGGACTTCCGGAAAAATGGCGGAGTGAGGTGAGCCTCTGTAAAGCTCCCCTGGAATTTACAACTAATCGGACAACAAAAACTCCACAAAGGACTCCCTGCACAGCAGACAGGCAAGACGAAGAGGCCCACTACCGACTGAAATCACCTACAGGTGGGAGATTCGCGCGAGTGGGGGGAGGAGGAAAGGGAGAAGTGCGCGGAGACGGAGCCGCGTGGGCGCAGGACGCAGACCTAGCTCAGTGCTCCGAGCTCGCTGCTTCCCGGAACTACCGCAGCTGCGGGAGAGGGAAGAGCTCGGACTGCTAGGGCTCCGCCAGAGCTCCACAGGGCTGAGGGGACAGCATATAACACGGCTGAACCCAACGCTCACGGCAGAGACCTCGGAGAAAAGACTGAGGGAAAAAGGCTGAAAACGGTGGTTTAAGCCCACACTGCCGAGCAGAGAACGGAGCCTTAGGCACTGAGACTAGCCGCCCCCTCCCTCCCCTCCCAGAGCTCACCCCGCCCCCACCTGCCCGGTGCTAGAAGCGAAACAGTAGCAGTGTCAGATCAAAACAACAGAAAATTTGCTGTTTTGAGATCTGTGGACCGCAAACACAAATTCACAGCCCAACTAGTTCCAGCAAAGGGGAGAGAGCAGTGGAAGCACGACCGGCTGTGGTGGTGGTCGCCGCCATTGCTCTGGGCCACCTCTCACAACTCACCCCGCCCCTGACCCCACCTATCTGGGCGGATCCCTGCAGGAGTAAACAGAACTGCTGAAATATACGGGCTCTGAATCAGCAGCTGGAAGAGCTTTCGAACATCAAAAGCTCTCCGCATACCCACCGGGACACTGCGCCCTGTGACCTAGACGAACTATTAACAGAGGAGAAGCCCGTCTCCCAGGGAATCCCCCCATTGCGTGAGAAGTTGGAATAGTGCAGAGAAAACATAGCACTACTGTGTGGGAGAAGAAAAATAAGTTGCAGTTGGAGAAATAATAAAACATTCTACCAACAAGTACTGGCAAACAAAAGAAAGACCGCTTTCTATCAACCTGTTGCAGAAGTCACTCCTGTAGATGTCTAGGAAGAGAAATAGTAAACCAGTAATCGCCATGAATAACCAAGGCAACAAGATAGCTCAGAAAGAAAGTGAGAAATCTCCAGAGAAGGCGCTTAAAGATACAGAAATATGTGACTTAAATGACAGAGAATTCAAGATTGCAGTTCTGAAAAAACTCAACGAGATACAAGAAAACACAGATAGGCAGTTAAAGGAACTCAGAAACTCAATCAAAGAACAGCATGAACATTTTACGAAAGAGATTGAAATCTTAAAAAAGAACCAAATAGAATTTCTGGAGATTAAGAACTCAATAGAAGAAATTAAGAATGAAATAACCAGCTTAGGTAGTAGAGTTGACCAGATGGAGCAAAGAATCAGTGACATCGAAGATAGAAACCTGGAAATGACACAAATTGAAGAAGAAAGAGACTTGAGACTTAAAAGAAATGAAAGAACTCTACAAGAACTTTCTGACTCCATCAGAAAGAGCAATATAAGAATAATGGGCATACCAGAAGGAGAAGAAAGAGAGAAGGGAACAGAGAATATATTCAAACAAATTGTCGATGAGAACTTCCCAAATTTGTGGACAGAACTGGACCCTCGAATCCAAGAAGCAAATAGAACACCTAGTTACCTCAATCCCAACAGACCTTCTCCAAGGCACATTGTATTGAAGATGTCTAAAATCAACGACAAAGAAAGAATCCTCAAGGCAGCCAGGGAAAAGAAGACGGTAACTTACAAAGGAAAGCCCATTAGATTATCATCAGATTTTTCAGCAGAAACTCTACAAGCCAGGAGGGAGTGGAACCAAATATTCAAACTATTGAAAGAGAGAAACCATGAGCCAAGAATAATATATCCAGCAAAGATATCCTTTAGATATGAAGGAGGAATAAAGACCTTTCCAGACATACAGAAGCTGAGGGAATTTTCTAATACACGACCTGCACTACAAGAAATACTAAAGGAGGCCATTCGACCACCATCAACAGGGACAATTTGTGGCAAACAAAACTCAAAAAGGGGGAGAGTAAAGGCCTGAACCGGAATATGGGAATGGAGAAAGTAAGCGTGCGGAAGAAAATGGAATACTCTAAATATCAAACTTTCTTTTACATAAACTTAAGGGTAACCACTCAAAATAAATCCAGAATTGAAATACATACTGAAATAAAAAAAGAAACAGAGGGAAACATCATAGAATACCACCACACAGAAATAATAGACAACAACAAAAAGGCAAAGAAACAATGGAGACACAACCTTACCAGAAAACTAAGGATAGAATGACAGGAAATCCTCACATATCAATAATTACTCTAAATGTAAATGGACTGAACTCACCAATAAAAAGGCACAGAGTAGCAGATTGGATCAAAAAACTAAACCCAACCATATGCTGTCTCCAAGAGACACATCTCAGCTACAAGGACAAGCATAGACTCAAAGTGAAAGGGTGGAAATTGACACTCCAAGCAAATGGTACCCAGAGAAAATCAGGTGTAGCCATAATGATATCAGATGAAACAGACTTCAAGGTGAAAAAGATAACAAGAGACAAAGATGGACATTTCATAATGGTGAAGGGGACTGTACAACAAGAAGACATAACAGTCATCAATATTGATGCCCCCAATCAGGGAGCACCGAAATACACCAAGCAACTACTAACAGAACTAAAGGGAGAAATTGACCAAAACACAATTATACTAGGGGACTTAAATACATCATTGACAGCTATGGATAGATCATCCAAACAGAAAATAAATAACGAAATAGTAGCCCTAAATGACACATTAGATGAAATGGACATAATTGACATTTATAGAGCACTTCATCCTAAAACATCAGACTACACATTCTTTTCTAGTGTACATGGAACATTCTCAAGGATAGACCATATATTGGGACATAAAATCAGTCTCAACAAATTTAAGAAGATTGAAATCATACCATGCATATTCTCTGATCACAAGGCTTTGAAATTGGATATCAACTGTAAAAAGAAAGCGGGAAAAAACACAAATACATGGAGACTAAACAACATACTTTTAAAGAAGGACTGGGTCAAAGAAGAAATTAGAGGAGAGATCAAAAGATACATTGAAACAAATGACAATGAAAATACATCCTACCAAAATTTTTGGGATGCAGCGAAAGCAGTTTTAAGAGGGAAATTTATCTCATTACAGGCCTATCTCAAGAAACAAGAAAACTCCCAAATAAATAACCTCATGTTACACCTTAAAGAACTAGAAAAAGAAGAACAAGTAAAACCCAAGGTTAGCAGAAGAAAGGAAATAACAAAAATTAGAGCAGAACTAAATGAAATAGAGAACAAAAAGACAATAGAAAAAATTAATATGACAAAGAGCTGGTTCTTTGAAAAGATTAACAAAATTGACAAATCCTTGGCTAGACTTACTAAGATAAAAAGAGAGAAGACACTGATTAACAAAATCAGAAACGTAAAAGGGGAAGTTATCACGGACACCACAGAAATACAAAGGATCATCCAAGAATACTATGAAGGACTATATGCCACCAAATTCAACAACCTAGAAGAAATGGACAAGTTCTTAGAAACATATAGCCTTCCAAGGCTGAACCATGAAGAACTGGAAAACCTAAACAGACCGATCACCAGTAACGAAATGGAATCAGTCATCCAAAACCTTCCCAAAAGCAAAAGTCCGGGACCAGATGGCTTCACTAGTGAATTCTACCAAACCTTCAAAGAGGATCTAATACCAATTCTGCACAAACTCTTCCAAAAAATTGAAGAAGAGACAGTACTCCCTAACTCATTTTATGAGGCCAACATTACCCTGATACCAAAACCTGGTAAGGACAGCACAAAAAAAGAAAACTACAGACCAATATCTCTAATGAATACCGATGCAAAAATCCTAAATAAAATTCTAGCAAATCGAATACAACAATGCATTAAAAAGATTATTCATCACGACCAAGTGGGGTTCATCCCTGGGGCACAAGGATGGTTCAACATACGCAAATCCATCAATGTGATACATCACATAAACAAAATAAAGGACAAAAATCATATGATTATATCAATTGATGCAGAAAAAGCATTTGACAAGATACAACATCCATTTATGATTAAAACACTTAATAAAATGGGTATAGAAGGAAAATACCTTAACATAATAAAGGCCATATATGACAAACCCTCTGCTAATCTCATAATTAATGGAGAAAAACTGAAGCCCTTTGCTCTACGTTCAGGAACACGACAGGGATGTCCCCTATCACCTCTGCTTTTCAACATAGTGTTGGAAGTCCTTGCCAGAGCAATCAGGCAAGAGAAAGAAATAAAAGGCATCCAAATTGGGAATGAAGAAGTTAAATTATCACTCTTTGCAGATGACATGATGCTATATATAGAAAACCCTAAAGACTCCACCAAAAAGCTATTAGAAACAATCAACGAATACAGTAAAGTTGCCGACTACAAAATCAACGCACAAAAGTCCATTGCCTTCCTATATACTAACAATGAAATCTCAGAAAAAGAAATACAAAAAACAATTCCTTTTGTAATTGCAGCAAAAAGAATAAAATACCTAGGAATAAACTTAACCAAGGATGTGAAAGACCTATATGCTGAAAACTACAAGACATTTTTGAAAGAAATTGAAGAAGACACAAAGAAATGGAAAGACATTCCATGCTCATGGATTGGAAGAATCAACATAGTTAAAATGGCCATATTACCCAAAGCAATATACAGATTCAATGCAATCCCCATCAAAATCCCAATGGCATATTTTAAAGAAATAGAACAAAAAATCATCAGATTTGTTTGGAACCACAAAAGACCCCGAATAGCCAAAGCAATCTTAAGGAAAAAGAACAATAATGGAGGTATCACACTTCCTGACTTTGGCTTGTACTACAGGGCTACAATAATCAAAACAGCATGGTATTGGCAGAAAAACAGACACATAGACCAATGGAATAGAATTGAGAACCCAGAAATAAAACCACATAAATATGGACAGATAATTTTTGACAAAGAAGCTAAAAACATACAATGGAGCAAAGACAGCCTCTTCAATAAATGGTGCTGGGAGAATTGGATAGCCACGTGCAAAAGAATGAAACTGGACTGCTATTTGTCACCATGTACCAAAGTTAATTCAAAATGGATCAAAGACTTAAGCATAAGACCTGACACAATAAACTGCATAGAAGAAAACATAGGTACTAAACTTATGGACCTTGGGTTCAAAGAGCATTTTATGAACTTGACTCCAAAGGCAATGGAAGTAAAAGCTAAAATAAACAAATGGGACTATATGAAACTTAAAAGCTTCTGCACAGCAAAAGAAACCATTGACAAAATAAAGAGGCCACCAACTGAATGGGAGAAGATTTTTGCAAACAGTGCCTCCGATAAGGGGCTAGTATCCAGAATATACAAGGAACTCATGCAACTCAACAACAAAAAAACAAACAACCCAATTGAAAAATGGGCAGAGGACTTGAAGAGACATTTCTCCAAAGAGGACATACAAATGGCAAATAGACATATGAAAAAATGCTCAACATCACTAATCATCAGAGAAATGCAAATCAAAACCACAATGAGATATCACCTCACCCCAGTCAGAATGGCTATCATCAACAAGACAAACAGTAACAAATGTTGGAGAGGCTGTGGAGAAAAAGGAACCCTCATACACTGTTGGTGGGAATGCAGACTGGTACAGCCGTTATGGAAGGCAGTGTGGAGGTTTCTCAAAGAATTACGAATAGAATTGCCATATGACCCAGCAATCCCTCTTCTGGGTATCTACCCAAAAAATCTGAAAACATTTAGAGATAAAGACACGTGTGCTCCAATGTTCATTGCAGCTTTGTTTACGGTGGCCAAGACATGGAAACAACCAAAATGTCCTTCGATAGATGAATGGATAAAGAAGTTGTGGTATATATACACAATGGAATACTATTCGGCAGTAAGAAAAGATGATATAGGAACATTTGTGACAACATGGATGGATCTTGAGAGAGTAATGCTGAGCGAAACAAGTCAGACAGAAAAAGCAGAGAACCATGTGATTTCACTGATATGTGGTATATAAACCAAAAACAACAAAAGAACAAGACAAACAAATGAGAAACAGAAACTCATAGACACAGACAATAGTTTAGTGGTTGCCAGAGGGTAACGGGGGCGGGGGGTGGGGGGTGGGAGATGAGGGTAAGGGGGATCGAATATATGGTGATGGAAGGAGAACTGACTCTGGGTGGTGAACACACAATGGGATTTATAGATGATGTAATACAGAATTGTACACCTGAAATCTATGTAATTTTACTAACAATTGTCACCCCAATAAATTTAATTAAAAAATAAAAATAAAAAAAAAATAAAAAAAAAAAAAACCAAATCAATTCCAGGTGGATCTAGATAGGAAAACAAAATATTAAAGCTGCTAGAAAATAATATGGGAGCATGTATTCATGAGCTTGGTATTAAGAAAAAGATTCCTTGAACAGGCTAGAAAAAGCACCAGCCGTAAACGCAGGACTGCTTACATAATTTGTAGGAGCCCCTTATTCAAAAATTATTAGAAACTTCAAGAAAGCAACAGCAGAACATTAAACCAAGTGTGGGCCCCACTGAGCATGAGGCCCTATGTGACACATGGGTCACATGCCCATGAAGCCATCCCTGCAAAAAAGCTGAAAGACTAAAAACTGGACTACCTAAAAACTAAGAAAACTTGTTCATTCAATGTCACTCTTAAGAGAGTGAAAATGCAAGCCAAAAAAAGAGACGGTATTGCAATGCATATATCTGACACTCATATTCAGAATAATACATAGACCTGAACCTCTGTATTACATATGTCCTTTGCATGTTACAAATATCTTTTTGTTCCACCACATTCCAATAATATTACAGAAGTATCAATCTAATTGCTAAGAAAAAGTAGAGCCCTCTTATGTTCCAGTTTATGGTGAAAGGAGTGGTCTTTTGAGACATCTATCTTCAAATTAAACTGACCGAATCTCAGTTTCCTAATTAAAATGTGCCTAAAGATACATACCTTTTTGGAATGGCTATGAGAAAGAAAACCAACATTTTGGCACAAAACATGCACGTAATGAATGGTTATACTAGTTGCTGCCATTCTTATTATCATTGATTTGATTTTATTAATATTAAATTGGTTATACCATGGTTACCCTTAGATAATAATGGATAGATGAAAACACAGTTGAAAAGAGAAAAATCAAAACCTAGGTATCTTAAAATAAAACAGGAAAATAAAATTTTTACTGGGCACTTGTGAATCAATCAGAATCAATGGAAAAATATCAAATATAGCACATGCCAACCTCTGGCTATATATATATATATATATATATATATATATATATGTGTGTGTGTGTGTGTATATATATATATATACACACACACACAATCTCAAAAAAGAACAAGATGTCAGAAGTGTATATATATATATATATATATATACACACACACACAAGATGTCACAAGTGTATATATATATATACACACACACACATATATATATACACACATATATGTACACTATATATACTATATATACATACATATATACATACATATATATATATATACATACATATATACATACATATATATATATATATATTGCCAGATATATACATATCCTTCCTCTCTAGCTATTTCAGACAAATGCCTGGCTCTGGAGAACACCCTATTCAAAACCAGTCTATTCAATTATATTCCTGCTTCTCGTATGGACCATTACATCACTACAATAATCAAGTAGCATTCTATTTAATACACACTGGGTTAAAATCTTCCTTAGTAAACAGCAAGCATAATCTGGAGATAACAAAAAGTGATATAATAAAAGAGAAGAAAAAACATATTATTTCCTTTTAATTTATAAACAGAATAGAATTTAAGCCATTAATGTTATTATCTGAAACTAATCAAGCCCTGAAAATTGTTTTATGAAGACAAACACATCTTAATTTGGATTAAAAAAAGAAAACCCCTAGGAGGTGTCACTTTACATATAAAATGTGACAGGGTAAAGGAACCAGAAAAGGCAACTTGCACATGCACCTAAAAAGCTGCCACAGCCATTTACCAAAACATCACTGGTGCCTATATTTACCATACCTGAACAAACTGTTCTGCCATGCTGCATGTTAATAAAAAATACAAAACAAAAATAGGGAAATGTTAGAAAAACATAAAACTATCGCATGGAGACTTATAAAATTAATTCACAAATTTTTATATCTGGTATTTGACATACATTAGTAATTTAACTACTTTTTAACTCAGTTACCAAACTATGCATCTCTTAGTTATAAACGGATTACCCACTACACAGGTTTAATTTGTAAAATATTCCTTGTCAGGTTTCAGAGCAAGCTATTAAGATCCTGTTTCAAGAGTCTTCCCCTTTTAAATCAATTGTAAAATAAAGATTTTAGTCACCATTTAGCATCAAGTGAAAATAACCATTGTCAAAGTTAAGTACTACTACAAATCTAGACTAACACAACTAAATTTGCCACATTAGACATATAATATATATTTTAACTGAAAAGGTAGGAAACTGTCGGAGTTCGTTAACACTAGTTCTTAGTTCCGAGGTTTATAAGCCTCCATTTAAAACTTTTCAATATATTCAAAAATACAAAAATACTAAAAATGACTATTGACTCAGCTTCACAAACATCCCAATCGCATGTGGCAGAAGAGCTCACGCCACTCCAGCACTTACTTCTCTTCTGTGACACGGCCTGCAAGCATGCAGTCACAATATCGCAGTTCTTCTGCACTTTATGCAGAAGCCTATCTTTCTGTTTCAGCTGCCGAAGTAACTTCGCGGACTGAATGCCGATTGTGTACTTCAGCTCTCGAACGATCGTCTTCAGTTCATTAGTGTCTATGAGGAAAGAAAATTTAAAATAGAACAAGGAATACCCGAAAGGAATACAATATGACACTAATTGTAAGATAATTATCTAGAACATCCATTAAACCAAGTAATTCTGCATTCTGACCCAGGACTACATGTATCTATTCAGCTAAGATATTCCTATCAAATGTCACTCATCCATTTCCTGTCCTGTCCATGACATATGTACTGTAAGATAAATTTTATCTTTGAAGCTATCTGTAATATGTAAGCAAGATTCTTACTTTTACTGTATCTAGCTCTGGTTACAATTTTGCCTTTCATTGCTTAAAAATTGGCACGTACATTTTGTATCATTAATGTGTTCAGATGGTACATTTGCAAGAAAATATTTTTGAATATGTTACATCAACAATAAATCTAACAGCCAATAACAAATGTTTTTAAAACCACTCACTTTGTAAAGAGTTTAAATGTAAATAATATTACCACATTTTCTGATGTAGATAAATGTGGCAATACTGGTTTTATTTTAAACATACAATCTTCCAATAGCTTGACTATTAGGTACCACAGCTTATCTTAGAGACTCAGTAATTTTTCATAGGGTAGAAAATATAATACATTTCCTTTAAACAGATAAATTAAGAACAATTCTTGATAAAATAGATGGTCATAGAAGAAGAACTGACTCTGGGTGGTGAACACACAATGTGATATGTAGATGATGTATTGCAGAGTTGTACACCTGAAACCTGTGCAGCTTTGCTGATAATTGTCATCCCAGGAAACTTTAATTAAAAAAAAAAAGAAGAAGAAGAATTCTACATTCATAAAGTTAATATTCTCAACAGCAGTTTTTCTATAATTAAAAATAGACTTGGGAATCAGAAATGTCAACAATCTTTATATGAATAATCATTACAATCTGGGAGCTTTGTTTGTGACACTTGATATCATTACTGACGGTAATGTGACCTGCCAGGCAGGCAAAGCCTTCCGCTCAGCTTGGCATTAGCTAGGCCCTCATTAGAGGTCTTTGTGTGGGGTTTGAATCTATTCATTTTGAAAGGGCTTTGGAAAAACCAAAGAGGATCAGAAAAGAACACAAGGAATGTTGAAAAGTAAGAAAAATCCCTCCAGAGGTCAAAGCAAGCGAACTTTGGGTATAAGAGAGGTGCAAGGTGGTGCTTTAACAGCTGTCAAACCTGACTACACTGAGGAAAATGCCATTTGACCTAGAGCTAAGAAGAATTGCCTTTGAATCAACCATCTGTGTGATCTTAGGCAAGGTATTGCTCCAAGTCTCAAGTTATGCTTAGCATACAAGGTTATTCTGAGAAACAAATGTGAATAGTCTTTATAAATATTAATATGAATAGCACTAAAATCAGAATAAGGAATTTCTATGAAGAAGAGCACACAAACCAGTTATTCTCTCACCTTGAGTTCAAACACAGTGGGATATAATGGGAAGTAAGAGCTCACTTAGGTTAAATAAAACTATTTGGGTTCTAAGGATGATTAAATATGAGAACAAGCCACCAGAAGAGATCACAGGCTCTTCATTCCTAGATTCCTTCAGAGAGAACAAATATCCTTTCTGTGAATGTCTAAAATTTTTCCTTCTAGAAACAAAAGGGGTAAGAATATCATCACTGTGCATTTAAATTACACTTTCTTCCACAAAAGAGTCACATTCGGTGACTCTTAAGGTACCTACAGTTCTGTGAATCTCTGAATTCTATGTATTGTCCCATATGGGATAAATCTTCAGAGTTGAGTTTGGAAATCTACAGCAATATCTGCTGGTATATAAGCATCCGGGAGACAGGAATAAGGTCTTCTTTATCTTAGTGTACCCCACAGCATCAGTCATAGCTCCTAACACAGTGTTAAATAAATAGGAAAAAATGAGGAGATCGTCAACTGACAGTGGACAATTTCCTCTCTAAGGAATCCCAGCGGATATAATAATAATAAAAATAATATCTAACATTTATTGAGCACTTTACATATATTAGCTTGTATAATTCTCACTACAGCCCTCTGAGGTAGTTATTATTATTATCCCTATTTATAAAGGAGGAAAATGAGAGACAGGTTAAATGCTTGCCTGAGGTCATACACCTAATAAGGAACAGTGGCAGGATATCAGCTCAAGCATTCTGACTCCAAAGTTCACCCCTTAATGAAAACACTGAGAAGAGAGCCTAGATTTCCTGAGAAACTATTTTGGTGCCTCATATACCGTGTTTCCTGAAAATAAGACCTAGCTGGACCATCAGCTCTAATGTGTCTTTTGGAGCAAAAATTAATATAAGACCCGGTCTTATTTTAAGACCGAGTCTAATATAATATAATATAATATAATAATATAATATAATATAATATAATATAATATAATATAATATAATATAATATAATATAATATAAATGATATATGATATGATACGATACGATACGATACGATACGATACGATACGATACGATACGATATGATATGATATGATATAATACCAGGTCTTATGTAATTTAATACCAGGTCTTATATAAGACCCGGTTTTATATTAATTTTTGCTCCAAAAGATGCATTAGAGCTGATGGTCTGGCTAGGTCTTATTTTCAGGGAAACACGGTAAATAAAGGACCCACACATGCTAAATATGTAAATAGGTGCTACATCAATGCTACAGCAAAATACCTAACAGAAAGAGGAGATAATTAATATACAAGTTTTCTGCATTATATGATACTCTTACTAAGTATTATGTTAGGAGGGATATTTTTTGACCCTGAAAAAAATCAAGTAACCGAATAAATCAAAATTATTTAAACGGACAGCTGGTTCTTTATTCTTAGTACTCTAATGATATTCTAATGATATTTATTGATAAGGCAGGTAGGTATGTGTGTGTGTGAGTGTGTGTGTGTGTTTGTGTGTGTGTGGCTTATAACATGGCACCTTGTTCATCCTCATAGGGTTGACTACAAGAAAAGATTAGCAGGGAACTAACCAAGCAATAAGATTGAGACTTGTGCAAAACAGACTCTTACAGGTCTTATGAATGACTTCTAGAGTGGTCACTCATTTGAAATCCACTTGCAAAGCTGAACTAACTATTACTTCTCTAAACTATAGCTTGCCAAATTTCCAAAAGGAAATTACTAATCCTCAAAATTCCCTAGGTAATGAAAAGTGAACAGCCTTGTAAAAACAGAAAGACAAATCAGAACTCTTCAAAATTGATTTTGTTGGATTCTGAAAGAACTGTTGCCGTGCGGAACTCTTGGCATAAACAGACACTCTGAGAACAGCCAAATAATTGTGTATAATGAAATGGCATAACTCCAGCTAAAGTCCCAGGCAGGGGGAGGAAGGTGGAAGCCATTTGTAACAATCAGCTGGGGGAAAAAATCTTCACTAGGAAGCCCAAAGAGGAAGCTGAAAGCTGTTTACATAGATTTGAGAAAGCAGACAGATTTATTCCTTTTCTGGTTGTGTTTGTTGTTTTTTTTGTTTTTTCTCCCCTGGCACCAACTAGTCTGATTTTTCAATTAGGAGACAGGAAATCATTCTATAGCACGCATTCTCTCTTTCCTCTCTCCTGTTAATTTATCACAAGGATATTAATCCATGAAATGTTATGGTGGCTTAGCATGCATTTTCCACACCTCATTTCATTTTGTAAATTGAGGTCTTGATGTATCTATAAAAAAGAGACACCTGTAGTAATTGTGTTAGTGCCTGAAAGCCAAATATTAAGAACAGTTGAGAAACAAAAATCTCAGTTAGGACACGAGCATCACAATCTGATAGCAAAAGGAACACCAAATTAGCCTCTCCTTCTGAAAGCCAAGGCCATTTTCAGATGACCTCTCCAACTGAAGAGATACCAAGCAGTTAAATTCTGTGATAACGTCAAAGCTTTAGAGCCCTCCACTGATGGGGGTTGAGGGGCGGGGGGCGGTGTGTGAATCCAACTAGTGAGTTTCTTGAAACCAGACGTTCTGGAAGAAATAGAATTCACATGACCCGCTTAGACCTGCTTAGAAACCGCATTATCGAATTATTCTGCCTCACTAGTTAAACACTATCCAAGTGGTGTGGCCAGGGAACTGATTATTAAAAAAACAAACCAAAAAAAAAAAAAAAAAAAACAGCCCCAGGAATCGCCTCTCTTCTCCCGGCGTCCTCTAGGTAACTTCAGATATACTTATCGGAAGCTCCAAACCTGTCCTAACAGCTGTTCTGGCGAAATGAGAACCTAGGCTGCCTCTCCCCTGAGCCTCCACAAATACCTGGGGTGGAGGATGGAGACCCGCTGCTGCCACTCAAAGTACTGATGCTCCACTCCGCAACTCGAGAGGGGAGTGGGGAGGGGGGAGTAAGAACTAAGCCTGGTCATGAATCCGTGGCACTATGGGCACCAGCGACAGATGAAAGGAGATGCCCCAAACTTCATATCCGAGCGCTTGGCTGTTCCGTTCAGGTGCGCACAGGTGCGCGCTGCACCGCCGGCAGACCCGGCGGGGCCTCCTCCGAGATCCCGCTCACCTTTCTGCCGCAGGTACTGCCTCTGGTGCCGCTGGCTCGGCCGCTCCTGCAGCTCCAGCAGGACGCGGGAGTCGCCCGCGCCCCCGCGGCCGCCCAGGACCACGTCGGAGCCAGAGGCCTCCGTGGAGCTGTCGAGGCTGTCGCGACGTTGCTGGCGGTCCTCGGGCCAGCGGCCCCCGCCGGCCGCGTCGTCTTCCTCGGTGCAGCTGTACAGCTCGGTGAGCAGCCCGCTCACCAGGGACGCCGTGCGGCTCGTCCTGCCGCCCCGCGGATCTCCCGGCTCCGAGTCTTCCTCGCCCTCCCAGGAGTCCCGGGAGCCCTGCGGCTGCCCCTCCGGGGGCGCCCCGCTCAGGGAAGGGGCCCCCGCCACTTCAGGAACCGCTTCCTCCGCCACCTCCTCCGGCCTGGGCTCAGGCTCCTGGCGTCCGGTCCGGCCCCCGTCCGCGGGAAGGACTTTCATGGCCCCAGTCGCTCGGCGGCCGGGCTCCCACCGCTCCCCGCGCCCGGCCGCACCCGCCAGTTCCGGGAGGAGGCGCGGCCTCTCTCCCGCAGGTTGCCCTCGCCCTGGCGCAGCGCCAGTGGGCTCCGGCTCACCATGGCGCCTAATCTCCCCCGGGCCAATGTCCGAGTCGCCGCCCCTGGTCTGTGGGCCGGGAAGAGAGCGGGGCAGCCACACCGCTGGACTACCTGGGGACACCTGCAGCAGGTGAGGCCCTACTTCGGCCATGAGTGCCCTGAAGAGCGTCAAGGCGCAGGATGTAGCCAGAACACATCAGGATGAAGCCTTCGGCCCGGAGGGGGAAGGGCGCTCTGGCCGCTGCCACCTCCACTTTTCAGCACGTCATTTAACTCAAAAAGAGGGTGTTAACTCCTGCGTCCTATTTAGCCACCACTATTTAACCCTGGGAGAGTTCTAAACGCCAATCAATAGGCAGAGGCCAGGAGCTCCCTTCTTCACATCCTAGGGACACAATTCCCAGCCCTTCTCACCTTCCCACCTAATCTGGGTTCCTTTCAAGGCGTTTTTTAGTTCAGTTTCTGAGAATTACCTTTGTGAAGCCCTGGCATACACCTGAGATTTAATAAAGCTGTGAACTTTTTCCTTCGGTGAAAAATAAAGTACTGGATTTAAGGTCAACTAATTCCCTGGCATAAGATCCAGCAGAGAATGAGAGCTTAATAAATGAGATGACCAAACTAATAAATTAATGTAGCTGATTCTGACAGCAAATTCAAAGGTTTACATGATGTCCTGAGAGATGTATGGTTACAGTAGACCTCGATGGAAGAACTCTGAGGTATCCCTCCACTGTAGATATTTTTGTGAATTTAATAATTGCCAGCACTTTTGAGTGCTGTTTTTTGTGCCAGGCACTCTTCTTTGCATGAATTATCCCATTTAATTCTCACTTTAACCCTATAAAGCAGGTAAGTACTATTTTTTAATTGAGGTATAATTGATATATAACATATTAGTTTCAGGTGTACAACATAATGACTCAACATTTGTATATATTGCGAAATGATCACTGCAGTAAGTTAATATCAGTCATTAAGCATAGTTACAAAGGTAGGTACTATTTTATCCTCATTTTTCAGATGACGGAGCTGAGGCGGAGAAGCTAAATAACTGCCCATGCACAAAGAATAAAGTGAACTTTTCTTAAAGCTTAAAATCTGGCTTTCATTATGGATAAATACATATTTTGTTATGGATGACTATGTATTTGTCTATCTCCTAGTATCGGGTATTAAATACATGCCAGATTTCTAAAAGAAGCAACAGTGTACCTAGTAAACAATGGTGGTGCTTGATGTTTGTTCAGCATACTTTAACTTTCAAGGCACTTTCATAATAGAGCCTCATCCTACAGGTGGAAGCCTGGTGTCACTTGGCACCACCACCACCTCCATACACAGAGTGAGCACATAGAGCGAGAATAGGACCCTTTCTGAAATTAGAGTTAATATAAGGAGAGTGGAAGTTTTGTAACTTTTTGCTTAGGTATCTGTAACTCAAAATTACACTAGAAATATTATTTTATGATTTTGTAACTGTATTTACTACTGTATCCATTAATTTTAAAATGTATGAAATGGGATTATGTATTATTTTGTTGGGTTTTTTGGTTTTGTTTTGTTTTTCTATTGCCTCTGCATCAAGCAGAGTCTTGAGAGCCTTCCTTCATATGCCAAACTTTGCAACAAGCAGTACTTTCATAAAGGGAAACACTGAAATTGGATCTTTTTTCTTAGTTGACCTCCCAGCTCTTTCTCTCTATCTCTCCTCAATAAGATGTGATAACTACGACTCTTCAGCACTGTTCTCATTTAGGGTATCTCTATCGGGACCTAGGGATAAAGAAACTCCAAGTGAGCTAAAGGGGATGGTGAAAGAGGTTGCAAAAACAATTTATCATTGACAGTCAACATTTCTAAATTAATCAGAACTTGAGAAAATTATTTCCCATTCCCTCAATAAAGAAAACAAATTCAAAGTTCTTGCACTTGTTGGAATTATCTTCCCCCAAATATCCACATGACTCTTCTTTTACCAGGATCAGGTCTCTATTTAAATGTCTTCTCAGTAGATTTTCCTAACCACTCTATTTGAAATTGCAGCTCCCTATATTCCCTCCCAGTTTCTGTTATTCCCCCTCCTTGTTCTCTTTTTTCCCATAATACCACTTCCCAACATACTGTATCATCTACTGATTTATTTTATTATTGTCTCCTGCCAATGTCAATCAATTTTGACCAAGAACTGCAAGGCAAACAAAAGCTTTATTTGGGGGTCTTAGAAATTGCAAATTGAAACGTCACAGATTTGGGAGGAAACCCAATGTGTTCTGAGGGGGAAAGGAAGAGACAGAGTTTATAAAGACAGAAAAAGGGAGGCTTTCAAAAGGATTACATAAATTGCTTTGAAAGAGCTGTGATCGGTGCTGGCAAACAGACTTAACACTATGCTATACATGATTAATGGCTGTCATGCAGGGTGTCCTGCGGGGTCTCAGCTCCCGCTCCCCACATAAGAATGCAGGACCTGGTGAAGCCAAAAACGAACACCTACAGAGCCATAGACAGGGGAGTCATACCACTATATTCTTGGTGGCAGCTGGGTTGGAGACACAGGAAGCAGGAGCCACACAATCCACAACCCACCACCCACTTCTCTGCCAACCAACCTCCTTGCTACATGCAATCCGCTCCTCTCTGCAATCACAATCCACGCTTGCTAGCTCAGCCACCATCCGCTGCTAGCGTAGCCACGGCAGTTACATTAGTGGTCAATGGCTCACTGGTTACAGCTGACAGCCAACTAGCCACAGCTGATGGCCATCCAATCACAGTTGATGGCCATTTACTACCTGAGTGAGCACCTTTCTACGTGAGGGCGAAAGCCTGGAAACTGCACTCCTGACTCCGTCCCCACAATAACGTATGTCCATTGTTAGGTGAAAAATTTATTTTTTAATAGAGAGTTCAGTGATGCAAAGTCAGTTCCAGAAACTATATCAGGATGTAGCCATTTGGTTTAGCCCAGTTCCAAAGTTCAGTCTCACATGGAAGGGGGTGAGTTAGCTCAGCAACCTCCCTGACTCCATTTTAGAGTGCTCTCTTGACAATATCAACTCCATCTTGCTGTTTTTCACATTTCTTGCTGTTTTGCACATTTCCCCTTTTTGACTGAGATCTTTCCTTAGAAAACATCGATGATTAATCATTAGAAAATATCACTGGTCTGTCATTGGAAAAGCAACACTGATGTCTCATCACCAAGAACTCTCATTCCTGATATATCATGTCCCATGCAAAAGGGAAAGCAATCTCCTGAGTGTACAGTAAGAGAGCATATGGCCACATCTGAGCAATGAGGAGGCTTGTTGGAAGCTATTTTTCAGATTTAAAGTACCTTTGTAGAGGTGGTCTCAGATTTACTTATTGTAACACCTGTATGCATTGGGCTACCATTATTCTGGTAGTGGCTGTTAATTGTTGTTTGATGCACCTGAAAAAACACCTAATTAAGGTAACGAACTACATAATCACAAAAGCTAATATGATTAAGGCCTGTAATATAGAATGAAGTCTTATTCCTTTAGGCAGCCAGTCCCAATTTATGGGGTAATGTTCTGTCTCTTCGGGATTTTCATATTTCGTTTCAGAACTTCAAGCTGTTGTACCACTTTACCTAATTTGTTAACATAGAAAACATTCTTCTTCCAATAAGGTGTAAGTACCACCTTGCTGGGCAGCTAACACATCTAGATCCCTACAATTTTGTAGTACTATTTCAGACAGTCAGTCATTCCTTGTTCTTCAAAAGCAGTTGTAGTAGCATTTAATATTTGTACTACAAGAATAGAAAGATTTCTGATAGACTTTTCTAATTCAGCTACTCCATACCAAGGAAAGAAAGTTCCAGAAAAGACACGCCCAAGGCCTCACTTATCTATTATGGGGTATGAGATGGAGCGAGGACCAAAAAGACCATGCTCCAAATCCCAATTCCATTTGGTCTGGTTTGGTCAAATTTTATAGACAAAGGAGCCTAGATTGGAGTTGGTGGCAGAAGAAGAGTCTTTCTGGTGACAGCATTAGGTACTAACATAATACCACATCTGCCTTAATATCAGGTTGGCAAGGTGACATATCTGGACCCCATACAAGAAGAAACACCCAGGGTCCTCAAATGAGCGTTCCATAATTAGGTCCTTCAACCCATACTTGGGGAGAAGTATGAAGTCCTATTTGTGAAGCAGGGACTTCATATCTTCCATATGTTGGATGATCATAATAGTTGTCAACACATAAAGCATTAAAAGTTACCATGTGATTTATTGTGAGAATGATTAAAAGAGCACTTGAGTTTACTCTGTATTTGGGTCACAATTGAAAGATGAACATGGGTTTTGATTGTTCCAAGTTTTGGGGCTGGGATTCGCTAAGAGATTGATTTATCTGTTTTCCAACAAATACCTTTTTTTTTTTTTCCAATCTAGTCCCCAAGTAGTATTCAGCAGTGGAAGGACATCTGCTTTCCAGGATAGAGAGATGTAATTCCCTGAATTTTTCCATATTAAAGAGACATCATAAGAAGTAACATTGTAGTGCTTAAGGCAACTACACATGAAGGTGTGAACCTGTGGTCATTTGAATCACACACAAGAGTGTAGTTACACATTTTTAAAGGCACAAAACCCAAGATTCTGCCTGAACTGTTTATATTTTCAAAACACATAGACAAGTTATCAGTAAGAGTCCAGACTGTATTTATGGGTGTTACCTTGTGGGTTGGGAGGAACTTCTGGATGGATCTGGCAACAGGAAGGTAATGTGTTCCATCAGCATATTTGGAGTTTTGCAAATAAAGAGGGACTTAAATCTGGCATATGTCCAATGAGGTTTTGTACTCTTGCCAGGCTTAAGGATCAAGCCACTAATTCTGGCTCATCCTGAGTATGGCTAGCTCAGGTGTGTATCCAACAGTCAGCTAAATTGGTTGGCTAGTCCCTGGGTAGCAGAAGCAAAAGGGTATTTTTGAAAGACAGGGTAGTCCCTTTGCAGTACATTACAGTGAGCAGACTTAAAAATTTGAGTATGTTAATCTTGAAATCAGACTAAAGAGCGAAGAAAAAGAAGAAAGCTTTCTCAAGATTTTTGTTTCAGAAAAAAAGTTAGATTATGATAGCAATACAATCAGTAAATGAAACAAAGGTGCTCAAAGAGAAGCATAAGTGCTAGGGTTGCTGGGTGGAATCATGTATGACTGGCCTGGTCCCTGGTCTTAGGAGAGCCGTCTACATCAGGGATTATCAGCTTCAACACTGGACTAAAAATTCTAGTGGTGGTCTCTGATTGTTTAGAGATTTTCAGCTTAAGATCTCCAATAGGCTGAGATGACCACTCAGGTGTAGGTGTCCTTTTTAAACGAGAAACATGAAGTCATAAGTCAACACCTTTAAGTTTAGCAGCACAAGGGTTAGTTGGGTTGAAGGCATCTTTATGGAGATGGCATTTCCAATAGATATCATCTCCAGATTGGAGACCATGATGTCATAGATCTCTGTCTCCCAGGAACACACCACAGGAAGATTGCTCTACAAGCTGAGTTAGTCGTAAGGGCCCGTATAAGTTCTTTACAGTAAACAGGAGGTCTCCTTTCAGTAGTGCAGGTCCATGCATTCCTTGATTTAATCTCATGGGTCTGCCTGTAATACTTTCAAAAGGAAACCATCTATGTTTGCCAAAGATGGTAGATTTTAGGATGAGCGATACCAGGAGAAGAGCATTAGACCAAGGCAGATTAAAAGACTGTGAGTTTTGCCGGTTGAGTTTTGATTATCCCATTGGTCTGTTCTACAAGACCTGAGGACTGGGGATGATAAGCACAATGGAAGTGTAATAAAATCGACCAGATCTTACAAACAGATTGTATAATTTGTCCATAATTTGTCCTGTGAAATGTGTTCCCTGGTTTCTATGGAGCTCTCAAGGGATTCCCCAAGTGGGGAAGATCTTTTCTAGGAGTATTTTATTTACTGCTGAGACTGCGGCTCTGCGGCATGGGAATGCTTTCACCCAATGAGAAAACATGCATGTTTGTATCCTTGAGAAGGGGGAGACTGAATACAGTCCATTTACCAGACCTCAAAGGGTCCTAAAGCCAAGGGGAAATGCTCCATAAATGCATGAATGGGCTTTCCAGTGTTGTTCGGTGGTCAGATTTGGCATTTTGGGTCTACTTAGGAAGCTATCTTTGGAGGTGGCTTCCAGTAACGTTGTTTTCCCATTTTGTCAGCATTCCAGTGAATTAAGTCAAGCACATATTGTAATATACGATGTTGTACGCAATCAGGAGGAGGAGTCAGTCATTTGGACCTACTCATACGTTTATTTTAGGGTCAAATTCACAGGTCACAACAAATTTCTATTTTGTTGAACAGCTAAATGTTATGCTTCCATGGTGTTATCTTTTAAATCTCCAATTGCTTCAGCCAGTTGCATAGGTGCTTGCATTAGGGCTGAGGGTAGGGCATTGCTTGGTTTTATAGTTTTTTCCTAATTGACTGCGCAGATAGACTAAACTGGGGATTTCAAAAGAGCCCCAAGTTGGCCAGTTTAAAATGTTCTGGATAATTATGATCCAGCAAGATAGAAATTTGCAGGATGGGTGCTCATAATTTTAGTTTATAAATACAGCAGGAGTTCTAGAAGGTGGCTCTCTAGAAGGTGGTTCCCTTAGAAAGTGAACTTCCCATTTTTCAAAGGAATAATTATTCACCAGACAGGTTTTTTAAATCCCACAGACAAAAAGCTGGCAAAAGAGGACATCCAAAGAGAGCCCGAGTCTCAACCAAGGCAGATAGGTCGGGTCTGGGACTTACCACAACTAGGTGGACTGTCACACCCATAAAATGTAAGCTCCTAAAGGCAGGAATTTTTGTCTCTTTTGTTCACTGATGTATATATGCCCATCACCGGCAACAGCCCTATTGCATTACTATAGTTAATTATGCTACTAATAATAATCAGTATTTTAATTTGTTTGGAACTTTAATTTTAATATTTAAATAATTATACTAATTATTTTATACCAGATATAAGGTCCGATTCTTCATTATATTTACCAGGAAGATGCACCTATCTTGCAGTTGAGTGCTATGCTCCAGACTGTGAACATTTAAATTATTTCCAAAGCTGTATCAGGATCTTGCCAATAACCTTCTGACACCCATTATTTAAAACTACCTTAACAAATATGAGCATTTTGGGGACAAAAGACCCTAAAGTAAATAGTATGTAATGGTGTTTTGAGATTTAGATGGATACTCACATAATCCTATGACTAAGAAATAGAGTGTAATGTTAAAAAGGGAAATATTGGGTAGAGCCCAAAGACAGCTTCATCTAAATTTACCAACTAAGGATGTAAATGTAAAAGGAATGTGAAGTGTTATTTCATGTCTTAACTTTAGGGAGTCTAAATAAGTAATTCAATGTAATATAAAGTGATTTAAATATCACAGTTGATCATTAGAGGCTTAGTATCAATACATCATGAAATTCAATAAATGTATGGATGAAATCTAAAAAAAAAAAACAAAAAAACTACCTTAACAAGACTCTCAACATTTTTTATAATTTGATTTTTTTTTTTCAGCATGTGCAGAGACACATGTAAAGACTGAATTGCTATAATGAAAGCTTTAATTATTCTTGGAATGGCTGATTTGTAAAATTTGGCAGTTAACTTTATACTTTAATCCTTCAGGGATTACTCATTCCCAAATCACAAGAGAAATGCAAATGGTCATTATTGGGTTTCAGTTTCTCTTTACGGTAGCTCCCTTTTGCTGTTTAATTTTGCTGATTCCAATTTATTTACATGCTTGGAATAAATGCAATCTCTATTTTCAATTTAATAACTATACGTGGAAAAGATTCTCATTTTTTTCAATCCAAAAAGTTGGGATGAGAGGTAAAAATGGGATTTTAGGACTTGTAAAAGCTATCAAGCCTAGACAGACCTTAGGAAGTGCATAGTAATACATAGCAGACAGCCAATAAATAAGAGTTATTAATGTTGAATGACATTTAAGTCATATAATTTGAGTGTTTAGAGAAACTTTGGAGATCTTGTAATCTGACTGCTGCTTAATTAATCATTAATTATTACACTAGATTTCAAAGTGACAATAGTAAAAAGAAAAGTTGTGATTGCTCAATGTATATCAGCAGGGAAACAAAATACTTATCTCTTACCTGTACTGAAGTGACTTTTTTTGAGAGAAAGTGAGGTGCCTGTCGTGCCAGCACCTAGGTAGCCACTGACAAAGGCTGGCTAACAATTGACTAAGCTATTTTGTCTAGTTTGTTGTTTAGTGCCTCTTCCATGGTGAATGCTTTCTGGTGGGTATAAAGTTCTTCACACTTTGTGCCTATACGTCCATTCCTGTGCCTCTACCCCCCACTTCCCTATTTCCAGTCTTCCAGTTGTTTACCTTCCTGGCTCATGACCAGTCATTCCAAGGCCATTCACCACCGTCAATGAGTCCACATATATTCTGACCTCAGACCACCTCTCTTTCTACACAAACTGAATAGTCAGACGCACCACCTGATTGGCAAAGCTCTGCCCATCAGAATGCCTTTCTCTCACCACTGTTGTTCAAGACCAACCCTGAGTGAGGCTGTAATGCAACTACTGTCCATTTCCACCTTGCACCCATATACCAAGCTCTCTAACCATAGACCAATCTCGGACTTGCTCCTCTTTCTTCATCTGGTCATACATATCCTAGGTATGAGCTGAGAGAGGGCATACGGGGGTAACCATGATGAGCAATATAGAAGTTTGGGCTACCTCTTCATGCCCTTGTTTGTGCCCTCTGGTCTTGCTCATGCTTGATTCTGGATATACAGTTTCATCTTATGTAGGATTACTGCTGATCCTGACCAACTTTATGACTTGGTGAATTCCAAAGGGCCCAACTCATGATGGATAAGCATAGTTATTTGGTACCTCATGAACAAGAGTTCCATCTCTACAGGGATCTGTACACTAGGAGCTGTTTTTCCAAAGATGTGTAATTCCTGCTGTAGATAGCATGACCCTGCTCCAAAACCACAGGGGCTTGCATTGTGATTTTCCTGTTGTTTGCTCCCCATTGCATCTTTTCCCAACACTGACATCTAGAATACCATAGGGTCTGCCAGAGTGTATGGCCCATACAGAAGAGTTACTTGTGTCACTGGTCAGAATTGCCACCTGGATGGACTTCAAGATGTAAGCTCTGCAGTTGCACAGAGCCTCTCTCTCAGAAGGGCCCCACATTTGACTTAAAATTATAGCCTTGAACTTATTGACAATTTTGTCTTTGAACTTGTGTTTTGTGAGTGAAGTCCAATGGCATGGAACATATGCATGAGGAGATAAGCCAGGCCGGGGGATACAGCGGGCAGCAGCCAGACACCAAGCAACTGTCACATGCACGTGCCTCAGGGCCCCAAGGCAAAGACCAGAGCCCAGGTCACTGGCAGCAACAGCAGAGGAAGCAGTGAAGCAGCAGCAGTGATGGCAACAGCATTAGGAAAGAAAAGGGTCTCTACATAAGGCCAGGGCTGGGACCTCTGGAGTGGTCTAGATTGCCTGTCTGTTTCCCAAATCCCACCTTTGCGAAATTTGCACAAATTTTTGAGAGCTGGAACAGGAACTGTCAACTGCCAGCTTTCAGGCAATACACTTTGTCAGTAAATTATTACAAAATAAAAATACACATATGGGCATTGTAATAAAGCATATCAGAGAATTAATAGAATTCTTCGAAGAGTTGAGTCTCTGGGTTTTAAAAACTTCTGTGACTTGGCACATCAAATATCCACAAGCTTAGAAATGGACATTAAATTTAAGATTGTCGCATTTGATGAAAAAGAACACTATTTTCATATGAAGCTCCAGATGAACCAATTATTAAGGATGAAAGCAATTTAAAATGAATGTTTCCCTGTAATTGAAGATACAGTGACAGAATGCATAAACAGGCACTTTGAATTATACAAAAGCTTGAAGCCACTAGAAGTTTCTTATACACCCTTCACAAGGTACAGAAAATGTCAGAGGAAATATTACAATGTAACTGTTACACCAGTTATGATTTTATAATTGCGAAATTAAAATAATTTATGATTTACATCTAAAATTAAATTCGTATCTAAATAAAACTGATCTGTAGGAAGAATTATTTTTAGAAAAATTGATCCTCAAGAGGGTGGCCGGATGGCTCAGTTGGTTAGATCATGAGCCCTTAGCATTATTAACAAGGTTGCCGGGTTCAATTTCCCGCAAATAGCGACTGTACTTGGAGCTGAGCTACGCCCTTCACAACTAAATCGAAGGACAATGACTTGGAGCTGATGGGCCCTGGAAAAACACACTGCTCCCCAATGTTCCCCAATTTAAAAAAAATTTTTTTTTAATGAATAATTGTTCCACAAGAATCACCAGCTCTACATGTGTTAAAATCTTTACTTTGAAATAATCTGTCAAAATTTTGTTATACATTGTTATACAGCCTAGTAACAATTAACGGCTCTAGTAACAATTACATTAGAAGAATGAGCCTCCTCAAAATTAAATATTATCAAAAATTATTGGTGGTCATGCATTTGTGAAGAGCAACGGACATTGCTTTCAATTATATCAATTAAAAATGAAGTTGCTAAAAGTATACATTTAGATAGTCTAAAAAATAGATTTGCAGGAAAAGAAGCCAGAAAAATCATATAATTAATCAAGCTATCACACTAATAAGGTATTATTTATTGCATTATATAAATTTTAACACCAAAAATATTTTTTATTTTTTGCAGTTTGTAAAATGATGGTGTTACTTATGTATAACTATAATCCTACTGCATTTTGTAAGTAATATAATATTTTTAAAAGAAAAGGCTTTCTATTTTAGTACCTTCAGTGGCACTTTTTTCCTGCTGTTTTTAAACAAAGGGCCCTGTGGTTTTATTTAACACTAGGCCCCACAGATTATGTAGCCAGCCCTGTCTGCTACAAAGTGCTTTTCAGCACCAAGTCCCACTCAAAGTTGGCAGCCTTTCATGTTACTCAGTCCAGTAGCCCCCCTTATCTGTGGGGTAGAGATATGTTTCGAGACGCCCAGTGGAGAATAGTACCAAACCCTATATATACTGGGTTTTTTTTCCTATACATACTTTTCACTTAAATGACCTTTTCACTTAAATGACGCACTTTACAGCTTCTCTTTGGCATATCCGAACTGCCAGCACCATTACTCTTGTACTTTGGGGCTGTTATTAAGTAAAATAAGGGTGACTTGAACACAAACACTGCAAAATCTCAACAGTCGATCTGATAACCAAAATACCTACTAAGTTACTAACAGGCAGAGAGCTTATACAGTGTGGATATGCTGGACAAAGGAATGGTTCACACCCCGTTTGGGCCGGAGGGGGTCTGGTGTAAGACTTCATCAAGCTACTCATAATGGCACACAATTTAAAACTTATGAACTGTTTATTTCTGGAATTCTCCATTTAATATTTTCTCACCATGGTTGACCGTGGATAACTGAAACTACAGAAAGTGAAACCGTGGAAAAAGGGGAACACTCTATATGGGTTGGGGCTGTATTCTTAGGCAGAATGGGTTGCATACAGAATACAAAAATGTCTACCAGGCACTGTGCTTCCTTCCTTGCAATAAAAAATGCAAGATGCAGCAGTTTGTTTTGACTCTGAAGGCAATGTCCTGGCAGGTCCCTAAACCCCTAAAATCCTTTACTAAAGTTTTAAGTCCCTGAATTTTCATAAGGTCTATCTCCCACCATCCAGAGCACATGTGTCTGACCAGATTCCAGCATGTCCGCTGCCTCTTGTTCATCCTGCCTGACCAGTATTATGTCATCAACGTAATGGATGGATATGATGCTCTGTGGGATGCCCAGTCTAGATTTGTTGAACCTACATTATGACACATACCATGTTTCCCTGAAAACAAGACCTAGCCAGACAATCAGCTCTAATGTGTCTTTTGGAGCAAACATTAATATAAGACCCGGTCTAACATTATAGTAATGTAAGACTGGGTTTTATATTAAAGACCCAGTCTTACATTATAGTAAAATAAGACCCGGTCTTATATTAATTTTGCTCCAAAAGACGCATTAGAGCTGATTGTCCGACTAGGTCTTATTTTCAGGGAAACACGGTAATTACAGTGGGTGTTTTAACACACTGATCTGTTAATTATTTCATCTCTGTAATTTATTATGTTTCTATTGACTAATTGTCTCCTGATTATTGGTCAGATTTTCCTGTTTGGGGGCCTGCGTAGTTGTTTTTATTGGATGCAGGACATTGTGAATTTCATATTGTGAATATTTAGATTTTGTAGTCTTTCATAAAGAGTGAGGGCCTTGTTTTGGCAGACAAGTTATGTTTCTTGCAGCTCAGTTTGATATTTTGAGATTTGTATTTAAACTTTGTTATCACAGACGTACAGCACTTTTCACTTGTAGTTTAGCTCTACTACTAAGGTATAATCTTTCTGGGTTCTCGACTGAATGCCTTGTGATTAAGAAAGACTTTCCCTTCTGACTGGTTGTCAAACATCTCCAACTCCTTGAGAATTATTACATCTGATTCATTCTTACTTTACGGTGCCTTCACCCTAGGCACGCACACCTTAGTAATCAACAGTCTGAAAAGGATCATCTATGCAGATTTATGGAGCTTTTCATCTCCATAGCTGTCTCCTCTTTGGAGTTTGCCCCTCAACTTCCAGCTGCCTTAGCCTCCCCTAAACTTAATTTCTGTCACCTCAACTCAACTTTTTTCTACCTGGGCTCCCTCATTCAGAATGTACCTCCAGGTAGAAAACTGGAGCAACACATCCTTTTGCCTGAGGCTTGTAATTGTGTGTGACTTATAGTGCACTTACATGGTGGAAAATTCGGGAACTTGATTGTCCGACTGTCGTGCAGGATGCCAGGCGGGGTCTCTGCTCCTGCTCCCCACAAGAGAACGCAGGATATGGTGAGGCCAAAAAGGAAAACCCACGGAGCCATAAGTAGGGGAGTCACATCACTATATTCTCGCTGGCGGCATCCGCCTCTCTTGTTAGCTCAGCCACCATCTTCTTGCTAGCCCCCATTTTCCTGCTAGCGTAGCCACGGCAGTTATATTAGTGGCCAATGGCTCACTGGTTACAGCTGACGGCCAATTAGCCACAGCTGATGGCCATCCCATCACAGTTGATGGCCATTTACTACCTGAGCCAGCACCTTTCCACGTGAGGCAAAGAGCCTGGAAACTGCTTTCTGGGGCTCTGTCGGTACCGCCTCCCCAGCTCCTGCAACTCAGTGGGAGTGTAAGGGGTGTAGGTTGTGAACTCAGTCACAGCTGGGTTGTCTGCAGCAACGCCCCCCGGGGCCCAAAGGTTGCTCACATTTTACCCTTTGCTTCAAGATTGGCCGGGCTTGGGGGTTGGGAGCTACATTGTCTCCATTCTCTTCCTCCGCCTCTGCCTCAGAGTCTCCACTGTGGGGCTCCTCCTCTAACAGGCGGACCCGGGCTTCCAGCGCTTCCAACCAGGACACCTGGTCCGGCACCTGGGCCATTTCATGAAGCACGTTTTCTGTGTTGAGACTCAAGGCCGTGAGGAACATCCAGCCCACGCGTCCGGCTGTAGCCTTCTCCTCCTCCGGCAACTGCTCAGCCAGAGCCTGCAGGGCCCTCTCCATGCTGGCCGTCCATGTCCTCCCACCCCTCCTTGGGGGTCCAACTCCTGAGAACAGTGGCCACTGGACACCATACACTGTGTGGGGGCCACACATCCTCCTGCCCAGAGTCAGACTCCATTCCTACCTGGTCAGAATCTTGCTCACCGTGCCAGGTGTCTGAGTGGGTGGTGGCCTCTGCGGCAGATGTCCACAACTCTCGGAGCTTAAGGCCGCAGATCACCAAAATGAAGGCAACACCATCCATGGCCAAGAGGGTGATGTGCCAGCTGGAGGCTTGTCTCCCAGGCAGACTGTGCCTCCCGTTCCCAATGTCGCTCCTCATGGGCGTTCCGAAGCTGAGCTCTCACACGCACAAACCACTCCACCATGCTTCGGTAGGTTTTGGCCGGCACTGTACCCTGCTTACGAAACTGAGCTTTTATACGTGTAAACTGCACCAGTACATTCCGGAGAGTTTCAGCCGACACCATACCCTGCTCGCTGCGCCATTTGTCGTGTGGGGTATCAGGCGGGGTCTCTGCTCTCACTCCCCACATAAGAACACAGGATACGGTGAGGCCAAAAAGGAACACCCACAGAGCCATAGGTAGGGGAGTCATACCACTATGGTCTCACTAGAGGCTGGGTTCACCGGATATGCGACCTGCTGTCCGCTTTTCTGCCAACCGACCGACGACTCTCCTCCACTCTCCTCCACTCTGCTCCTCTACTCTCCTCAACTCTCCTCCGTAGCCATAGCAGTTATATTAGTGGCCAATGGCTCAATGGTTACAGCTGACGGTCAACCAGCCACAGCTGACGGCCATCTACCACCTGAGCCAGCAACCCTCCATATGAGGCCGAGAGCCTGTAAACTGCTCTTTGGGGCTCTGTCCCCACACCGACCTTTCTTATATGGCATTTCGAAGTACTTCCACAATTACTTTTACCTTATAGTGTAGTGCTTTCACAAGTGTTTTTGTGTTGGATGGACCAGCTTAGAGAAAATACACTTTGTTAGGAGCCAGGAGGTACAGCCTGTCCTTCTGAGTTGGGAAGAAGGCTTGACAGTTCACCTTGCCAAGGATACTTGTTTTCATAGACTTCAGCGGAGGGGCATGGTAGAGCTGCGCTAGCAATACCAGAAATTTTGGGAGGCCTAGTTTCATGTAATTTTTCCCCTAAAGATTACTTAATAATGTGGTCGGGTGACCCTGTTTCAGGGGCTTTTTGTTCAACGTGCACATAGACCTATATCTTCTAAGAGGGCTTTCAAGGCTTCACCAGGGAATATTGGGCTGTCAGGATATCCCGAAGTTGTTGGTTTGCTGGAAACCATTGCAACGGCTGAGGACCAACATAACCAGGGTTGGAGTGGAGACGTGACTGGTCATCCAGCTCCCAATTTAATTGCGAAGTTGTAGAGAAATTTTAAAACGATTAAACGTGAGGGCCTTCAATTAGTGTTCGTTGACTCGGGGGAATTAAACACGGCAGAGCCCAGACTTTGCCCACCAGCTGATCTCACTACCTGCTAAGTATAGTCCTCCTTTCCCTTAATTGCGTACAGTTGCCTGATTCTCTCCTCCTTTCCATCTTATCTTCCCTCCATTTTAATTTTTGCACCAAGTGCTCGGTAACAGGTCTCACCACAAGCCAGCCGGAGCCCGAGCCTGAGGTACCCGCGGCTCCCGCTTTCCGCCGGCTTCACAGCCTCGTGGGGGCCACTTCCGGTTCCCCCGCCGGCCGCTCCCGCCCAGCCGCCTCCCCTGTGGTCCGCAGCCCCACCCGCCGCGGCCGCCCGTCACGTGACCGCGCGGCGTGCTCCGCCCCCCTGCCCGGCTCATGTGATCGCGCCTGGGGAGAAAAACGCCTGACCCCAGCCCCTGGCCTTCACGGCACAGCCATTTCTTCCTGCGGCTCGTCGGCTGCTGTCTCTTCAGCCACTTGCGCGTCCCTCCACACAGTCCCGGGGTCCCCCCCGGAGCCCTGTCCACCATGCGGCTCCTGCCTCTGGCCCCTGGTGGGCCCCGGCGGCGCGGCCCCCGCCACCTGCCCTCCTGCAGCCTGGCGCTGCTGCTGCTTCCGCTGGGCTGCTGCCTGGGGGTCTTCCCGGTGGCGGCGGGCTCTCGGAGGCCCAACGTGGTGCTGCTCCTCACCGACGACCAGGACGAAGTGCTCGGCGGCATGGTAACTCTTCTCTCTATTTCTGCCCCGCCCCTCCATCTCTCGGGCTGACGCCCTGGCGTCTCGTCCTCTCTTCCTGTCCCCACACGGACTCCCCGATCTGGCTGCCTTGACCCCGGGCAGCGTTGCTTTTACCAAGCCACGCCCTTTACGCAGGTCCGAGGGGCGCCGGAGCCTAGTTCCTCTTGTTTCTTCGCTGCTCTTCAGGATTGACACACGTACACTCACCACACAGCTTCTAGTCTGGACCTTACTGCTGTGGAGTTTGCGTTCCTATCTCAAGATAAACAGGTGGACGCCAGTTAGGGATGGGTTAACCTAATACGGAGCAGGTGCTGGCTAAGAACAGGCCAGCCGTGGTTGTCAAGCCCCTTCTGTGAGGACCTAGGCCACCTCTGCCTTTGTCCTTGGTACAATGTTTGTGGCTGATACATAGACAGTAAGTGCTGAAATGAACTAATCTGGTAGGTAGGTTGCCGAACTATTCAGGCTGTGCTTTGCCTCAAAAGAATCAAGAAAATCCAGTTGGGGGGGGGGGTGGCCAAATGTCTCACTTGGTTAGAGTGAGCTCTCAACAATAAGGTTGCCTGTTCAATTCCCGCATGGGATGGTGGGCTGTGCCCCCTGCAACTGAAGCTAAAAAAACAGCTGGACTTGGAGCTGAGCTGCACCCTCCACAACTAGATTGAAGGACCATGACTTGGAGCTGATGGGCCCTACAGAAACACACTGTTCCCCACTATTCCCCAATAAAATTTTAAAAAAGAAAAAGAAAACCCAATTAGCTTAATTGAACACCTGGCGGATGCATTCGATACTATCGTTCCATTTTATATCAAGTAGGTGTTGTCATGAGACTTCGTTCTTTCCCAGAGTTAATCGTATCTTAGAGTTTTGAAATGTATGACCCTCAGGAACATCAGTCAACCCCCTTATTCATGGAGGTCGAGAAAGTGGCTTACCCAGGGCACATGAATAGTTGAGGCAATCAGGACAAAATCCGGACTGGTGCTTTGATCTTGGGTATGATAATTGCTTTTTTTTGTTTTTTTAAGAGCAAGTGTTTTGTTGCTTTCTTCCTTTCAGTTCTCTTTTTGCTTTCAGCTACATGCTGAGATTATGAAAACACTTCAGGCAAGCGGCTCCTAATTTATACTGTGTGGTCACTAACGCCCTATCTCAGCGTCCTTTATCCTGCTGATTTCGACCCGTAAGTGAGTTGTGAAGTCAGTTTAGTGAGTAGCTACCAGCATGTTCACTTTCCTGTGGAATAGACTAGAATAGAAAATGTCTGTGTGGTACATGTGGTAAAGGTAAGCATATCCACACGTACATATTTCTGGGGTGTGAATTAAAATATATGTCTTACTCGGGGCTGTGTTCAGAATATGAGTCTTTTCTAGCTGATGTTTAAAATGCTTGTGTTTTGACTCCACACTTCCTGCCACATGTGCCTCATTGCCTTTTAGTTTCTACTCAGCCACATTGACATTGAAAAGTCTTGACTTCTTTGGCTTCCTGGATTTTACTTTTGTCTTTTCCACAATTCCAACAGCTACACTTCTTCACAAAACTCGTTTTTATAAAAAAGAAAATATCTTTTGTGTCCTTGAAAAGTATTTTATCCAGAAAAGCAAGCTCTATCAAAAATTAATAACTGTTTAGTGACACAAGCGTAATTAAAAGGTAAAGCTTTCACATCTCTGTTGAAAACAGAATTCATCACTTAAATATAAGGTGTGGTGTTCAGAATTCAGTTTCTTCAGTTCTTGGAGACCACAGGTGTGGTCTGTGTATACGTGTTTGAGGTCTCTTCCCCTTAGCATGTTAATCCTATTTGCTTCTTAGACCATAACATTCTTTTTTATAGTTGTTTTTTCTAGACAGAGAGCTCAAATTGAATGGAGGGAACATGTCAGATTCAGTGCTCCCAACTCTCTTGTAGCCTTTTTGAGAATATTCTATGACTAGTTGTCAGATGATTTGAAAGGGGAATGCTAAGACAATAACTGTATTTGAGATTCTACTTGGAACCAGAGTGTGAGGTGTTTTATACATGTGCTTCCGTTATCACAAGAGTCCTCTGCTCTAGGTATTGTCCTTGTCTTAAATAAGAGGAAAGTAAAAATTTAGAGGGCTTTAAATACTTGGCCAAGGTTCAGCGAGCTAATGAGGGGCAAAGACTGGTGTCTTATGGTCTCAGAACCCCGTGCTCTTTTTCTCCCATTCGAGAAGACTGATCATACTGACTTACCAGATGTCATTCCACATACCCACCTGAGCATAGTTACTTATACCATAGATCAGACGTCTCCAGGTGACATTCGGGGGCACCAGTGGGGTCATGGAATTCCTTAATTTACATGTAATGCTTTGCATATGTTATCTTCATTTTTGTGGAAAGAGGGAGGTCTCTGACCCCCACCCCCAAAACATGATTAATTGCTGCCGTAGTTGGCAAAATAAGCAGTAGTCAATTCCCCAGACTAACTCAGGTGAAAGGATTATAGCATTTGTATGATTGTGGTTTAATGTGGAATCTTTCATCTTTGAAATAGTCTTTTATGTTTTTAGTCTTTAGCGTTTCAGTATATTTGTTGCAGATATCATCTGTGATATTCCGTTTTTCATTTTATTTGCCCATGGCACTGTTCCTATCTATTTCTTTTTTTGTTTTTTTGTTTGTTTGTTTGTTTTTTGTTTGTTTGTTTTTCCTATCTATTTCTTGATTTTACTTGAATGTCATTATGGTGTGATGGACAGACACACTGTTCTTCACAGAAGCACAGGTTGCTCTTTTTAAAATCATTCACTCTAGAAAAAGTGACATTTGGTCAACATTTTAGGGAAGTGAGGGAAGAAACCATACTGAAATGTAGGGGAAGAATAAATACATCATGTCTTTACTGTGTTTAAAGCAAAATGATTTTCCATTGTTAAAAGAAAAGTTAACTATAGAATTATCAGAATTGTCAAAGCTAGCTATACATGAGATCCAGGAAAGTATAATAAATGATTCCTTAGGATTTTTATGGAAGGAATTTTGCTTTGAATAGTAATGTATTTACCCCTATGTAAGTATAAGACTGGCTGCTTCTTAAATTATGTTGTGTGCCCTTAACCTCGCCAGCCACCATTTTTGCTTAGGTCTTAAGGATCCATGTTAGCATGCAGATTAGTGTGGACACACGTACACATTTTCAGTACAGTGTGGTTTCTTGTTTGGGACTTGTTTAATTAAGCACAGATTATGGTTATCACTTGTACTATTAGCAGTCTACAGATTATGGTTCTTAATATAAATTTCTTACACTGAAAATCTAGCTTCCTGTGCAGTCCTGCGTCATCCTCTGGTTTCCGCCTAACCCTCTGACCTTGTCTTATCTGACTCTCCTCTTTACTTACTGCACTGCTTCTGCCGCACTGGCGGCCTTTCTGCCCCTCACACATGCCTCTTCCCTTCTCTGGCAGCCCTTGTACTTGTTATTCACTCAGCCTGTAAGCATCTTCTGCTGGACCTTTGCATGGCTGACTCCTCATCATGTGACTCTCAGTACTGAAGTGACCTCCTGAAAGAGACCATTCCTGACCACCCGTTTAAAGTCGTTTCCCCCTTTTCTCCCACCATATTGTCCTGGTTTATTCCATTTGTAGCGATTCTCACTGCTCAAAATGATTGTATTTTTCCTGTTAGTTGTTTAAGTCTAAAGAGTACAAGGATCATCGTGTCAAAGATCTTCTTTTGTCCACCACTGCCTAGATCAGTGTGTGGCACAAATTAAGTGTTTAACAAATGTGTTATAATTACAAGTATAGTCTTCTGGAAATCAGGTACTCTTCAGTAGTTTGGCATATTTACCCGGCCATTTGAAGATTAAGTCTCATAATCAACTCACAGTGGTCCTTTCCCTCACTTCCCCTCCCTGTCTTCTCTGTAACTCAGATTCTTCAAGCAATGTTTTATTCAGCCCACTGTTCTTTACCTGTGGGTAGCACCCAGTGATGTTTTGTGGGAGGTCATGGCTGGTCATGTTGCTTCTGAAGCAAAGACCTTATGTATCTCTAGCATTTCCTGGGAACCTATTACGGACCTACTCATGAAATTTATCAAAGCTCTTCGTAAGTTAGAATTCTTGTCCTTTTGTGCTTATGGGTTCCTTAGGTTTTCTGTGATCTAAATAAAACAATGGGGAAAAGTCATCTAAACTACTGAAAATGAGGCTCTTGTTAATATAAATACCGTGTTTCCCCGAAAATAAGACCTAGCCAGACAGTCAGCTCTAATGCGTCTTTTGGAGCAAAAATTAATATAAGACCTGGTATTTATATTTTATTATACCCGGTATTATATTATACCCGGTCTTGTAGTAAAATAAGACCGGGTCTTTTATTTTGCTCCAAAAGACGCATTAGAGCTGATTGTCCAGCTAGGTCTTATTTTCAGGAAACACAGTGTATATTTGGATTATCTTTAAGGAATTATTATACAACAAAATACACTTAACGCTGCATTCAGTGTGGTCTTAGATTTCACAGGTACTTGATAACCATCACAAACACTCAATACAACTAAAATGAGCCTCTTCAATGGTTCTTTCTTGCTGTCTGGAATCTGAATAAAGATTATTAATGTTCCTTTTACTTGTATGTAAATGAACATCTTCCTGCTTTTGTCCTCACTCTAGGATTTGATATTAATTGTTCTCTATATTTGTCATGGTCTTGGATTTTAAACAAAGGAGAAAAAGCGAGGATATAACCAAGTCATTTCTGACTAGTCTTTTGCTTGACAGGGTTGTATGTACAGCTGTTTGCCACCTGGTTCAAGTCCTTAGCTGAGGTGATTTGTCTAGTGCAGAGGGCCGTGAACTGATAGTGGGAAAGTATGTATCTGGGCTCTACCACTGAATGTCTGATATTTGAGTCAGTCTCTTTTTCATGATAAAGGTCAGCCCCTTTTGTATGATTTCCCACATCCTGCTTCTAGAGATGAATTAATGGAGGTAGTTCTTTCTGCCTTATCTCATAAGCTGGCGATAAATGAGAAAGTGGCACAAAATTTCACTAGATTGAAATCAGCATTGCTAGAACAATGCCATCAGCTGTGAACTTTACCTTCCTGCAAACATTATGATCCCTTGAACTTTTGCACAGGAGAGAACTGACTAGCAAAACCTGTTTGCTTCATCTCCAGAATCACTTTCTTGGCTGTTTCTTAGTGTCAGATGGAGCTGATCAGTTGGGAATAAAAGGTTGAGATAAGACGCAAAAACCATGGCTTTTGGTCTGTGTGTTATATAGTGTATTGGAAGAGATTGTTTAACAGATAATTACTTACTTTGCAGACACCGCTGAAGAAAACCAAGGCTCTCATCGGAGAGATGGGGATGACTTTCTCCAGCGCTGTAAGTTTTGAAGCTAATATAATTTTGTCAGACTTCAAATGTGTTTATGTTCTAAGAAGAAACACTCTCTTTGGGGTAGTTGAGTGTTATTGTGTGGAGGTTTTTTTCCCTAGTTAAACGCCTGATCTGAAGGAAGGTCTTTATTTAATGTGATATAAATTCTATTAATTGAAATATTACTCCGTATCAATTGAAGATTAACTGCAGGTATTTTCTAAGCCAGTCTGATCTACAACTCAGAACAAGAGAATTTTATTTCAAACCTGACTCTTTGAGGTTTGCAAATGGATTGTAAGAACCAAATAACATTCATGCTGTGTAAACTGTTCCATGGTGAAAGCTTGCAGGCCACTTTACAAAGCCCCACTGACCCTCATAACCAAACCTGACAAAGATAATAGCAACGGAACAAAACTAACAATAACTGTATATATGTGTGTGTATATGTATATGCGTATACAGAGGGTGCCAAAAAAATGTATACACATTTTAAGAAAAGGAAAAACTATTAAAATTGTAATACTATATACCGATAGCAAAAAATGAATGCAAGTCATGTGTACATTTTATTTGGCACCCCCAGTGTGTATATATATATATATGAAGCAAATATATATATAAACATAGATGCAAAGACTCAAAATACTAACAAATCCAAGAACCATGCACATACTCAAGTCAGTGATAGCCTAGCTTAATATGAGGAAATCACTCAACAGCAGCATAGTATTATGCTTAGGAGCACTGACTGAAGCTGGATCGCCTAGTTTTGAGTGCTCTCTGCCTCTTTTCTAGCTGTGTGACCTTGGGCAAGTTATTAACCTTTCTGGCCCTTCTTTTCCACATTTGTCAGTGGGTCTACTAAAACCTATCTCAGGGTTTTGGTGAGGTTAAGCGAATTGATACATGTAAAGCAAGCACTTATTATCAGTGCCCTACTTACAGTAAGTACAGTCATCCCTTGGTATCTGTGAGGGATTGGTTCCAGGACCACCTCCATCCCCGCAGATACCAAGTCCGTGGACACTCAAGTTTCTGAATAAAATGGCACAATATTTGCATGTAACCTATGCACATCCTCCTGTATACTTTAAATCATCTCCAGGTTACTTATAATACGTAATATAATATAAATGCTATGCAAGCAGTTGTTACACTGTATTGTTTAGGAAATAATGACAAGAAAAAAAGTTTGTACATGTTCACTACAGATGCAACCATATCATAGACCTAACTCCGTAGTTCACATTAGCCACAATGTAACTTTTTTTCCAAATATTTTCAATTTATGGTTGTTAATCTATGGATATGGAACCCACAGATAACAGAGGGCCGACTGTGCTACATAATGGTGGTTACGTTGTCCACTAACATGGTATCAGTAGTTGAAAGAAAGATAATTATAGAAGCAGCCAGATGGCTCAGTTGGTTAGAGCGTGAGCTCTGAACAACAGGGTTGCTGGTTCAGTTCCCGCATTGGATGGTGGGCTGCACCCCCTGCAACTAAAGATTGAAAATAGTGACTGGACTTGGAGCTGAGCTGCGCCCTCCACAACTAGACTGAAGGACAACTTGGAGCTGATGGGCCCTGGAGAAACACACTGTTCCCCAATAAAATTTAAAAAACAGAAAGAAAGATAATTATATATTCATCTCAATAGAGGCTTGAAAGTCCTCTGAAATTGCATCCTTTCCTGGCAGTTTATTACCGTGTTTCCCTGAAAATAAGACATAGCTGGACCATCAGCTCTAATGCATCTTTTGGAGCAAAAATTAATATAAGACCCGGTCTTATTTTAATATAAGACTGGGTATTGTATATTATACTATACTATATTATAATAGTAATATAATATAACCGAGTCTTATATTAGTTTTTGCTCCAAAAGACTCATTAGAGCTGATGGTCCGGCTAGGTCTTATTTTTGGGGAAACGTAAACTGTTGGAAGAATACAGCCTAATAATGAAGACTTCAAACAAATAGCACACCTTATAGTTAAGGTGAAAGACTTGAGTCACTGCTGTTAGGGACGAGACAAGGGCATAATACTTCTCAATGTTCTCAACTGTCTAGTTGTTGGCATAAGTCATAGGAAATTAAGAGGTAAAACTATTGGAAAAAGACAAAAGTATTTCTACTTGTTTGGATTTTCTACCTAGAAAACATAGGAGAGTTTTTGAAAAAAATTTGAATAGAATTTAGTAAGGTAGAAATGAAAAAATAAAACTTGCTGCCATATAACCAGTTAGAGAAATATGGAGGGAGAAAAGATCCCATTCGTATAGCGAGAAAATACAGACTAAGAATAGCTGGTGTGGCCAGTAATGGTTATTTAAGACCTATGTAAATAAAGTTACAGAACTTAGTGATATAATAAAAATACTTAATATGGAGATATGCACATCATTTTCTGTGGGAAGACACAAGATTATAAAAGGTGTCATCAGCACCCCAGTAAGATTTTTTTATCCCTAATTAAGTGATTCCAGAGTTTTCTGGAATAATAAATAGGTTAAAAAAATTCAGGAAGAAATTGCTCTACTGGATACTAAACTGTAACATGGAGATACAATAAACAGTGTGGTATTGGCCAAAAAATAGTTCAGGAAACAAAAAAGAGAAAGAATTAAAAGAATTGCCAATGTAAAAATTATAAAAGTCAAACATCTAACAAAATTAAAGGGCAAACATAAAAAATGGGAATTATTTGTAACATGACTGCATCCTTCCTTAACTCAAATTTTATGTAACAAGAGGCCAACAGCCCAGGAGGAAAAAATGGGCAAAGCACATGAACAAACCACTCACTCACATAAACACAGTTGGTCGGTATGCTTATGGAGAAGGTTCATCATCACCAGTATTTAAAAATGTCAACTCCAATTTGAAAGGTCAAAAAAATGCTCAGTATTTATAAGGGATAATATGTAATTTTCTCAAGGGTGTGCTCAACTGAGCATTCCTTCCTTGGTGGTGCAGGTATAAACTAGTCCTACCCTTCTGTAAAGTGACGTAGCGATGTGTATTAAGGGTTATACAAATACTGTTGGGTAGAATGGGGTAAATCTATTGACGACAGTAGCTAATGGAAACATAATTAGAGTAGAAAAAAAAAATCTGTGTCCCATGTAGAAGGTGATATAGGAAATGTATAAAGTCACAGATCAGTCTGAAAATGACCCTCTACTTCTCAGCTACATTACATTCAAGTAGTAGTCTAGCTTTGGGTAAGACCTGGCTCCCACCACCCTGTGCTCCTTGCATGTAAATATTTCTTTGACAGGTGAGATTGGAGTAACTGTTATGTTATCCTGCAGAAAAAAACCAGCTGAAAAAGAAATCTGTTCTCTTGGTTTGTTTTATCTGCTCTACTATCTCCACTATGGGAGTTAAAACACTTCAGAAGTGTGTTGTGTGTTAAGAAAAGCTATTCCATGGGAAACTAGAAATTTGAAGTTAAGAGTATCGAGCAGCTTTCTTTACTCTCGTTAGAAATGATGAGAAATCCATCTTTCTTGTGTAAGTTGGTCCTTTTTGCTTCTGTTTCCTTTGTAGTATGTGCCAAGCGCTCTTTGCTGCCCCAGCCGAGCCAGCATCCTGACAGGGAAGTACCCACATAATCATCACGTCGTTAACAACACCTTAGAGGGAAACTGCAGTAGTAAGTCTTGGCAGAAGATCCAAGAACCAAACACTTTCCCAGCAATCCTCAGATCAATGTGTGGTTATCAAACCTTTTTTGCAGGGAAATACTTAAATGAGGTATGTTGAATAGTCTAATTATTCCTTAAAAAAAAAAAAAAAATAACAGCTTTTAAAATGTGAATTAATATAATTCACGTTAATTGTTTTTTAGTTAGTATCCATGAAGCCATGGTAAAGGGTTTTTGGTATGTGTTTTCTCCTAATCTGCCTGTTAAATAAGAACTTACTTACATAAACGTATTTACATGATTCGGGTACTGTAGTTATTCTTTTAAATGGTCTTGGGAGTATTTATTTAAAAATTATCTTAGGACTGCTGCTGTCTGATGCATCTTCCCCTTTTCCTCAAGAATTCTGCTTGTCATGCGACTGTCATGGTATCTTTGTTTCCATTTCCCCTTTATTGGGATCAGAGTGAAGAATTTTTTCCTCTTCATATCGTTCCTGAATTATAACAAGTAATGCTTAACCCATTTTCTAATCTGAAAAGTGGGAACAAAATGTGGAGAGATGAGTGATAACGAGAAAGCACCCAGAGCACTGGCCATTCAGGCAGTTACAGCGTGTGGCCGAGTGGCTGGGGTGCGAGCCTTCATGGAGAGATAGCTCACTGTGACCTGCTGTGGCCAGATTTCCTGGCCTCACGTTAACCACCTTGGCCTTAGCTCTTAGTCAGATTTCGGTCTTAAAGGAAATAGCCTATTTGAGGGTGTTTGGGGTTATCTCTCATAGTAAAACTGGGGATGCAGGACAAAGAGAAGATGTGCATTTTCTTATACTTTATCTGTGGCTGCTAGAGAGCTTAATTCCTCTGATCTGAAATTTCTTTTTCTCTTCTCCCTCTCTCCACAATAATTCGGGGAATTTACAATCTTGTGGGTTCAAATGAGTTCATTTGAAAAGAAGCATAAGAAATAAGTGGATACTAGGTTACTGAGTTAAGACTATGGGTCATAAAAAGAACTGGTACTATTTTGCATATTAAAGATCATCTAACGTGTATACAAAATTAGGAGAAATTCTTTAAACTACCAAGATTTAGTTCTCAGGGATTAAATTGTGCCTTAAATACTCAGTATTAAACCTTGTCGAGATAAAATGGGATGATGCTGTGGTCTCTTCACTTACTCATCTCATCAGGTAATTTGAGCTCCAAGAGTAGATTTTTTCAGCAGGACAACTGAAGTTATAGGCTGAAAGCTCATAGTTGGATTGTTTTCGCTATTGTTACCACAAGTCGGTTGGACAATTCAGTCTATGCCATCAGTAGCTCAGCAAATGAGCCCGGTGGGTGAAGGCATGTGGACTTGAAAGGGCCAGAAGGAAACAGTTTAGGCTTTGCAGACCATATGTCTTTGCCGTGACCATTCGACTCTGCCATTGTAGCATGAAAGCAGCCATAGCCATGACATAAACAAACTGATGAGGTGGCTGTATTCCAATAAAACTTTATCATTCCAGAAATTTCAATTTTATGTGACTGTCACATGTCACAAAATAGTCTTCCTTTGATTGGTGTTTATGTTTTTGTAATGGTTGGAAAAAAGTTCTTAGCTTGCTGGCCATACAAAACAGTTGGCTGGCTAGATTTGGCCCACTGGCCATAGTTTGCCAACTCCTGCTTCAGAAGTTTCTAAGATTATAGTGTTCTTTACTTTTTGCTGGTTTATGTGTTGAGAAAAAGTGAGCACCTTCCATGTTTCACAGACTGATCTAAAAAGATCCTGAAAGTCTCCTGTTTCTTTGTGGTCCGGTCGTGTTGAAGGACTTCTGATGCTCTGTGTGTCTTGCTTTTCAGTATGGAGCACCAGACGCAGGAGGACTGGAGCACATTCCCCTGGGGTGGAGTTACTGGTACGCCTTGGTGAGTGATGGTTGGCGTCGGTGACAGGTATACATGGTCTTGCAGAAGCAGCGTATGTTTACGTTCTCATTTAGCTCTGACACTGACATAGCTTGTTTGCTTTTAAGATTGGTTGTTTGTCTCTGTCTCCTTCAAGGGTCTTTTGGTTTGTGAGTCACTCTGTTGGGGGATGTTTTTCCTGCATTACACAAGGTTTAGCAACATTTTTCTATTCTACCCAGTCCACTTCTGTTTTTTGTGTGTGTGTTTTTTTAAACAAGGGGGACATATTATTGAAACTGTGTTAATAGTTAATAAAACCCTTGTCAAAAATCTAATTCAATATTGACTTGAGTAATTACCGTTCTTACCTCTATTTAAACAGAGTATAGGTTAGCCTAATATGGTTTCTGACTTTCATTTTCTGTGCTGACCTTGTAACAGATTTTACTTTCCTCTCTTTAATAGGAAAAGAATTCTAAATACTATAATTATACCCTGTCTATCAATGGGAAGGCACGGAAACATGGTGAAAACTACAGTGTGGATTACCTGACAGATGTTTTGGTGAGTTACTGAAGCTCTGTCCTTGCAGGTTTGGCTCACATTGGATTAAAGACTCTGCCCAGGAAACCTTTAGTTGTATTTGTTCGTGTTGGGTAATGTGAGTGAATAATAACTTGACCTAACTGACAAAGAATATTTCCAACTGATTAAAAACTCCTGAGAGTATTTTTCTTTGTAGATAAGCCAGGCTCAGATCTAATGTGTTTGAAATTCCAGCAACAAATCCATTTCCAAAGACTAATCTCTAAGACTATGGATATTATTTTGAAGAGGTTTTACTTTGTAAGTGTTCCTACTCTTGACCCCAGTTTTACTCACAAGCTACAAGAGGGCAGCTTCATTATGGGGGAGGAGGCACAGGGATGTGGGAGTTCCGCAGGCATTGTGTATATGAAACATACATATATATACGTTTATATATAAAACTACTGAAATTAGGTCAATTTGGGACTTCCCTTTTTGTCTAAGGTGTTTCTAATGACAGCCCTCCTTAGAGCATTTATTCACCCAGTGTTTCAGCACTCATTACAGCAGGTGTGCAGCAGTAAATGAAGCAACGTCTTTGATTCTGTGGGAGGTAACTTTTTAGTGGCTGGTTTTATTTACACATATGTGTGTATGTACCTACACATTCATTTGTTGTCTTATTAGATGGTGATCAATTAGAGAAATGAGGCAGGCTGGGGGTTTATTTAGGTAACATTTAAGCAAACTCCTGAAAGAGGTGCGAGTTAGCTGTACAGATCGGGGGAAAGAGTGCCACAGACAGAGGGAACGGAAGGTGTGAGGGCACTGAGACAGGAGTGTCCTGGCATGTTGGAGAAGCCACAGGTTTCTGACAAGGCTAAAGGAAATTGGTGGGCAGGTTGGTGACAGGAAACGGATACAGTCAGTATCTTTCATATATCTTCAATAACTGAAGATATAAATCAACTAAAACAGTGTTCGTTTTGGCAGCACATATACTAAATCAACTAGAACAGTTAAAAACATAACATGTGTCTGCTTATCTGCAGATTCTATTTTCAGATAGTATCTGCAGACAAGCAAATGAAAGATGTAAATCCACATAAATTAAAGCCCTGGTGTGATTTATTTAGATTTAGTGTTACTGATTTAGCTTAGCCTCTTTAGCTGGCATAACTTATGATACCTACTCTACGTATTTTTGTACGGTTAAGGTAACTGAATCCATCTTTCCTGTTATGAATTAGATTGACTCTTTTTATATCTTTAAAGCATCGAATGTATGTACTCTAAGTTGCATTAATGTAAGTTAATAATAACATGGCCAAGTTACTATTTCTTTCCTATGGGAGGCATAACACTTTTTAGATCGTGTAAAATCATCACAATCTTATTTGCCTTCTTAAGATGGTGTGCTTTTCAATTTTTTTTTATCACAAGTATTGCCTAAAAGCTAAGTATTTGTCCCAACAACACGTTTGCAAATGCCTATGACATAGATTGTGTGCTAAGATTGGTTAAAAGCTAATGTGACCCTGTACCTTCTGTTCACCAGAAAACATGTACTATCAAGTCCTCAACTATTGGGTAGGGTAGGAGATGACAAATCTTTGTATGTGTCAGGCCAATGTCTCCTTGGACTTCCTGGATTACAAGTCCAACTCTGAACCGTTCTTCATGATGATCTCCACTCCAGCGCCCCATTCACCTTGGATAGCTGCACCTCAGTACCAGAAGACCTTCCAGAACACCTTTGCACCGAGGAACAAGAACTTCAACATCCATGGAACGGTAGCTTCCCTAATGCTTGAATTAAGCCATACTCGATATAGTGAACTATGCAATATTCTTGTCAGGGAGCCTTTGAGCCATGTGGTTGGTTTTCCTTCCAGATCTTTTAAAGGTAATTACACCTGTCTCGGGTACTATAAATGGTATAAACTTGCTTCAGAAGTACAGATAAGGTTCCTACCACATAGCCAGTGAGCAGCTGGAGAGTCCACAGGGCATGTTAAAGAGATGCCATCTTTCTTGACTACAGGCTCTCCTGATAACCTCTCTGCTGCCTCACCTCTGCCTGGCGGTGCCTGACACATGTCCCCTGGGCCTGAACTGGGCCTGCAGCAGCCGCCTCTGGTTGGCTTCAGGCCTAAGAAGGCCTGAGGCATAGGAAGAGGGGTGATGCAGTGTGAGATGATTGGGAAAGGAAGTTGAATGGAGAAATGAGGACATATAATTAAGGGCCACAACCTAAATATTTGCCTCACATGCCAGTTACTTTTCCTTCCCTTCGCACAGGGGGTTGGCAGTTCACTGGTCCAAATGCAGAAGGCCTCTACTGCCTCAGGCCTGTTACCCAGAAATCTTAATTGCTTATGAGGTGGTGGAAAGAACGAATTTTGGAGTTAGACTCAGCACTACCACTTTGTAGCTAAGTGTCTCAACCATGAGCAAGATGGTAACTCCAATTTTTCTACATAAAGTGGAGATCCTAATCCCCCATGCAACTGCTGTATGAATTAAAGTACATAGAAACATCTAGCATGTTGCCTGGAATGTTGTAAGCATGTGCTTGTTAAGCATGATTTTAAAGCTGAGTGAACTGAGTTTTAAACTAGAGGGCCATCTCAAATTGTGTGCCTCGAGACAGTGATAGAAGTTCTGATGAACCAAGTGACCTTACAAACTTTAGGTTAAGTAAGTCACTGTGCTACAGGATTTCTCAGAATTATTCATGTTCTAGCATGAATTTCCAGTAGGAGGATATGCTATATAGCATTTCTCAAACATACTAACTAAAGAACACCTTAAGGGTCAGAGTTTGGGAGATAGCAGCTTAGGGTTTTAAGAATAGAGAAGGAGAAAATTACTAGTGCATGGAAATTTTTTTTTTTTTAAACTGTGACTTTTTTATTTAAATGAGAAGAACCCTCCAGATTTGGACTTGAAGTTTTAGGAAATTGCTATGAGATTTTTTTCCCACGGTTTAGGATGATCGATATCTTGGGGAAGAAAATAGAGGGCAATAAAATGTTATTAGGCAAAACTTATAGGAAGGTAAAGTTAATATTTACTCTTGTAGTTTGGGTAGTAGACCCAAAGCATAGACTCAAGAGTTATAAATTTAATCTCCTTTTACTCAGTAGCGTCCCAGTATTTTTCACTAAATCTAATGCATATTAATGCTGCTGACAAAGGAGCCCAGGCCTTGTGCCATTAGGGAGGTGGTAGGAAGAATCTAAAGAACGAGTGATAACCTACCGGAAGTTTTTTGGGGAAACACGGGAGGGAAATAGGGAGGAGGGAAAGTCTGAAGTTGCTTAAACAAGTTCCAGTTAGTTTCCTTTTTACTAAAGTATTAAATGATCCTTTTCATTATTTATTCTGGTAGTTTATTTGACTTGAGTGACTTGGTGGTAACGTTTTTTTTCTTTTCAATTTTAGAACAAGCACTGGTTAATTAGGCAAGCCAAGACCCCAATGACGAATTCTTCAATACAGTTTTTAGATAATGCATTTAGGAAAAGGTAAGAGCTGCTACTTTCTCAGTTTGGGTGGTCTTTGAGGACCTTCCACGTCAGCCTATGAACAGGGAACTGTACCAGGTAGTTATTCTTGAGACAAAATTGGAGGGTAGCAAGTTGATGGGAGAGACTTTCATGGTGGGTCTGCTGCCTCAGGAGTAGACAGATTGCTTGACGTTCAGGTGTATGAAGCGGATTGGACCCCAGGACTAATTAAACAATCCATTTGTATGACTTGTTAAAACATTGCAAACTGGAGCCATTTGATTAAAAATAAATTTCCTATATCTAAAGAAAAGGTGGCTTTGTTGGAGATTGTACTCCCCATATGTGCATACGACTCAAAGGCTTAGACTAGAGCAAAATGTTTACCTCTGCTGATTGGATTTTTCAAGAAATTCTTTTAAGACCGTTTTTAAAAATCCATTCCTTTCTCTTAAGGTGTATATAGTTTAGACCAAGTGTTGGCAAACTTTTTCTGTAAAAGGCCAGATAGTAAATAATTGCAGGTTTGTAGACCACATGGTCTGTTGCAGCTGCTCAGCTCTGCTATTGGAACGCAACAGCAGCTCTAGGCAATACGTGAATGAATGAGCATGGCTCTGTTCCAGTAAAGCTTTATGTGTATGTAAAAACAGACAGTGAGTTGTCATTTAATGGGTAGAGTTTCAGATTTGCAAAAGTTCTGCACATCTGTTTCACTATGTGAATATACTTAATACTACTGATCTGTGCGCTTAAAAATTAAGATGGTAAATTTTCTGTTACGTGTTTTTTTTACCACAATTTAGAAACAAAAAAACAGGCAGTAAGGAAGCTTTAGCCCATGGCTATAGTTTGCTGCTCCCTAGATTAGACCATTAAACACTGTTGTGGCACAAGTCTATCTGAATTAATCTGTATTAATCAGTACTGAATTGACAACTTTCCCTTCCAATTGTCTCTACTCTCATCACAGTGATAATAAGTAATAAAGCTAACTGGTTATAAAAAGCCGTATTTATTTTTTGGATATAGTTAAATTTGGAATGAGCTATGTTCTAAATTTTTCTAATCTGTCTGTTTGCAGTGAGGGGTCTGAGGAAAGTAAATTTGGGATTTGAGCTTTTAAGGAGAGTGGTTTTGAGGTTTTGCAGGTTTTCCTCCACTGTTGTCTCTGAGGTCCCATTGCCACCCTCTGTTCACATCCAGGTGGCAAACTCTACTCTCAGTTGATGACCTTGTGGAGAAACTGGTCAAGAGATTGGAGTTCAATGGGGAGCTCAACAACACTTACATCTTTTACACCTCAGACAATGGCTATCACACAGGTAAGGGGCACTGTCGGTTAGGTGTTCCTGTGACCTTGATGAGGTGCTTTTCCTTTTTCACCCAACCAGTAGCATTGGCAGGGAGCTCTAGTCCTTTTATAGCAGAGGAGAGGTCAGGGGAAGGTCCTTGCCCTAAGGAACCCTCTGTTTGGAAGGCCAACTCATGACCACATGGAGAGACCACGTTTTATTATTTGCTACATCACATGCTAAATTACATGGTATTGTAGGAGTCAGGAATAGGGAGTGAGCTTGATGGGTCGGAGGCAGGATTATGAAGCAGGTAAGAAATTGAATTAGATTTCAAGGACAAGTAGACCATAGATAATAGGGGAAGCCCTTTCACACAGGAAGACCAAAAGTAGGTTGTCTTGGGCAAAAAAACTCTTTTCTTGCAAAATTGTGAAATTGTGGTTTTTTTTTATGTGTATGTAGGATGGGGGTGTCCTTTTATTTTTTGTGGTTTTCGAACTGCAGTATGAGTCAGCCCCATGTCCTTGACTTTCATCCTTCCTACTTGAACCTTCTGTAGTTATAATCCAGTGTTTTCTTCAGTCCCCACCTATAAGTTTCATAAACTTCAATGGAACTAACCTTAGGCTTGCTTACATCAGAGCAGATTGAATGGGCATTTAATGTATTTTCGTGAATATTTTAAGGCACTCAAGGTAGAGACTAGTAAAACAACCTCCATTATCCAGCTTCGATTTTTCAGCTGCATGTGGCTGGTCTTTTGAATTTTTCCTACCTCCCCATGTTTTGTTTTGTTTTTTAGCAAGAACGTTTTGAAGAAACTCCAGACATTGTGATTCCACACATCCATACTTGATTGGGCATCTTCACTAGCTTATTTTGTATGGTGATCTAGACAACGTCCACACACGGCCTTAGTTTTTATGGGTCCTAAAGTTGTCATTTGCCGTTGATTTATTGGGGAAAAAAATGGTCTTTTGTCCTTTAGAATATGTCACATTCTGGATTTGGCTAATTGCTGCCTTATGATGTCTTAAAGTGTTTATTTATACTCAGCATTGCCTATAGGTTGGTGGTTAGGTCTAGAGTCGTAATAGAAATGTATGTTTTCAGCAAGAATGCTTTTGTGGTGATGCTGCTGTGTACCTCGTATTGCATCACTTCATGGGGTCGGGTCGTCTCACTTTAGGGGTGCTGGTGTTGATTGATGGTTCGTGTGGTATCAGCCTGAGCCCATCCTGTGAACCTTATGTGGCTAAAGGTTCCATTGGTGATTGTTGCTTAAAAATCCATTACTCCCTCAGAAATTGCAAAATGTTGACTTCATAACGCTGTCTTTCCTTTTGCATTAATTAGCTGGAATTCCTTAAAGAAGAACTTCCCCTCATCAACTTTTTGGTTATCTTAAAATGCAGTTTATTTGGGAAAGGCTGGATAAATATTTTTGTCCCTTTATTTAGCAGGTTTTAGAATAACCTCATTCAATTATGATCAGATTGAAGAGCATACATAAATTATACATTTGTATTTCAGTACTTTGTCCCATTCTTTTTGCTGAATTTGTGCTTAGACCAGGGAGTCCACCTACGCATTTATTTAAAGAAGATGAACGCATTGTTTCCTGCCTTGTTAGCAATAAGACACTTAACACATTTTTAAGCTTCCTGTTAAAACACCATAATTAGTAGCAAAAAGTTGTTTTGTTTTTACTGTTGATTAAATGAATGAGTGTGAGTGACACTTCCGTCTTGGTATGCATTTTGTTTCCAGGACAGTTTTCTTTGCCAATAGACAAAAGGCAGCTGTATGAGTTTGATATCAAAGTTCCACTGCTGGTTCGAGGGCCCGGGATCAAACCAAATCAGACAAGCAAGGTAGGTGCCTGACGAGATGATACTGTTTGTAGGTAGCACTGGCCTGGGAAGGCTGTTCCTCCCGAGAGGAGGCTGATTACCTTTCTCCTATAGGATGAAGGCTGATTGGCATAAGATCGTGTAAGTAATTTATAAGCTTCGGAAACAGTGACTTTTAAAAATCCCTGGCTACCCACTATTAGCTGTACCCCTTCTTCTGTGTGTGTGTATCATATAAACATGAATAGCTTTCGTTTGTCTTTATTTTAAATTATAGTTGACATATAATATGTGTTAGTTTCAGATGTGCAACATGGTGATTAGCCATTTGTGTACCTTATGAAGTGATCACCACAATACATAGTACATAGTTACGGTCTTACTGACTATATTCCTTGCTGTACTTTGTATCCTGGTGACCAAGTTTGCAAGTGGCAGTTTGTATTTCTTAATCCCCTTCACCGTGTTTGCCCCTCCCTTTACCACCCTCCCATCTGGCAACCATCAGTTGGTTCTCCGTATTTATGAGTTTGTTACTGCTTTGGTTTTTTTGTTCGTTTATTTTGTTTTTTAGATTCCATATATAACTGAAATCATACAATATTTGTCTTTATTTCACTTAGCCTAATGCCCTGTAGGTCCATCCATGTTGTTGCAAATGGCAAGAGTTCTTTTTTTTTTATGGCTGAGTAATATTCCATTGTATATATGTACCACCTCTTCTTTATTCATGTATCAGTGGACACTTAGGTTGCTTCCATATCTAGGCTATGATAAATAATGCTGCAGTAAATATACAGGTGCATATATCTTTCTGAATTAGTGTTTTGGATTTCTTTGGTTAAATACCCAGAAGTGGGATTCCTGGGTCATATGGTAGCTCTATTTTTAATTTTTTGAGGAACCTCCATACTGTTTTCCATAGTGGCTACACCAGTTTACGATCTCACCAGCAGTGTATGAAGGTTCCCTTTTCTCCACATCCTCGCTAACACTTGTTTGTTGATTTACTGGTAATAGCCTTTCTAACAGATATGAAGTGATATGTCACTGTAGTTTTAATTTGTAATTTGTATGTCCCTGAGGATTAGTTATGTTGAGCATCTTTACATGCGTCTGTTACTCATCTGTATGTCCTCTTTGAAGAAATGTCTATTCAGGTCCTCTGCCCTTTTTAAATTGGATTGTTTGTTTTTTTGATGTTGAGTTCTGTGAGTTCTTTATATATTTTGGATGTTAACCCTTTATCAGTTATATCATTTGCAAGTATTTTTTTCCCACTCAGAAGGTTGCCTTTTTGTTTTGTTGGTTTCCTTCACTGTGTGGAAAAGCTTTTTAGTTTGGTGTAGTCCCATTTGTTTATTTTTTGCTTTTGTTGCCATTTGCCTAGGACACATATCCAAAAAGATAAAGCTAAAATCAGTGTCAAAGAGTTTATTATGTTCTCTTGAGGAGTTTTATGGTTTCAGATCTTAGATACAAGATTTCAATCCATTTTGAGTTTATTTTTTTATATGGTGTAAGAAAATGGTCTAGTTTTGCATGTATCTGTTCAGTTTTCCCAGCATCACTTACTGAAGAAACTGTCTTTACCTCTTTGTATAGTCTTGCCTCCATTGTCATACACTAATTGGCCATATGAGTGTGGGTTTATTTCTGGGCCCTCTATTCTGTTCCATTGATCTATATGTCTGTATTTGTGCCAGTGCCAAACTGTTTTGATTACAATAACCTTATAGTATAGTTCGATATCAGGTAGCATGACACCTCCAACTCTATTCTTTCTCCAGATTGCTTTGGCTATTTGGGGTCTTTTGTGGTTCCTTGCAAATTTTAGGATTATTTGTTCTGGTTCAGTGAAAAATGCCATTGGTATTTTGATAGGGATTGCACTGAATCTGTAGATTGCTTTGGGTGATACGGACATTGTAATGATACTTTCAATCCATGAGAATGGTAGATCCTTCCATTTATTTATGTCATCTTTAATTTCTTTCATCAATGTCTTACAGTTTTCAGAGTACAAGTCTTTTACCTCTGTGGTCAAATTTATTCCTAGATCTTTTATTATTTGTGATACAATCGTAAATGAGATTGTTTTCTTAATTTCTCTTTCTGATAGTTCATTGTTAGTGTATAAAAACACAACAGATTTCTGAATATTAATTTTGTATCCTGCAACTTTACTGAGTTAATTCATTAGTTCTAATAGTTTTTTGGTGGAATCTTTAGAGTTTTCTATATATAGTATCATGTCATCAACAAATAGTGATAGTTTTACTACTTCCTTTTCAATTTGGATGCCTTTTATTTCTTGTTTGATTGCTGCTAGGACTTCAATGCCATCTTGAAAAAAAAGTTGTGAGTGGGTATCCTTGTCTTGTTTCTGATCTTAGAGAAAAAGCTTTCAGCTTTTCGTCATTGAGTATGATATTCACTGTGGGTTAGTTTAATTTTGGGGTTTAATGTTTACTTTGTTTAAATTTCTGCCATTCACTTATGTTCTTTTACAGTACTCTTGATGGAATTCTGTTAAAATTCTCTCAGAAAGGTTAAATGGCCTTCATAGTTGCCTTTGAGTGTTCTTTTTCTCTTTTTTTTTTTCTCTTAATACCTACATTCCTAAAGTCAATCCACTACAAATTCAATACCCTCTAAACGGGCTTCTCCCTACAAAGGAGATGGGCGAGTTTGGAAGACCATTGAATCGTAAAAGCAGTTTATTGATCTTGGTGCTGGAAGCTGATTGAGGAGACTGTCGGCAGCTGTGTGCATTTCTGAGGCGCAGGGCTGCTAGGGCCACTTCTACCCAGTGAGGAAGGAGGCTGAGTGAGAACTGTGTGTGTCAGCCAGGTATCAGTGGGACAAACTGGCCCTTTTTTAATCAAGTTAACAGTGACATCTAAATGTTAAAATTAGAAACTTCACTTTCTGTAAGCAATCTTAAGTGAAGCCTGGTTCCTAGGAACCCATTCCAACAATAACTAATGTTTATTGAATGCTTTGTATGTGACAACTGCTAAATGTATTACCTGTATCAACTCAGTTAACCTTCACAGCTTTATGAGCTGTAGATACTATTAGCTCCATTTTACATGTGAGGAAACAGGTATAGAATGAAGTACAGAAATTAAATGTTTTGCCCAAGATCATGTAGCTGAAAAGTATCAGAGCCCTGTATTTGAACTTGGTCACTCTGGCTCCAGAGTCTATACGCTTAACCATTACACTGTAGCTCAAACAACGGGTATTCATTAAATATACTTGCTCCGGCACAATATGCCAGGAGACTTGGCTACATAGCAGTGAGCATTCTGGGGAAGATCAGTTCTTAGCCCGCTGTGTCAGGGAGAGCCAGATACTTTCGCTACAATTGTCAGTGAAAGTCTCAGGCATTTGAGCAGAGACCTGGGTGTTAAGAATTTAGTCATAGAGATCTGTGGGCGGGTGTTCTGAGCAGAACAGTAAATGTGACGGCACAAACGTGAGAATGAACTTGGCTTATTCAAGGGATGGAAGGTGGCATTTGTACCGAACTACCTTCATTTCCTAAGTGAGACATCTGTCTCACCTCCTGGCCTGTCTGTGACTGACTGTTCTTTCTGTGTGGAATGCTATCTGATGGCCCTTTCAGCAGGCGACGTTAATTGTCCTTTCGGGTTTCGGCTTCGAGGTCACCTCTGGGAAGTCCCTTCAGACCCCTCCGCCACACGAGGCGGGGTGCCCGTCCCATGTTCCCTGTTTGCCTCAAACTGATCACTCCCTGCTGAGTTTGTCTGTTTTGCTGTAGGAGCTCCGAGAAGAGAGGTGCTGTCTAAACTTAGAATACCCGGCCCTGAACATGCACTGGGGGACAGCCACAGTTGAATGGATATTACCAAGGTCACATAGTTACGTGGCAGAAACAGGACTGAAAATGAATTGTGTGTGTTCTCAGAATCCGTGACTTTTTTACACTGCTGTGCTGACAGATGTAGTCTGAGAAGTATGAAATACCCTGGCTTTCATCTAGCTCAAAGAATGTCAGAGCTGGGGGTGATTCATCATGTGTTGGCAGCACAGTTGTCTCAGTGCCAGTTCCCCATGAGTGGCACAGGGTTATGAGTTGAGCATAATGAGCTGAGCTGTCAACAGCCTGATGGCAAAAACAGGGCACATTTGACCAGTGGATTTAACTTTGTGTCGGCTGTTCGAGCCGTGTTCGAGAGCACAGGGGCAAGTGGGATGTGTGCTTGCCAAAGATTGGCTGTCGAGGTTTTCTTCTCTGGCTAGAAATTAATCTAGCTTTAGATTTGGTGGTAGAAGTTCTTCAAAAGGGCTTTAAGAAAGGAAAAGGTTAGAAGGAAAACTAAAACGGCACAGCATGATCCAGAGGAGACAGAAGGTTACATTATTGGCTTTCAGACATTGGACAAAATAAGCATCGGTTTGCCTGTATGAAGTTGGGAGGGTGTTAAATGCAGATTCTCAAGTGTGACCCGGGGGTGCCCTGCTTCTTCCTGTTCGAGAAGCTGGGGCTGAGGAGCAAATCTAGATGAAGCAGCCCAAGATGTGGTGGCTCTCTGCTTTCTTATGCAGTTCCAGGGCTTTCCCCAAGTGGATCTGGTGCTCTCTGACGTGCTTTGTGTCTTGTCTTTGATAGCCTTACATGAATTCTTTAACATGAGGGCTTTAATGTCTGTTTGGAAAGCTGATGTATCCTCCTGAGATCCCTCTTGTTCTTTTCAGTAATTCTGCAGGACTGTTTTCCAGAGGGAAAAAAAAAAGCAGGTTCAAGGCATAATATCCCTTGATTTCATGCCTCAGAGTTTTCTAGGAGCTTTCATTTGATCAGAACGTCTATATCAGGGGTGTCCAAACTTTTTTCAACGCTTTTTACCAAGGGCCATATGCGGTAAAATACACAAACAGCCGGGCCACTCACTCGAGGTGAAGTACGTATTGCCTCACCTGGTTTATTTAAGTAAACTAAATACATTTTTGGAATTTGCTGTGGGCCAATTAACAATGAATTGCGGGCTGCAGTTGGCCCGCGGGCCCAGTTTTGACACCCCTGGTCTATATGTCTAAATCCCAAGAACATTCCTAAACCAACTGTGAGGCTATGACTTACGGACTAACCTAGTTTTGGTCTTGTCAAAGCTTTTTCGGTTCCAATCCATAAGTGAATCTTTGAGTTTATGGTTAGTGATAGAAGCAGTATAATGTTCTTACAATGTGCTGACTTAACCATTTTTCGACTTCATGATGGTGCAGAAGCGACACACATTCAATAGAAACCATCTAGGCTAGGCTGTGATGCGTGCTAGGTTAGGCATATTAAACGCATTTCCAACGTTTGATATTTTCAACTTACAATGGGTTTATCAGGATGTAAGCGCATCGTTAAGTCAAGGAGTGTCTGTACCATTTTAGAAACTTAAAATGCTAATGTTTCTAGAGGTCATTATGGTGATGGACCTATAGTATCTATTTTAATGCTTGGTTGTATAAAAACCAGAGATAGGTATAATTCTCTGTTGAATACGTCATACTCAGTATCCACTTGAAGTCTCCCATCTCCTGATGTAGTACGCTCATTTTGAGATTCTACTTCTTAATCAATACCCTAGAAGGGAAGAGAATTTGTCAATTACTTGCGGAAGGTGTGATCATGTAGCTATCTGGGAAGAAAGAGTCCTGGGATGGTGTTTATGGTACTTGTGCAGAATCTTAGTGCCTCTTGATTTATACCAGAACTTGCAGAGTTTCTGCCCAGAGAGCAAACCACTATTCAGGAGCGCCTCCCATCCATCATGCAGCTGACAGCTCTTAATTCCTGGTGAGACTGGCAATCGACATTTTATATCTCTGTGGGTTTTATTATGTTAGTATTTACTCTTTTTCGTTTCTTATAAAACCGTCTTGACATGTTAGTAATACCTGTGGACTTGGCTTCCCTTTGTTCAGGTTCCGGACATCATGGAGGTCTGTTAGTCACATGTCAGGGTCTTGTTGCCTTGATCTGATTCTGGAGGTCATGTGTCTGTTTGTCTCTTTCCCAACATGATCTCTTCTGTATTCATACCCACCAAGCTGCTCAGCTTGCCTGGGGGCTTGGAACTAGGCAAGGTATCTAACCCGGCTCTCATGTAATCCCTGGAGACATTGGGGGGGAGGGGGGGTTCCTCAGTAACATATGGATTGCCTTTCCCCGGAGCTGCCTGTCGCTGAGTGGTCATTTCTGACAGCTGCCAAGCTACTCTAATTGAGAGCCACGATGTGTGTATCACTCTGCCTTCCTAGCTACCAGGAAGATTTGAAGATGTTTTCTGGCCGTGGGGCTTTTTTTTTTTTTTAATCCACATTTGGCCTCTCCTAAGATGATCCGCATTTTCTTAACAGTTTTGAAGACTGTCATTTCCTTTGAGTAAAGAATAGCTTTTCCAGTTGCAAGCTGTTGATTTTGTTTCAGTTTACCTCTTTCATTTCCTCATCTGTAAAATGGGGGAAATACTGCACCATAGGCTTGTGGTGAGCATTAGATGAGGATAAACGCGAAGTACTGGTGCAGAGCCGCTGCTTGGTAAACATTAGTCCTCCCTGTTTCCCCGGTCGGTTGTCTTCACCACTCCGAAGTTTTCCCTAGCCTGTGACCAAAGTGACTTCTAGCTGTACGCTTAAGTTGTGTAGAGGCCTGCACATTCTGCTCCAGTAGCCACCGGCCACATGTGGCTGTTGAGCCAAAACATGTACTGTGTTTCCCCAAAACTACGACCTGGCTGGACCATCAGCTCTAATGCGTCTTTTGGAGCAAAAATTAATATAAGACCCAATATTATATTATATCATATCATATCAACCCAGTCTTAAATTATAGTAATATAAGACCAGGTCTTATATTAATTTTTGCTCCAAAAGACGCATTAAAGCTGATTGTACAGCTAGGTCTTATTTTCAGGGAAACACGGTATGAGATAGTCCAAATCGAGATGTGTTGTAGTTGTAAAATGCCAGATTTCAAAGACTTGGTTTAAAAATAGAAAAGTGAAAATCTTAGTAAGTTTTTTGTATTGCCTACATGTTGAAATAGTAATATGTTTATATATCGGGTTAAATATATACAATGGAGTTTCCCCTTTTCCTTTTTCCTTTAATGTGGTCACGAGATAATTTTAAGTTACATATGCGTCTGTGGTCCTATTATGGTTCTGTTTGACAGTATGCTGGTTTAGGTCCTAAAGAGGCATTGCATACAGAAGGAAAATAGTCTAATAAACCAAGGAAATAGGCAAGGTATAAATGCAAGACAGTTATCTTTAATTTCTAGAATGTCTGTTTAAAATATCTAAGTTTTGTGCTCTTTAAGGAAACTTTTATTGATGCACTGTTGGAATAAGTTTTCTGCAGACTTCAAAGCCTACTGCAAACATTTTTTTTTTTTAGCAATGTTGTCACTTTGAAAAACTATGGAAAGGGCTAATCTCCTTGGTGGTAAGCATTCAACCTTCAAGGCATTCAAAAAATGTCAGCTCACTTGAAGTAAAATTTAGTGAATAAGAATAATCAAGTTGGAAAACACTTTGTATAAAATAATTAGACCAACATTTTTTTCATGATTCATAGCAAACTCCAGGCAATCCCAAAGGAGTTTAAAAAAAAAATGTTTTGATCAATAAGAGTGTGGGTAGAATAAGTATATAACATCCCAGGGGCATATATTACAAATATTGTATTCTTTTGTTTTTTAAATTGTTATAGTTATATTTGAATATATAAATTAGTAAGACCTAAGTATGGGCTGTGCAGAAGATAATAGTAAATGCTGTTTGTCTCGTGGGTGGGGTGAGGGGAAGAGCACAGATCAAAAAGGAACACGGAACCAACTTTTGTAGGTTGCTTATCTTTTTCTCTTTCTCACAGATGCTCGTTTCCAACATTGACTTGGGCCCTACGATTCTGGACATTGCTGGCTATGACCTGAATAAGACGCAGATGGATGGGATGTCTTTACTGCCCATTTTGGTGAGTAGAAGGCCCTCAGGCCTGAGCCAACACTCTGAAATAAATTCCAGGTTGTGTAAGAATTTAAATCTTAAAACTATTAAATGTGGGGAACAGAGAATAGAATTTTTCTCTTATCTGTGGTGGAAAGGAGTTTTCTTTTAAAAAAGACTGATTGAACCACATATGAACAGAGTTCTATTATCCTCCCTTCATCCCCTCTCCCCCCAAAAAATCATCATAAAGTTAAGACAGGTGACAAACTGGGAAAATATTTGCAACATATGTGAAAAAGGGTAATAAATCCTCTAATAGATGAGTTCTTAGCAACAATTAATATCCCAGTAGAAAAATGAGCAAAAGAAGTAACTATTCAACTCACACAGGAGTTAAAAATGGCCAGAGTAAATGCAAAGATTACATGAGTGCTGATCAAAGAAACGCTTAACTGAAGGAGGCCTTTATCACCTGCAGAACTGGCAAAGATTAATAACCCAGTATTTGCAGAAGTCTCGAGAAAATGGAAACTGCTTGGACTCTGTTCCTAAAAGTATACTCAGTATAAGCTATCAGGGGGCTAATTTGACAAGGCATATCACTTCAGAACACACATCAAGCAGTTCCACCTGGGAATTTATTCTAAGAAAACATTCACTCAAGAAGTATCTGAGTACCCACTATGTGTGTGGCACTGCACAGAGCTCATTATAAAAAATGTACATGTAGCATTAATAGAAGAAAATGGAAAACCTGAATATCCAATAGGGAATTGGTTAAATTGTTGCTCAATTAAACAATAGAATATTAAACCAACACTCAGTGATACAGATCTGTATACACTGATGTGGGGAAATGCCTAGTATACACTATGGGGAGAAAAAGGTTTTGCAGCGGCATCTCTTCTCCATTAAAAATGTATTTGAGTATGTTTAAGCATAGAGAAGTTTGGAAGTATCGGTACTAAAATGGGATCTTACTCGCTGATTTGTCTGAATCTATTACAGTTTATTAATATTAGGTAGTCTATGATTCATACAAGAGAACCCAAGTAACTCCCATTAGTTATGAAACATAAGAAACACCCATGAATCCATCTTCCAATTTAAGAACTCAAATACTCCCCATACTGGTGCACCTGCCTGTATGACCCTCCCCATGCTGTCCCTCGCCTGCCCCATGGGAGTGACCACCTCCCTGAATTTCATGGTTATCATTCTCTGGCTTTTATTTTTCAGTCATTATCATGTACATATCCCTAAACAACTTTGATCTTGCTTTGCACTCTAAAAATGACATCCTACTGGATGCCATCTGGGACTTTTTTCAATTCAACATTGTTTCCAAATTGATCCATGTTGGTCACAGATGCCTAACATGCCGTTATACTAATGCATCACAACTCATTACCTGTGTTCTTGTCAGTGTGGCATTTGTGTTCTCGTTTTGTTTTAGGAACAGTGCTGCTCTAGCATTCCTACACATGTCTCTTAGTGAGAGTGTGTGTGTGTGTGTACGTACCCAGGTTATAGGAAGGGCACACATTCATTTCTACAAATAATTCCGAGTTAGTTTACAAAATGGTCATCAGTTTATATTCTCACCAGCAATGCATGTGAATTCCCTTTGCTCTGTATGAGGCTGTCAGACAACTTAAATCTAATGGGTGAAAATGGCCAAAATTATATTTGATCCTACTGTGCATTTCTTATTTATGAGATGAATTTTTTAAGCTTAAATCACTTATTAGTTTAATTTCACTAATTTAAAGTTTACACTAATTTAAATCATTTCACTAAAGTTTTAAAGTTTATAATTCACTAGTTTTTGTATATTCAGGGTTGTGTAACCACACCCTAATCTAATTTTAGAACATTTTCATCACCCCCAAAACAGTAGCAGTCACTCTCCCATTGCCCCCTCTCTCAGCACTAATCTACCTTCTGTCTCTAGATTGGTCTATTGTGGACATTTCGTATAAATAGAGTCATACAATATGTGGCCTCTTGTGACTGGCTTCTTTCACTGAGCATAATGTTTTCAAGAGTCATCCACATTGTAACATGTACATCGGTACTTCATTCCTTTTCATGGCTGAACACTATTCCATTTTACGGATATACCACATTTATGTATTCATTCGTCAGTTGATAGACATTTGAATTGTTCCCCCTTTTTGGCTCTTATTAATGCTGCTATGAACATTTGTGTATAAGTTTTTGGTGGACAGATGTTTTCCGTTCTCTTGGATATATACCTAGGAATAGAATTACTGGGTTAGGTGGTGACTTTATGTTTAACCTTTTGAGGAACTGCTATATTGTTTCTAAAGCAACTACACCATTTTATATATTCCCACCAGCGGTATACAAGGGTTCCAGTTTCTCCACATCCTTGCCAACACTTGCTGTTATCTTTTTATTATAGGGGATATGAAGTGGCATCTCATTGTGGTTTTGATTTGCATTTCCCTAGTGACTAATGATGTTGAACATCTTAGCATGTGCTTATTTGTATATCTTTGAAGAAATGTCTGTTCAGATTCTTTGCCCATTTCTAACTGGGTTTTTGATCAGTGAATCATTTTTCATTTACGCCTTTTGTGTTTCTTCCCTGTGAAATGCCTGTTTTGACCATCATATTCTTCCTGTTTGTGACTTGTCTTTTCCCTATGCTAAGATATGAGAACACAGAAGTTGAATATATAAATCGTCTCTTTTATTGTTAGTGTTCTTTGAGTCTTGTTTACAAAAATGCTTCTGAAGCCTGAGGTCAGAAAACAATTCTCCAAATTATCTTCTAAAAGTTTTTGCTTACAGTCAAGTCCTCAATATATCTACCATTGATTTTCTTGTACGGTTTGAGTCAGGGATCCAATTTCAATTTTTTCTCTGTAAATATTCAATTGTCTTTTCCATTCCATAGATCTGTCTCTGTACCAGTATCTCATCTTGTTATAAAGCTGTATAATTAAATCTTTGTATAGGCACACCTCTCTCATTGTTCTTATGAGGATCCTAGCTACTTCTTTTATATAAACTTCAAAAACAGCTTTTCCGATTACCTGAAAAATCATGTTGGGCTTTTGGTTGGAATTGAAAAGTTGTATCTTTTAACTTTCTCTCTACAAGTCTTATACTGCATACTGTCAGGGCATGGGCAAGCCGCCCCAAGATACCCCACAGTGGCACATTGATTATTTTGAATTAAAGTTACTTAAGAAACTGCCCCTGCAAGAAGAAAACCCTGACCTTTCTATCCCCCTAAAAGCAGGTGACTCTCCCATGTGAGACATGCCCTACCTGTTTCTGAGGGTTGAAAGATGAACTTATCACAGAGCTGAAAGGTTCCAGAGTCAAAAGCTTGTGTAAACAAGGCTCCTACCACCTTTACTAATTTCCTACCCCAGCCCAAACTTTTAGATTCCTCACTGATGATACTCCAACCTGGCTTCCATTCCTTTGCAGTGAGCACGAATTTTATTTGTCCTGTCAGTTTCTCACAAATTGATTGTTTCTTTGTCTAAAAAGTATAAAAGGGTGCCTGGTTCTATCATTACTTTGAGCCTCATTTTATGATCTGAGCATCATATTGTGATTCTCCTGTGCGCACGTATTAAATTGGTTTTTCTCTTAACTTAGTCTTGTGTCAGTTTTACTATTTTACTAGTCCAGCCATAAGCACTAAAGGAGGGTGGCAGGGGAAGTTCTCCCCCTCCCCAATAAGTTCATGTATGTATATGGTGTCTTCATTCTGACCATCCAGAAGTACTTTGAACCTATTACAGTCCTTAGCACCACGGCCCTGTTTAATATTTGTTAGTTCTTGTCCCTGTGTGTATTAAGCTATAAGTATCTTAGTATGCGCTTAGCATAGCTCTTCCCCAGAGTTTACGGACAGTATTGTTACCGTAATCTGGACGTCTGGCACCTGGCACTGTGACTGATTCTTGCTCGGTTACCTTGTTGGTTTATCTTCCTGACCTGCCTCACAGAAGTCGTCTTGGGGAGTAACTATTAAATTCTCAAAGCATTTGACCATCACTTGTAAGGGCTCTAAATACCAATCATGATTCTCAGAAGCCTTCACATGCATCGATTTGAGTCATTCCCTTTAGTTACTGAATGAACAGTCTAAGTAGTTGTGACTCCCAAGCCCCCTTTAGCACAATAAATAACTTTGTGATCCTTTGCACAGTCCGTATGCCTCACAGGAACCACCTTTGCTCTTCTTTCTAGAAAGGGGCCAGTAATGTGACTTGGCGATCAGATGTCCTGGTGGAATATCAAGGAGAAGGTCGTAACGTCACCGACCCGACATGTCCTTCCCTGAGTCCTGGAGTGTCGGTGAGTAATAGCTTGAGTGGGCTTAGACAGCGCCCTCACTGTTGCACAGTAAGACATTGGTATAGGTGTGTCGAGTATTGAGACCTTTACTCCGAGGGCTACTCCTCTGTCACTTGACTATGGGAGATTAGTCGATGCACAAAGGTTAAATTCAATAATCCTGAAAATAAAAAAAGTAATAATCCTGGAAATGATGCTGCTGACCTATTGTCAGAATGTACCCTTTGCATTCTTCCAGTTTTTCTAACAAGTGCACGTATCTGTCCATCTTCTTTCCTTCTCAGTACCCCGTCACGTTTTTCGACCCTTCCCGATAGTGGTACCATGTTTTTATCAGGGATGTTATCAGTGGGATCCAGTAGAGAGATGGGGCTCCCACCTGGAGCTGTGCCTTCGCGAGTGTCTTACATTGGTGGCAGCCAGGCTGGTCACAGAGGTGGAAACAGAGACATTGGCCTCGCTTTGGAGAATGGAAAACGGGCTTCCATTTGGACAGTGTTACGATATTGTTAAGAACCCACCATAAGTTGGTATGGAAGACATGAAGAAATAAGAGTGAGGTCCTATTTAGTGATAAGAACACTCATAAGTAACCACAGATGATTGCACAAAGCTCATTTTAGCCTGTTTCTCCAACGCTTTAGGATGGCAGTTCCTCACCTGCCTTAGAAGTGGCTCATTCGCGTATTGATTTCTTCTCCTTCCCAACCATACATTATACAGATGCCCTTTACAACTAATGATTGACAGGGATGGCAGCTGTCTACAAACACACACCACAGCCACGTGGTCCTTAATCAAGTTTGCTGTCAGTAAGGAACAAAGCCTCGCATCTATTTTTGATCCTCTGGAAGGCTTTCTAATTTCTCTCCATTCTGTATGTCTGGTTTGAGTCCCCCTGGTTGCCCCTATAGGCAGGTAGTACTTGTTACTATAGAAGAAGTGTCTTTGTTGAATGTTTTCAATATCCCTACAGCAATGTTTCCCAGACTGTGTGTGTGAAGACTCTTATAACAACACCTATGCTTGTGTGAGGACCGTGTCGGCGCTGTGGGACTTACAGTACTGCGAGTTTGATGACCAGGAGGTAAGAGGCCCTGCTGCCTCCCCTGCCCGGGCGTGTGTGTCTGTGGCCCCTGCTTTGTTGCCTGGACTTGGTGGCAGAAGAGCAATTCCAAGAATACTCTCTAGGGAAGCTGTGTTTCTCATCTGTATTTCCACTTAGGTTTCCTTAAGAAAATAGAATTCCCCAAGGCCGTCCTTCACTTCTCTGGGCCCTTTCTGGATGGGGCTTCCTCCACGCCCACCACCACCCAAACATACACTTTACATGCACGGGTCACTTTTTCCAAATGCTGCAGACTAGTCTGATTGCTTCCCTGCTAGTTTGGGTTGCGAGTAAGACACCTCAGCTTGTTCAGAAACGTCTGTCCACGGCCGAGTCCAGTGCTGCTCAAATAGATTCGCAGTGGGGGTCCGAGGCGGGACGAGGAGCTCCCTCCTTGGAAGGAGGTGGCTTTTAGCCAGTGCCAGTCAGTGTGGATCAGCTGAAGGACCACACGGACAGTCCCTTGTGGTGTCACACTGTGTATCGGCGGGGGCCAAGCTGCCCCACCGAGCAACCCACACCGTGCCCTCTGGGGCCAGTGCTCGCCGTGCTTCTCAGACAGCGGCTCGCTCGCCATTCTCTTGTAGCTTATAAGCGCTTTGAACGACAGGCAGGAGAGCTCCCCTCAAACTCAACTCCTGTTCCCCTTCCCCCATTATGTTTTTATCAGTCTGGTCACTGTAAGTGGTGGTCTGAGGGCAGCCACTTGAAGCCATTACAGGCCAAATGTACCTACCGTCTTCCTAGCCTGTCCGTTGACACCACTTTGGAGGACAAAGTACAGGCTGGGCGGAAATAGTACATAGAAATAATAGTATTGTATCCTTCGGCCAACTATGTCCACAACTGTTTTTTTATAATAGGAGAATTTAACATTTGTATAACATAAGCTAGAATACTTCCATGTTTATTCTCATGTGAATCTTCACAATTCTAAGACAAAAACAAACCTTCAAATGTCAACTCCCACTCAGTAACTTTATTGCTATGTCTAGTTTCTGAGACCTTGCTAGATGAGGGTCCTGCCTTCTGCTCTCTGCTCTAATTTCAGAAAGTAATAAATCCCCTCCTGACTCTGCCTGGAACAGGCCCCTTTCTAGCACGTAGGCCAGAGACCCGACGTAATTGAACCCCAGAACAGATGCTCCATTGTCTCATATTATAAACCCTGGAGCTCTGGGAGGAGCTTGAGACCAGATGATACTCTCCTGGGCCTTCGTTGTGGTCTCCCTCCTCCCTCTCCATTTAGAAATAATTCACGAGGAGTATTTCATTCAATGTAACCCTTGCTCTTTTCTCTCGTCCATCCTTTCATTTCCTGTAGGTGTTTGTAGAAGTCTATAATCTGACTGCAGACCCACACCAAATCACAAACATTGCGAAAAGTATAGACCCAGAGCTTTTAGGGAAGATGAATTATCGGCTGATGATGTTACAGTCCTGCTCCGGTGTGACCTGCCGTACTCCAGGGGTGTTTGACCCCGGGTAAGTTTCCATTTTCTTCACTGCCTTTGCCAAGGTGTCTCTAGCAGTCTTGCTGTTGTTGAAGGCAGAGGGGGCCTGACGGGTCCTTTTCGTTTGGAGTGGAGCTGTTTCTCCTTCTTCTGCTTTCGAGTGGGATACTGTGACTTAGTGCCTCAGTCTGCGGTGCTGGGAGCAGTAGCTGTTAGAAACTTCCGCTTTTTAGTGCCAGTAGAGGCATAGCCCGTTTCACCACTGGGCTCTTCTGCCTCCCCGCCTGGCTGGCATGCTTGTTATGGTACCATTTGATTGCACTGCTGCCACCTGGGGCTTTTGTAAAGTAACTGACGAAGTGCTACCCTGTCCCCTAGCACTTCTGAGAGCGTATGCTTTCATTTCCCAGAAACCCTAATTATAAAAATGTGAATGCTTGCCAGTACATTTGTTAGACACAGACAATGGAATGGAAGGTATAAACCCTTGAATATTGAAATATTTAAGCCCACGTCAATATATGAAGGTAGAAAAGATGTTTATCAGACCTACTAAGGCAGCTCTGTTCCTTCCAATCTCATTCCTCTTGCACAGTAACTTTTCACCAGTAACACGGCTCAGCACACCATACATTTGAGCTGCCTATGGCAAGAAGCCTATCATCTTCTGCTTGAAAATTACGGAATTAAAAATCAAACTTGCCTTGGGAAAGGATTATGTCAGTTCTTATACTCTGTAGGGGAGAGGGAAGAATGATGTCCTAAACTGATGGAAAGCAGTAACTTGATTAGCCGTCTTTATAAGTGATATCTTCAGTCCAAATCAGAGAGGTAGTAGGTGAATGAGCAGAGAAACTGGAGTAGAGACTACTTCATAAAGAAATGTAATACTTTTAAATACAGTCGACCTTTGAACAACATGGATTTTGAACTGCATGGGTCTACTTATATGTGGATTTTTTTCAATAAATACAGTTGGTCCTTCATATCTGAATTTCGTATCAGCAGATTCAACTAACCACAAATCAAAAAGTATTTTTGCATTCCCAATCACTGATGAAAAATATGTACTGTTTTCAATACGTGGTTGATTGAATCTGTGGGTGCGAAAGGCCAACTGTAGAGTCAAAAGTTACACTCGGTTTTCAACTGTGTGGGGCTTGGCACCCCTAACCCACATGTGGTTCAAGAGTCAACTGGAGTCTATACAGAGCCAGAGACATGGATGCCAGTAAACTAAAACTAGGTAACAGTATAAAAAGACAGTAGTTACCATAATTTTATATCATTTAATCTAAACCTTGTTTACATGGATAATCATGTTAATGCACTAATTGGTCAAGCATTCTGACCGCCCAGCTTTGGTCTTTCCTCCATGTTAGTGAGAAGTGGATCCTCGCTTGGTTCAGTCTCTAAGGTGAAAAACAAGACTTCTAGTGGACACATGCTGATGGCGCAGTTTCCAACAGCTCCTTTTGCTCAGAATGTTTTATTAAACCAAATCAAGTTAGACGTCTGTAGCAGTCTCTGGCTGGCTCTCGGGGCTCTAGGCCCACATCTGACTAAGTCCTAGAGGGTCAGGGGACTCGCACCCCTTGCACTATGTTATGTTGGCCCTGAGCCCCGAGCAGCTGCTGCGACAGCGTGAACCGGCATCCATGGGGCCGGGGCCGGGCAGCAGCTGCCGGGTTTCTTCTGAGCGTCTGGCCTTAAGTGTTAGAAGGACTCAACCCCAGAACTTCCATACCGCCCTTATAGCCCAAACACGTCCCAGATTTTGCTGTGTATAATTCACGCCCACGTTTTTGGAACAAACATTCAGGGGGAAAAAAATCTTTTGTTTTCATTTTTTAATTCAAATTTTTATTTGTTTACATTTAGCTGCTTATTTTTTGTGTTATAAAGGCATTTTAGCATTTCTTTTTTAACATATTAGGGTACAAGAAATTTTATGTACCGGTAACAAATTTACGATATTTACTCATCAAAGGCCAAGAACTCTTTGTAAGCAAACTCGTCCTAAGTTCAGCAAAACCAACTATCATGTCCCAGGGTACTATTTTGTATACAGATATCATTATTGATTTCTAGACTTACACTTTTAACTCATAAGCATAAATAAAAGAATAAAAGCATTTATGTAGATACAGTATTGGTACTACCCATGTATCATGTGCATCCATATTTTTCCCTCACAAATTTGGGCAAAAACGTGCACATTATACACAGCAAAATACAGTAAGTTTCAAATGCAGAAGCCGAGCTTGGAATTGTGATTTTTCCCAAGGCTCACTCTGTTAGGAACTGATAGAGTAAGACCTCCTGACTCCCAGGCAAACTTTGTTTGGTTTCTTTAAACTATATAATTGTGTTGCATACATTCTAGAAGCTTATAACTAGGATTCTAGATGCTGCCTGAGCTGTTTAAAGTCAGGTTATAGAAGAAATGCTGTCCTAAACTAATGGAAAGTAGTAACTTACTTGGCCATCTGCCTGTGAAATAATGTCCTCAGTCCAAATTAGAGAAGGGTGTATGTGAATGAGTAAAGAAGCTCGATTAGAGTTTTAGAACTGATTTTTTTCTTTTAAATTCCTTAGCTATAGCTTATTTTCTCTCAAACATTTACACCTACAGAATCCCACCACCAACCAATCCAGCCACCCACTGTTGGAACACAGCCACACACATTCATTTACATATTGTGTGTGGCTGCTTTTACACTTTGAACAAAGTTGAGTAGTTGGGACAGATGGTATGGCCCACAAACCCTACAATATCTGGCTCTTCACACACACAAAAATTGGCCAGCCCTTGCTCTCAAGTAATACTAAGAGTTTGTCCCAAGAGATAGGAGATAAAAGCAAAATATATTTCTAGCCTGCATGTGTAAAATCTCTTTCCACCCAATCTGTATTCTTTCCATCTGCTAAGTCTCAACTCAAGTTACCATTCAGCATTTACTCTAACTTTCCCTTGGGTGGTAAAATAAGTTTTTTATGTGCCAGACATTGTACTTGAATTGCCTTACTGTTTTATTGGTGGCCAAAGGAATCAGTGACTTACCTAAATTCCTAATGAGCGAGATTCAAACTCATGCCTGAGGTGCACACCTGTACTCTTACCCGCCACAATCTGGGTCGTAACTATCTGGGTCTTAACTTAAAAAACAGAAGGGGTTTGAAACTGCTGGTAGGGCTTTCAGCAAGGGCTCGATTCTTCTTCCATTAGGCTGCTTTGTATCTTAGACATCACCCTTTCCCCCCTCAAAGAAAAACAGCTCAAATCTGACTCCTCCTATAATGCCTTTCAGGATTAACCTCCCTCTGTTTCTTTTCTCCTCTCTACTTCTACTACATTGTTTTGCTTGCTGACTTGTATCGGAAATGCCCCATTGAGAACTCTCATTTTGTACTCCGAACTTTGCCACTAAATTCCCTTCTGGTGATTTAATTGTCCCCTTTATATCTATTTCTTCCTGCCGTCCTTTCCACTTAACATTCGGGATGAAGTACGCAATGGCTAACAACAGTTCATGTGCCATCCTTGCATTTTGCTTCCCCAGGTACAGGTTTGACCCTCGTCTCATGTTCAACAATCACGGCAGTGTCCGGACTAGAAGGTTTTCAAAACATCTGTAGCAACCTCTGCTGTTGGACCCCTGCACGCCTCTTTCTGATGAAGTGATAATACTAAGTGTCTGTAGCTAGTCTTCAAGACCACAGCTGGAAGAGTTTCTGGACTGGCTTTAAGTCCTGTTTTTAAAAGCAACCCGATCGGCTGACTTCCTTGTGCAATGTGTTAAACTGTGAACTCTGCCCATATGTCAGGAGTGGCTGTCCCCGGTCCCTTCACTCACCTGGTAAGGAATGCTCCTGAGGTCTCTGTTCTCTCTGTACCCTTTCTGTTGTGGGGCTGCAGTTCCTGATTATCCCCGTGTGGTCAGTGTCCAAATCTGTAAATCTATTCGGATAAACAGCAATACTTTAGGGGGGGAAATGTTTTTGGTATACAGCTTTGGTACAGAAATCAAAGGACCTGCATAGCATTTCAGATTGAGCACTTCACGATCAAAAAATACTAACTAACATCACATGGCTTAAAGAATAACCATTAGAGCTGAATCATCCGATTAAGAACGAGTCCCATTGATTTTAGATTAGTAGAAATACATTGTTTATAACATCCGTCACATTGTGGTAAGGTTGCAAATTCAAAACGACACTGAGGAAATGTCTCTGCCCAATACTTTCCCCCCTGAGCTCTGAAAAATAAAGTGGCTCAGCTTAGGTATCTCAGCAGAGAAAAAGAAGTTCCCGGGCTTGGTGAAGGTTGTGTTTTCTGAGGGCCTGTGATAGGACAAGTGCCTGTCCAGCAGGGAGACTGGGTGTCAGTCCCACCGGTGCAGTTGTTTGGACTCTGCATTTTGCTGACATTCTGTTCATTTGTTAAGATAAAAGTTAATGCAATGTACCAACTACTTTACTTCCTTCCCTTTCAGATAAGTTCTGCCTGAGATTTTGGAGGCTTGTGTAATTTGGGCCCCATTGACTAATTCCCCGGTCAAAACCAGATCTTGTTGAGGTTTCCTCGTGGTTTAGAATGCCTACATTTGTATGTTTCTTGGCTCAGACCAGTCCTGTTTCCACCATTTTCTTCACAAGGCTAATTGGTGGTCGGACAGCAGGGGAGGGGGAGGAGCTGTGGTGTATGACGTGTTCGGCCCAGGCAGCAGTGATGTTAGCTCTAAGGTCTTAGGTTGAGCTGTAAGCACAGGTGTGACATGGCCGTAAAGAACTTTCTATCAGAATGCCAGAGAGCTGTGGTGGGTTAACAGCCATTGGGTTTATTCCTTTACCTCATGCAATCCCATTAACTGGGGTGGTATTTAGAGACGAAATAGGCAAATGAAATGAACACCTCTGCTGTGAATGTTTTAGGGAAAGAATTCTTAAAGTTTTGTAACTAAAAGCAAAATACAATGTTGAATATGGGTATCAGCTTTATTCTACACTTTGATTAACATTAATCAGTCAGCTTCCACATTAATACAAGTTGACCGTAGTTATTCCCGAATAAAAAGAAACCAACTCTTACCAGGTCTTGTACTGTGATGTCATATTATTCAATTAATTCATTAATTAATTCATTTTATGATCCTGGTTCCTGAAAGCAAGTCACGTCGGCTGCTTTCATAACATCCATGCCACTCTGCCCTTTTGCTCAGCAGACTTCTGTTTGGGTGGTGGGATGCGGTGAGGCCCTCTCTGGACCTCCACTACATTTGGTACATTTCCTACCTAACTTTTGAATCTCCTCTAATTTGATGAAAAACTTTCTTTGGGACTGGCATCATTCTGGGTCTGTGCTAAAATCATCTTTCACTAAGAGGCGTCAGTTTATATAGCCTAGCAGACTACAAAGCGCACTGAACTTTTCAGAATGTCTATGTACAAGGGACCCACTGCAAAAGACCTGCCGTGTTTCTATACTGATTTAAATTTTGATTATTTTCCCTTTTAAGAAGGCCAGGCCCATATCTGTGCCCTTCAGGGTAGACAACTGTATACCCCATTAGTAATGAACAGAGGCCATAGGAATGAATAGATTTTGCCTTTTAACATTTCCTATTACAAAGCTCTTCCTCAAATACAAAGGAGGAAACACCTTTTGAACATCTTTGAATTCGACCAATGGTGCTGCTGTTGCAAAATACATTTTTGTCTTTTTTTTTAATCAATACTTTTTTTGTCAATACAAATTGACAACACTTGGGGTTTTGTACAAAATAGTAATGATAGCCATGGAAGTTATACCTTAATCTGTGAGATGTTCTTAAATTTATTTTTAAATGCCTAAATTAAAGATTAGTACTTTTTTAACAAAAAAAGATGAATTGTCCCAGGATCCTTATTATGAGAAAGCAAAGAGTATTTCAACTGATCCACCAGAGGAATTCGATGGGAATATTTGGGTTCTTTAGTTTCACTACCACGTAGGTCCCACTGAATTTTGTGAATTCCTATGTTTGCATCATCTGTTCCTGAAGTTATTTTGCCCTGGCTCTGTCACTTCAATCATTTGACTTAGAAAGTGCCCTTCAAAGGACCCTGTTCACTGCTGCACTTTTCAACAAATTAAAATTTATTTCTGTTCTAGTGGAAATGTGTCTTTTGTTTTAGTCCACAAGTAGTAATTTTGACAAGATGTTCTTTCTTGATACTGTTTAATATTTTAATCACTCACCTGGTACTGGAGGATGGGCCGTTTCCACAGTGGGTGCTGTGATCTCAACTTGGCAAGCTCTTCTGTACGTGGTCCCGCTGACAGATACCTGAATGAACACCACATAGAAAAAGTCCTTTCTGATACCTCTTTATATACTTACAGCTTTGGAGAAAAATCATCTTACTTTGGGCAGCTTTACATTAGATAAACTAAGCTCACCTTCGAAGTTGCTTTGCCTTGAGGTCCAGCCGTGTGATCCGTTGCCCCCAGTGAGGAATGACTTCATGTGGGAGTTGAAAAACCTTTTTAAAAGGAATAGTTAATATTTTAGGCTTGCAGACCATGTGATCTCTGTTACAACTATTTAACTCTGCTGTTTGTAGCACAAAAGTAGCCCTAGTCAATACTTAACCAGTGAGTGGCTATATTCCAACAAAACTTTATTTCCAAAACAAGTACGCCATGACTTGCCAGCCTCAGACCTAGTAGGTTACCACATATCTTACAAATTTTGAAGGCCAAGTAGAAAAACAAGATGTCAGAGGACTCCCACAAAGTTGACAGATCACTGTCAGAAAAAACAGGTAATTTGAGTATATCACAATGTCAAGCCATCAGCAAGAAAAAGAATATTTATTTGCATAGACTCACAAAGGGTGGCTAAGTACAGGCTCTACCAGATCCAATTTTCTAATTTATCACACCTGTTCCCACTGAGACTCTACCCAGCCCTGCTGAAGTAAATTCCCTACAGAAGTAGTCTCTGTTTCATTTTCTTTCTCTACAAGCAAGGGGTTTAAAGGGCCAGTCATATGCATACCTTGTTGAGGCAAGAACTGCCAACCAGAGAACTCAAAGCCCTCCAGCTGGAAGCACTGTGCTGAGACCACGACTGCTGGCCTGGGAATTATGACATAAGACAAGATTCAAACGTGGGACATGGGAGATTTCCTACAGTCCTGCAGAGTAGACTCAAGAACAGTTCTAAAGCTTGTGCTTTGAGAGAAAGCTTGCATGACCACCTCTGCCCAGCATACTGACTGAGATCCACAGATACCCTCTTAACCTGCAGCTCTGACCGATGCTGATATGTCCTCAAAGGGTAAAAATATACAAATATGATCAAAATAGCTCTGCAGGATAGGTTTTTTTCCTCAGCTTAATTTAGCAAAGCTCACCCAGCTCATTAGTCAGAATTTCAAGGAAGAGCTGGCTTCCAAGCCATCTTTTTGTTAAACTGCTGTCTCTGACCTAAGGATTTCCCCCTCCATCATACATCTCTGAGTGCCTACTCTGCCTGGTAGTGAGCTTAGAACAGGAATTATTCTATTCCTGACCTCCAGGAATAGATTAAAAAGAGAACTTGAGGAAAAAAATGTCTAACCAAAAATACTCTTGATCTGCAAAGTTACTCAGAATTAAGGGCGAGAGAAAGAGTTTTCCAGGCAAGAAAACCAGACTTAGCATCACCACTAAATTAGCCTTACAAGAAATGTCAAAGGGACTTCTTTTAGCTGAAAAGAAAGGACATCAATTAGTAACAAGACATGAAAGTATAACTCCACCTGTTAAACGTAAATATATATTAGGTTGGTGCAAAAGTAACTGCGGTTTTTGCAATTGTTTTTAACCTTCTAAACTGTGATTACTTTTGCACCAACCTAATAGTAAATTAGTAAATTAATTTACTAACAGTAGTAAATTAATAAAAGTTAGTATGAAGGTTAAAAGACAAAAATAGTAAAATAACTATACAATAATTACTTAAGGGATGCATGAGATAAAAGATGTAAAATGTGACATCAAAAACAAAAGTTAGGGGGAGTAAAAAATGTAGAGGTTTAGGATACATTCAAACTTAAGTTGTTATCGACTTAAACTTAGAAATACGTTGTTATGTGTAAGCCTCCCACAAAGAAAATCCTATAGTATGTACACAAAAGATAAAAGACTCGAAGCACACACACCACTAAAGAGATACCAAGCCACAAAAGAACAGGGCAAGAGAAGGAACGGGAACTACAAGACAGCCATAAGACAATGAACAGAACGGCAATAATTCATACCTATCAATAATTACTTTAAATGTAAGTGTACTAAATTCTCCAATCAAAAGACACAGAATGGCTGCATGGGCTAAAAAAACCAACCCCCATCTATATGCTGCCTGTAAGAGACTTCAGATGTAAGGAAACGCACAGAATGAAAGTGAAGGGACGGCAAAAGATACTTCATGCAAAGGAAATCGAAAGTGGGGGTAGCTATGCTTATATCAGACAACATAAACGTTAAAACAGACTAATCAGAGACAAGCGCATTACACAATGGGATCAGCCCAACAAGTGGGTATTAACATTTGTAAATATTTATACTCCCAAAATAGGAGCATCTAAATATATAAAGCAAGTATTAACAGACTGGGGAAAAAAGAAAGTAGAAGTTGTCCCTGACACCTGTATTTACAGGGAAACTATAGTTGCAGACTCTAGGGGAGCTGCCACTACCGTTCAGGTCGCTGCTTGTCCCTCTCCACGGGACAGCTGTTGGAAAAGAAGTCAGCACAGAGCTCATCTCCACACCTCATTGAACTATTTCCAGCATGGCTGTGGAAAGCCAGTGTCCATCATGGCTCCTAATAATCTTGTGTAGTCACCTCCCACAATGCATCAGCATTGGTCCATGCGACCAGTGACACGGCTTGGCTGTATGTGTCACCTGTCGCATATGATGCACATAGGTAATGGTGTGACTTCTGAGGCTAGATCCTAGAAGACATGGACACTTCCACCTTGCTGTCTCTTAGATTACTCTGGGGGAACCCTGCCATCACAGCATGAGGTCACCCACGCAGCCCTGTGGTGAGGCTCTGAGGTCCCCTGCAAATGACCAGCCCCAATTTGCCAGCCATCTCGAAAGAAGATCCTTCAGCCCCAGTCAAGTTCATGTGACTACATCCAGCCCCAGACAACATCTGAACTGCAACCTCATGAGACCCCCCCACCCCACCCCCCGCCAAGCCAGAACCATCCAGCTATACTTCCAAACTCCTGACCCACAGAAACCACGTGAAACAATGTTTAATGCTGTTTTCAGCTGCTGATTTGGAAGTAAACGTATGCACCAGTAGATGTCTAATACGACCGAAGCTGGTTTACCAAGAGAAAAGCTGGGGCAAGCCTTTTGTCAAAACCTATCCAATTGTAGATACAGGGCAAAGCTGTCTAGTGACAGACGCAACTTCTCTCCAAAGGGGAAAAAAAGTCTTATATTCATTACAAACTGTAAGAATATAAATAAACACTACTAAAACCAAGTAGAAGCTGCTTTGTTGAAATGGTTGCTAAAATGCAGTTCTCAGCACATGCCGGAAAATATTTTAATGGACTCTCTTGGCTGGCAGGCTCCAGTCACAATCCAAGTCTTCTCTCCATGAGTCCCCGTAGCTCACAGAAGCGCTGTGGGAGGGCAGGGAACAGGGGCGGAGCAGCCCTGAGCAGCTGCAGCCTGCCAGGATTCTGGCCGGCTGGCAGAGGCACCTGTCATCCAAATCAAGATCGTCAGTCACCACTCCCTTGCCTCGTCCCAAAGCTCAGCAAGTCGCTCAGAAGCACAGTTGATTCTGTTCTGCGGAAATCCCTGAGAAAATGGCTGCTGTGTGTCCTTTTCTTCCCCGGTCCCTGTCTCCGAGCACCTCCCGGAGTAGGTGAGCAGCAACTGCATTAGGTCTGAGACCAACCTGACAACCTGGATTCTTTCAGCAGTCTGCAAGGCAACCGCTCTCAGGGCGGCCTTCAGCTTCTGACTGTGCTTTTCCAGATGCTCCCCCGACAACTCCGGTCCCTACACAGCAGGGTAAACACCGGGGCCTCGGTCGCCGTGCCCCCTTCTCCCTGCTGTAATGCCACGGAAGGGCCCAGTTAAGAGTTCAGCCAGGGGTGGGCATTGACGGCGTGCAGGTCAGGCGTCCCATCTCGCAGTGGCCCAGGTGGCTGTTTCCAGTCACCTCTCTGAACTGTTAGTCCCATAGACGTTGTGCCATGCAGCTGGGAGAGGTACAAAGTGAGCTGAAGACATGGTCCCGTCCCCCAGGAGATTACTACCTGGGGCCAGAATTCATATGCGTAACACTGTCTAGAAATGGGTGAAGGCCCCCAGATGGCACCCCCAGACGCACCAACACGCGGCCCTCTCATCTGGGTGTCTCAGCATCACTCTCGCCTTACGGTGACCATGACAGCACGGGCGTCCCCACTCCCAGCGGCTGAGCATTTTGGCTGTAACTTGTCAGACAAGACAACACTGTGCCACTGTATTTATGGGGAGCCCAAAGGAAGGCACTGAATACTGATTTCTTCATCTACCAATTGCTCTAGAATCTTGAGTGTTTTGCTTATAACTGCATTAAGCATGAGTTTAAAAAACAAGAAAGTTTCTGCTTGGAAAAATGTCCCTCTTGGATATTGCATCCTAGGTGATGCTTCCAGCTGAATTTTAGTGATAGGTAAGCATCATGGCCCAAGGTAGAGCAGTCATTAACACCACTGTAGGAAAAACAACTTGAAAAATATCACCTTGCACTAACGTCAAGCTTTATAGTGTACAAAGTACCTTCACGTTTACCATCTCATTTGGTCCTCACATCAGCCCTTGAGGTAAGCAAACACTTTACTGGGGGGAAAAACGGGAGGATCCACAGGAACTGCCATTATACATTTTCACTTCTGCCCTTGGCAGAGATGAACTCATCCTAGGGAGAATTATTGAGCCCTAGTTAGTTCTTTTCTTGTAATAGAGGGAAAACAGCAAGAGTGACACTGATGTAACATGCTGCCAAAAGAAAGACCTCAGAAGCCTGTCCCCATCCTGTAAGAAATGTTCATGTTAAGTTATGAATTCCGCTTGGGAACTCCTACTCAGCCTTAAGAGCTCAGCTCTAATCACTTCCTCCAGGAAGCCTTTTCTCACCTCCTAAATAATAAACTCTCATAACACTGTCCTTCATCTTCATGACACTTGCCAGTTTGTGTTAACATGTGGACGCCGGTTTCCATGAAGACAAGGGCATGATATTCTTTCTCAACATTCACTTACCCAGAACCTAATTATATCCTCAGGGCGATTTAGAAATATTTGTTGGATGAAAGAAAACACTTGGTGTTCTACTCAAGTTTCTTTTTGTGCAAAGAACAGAACAAACTAAAGTGAAAGGTTTTTTTTAAAAGGAATGGTTGTAAGAATAGAGATATCACAGCACCCAACAGTAAACCACATATTCTCATTCCTCAAATATGACTACGGTGAGTTCCAAGGTGTTGGCTGGGAAAGAAAAAAGGGAGGGAGTTGGGGGAGAGGGGGCGGAAGGGAGTGAAGGAAAAAAGGAAGGAAGGAACCGTAACAATTCTCATTTTAATAAGCATAAACCCCACTGTATTTCCAATAATATGAAAGTAAGCTTAAATGTTGTTAGAGTATTACTAACCACACACAGAAAGCCATACACTGCAGATAACTGTAAACTGTAAATTGCTAAGGGAACCAAGACGTCAGTAGCAGCAGCAGCAACATCAGTGCTTATGCTTTTCAGAAACGAGGCAAAACTAGGAATGTGTAGCACTCATCCCTTTTTCACACAAATTAACTCATTTTTAAGACATTTCCATTCAAAGACTTTGTTTTGTCTTGAAATCTCTTCCAATAGACCTTAAACACTGCCCTCTCCCAACTACCAGCTTCCTAACGACTTTTCACAAGACCTACTGTGCATCTGGCTCTATTGCCTTACTTGCAAAAGAACAAAATTTTAAAGAGGGGAAGAGGGGAGCACGAGGGTGACACGGGACAGAAACCCCAACTTCTTTTGAAAGAGCGTTGATATTTTGTTGTTTGTGTGTAAACATTTATTAGGTTGGTACAAAAGTAATTGCAGTTTTCGCAATTATTTGTAACCTTTTTTTAAAAACCGCAATTATTTTTTGCATCAACCTAATAGAAATTCTGATACTTTTCTTAGAAATGGGAAGAGAGGAGCTTTTGGAGTTCAGCTGCTGCCAAGTACGACCTCAGCCAATCCCGAGGATCACAACTATCTTTGGAAACTATATTTAAGACCAAAAGGGTCTGTCTTCTACACCCTGCCATGCTTACCTTGTACAATTCAAGGGAAAGATTTGCCAGAAAACAAAATAAAACGAAACAAAACCCCTAACCAAAGACAACAAAACCCAAAACCCTGCAGTTAATGATCGCTGCCCACTCCGCTGCCCCATCCGCCCCCAGTCCTTACACAAAGCTGCTTTCTTGCACTTACTTATGCAAGTACTGATTCACACCAGACAAGTGTACACTTTAAAGACCTTAAAGACTCAGTTTCCTGTGTGACTTTGGAGCGGATCACCCTTGATAGGAGAGTAAAACTCCTGCCTGCAAGTATGTGGTGGCTCCTCCGGAACTTTGAACTCTGAATCTATTCTTTTGGTGGTTCCAAGGAATCACCTGGCTAATTGCGGTGAGCACACCGGGTTCAGTTACCTGCCCTGTCAGTGTCTCCCATGCAACAGAACCTGCAAACAAAAACACAGGTAGGTGTTTCACTCTACGCGTATGTAACTTAGTATAATCACTTAACAGGAATGCTAAAAGAACAGCAGCAACAAGCAAAAATAATGGATGATAAAGCATTCTGACATCAAGAATTTAATTTCCTACAAATCCCAACTGCACCAAAAGAGACCTGCTTTTGAACTGCCCATTAGAGGCCACCTAACAGGCTTTGAATAAGCCGTTTAACTGAAAGACTGGGTAGCACTCACAGGAAAAGACTGGAGAGGCAGGGCAGCTTGGCTTCGGGGACGGCTCTGCCACTCCCTCATGAGGTGGGGGGGGAGGAACTGGGGGAGGGAGTTGGCCATGGGCCAGGCTGCTGGACCTCAATGCATGTCTGTTTTCTCCCCTGCAAAACGGGGATGAGGGGGAAGGAATGAGTTAACACATATTAAGCTTTTTAGAGTAATGCCTGTCGCACGGTAAGGACTTTGTATGAATTTGCTATTATCACATAGACGTTCCCTCTTCTTTCAAAAAGGACAAAACTCCTAATTGGGATCATCTGACAAGAGTCCCAAACACAGTATACAATTCTTGAGAACTCATTTTGCAACATAAGAATATTTATCTAAATGAGTTATCAATCCGTGACACATTCTGAAGCCTAGGGCAGGAAACTAATTCCCTTTAAGGGATAAAAATTCCAAAACATCCCCCTGCACCTTGGGTGATAATAACCCAGGCTGAACTCCCAAATTAGATTCCTCTGGCTATTTCAGTGAAAAAGGAACTCCACGGAGAGAGCCATCATTTTCTTTCATGTTTTCACGTGTGAGCAGCTACTGTACTTGAAATGCTTCCCCCAATGGATGCAGCCTTGCTCCTACTTCATCAGCGCCTCTAGGGGGCAGTGCAGCGTAAAAACATTTGCCTACAGCAGGCTCAGAGGCCTAAGTGGTGAAGGTGGTGTTGCATGGAGAACCGCCACCGCTGCTGACCACCAAACATTCCCCAGCCAAGTGAGAGGCACACTGACCAAAAACTGCAAATACTTTGATGTTGAAAGTGGTCTGTTCTAAGGATGGGAGACCTCAGGGGCAAGAATGGGGGTGGAGGGAGAGGATTTCTAAGGAACCTACAATGTTCTATCGTGGTGGCAGCCACAGGGCGTCCACTATGTAATAATTCTTTAAACTGTTCACATGCCTTATATACTTCTGAATGTCTGTATATTTCACAATTAAAACAATTGTTTTAGGAATGTATTGCATGGGCAAACATTCAGCTAGGGTTCTTTTCCCCAGAGGATAAGGCAAAGGAAAAATGACATTTAGTAGGAAAAAAATGGGCCCCACTTGAACCTTGTAAAAGTTGTCACATTCTGGCGTGTGTCCCCATGTATCTGCAAAAGTTTACCCCACTCCTGTGATATGGCATATTATCGCAAATAAAAACACACAAACATCAACTAACAACATTAACTTTTAATAATGGAAACAAATTGCCATTCCAAAAACAATTTTAGGGAGGAAAATCTTCCCTATAAAAATAAACTTAAATTCATCAAAATTATAAATATTATAACTTTTTATGCCTGCGATTTAAAATGCTCCCCTGCAATACTTACTTACCCCTTCATTTAACATTGTTCCTGTACCATCATATACTGAAGAGAAAACAGTATTACAGCAAAGCTTAGATAGTTTAATTTAACATAACAATTTGTACAATGATTTTTCAAAATCTGCAGCCCGAGTGGCCCTTCTTCTTTTATACATTAACAATGCTGCTGCAGTAACCAGTGTTTGGGAGAGAACATCAGTCTTCAAGAACCACGAGCTGACAGAATTTCAGTACAGTAAGTTTTCCAAATTGCAACTTGTAGTGCGCACGACACTGAGCAAGGTTCTGGATAATACAGGTGAGGATGCCTATTTTAGACAATCTGCTTCAAGTAAAAAAAAAAAAAAAAATTCACAGATACCCATCAGCTACTACTTTAGGTTCTAACAGTGTCTTAATCTGAGAAACAAACGCTTCACAAAATGTAAGCTCACTGGGATGGGTAATGAAAACAGCAGGTGGTTGATAACAGTATACTCAAACCCAAGCCATAGTATGAATAGTAAAACCAGTATAAAAACCATGAAGGCATTCCCTGAACAATAAAGGTAAAGTGTTGGATGACAATGACACTAAAACCTCATCAATGCACTAAAAAGAAGTTACATGCAAAATTAAACAAGATGTGCCATACATATTTTATAGCTAGTTTTACTTTTTTTTTTTCCAACTTTCCTTAAAAAGCTTAGGAAGATAGGATTGTCTCAGTCACGTGTGCGGCACAGCACAACCAACACTACATCTGCCTCCAGCAAGATGGGTGTTCTCTGACAAGTCAGAAGAGCCACCAAGAGAAATAAATGCAATAAAAGGCACAGTTCACTTAAAAGGCAAAGAACTGAAGCACCTTGGAATTTCACAAAGAATCCATTAGGTGTCACCAAAGTGTTAACAATTCCTTGGGAATTTAAACAAAACCAAAAAGAAAACATACCTAGACTAAAAATAGACTGTAAATCCCCCTCTAGAACCACAGCACACCTTTCCCATTGTTTCCAGATTAATTGCTGCATAAAATGAGGTTCTTCCACCTGCTTTAAGGCTTTCTATTGCACCTGCATTTCTTTGGTTGGTAGAAGATGCACTTTTGTTAAACTATTTCCAAAAAGAGCCCCTCGATGGCGATGGCGGTCAGCTCGGGGCAGGCTTCCCTCCTTTTCTTGCTGCCCTCTGCCTCTCAGTCACGTCCTCTTTGGAACTGAGGACCTGACAGTATTAGGTCTTTAATCGATACTCCTGTTCTCCATTATGTAAGAACAGACTTCAATTTAAAAGCGAAGGGAGAGGGAAGGAGGAAGAAGGGAGGGAAAGGGAAGGAAAAAGGAGGGAAAAGGAGGGAGTGATTGTCACGAAGGTGTACTGTGAGCGCTTTACTTGACCAATCTCCCAGCTAACAATCATGGGGAAACAGCTGCCTGACACAAGCTCCTTTTCAGCTTTGAAAACAACCTGGGGTAAAGCTGTAATTTAACAGGAGTTAGCAAATGGTCACTGCCCCACCAGAGAGGCTGCACTAATTGACCTTCCACTGTGAGAAGGAGAGATCCGGCGGCTGGTCCCCGCAAGGCAGCTCCAGCTCTCTGCCCTCTGCCGAGGTCTGGAAGACCCACCTGCCTGAATGCTGATTTCAGGTCAGCTGCAGTTACAAGTTCCCCTTTTTGGTCTAGCTCCTACTTTCTTTGGCTCTGTTCCCACACTTGACTCACCAAGAAAATAAACAATCCTACAATGGTTCTAACATCTCAAAACTGAATGCTTTTAACTCCTTTACAAGCTAATACACCTTTCTCTTTCAGTTATCAACTCTTGGCCCAAACCGCCCTCCCGCAGCTCCCACCCCCACTCAAGCCTTCTTCCAAACTTGCTCTGTACTTTCTTTATCAACCTCCTCCAAAATCCTTCACAAATTCCTCAGAGTTCCTAGCTTCCTGTGCCTTTCAATTTACATGGATGTTTCCTCTGATATTTAAAAAAAAAAAAAAAAGACGCATAAAAAAACAGGTAGTTTCAACATAGGACAATTATTCAGATAGATTCCTTGTTAAGCTGTAAAAAAGAAAAGTCATTTGCACATCCCTAAAGCTTAACATCATCACATAATTAAAATAACCAAAGGAAATCTGTAAAAACCCAGAGTCCATGCTTCAAAGCAGTCTCCAATGCTCGCGATGCGACCAGATTCACAGCTTGCTGGGAGGTAACACTGCAGTGCTGTAACAGAACAAGCTTGCACCACCCCTTACAGAGGGTGTCGAAGGTACAGGATGCTGCGTGACCACGTTTGGGGAACTACATCTAGAGACAAAAAGGGGAAGACCCTCGCATCACAGGGCCAGAGAACAGCCCTCCGGGAAGTGACCCTCGCTGCTGGTCTGTACACGGGTCCTGCACCGTCCCTCAGTGACAGGGAGCCCCGCTTTAATCCGGTTTCCACACCTCGCTGAGGGCTTCTTCCAGCTTCTGCTTGTAGGCCGCGTAACGCCTCTTCAGGTTCTGCAGCTGCTCATCTTCTTCCTTGTCCAAGATACGCAAGAAATTCTGTAGTTCTGGAAGGCTGAAGGCTTCCCACTGTGAGAGGGTGCAGGAAGAAGAATGCCAGGTGTTTTAATTCCCGCAAGACTTAGGCATGCCAGCCAGGAGCGCGTGGAGGTGTGGCTGCCCTCCCCGGGGCACTGGCAGCCCAGTGCCTCCGAAGCCATGTGTGTAAGAGCTGAGCTGTGTTACCAGCTCCAACACCCCCTTCACTCCCACTCCGACCTCGGCTCCCTCCAATAGCCTTCGGCTCCCTCCCTCGCACTGTCCTCCAAAACGGCGCTCACGAAGGTCAGGCCTTCCAGCAGACACATTCCCTGCTGACTGACCCCCAGAAGCATTAGAAACATTCCGTCTTAAAACACTCTCTTCCCTCTACTTGGAGACCTCACTGTCACTCGTTGTTTTCTTTCTCACTTCCCATAATAAATTTCATCACATCCTAAATAGTTCTCCAATCTGCCTGCTTTTCTCCATCTCTCCTGCCCCTCGTGCCAGCCACCACCATCTCCTCCCCTGGGATGGCCTCCCTGCTCCACTCTTATGCTCCCCGAGCTATTCCCCGAAACAGCCACCCTGAACACAGATGCCTCTCCCGCTATCCACGATTTCACTCTCCAGGGTTTCAGGTACCCATGGTCAACCGTGGTCCAAAAACATTAAATGGAAAATTCCAGAGATAAACAATTCCTAAGTTTTAAATGGTGCACCATTTTGAGTCAGGTGCAATCTTGAGCCATCCACTCTACCCTGTGCAGGACAGGCGTCACCCACTTTGCCCAGGTCTCCCTGCTGCAGAGGCTCCCCGCCCATTGGTCACTTAGCAGACATCTCGATTTTCAGAATGACTCTCCCTGTATCACATGCTTGTGTTCAAGTCATCCTTATTTTACTTCCTAATGGCGCCAAAGCACCCGCAAAGTGCATCCTTTCAGTGAAAAGGTACGTATGTATAGGAAAAAACAGTATACGTAGGGTTCAGTACCATCCATGGTTTCAGGCATCTACTGGGGATCTTAAAACGTGTCCCCCACGGATTAGGAGGGACTGCTGTACTCTTCGTAAAATGCAAATCTGGTCATACCCCTCCCCTGCTTCGGTCCCTTCAATGGCTTCCCTTGGCTGTTTCTGCCAAGTGTGAAAGACCCTAACGTCTCTCACAGTCCCGTCTCCCCCTCACCGACGACCCCAAGTGGCTGTGCACATGTCCCCCTCCTCCACTTTGCCTGGCAAACTCCTCCACCTTCCAGTCTCAGCTTAAGAAGCCTTTTGTGCCTTCTCCCCCTTCCCTTCCCAGGTAAGCCTATTAGGAAGGATTAAGTCTGTTGGAAAGCCCTCACTGAGCACTGGTAACCCTGATCACAAAAGGTATCAAAATTATTCTAATGATTTGCTCTGTCTCTCTCCTGCCTACTCCTTACCTACACTGCATACTTCTCACTATTTGAGCTTTGTTTCTTGACCTTGAGACTGAGTTCTGTTTCCCTAAAAGCACCTGGTACTTACTTAGCAGGCACAAAATAAATGTGTGTGGGGTTTTCGTTGGTGTTGGGTTTTTTTGGGTGGGGGGGCTTGTTTGTTTGGGGTTTGGGTTTTCTTTTTAATATAAGAGCAGTAGATATCAAGAAGGGTATTCGGCATCACTCAGCCTCTACGTCCTCTCCTCCCAAAAGGGAGCCCTGGTGCCGGCCGAGAATCACCGCCACTGCCGGGAACTAGTCTGACGGAGAATTCCCAGGGGTCGGGTCAGGGAAAAATTTGGAGATAATCTAATACAAGTGAAGAGACAAGAGACAGAGTAAACCCACCAAGTGGGCTCAATGACAGACGAAAGCTTCCCGGAGGTGAATTTTGAGCTTGTTATTAAAGAAAATGAGAAACATGGACTAGGAGAGCAAAACTTTCTACATTGGGATATTCTGTTAATTTTTAAAAATTAACATTTTACTTTTCACATATATTCCCCAAAATAAAAGAAGTTCCTCCCACTCCCTGACATCTATGGAAAGTTTCTTCCTTCCATTCAGTTAACCTTAAAAAACGGAGAAACAAGAACACCATACAGAAGTCTAATAAAGCCATTTGGAACACTAATACAAAGCACGTTTACATATACATTTCTAATTTGTGACTTAAAACCACCTTTTAAAATCCTTAGTCCCACTTTCAGATTTTAAAACCGAGGACTGCAAACATTAGATTTACCCAAGGTCACACTCCTAATCCAACAAGAGGATAAGTAGGAAGCAGAGTCCTGGTTTCCTCACTTTTAACCTAGAAACCCTATTCTCACTACATCACAAAATGGACAATTCATACCATTTCCTGTTCCAGACAAAAGACTGAGACCCAGAGTTTGAGAAGTTTACTTAAGTGTCTTTTAAAGTTGATACTTGATCTAGGAGGACAGTCTAAATAAAGTGCTTTCTCCTTCACCTGAACTGGCCTAAATACAATGCTCCCTGCAGGGAAAATAGCAAATGATACTACATACATAAACACAATTTCTTAATCATCTGGGAAACAAGAAAAAAGATTCTACAAAGTTAAACGTCTCTCCTGGTAAAGACACTGAATTCCCTTTTACTCCACTTTAGAGCGAATTCGCCTGGAGACTTGTTAGTAGCAAACATATGGAGAGTGTCAACTTTCAAAGTTCAGCTGGATTAGAGGAATTTGGAGGTAGGAGGGATGAAATGACTCTCTGGGTGGAGATCAAGTAAAAAAATTTATTTCCTCCCCCTATGAAAACTAAAGACCAATATAATGAGTGCTGTAAAATACTTATATTGTAGACTAACTTTGGGTTCATTTCTAACAATTCAAAAACACGCATAAAGCACCCTCCACAGGCCCACCTCTCCTCCTTCCATGACAGCAGGTGGGGCGGGAGGGGGGGGTGGAGAAGGGGAGAGGTAGAGAGAGAGAGAGACTCACCCCGCCCCTTCCTTTCCAGTGGTAAAGTCACTAGATTAGAGCAATAAAACAGGGCCAGCTGCTCTGTATAGTTTAAAGCAATAATGTACAATCACTTACCTCTCCAATTTCATGTTCCCGGAGAACAAAACTCAGCGTGTCTGTTCTAGGCCCTGCTACCAAACGCAGGTAGAGGGGATGTTCCCGGTCAGAGAGCTTGCAGGCGTAGACTGGGAAAGAAACAAGGAGCACATCAGACAGAGGACTGCGCCACTCCCGGACCACACTCCCCCCTTTCCGTCCTCCTTCAGATCAGGCAACAGTCCATGTTAGGCCAGCCCACGGGTCACCACCCTCCTCATCTTATTACCAGTAGCCCAGAGGGGATAAAGTCTATACTATCCTCATTCTAGCTGCAGAATATAAACTGTGCCTTGATCCAAAAGGAAATAGTTTCCAGGAATGAGTTGAAATGGGTATTAGTCCCCAGATGGGCTTATAATTAATTCTGCACCTCCTTTTAGAAAGCAAGATTACAAACTTCAAAAAGGATCTGCAACCCCCTTAAAAACAATAAAAATACACCATCCAAAGAACATGAAATCAGAGCTCTAGGAGCAAATCTCTCTGCAGGTTAATTTAGAATTAGCAGCCACAGACAAACTAAGCCATCAGATTACAAATTCTGGTGCTACAAGCACAGCTCTATGTGCACAGCTCTATGTGTCTAATGCTACACACACACACACACACACACACACACACACACACACACACGGTACTGCGATTGCCTGTCGTGTTGAAAGATCTGCCAGCCATGAGGGCATTATTTCGATAGGATGCTATTACTGTCAGATTGTACAGCTGAAGTCCAGGTGAGCAGGCAAAGAAGCTGATAAGATAAAAATGCCGCCTGAGCTTATCTGCATTATTTTGGCACTTTTGGGTACAGCTTCATTAAAGGTGCTCATTTCCCTACAGCTATAAACTTGTCTCCATTTTTGAGCTGGTGGCCTCAGCGGTAGGAACCCTCAGCCTGCTCACCTCTGTGCAGGGCCCAGCCCATGGCATGTGTTAGATCATGTACGCACACTCCGCAAGTAGCTGGGTTTCATCCGCACACAACTGAGGGCATTCCTATCATGTCAGATTAGTCTATGTTCTTCTAGAGCTGCTTGAAGGCTTTACTCAGAAAAACTAGAGAAAAGTGTAAATCATTGATTGTTCACACACACACCACTTTCAAATTAGCGCTTAGTGAATCACTGTGGTCTACCACTGGTATCAATTTCTGCTCGAGTACCTAACCTGAAATATCTTACTCTGTTTCACGCAGTCATTTAATATTCTCTTCCTGTCAGCTAAATATGGGTATTAAGTAAAGACAGGGAGCCCCCAGATCACAATGTTATTCACCCACTGTATGTGCCTGGGGTGGGAGGGGCGGTGCTGGGTGCCAAAATGCTCCAGTGTAATGGCCGGTGAGACAAGCTAAGGAACCAGAACAGCCTGGAGCTGGGCCATTTACGTCACTAAGTCTGAAATGTGTGCTAACACACACGGGCCTCCCCATCCTCAAGGTCGCAGAGAACACACGTCCACCAGGCCACTCCAAATTCAGATGTACATCAAACGTGGGGTGTACCGTGTTTCCCCGAAAATAAGACCCAGCCGGACCATCAGCTCTAATGCATCTTTTGGAGCAAAAATTAATATAAGACCAGGTATTATATTATATTATACCCGGTATTATTATATTATATTGTACCTAGTCTTATATTATATTACACTATATTATACCCAGTATTATATATTATTATATATTATATTATATTATTACATTATACTATACTATATTATATTATACCTAGTCTTATATTACATTATATTATACCCAGTATTATAGTATATTATTATATTATATTATAATATTATATTATAATATTATATTATACTATACTATATTATACTATATTATATTATGTTATATTATATGTATTATATTATAGTAAAATAAGACCGGGTCTTATAGTAATTTTTGCTCCAAAAGACGCATTAGAGCCGATGGTCTGGCTAGGTCTTATTTTCGGGGAAACATGGTACTACTGAAAACTTCAAGCACAGAGGCATTCTTTTTTGTCTTAAAGAACATTAACGTCAAAGATAAAATAAAATAAAAAGTCAAAGCTACCCCCCTGTGCACATCACAAAATGCTCCGTAAATCCCCCTCACACGTGGATGCCCCCAGGTGCACAACTGCCCGACTCAAAAATAAGGGCAGCCAGGACGCATGAAGTACATGCCATGGTCACCCTGGTTTCCAGCATCTGTCCCTGCTCTGACGTAACTGACAGATACACGCACTAGTCTTCCTTCTGCTAATGAGGACAAAAAAAACCCCAAAAACCCCTTAGTAAGAGCAGAGCCCGTTCTCAGTCTCAGCATGGCAGTGTACCTTGATCTTCCCTGTAGCAACGCTTGTAAAGTGCAAACTTGGCAGGGCTCTCGGTCACGAGGAACTTTTTGAGCAGGGCCTCGATCACCTCCCCGACAGTGTTGGTGCTACTGATGTGAAGAGTGTTCATACAGCCATTGCTACTGGGAGCAGGTTTCCCGGAGTTCGGGGACGTCTGTGGAGACCTGCAGAGTTCCATCTGTACTTTAATGAAGCCAGTGTAAATCCCATTGGAATTCTGGAGCGGGAAGAAAGCGCACAGTTAGCTGGGGCGATGGATGGGGAGCAGCACAGCAAAACAAACCAAGGAAGGGAGACCCTCTTTGTCTTGTTCGTGCCTTTTACAGCTCTGTGGCTCAACTTCACTCGACATGGCCCCCAAGGGAATGACCTCAGAAGGAGGTCAACGCACCGCAGCAAAGCGCTTCCAGAGGCCAAGTCTGTAGGGCAGATGTGGCCACAGAAACCGTGGGTGACTGAAGGCCCCGACTCCCGCCTCTGAAGCTGCACGCGAAAGGTCAGGGCCCACTGGAGCCGGGGCTAGCCCAACCTGCAGCTTATTAAAGCTCGGGGGTGGGTCTAGGCTCACTGCTCAAAGGAAATGACATCTGCAACCGATGACCAGCTATTCCCCACACACAAAAAAGGTCACAATTAGGACTTTGAAATACCTAAGTCAACAAGCAGTGGGCAGTAAGAAAACAAGCTATTTTTGATCCTATTGCCTATTATGATATGTCGTAAATGACCAATTTTGCTTTATAAAACTCCTTTATAAAACACAAATCCCGTATCACACGGGACACATGACAATGCATTTCAGGAACCTCAAACAGCAATGTAGTATTTTTAAAGCAAATTCAAGCTACAGTGTGAAGTACAGATATTATAAGCACTTCCTGTCCTTTTTGTTTTAACATAGTATTTATGTCTCCTTCTATATATACATATATTTTACCAGCTTTAGTGAGGTATAATTTTTATACAAAAGAAAACCCCGTACATATTTAATAGACACCATTTGATGAATTTTAGCACCTAATTTATGGTAGAATTACTATTTCCTAGTTGCCAAAAACAATAACAATGGTCCTGCCTTCATTTTTTCTTTTTACATTCAGTATATTTCGAAAAAAAATTATTGCAACGTTTTATTTCAATAAATCCTAAGGTGCTATATATAAATGACACAGTTAAAGTGGGACATTTGAAACCTCCTTTATGGTCCCTTATATTTCTTTCTTTCCACAAGATCAGTTTACAACACTAATTCACTTGTTCAGGCTTGTGGAACACCACTTCAAATGTTTTATCTTTGAAACATGGAAACTTGCATTTGTTTTCATCTCCACGGTTGCGGGGGGGAGGGGCAATTTTCTTTGATGAAAACTGCTTGAAAAGGAGAAATATCACTGCTGGAATAATGAAGACTAATCTTGGTGTTCATCTGCCACTCTCCCCTTTTTGGCAGTCCCGCTAAGGAGGGATCCTTTATCACCAGGGTTTATATTTAAAAGTTCCTCCTCCAGGGTCACAGAATTCAGCAGGGCCTGTTCTAAACAGGCCACCCTGTCCTTTGCTGAACTCTGTCAGTTCACAGTCAATAGATGGAGAGGCAGGGGTCCAAGAGCCCTGAAAAGTGGCACCAAGGGATGGCAGGTGCCTGGAGGAAAGTCACCAAATGGGTGGGCGAGGCAGACGCCAGCCCAGTTTAAAGGAACATGAATCCTCTAGCTTTGTTGTCAGCTCTCCTTCTGTTGTCCCCAAGCCCTCTCTTATACCCTTCACTCCCCACTGAGCTCCACACAGTGTTGGTACAGCGCTGCAGAAGCCTGAAGCAACAATGTGTAGGAAGCTGAATACTATGTACTTGTCCGACTGACAAAAGTCCTAGCTCAGCTCTATCCCCATCCATGGGCACAAAATCCCCTACCTGACACTTCGAAATTAGTTACACAAGATAGAACGTATCTAAGGCCTTGTTAGAATCTGAGGTACCGCTCATATGTTAAGCCAGCAATGATTACCCTCAATGCTAAAAATCCTTTGGGGGAGCCAGGGTTCCACAAAATATTCTTTTAAAATAAAATTTAACTTCATTTAACTGATGTTGAGATAAAGCTAGTTCAAAATACAGCTTTAATCTGAAAGATGCAGAAACATGCCATTTTTCTGTCCTACATATCTTGTTCATTAAACTTCTAAAAGTGTGATTCAGAGATTTTTAGAACATACAGATAGAGTGTAGTACCAACAACTTATATTTCTCTTTTGACATCTGTCAACTTAAAGAGTGTTATGGGTGCTTACCAAGGTCATCTTCAACTTGTCTGTGACTGCTAAATTGTATTTATGAACTTTCTCTTTGATTTCCTCTTTGCTGAGGTAATTGTGGGTTTCCTTCTCTTTCTCCACATCCTAGAAGAAAAACAAGCCATGCCACGTGAGCAATCATAGGAAAAATGCAGATAATGCAGAATTCTTGACACCCAAGACCACTATGCCCAACTATGGAGCACTTCACCTTGAAACTCTCTCTCTCTCTCTTTATCTCTCTCTCTTTATCTCTCTCTCTCTCTCTCTCTCACACAAACAAATTCACCCCCTCTCACTTTCAAATTCTCCAGTCACATCCACTAATTCTGATTCTCAGTCCTTCAGACTACAGTGTTCCTGAGAAACATATCAAATAAAACTAATTTGTCAGTAGCTAAAAGCAATACTTCATTAACTACTATTTTGCAAAATTGTCTTTGCTCACTTTCCCTTCTGCAAAAACACCATTCCCTAAGAGTACCTGCTAGATTGGCTATTTCCATTGTAAACAATATTTAAAGACACATACCAAAAGCTTCTCGTTAGCAAATCTCACAACCTTTATGATTATAGCTTTAAAATATCGTACAGTGGTTAATAAATGTTAACTGGCATGAATCACTGACCTGTCAAATTAAACCCAACGACAAAACACATCCTCATGTCAAGATACAAGTAGCCAGACTTCCCCCACCCACCCCCTCTCACCCCTCATCCCTCAGGTCTCACCCCTGCCTCTCCACTCTCTGGAGGGGACAATATGAGTTAAGTGCCCTTAACACTATGAAGAATTCACTCATGGTCTAAAAGAGTTCCACCGGCGTATGACAACATGCAATGGCTAATATGTGATCACAGACGGCCACGCAACTGTATGTGACCGCATGAAGCCAGGCATGTCAGGCGCCTGACTTGTATTGCATTTCATTCTCCCAACAACTTAACCAAGTAGGCACTATGACTCCAGTTTCCAGAAGAGATCAAGCACTAAGAAGTAAATTAACCGGCCAATAGGAACTTAACTGCTCTGTAGAAGTGATGGAACTTATCTGAAGCCAGATCCCAAAGGAACTCCAACCGTTGACTGAAACCACTAAGTACTGCCACATGGCTGTGTGTCCTCATTTGTTTCCACTAAATCTAATAGGTGTCCACCATTCCTGTGAGTGTGTGAAAACTTAAATAAAGACTGCCTAATGAGATTTGAACCTGAGTAGCAACTCAGAAAAGATGGTGGGACCTAACAATATTTAAGACAAAGAGAGGAAGAACAGTTATCTTGATTTATCCCCCAAATAAAACCTCTGAACAGGTGCCACTTTCCCAGCCAGATACGTCACACCATCCTCACAGCTGGAGATTATCCAACCAAGCATTTGTTCCCATCTTCTCACTGCAAGCTAGTGTTACACAGAACGGCTACTACAGAACGTGCATGAACCCTTGAAGAGTATAAAATGGCTCTCGATCCATTCAGGTATCAAGTTCTTTGATCTTAAGACCACGAGAGGGGTGTGCTCACTATAATTATCTCGGTAACTTTTCAGTTTCAGCACCGCCCTGATGAAGTCTGGCAGGTCAGCATTGGCTCAGACTGGAGAACTACCAGCTCAAGGTGGTGGGGTCCTTCCTGAGCAGGAGCCAGCCTCCACCCCCTGGGGAGCACTCTGTCTGGCAATGTGAAATCCCAAAGCAATCTTATTTTTAGTGTCACTGGTTAGTTGAAAAACACACAAAACTGTAAAGTAACTTTTCAGAAGCTTCAATGACTATTTCCAAGGATATTTAAACCACGTATTGCATCTCTCTGCTTGTCCTGCTCTTTCCTATCCACTCCATGCGTGTGGGATGCGACACTGGGAGGGCAGAGGGTAAAATCTGGGCTCTAATCCCGAGTCAGTCGCCAACTAATCCCATGCCTGAGGTTTTTTAACTTTTCTTAGCCTGCTCCCTCATTTCCTATCAAATAAAAGGACCAGAGCAGATCATCTCGAAGGCACTTCCTGGCCTATTGGGATAATTTTGAAAAGATCTAATGCTGTTCTCACTGGTGTAACCAACTGGCAAGATGTGTCCATCTGAGGAATCAAGGAAACCAAAGGCTCACTATTAAAACCTTACGAAACAGCGGACTGCATGAATACTGCAGCATCCGCACACCCTAGCCGCTTCCCACTCAAGTGAGAAGCAGAAGTCTAAGAGTGAAGAGGAGATGGGGTGAGCGGAGTGATTAGAGCAACGAGCAGTTGAGTCAGTTTGGTCAGTTCTTTTTTTTCTTTTATTAAATGTATTGGGGTGACATTGGTTAATAACATTATATAAATTCCAAGTGTACCACTGTATAATACAACATCTGTATACTCTATTGTGTGCTCACCACCCAAAGTCTAGTCTTCCTCCATCACCATATATTTGACCCCCTTTACCCTCTTCCTCTTCCCCCTACCCCCTCCCCTCTCATAACCATTATTCTGTTGTGTGGATCTATGAGCTTGTTCGTTGCGTTTTATGTCCCACATAGGAATGAAATCATACAGTTCTTGTCCTTTCCCCTTGTTATTTCACTTGGTCAGTTCTTAATTATAGGTCTGGCTGATGCTTACTGACCTGAGCACCTATCCTTAGACCCCTCACGTCTGCATTCCCAGAAGCTGGAGGAAAATCAACGGAGCAAGCCAGTCTGGGAAGAGCCGCTTTCCCTGGATCCCCACACAGGGACAGCTGAGGCATGCTTGTGTAATAATAACTCCCCTGCCTTCTCAGACATCACAAACCCAGGACACTGTAGAGAGCAATAAGAGAAAAGAGTTGGACCCGACGGTCTCCAAGAATCCTTCCAAGGTTGAACCCTCAGTACTAAAGGAAAGTAAATCCCAGAGAAGCAGCTAAAACCTAAAAGGCTATGCTCCTGTGTTGGGTTTTCTGGTTTCTGTGTTTTACTGAGATCTAAATGACCCATAACATTGTATTCGTTTTCGGTGTACAACATCAGGATTTGATACACACATATATTACAAAACGACCAGCACGGTAACTCTAGTTAATAACATCCATCACCTCACAATTACAACGTTTTTTCTGGTGATGAGAAACTTTAAGATCTACTCTCTTATGTGATCCTGTATTTTTAAGTCAGCTGATGTAGCATTTGTATACCAAGCCCACGGACCAAGACCTGCTCACTGAGCAAGTCCTTGCTGAGCTCCTGCTGTGCACCAGGCACTTCCCTGGGGGTGGGAAGGTCACCTCCACCCTCATGGACAAGCCAAGTACGAGGGAGGAATGTCAAAGAAAAAAGGCTTCCCAAATGGTAACTGAGCCTGGTTTCTCCAAGTAGAGGGGTCCGGCTGCAGGGCAATGACAGGAGTCATTTGCTCAGGACCCAGAGCAAATGACACTGGTTTCTTATAGTGTCAGAATTGGAGAAAGTCTCCTGATTTGGAAAACTTCCAAACTGTTTACCCCTTTAACAGAGGCCGACCCCCTCTCCTCTCACATAGGGAAGAACCCTCCTACCCTTCCTTCAAATACAGTGCCCTTGGAAATACAGCTGTCTTAGCAGGAAAGAGGAGGAAAAGATGGAAGCCAGGAGAAGTAGGTACCATGGGGACAGAGGGTGAAAGCGAGGAGAGGGTTAAGAAAGAAAGCTGTGTGGCAGGCGTGGAACAGATAAAACAGAGGATAAACAGGAATCTTTCATTTTGACAGTGAGGAGAGGAAATGGCATGGGTGCAGCCGTCTGAGAACACATCGGCGATTGTTCTTGGCAGCAGGGAAGGGTATGATGCCACAGCTGAGCGTCCGTTTGGGAAGTGCCACGTCCTCTTTTTTATAAGCCCCTTGTGTCTTTTACATTCCCCCAAACCCTCCAGTTCCTTGGAAGGACAGAGTTCTTCCACACAAGATGACAAACCCTGGGCTCCTCCTGTGTCACGTTTTCATCCAGTAAACCCTGCGGGCTGTTGTTGGGTTCGCTGCAGTTCCTGGGTGGGGTCACATCGCTGTTTTCTCACTGGTGAACTTTCTCGTGTAAGGGACACGCCCAACCCCACAGCCACACAGGACTCCTGAGGCAGCGCGGCCCAGACTGAGCTGCAGAAGAGGAGCCGAACTCAGCTTACCACGGCTCACAAATCAAGGCCTCCCAGGAATATACCTCTACAGACATGGGCAAAGGGTCTGAGAATTATTTATACTCTTCTTGCTAACTTTTCTGTCATTCTGAAATGATGTCAACACCTAAGAAATTATCCCAAAGTTAAAAATGTAACAACAAAAACCCCTGAACAAATAAAAAGCTACGTCCAAGAGAGCGAGCGAGAAGGTGGACACGTCCCTCCCACCGCCTCTGTTTTAGCCTAGTGAAGGAAGGCCTGCAGGCCACGGTTGACACACACTTAGGTCTGAATGACAGCTCGGCCACGCTCTGGCTGTGTGACCAAAGGCAAGTTATTTAACCTCTCTGAGTCTCAGCTGTCTCACCTCATTAAAATGTGCAAAGCAATACATACTTTATAGAACTGTTCTGAAAACACAATACAATCCACTATTCAACAACTACTTATTGACTGCCAGCTGGTGCCCGGCTCTGTGCCAAGCACTTAAAGCTGGGAAAAACAGTTGTGGTTCCTGCCTTTCCGCCTTTTCTTGGCTAACAGCCTGCTCAAGTTCGTCTGACTCCCCTCACCCCATCCCCTTGCTTTTGGGGTTTTTGTTCTTTTTCCCTTTTTCTTTGGTTTGGGAGTTCTTTTGTGTTTTTTCTTTTGTGTTTTTTTTTTTTTTTTTTTTTTGCATCACAGACGTAAGAAATAAAACTACTGACCCTTTTTTTAAAAAAAAATGCAAATAGCACAGATTCTCTGAATGGGAACAATACACACACAGTGTTCCGTGACAGGGGCATGGCACACACTCAGGAGTGGTGTCATCATTCTCTCCACGGGTGGTCCCACAGCTCTCATGTGAAGCTGCTCTGACTCCTGGCCAGGTTTGGGGTCCAGCCTGTGTCAGGAGAGAAGGGTAAACTTACTAGGCCAACAGGTGCTTTCTCTAAGTGAGGCTGGATTCCAAACTCATGGATTCCTACTTTTCATCTCATTTCCAGGCGTGGAAATGTCCCAAACAGAATGGGGTACCCAGCGCAATACAGACAGAACACGTGCCAGTCTTGCATTGTGTACAGAACAAAACATCAAGCACCTTTCATTCTAAGACCACACTTCCTCGGAGCAGGGGGACCCCTCATTGCAAATGGAATTCAGGGATAGCTCGAGCAGAACGAAGTCATTTAGACGTCTTCCCTCCAGACTCTGTTCCAACAAAGACATCAAATGAAGTATCGTGGACCAAACCAAAACAGAAACTCTTCTCTGGGAGAGATCTCTCCACTGCAGTCAAGGGAGGGCCCTGTAAGCAAACCAGCCCAGGTTCGCACCACAGCACAGTGCTAACAAGTGATTTCCAGGAGCTAGAGAGCAAACTGTTTGGGGGCTGAACAGAAACTTTCAACAAGTCAAGTTAGGTACTCCGGCACTCGATTTTAAAGTATGATTAGCAGGAAAAAACTGTCCTGAGATGTCTCTTAGGCGTGTGAAGTGGAAACCCTGTGATAATACAGGAAGGGCTGTCACACAGAGCTAAACGCGCAAGGCCCCACAGGGGCCTTTTGGGAGCTCGTCCTGCTTGACCCTCATGACTGTGTATGAGAAGGACCGTGGGGGACAGCATTTACAGTCAGTGATCTTTGTCAGACGTCCTTCACTTTCGGTACCATAAGAGGCTAGAGTAGGTAGGTAGAGGTTCTGAGGGGGCCCAGAAAGTTTTCCCAAATAAGGATCGGCATAGCTGATACACATCAGTGCATCCGACAGCATTACTGCATTCGGTGATGGAAACGTCCCGTATCTGTGCTGTCCAAAGAGGAGCCACCAGCCACGCGTGGCATCGCAGCATTTGACACGTGGAGCTGAATTTTCAAATGTTAATGTTCAATAACACAAATGTCAAGAGCCACATGTGGCTCGGGTGCCCTACTGGACAGTGGGAACCTAGACTGTAACGTGCACAGGTGTAAAGGAAGAACGAGGAAGGAAAAGACCAGAAGAAAGCAACGTAGAAATAATACGTTACAGTAAAAGGACAACCAACTGTTCAAGAGCCAACAGGAGTCTCTTCTGAAGGAAAGAATCAGAACAGTTGCTTCTGAGGTGCGTGGCGCTGCTGCTCTTGACCTTAAAAGCACAGCGCGCTGCTTGCTGCTGTGTTCTCACGGCACCAGTACTGGCCGTCGGCCGGGTGCCACGTCCAGAGACCCACGCTTATCTTGGTGTCTGGCCATGGCATGCTGACTCATGCTGGCCACTCCAGGGTTTTGTCCCCCTGCCAGATGGGAAGAGTTTCTTTAAATCGCAGGATACAGACTTGGAGCCCCTTTTCCATTTATGAGGATTCAGGAACACATCTTGCCCCAATACAGCTTGCAGGCAACGGTCCTATGCGGCCACATGAGATGTTTGCTGTTCATGTTTCCAAAAGCAAATAAAAAGGAAGGAAGGGATGTAACAGCCCCTCATCCTCCTGTATCAAGAGATGCATCACTTATCTCCGGGTAGGAAAAGTAAATGGAAAAATGGAGAGCGGCTGCCGAACGCAGGGCACCAGGTTCCCCAAGACGCCCCCCTCCCCGCCCACTCCCCCCCCACACACACACTAACGCTCCAAGATGTTCTGCAGGCGGAAAGGCCACTCCTCCTGCTTGCCCACCCCCTCGGAGATTCCCAAAGTTCTTTAGAATGCTAAAGGCTGTGAGAAGTCCTGCAGGTAAGAAACCTCTGTAAGCACACAGCAAGGAAACTTTAAGAGAACAGGCTTAATAAGGTTGTAAGTGTGGCATTCATTAATTATGAGCAAATGGGGACATTACACAAGAAAAGGTATTTCTTTTCTCTTATTAATTATTCACTTAGTGAGTGGATTCTGTATTCATTAGGGGATATTAGCACACCCGAACCATATCTGTTGAACTTGACAATTTTAAACAACCTCTTTGTTCCCAAGGCTACTTGTTAAACAAAGAGAACAGCAGAAGGGAGTCTAGGTGGGTATTTTAGATAACTTCTAAAAAAAAAAAAAAAATGGGCTTCAAAAATAGAACGAGGCAGCAACCTTATAAGGATGCAACACTGTACTAGCCTTCTCTCAAATGTGAGAGAGAGAGAGAGAGAGAGAGAAAGAGAGAGACAGAGAGAGAGAGAGAGAGAGATCAAAGTGTGCCATCTATTGCCTTTAAATTCTTCCAGGCTTAGCCCCTACCACTCAGCCTGCTTAACTCTCCCCTAAGAGCACACTCCCCCCGCCCCCATCCTCCTACCCAAGGCCCACCCCACCCAGGAAGCTAACCACAGCAGCGCGCACCTCTCTGTCTTAGGAACCCCTATGCTACCACATCAATGCAGGGGTAGCCTCCACAGCACCTTCTAGGGTTTGCTGTTTACTCTTGCCTCCCAACAAATCAACACTGTTTTAACTCTCTCTCTCCTGAACCCCGGAACTAGCCTGACGCTGGGCCCAGAGGAGGGGCTAGATCCCTTCGGAACCAATGCTACCAGCTCCCAGAGCGCGGCTACAAGCCAGCCTTTATAACCCATCCCCTTTTGTACATCTTATCAATCTGCATGAGGCTTTCTGCTTGTTTCTCAAAACTGAATGAATCTGCAAGGGCACACAAAAGGCCTTTATAATACCAGACACAAAGTTTTATACGCTTCTGTTATCCATCTGCACCATCAAAGAAGAGAGTCCTTCAAAGCATGCCCCTTAAATACCCTCGCACACCCGGGGCAGGGAGAACAGGCACAGACCCAGCATGTTAATAAGATTAATTGCAGTTGTGATACACATTCAAAGAGTTTCATCTGGGCCTTCCATGACCTCACTTTTCAAACCCCCTGGATACCAATCCGCCATACCCTATATGGTTGTACTTTGAAAACCGGGTCGCGTGCCAATAGTCAAACAGCCACTCATTTGTGTGGAGCCAGAAAACAAACTTGGAGGTGGACCAGTCTCCCCGGAGCGCCCCAGCTTGAGGTCCCAACCTCAAGGCATACCAGGTTACACTCAGACTTAGAAATCCCAGTTTGACATGTTTTCAAAGGGACTCAATTAAGATGCTATTCGTTTCTGAAAGGTGATACATTTCACAACTGGCTTAACTTTCTTCAAATTCTAGGTGAGCTTGGTAACAAAGAAAGGAGAGATCATTAGAGGACTCAGCGCCAAGCACATTCACATCCAGCCAATCAGCTTTGATCATTAGAAAAAGAATGGCTGGAGGTGAGTCAGCACTCTTGCCTGGCCCACCTCTTTTGAGGTTTCCATCGGAATGGAAGAAGCAGAGGATTCTTCTGTTTTCCAAGGAGGGCACGTCCTCAAGGGACTGGATTCCCCTGATTATTAAAAGAGCACTGAACTATGGTCCCTTGCAGCAATTTTTCTAACACTCTCTACCAGCTACAACACTACCCTGACCAAGTACCTACAAAGTAAGTCCACTGGGTATTATGAAAAATAACTGGAAAAAATAAATATAAGCGACTGCACAGAAGCTAGGAGAGAAGACTGACACTACAATGCCACGTGGTTGACACAATGCCCACCCTAAATTCTAGATTAAAACATCTGCGTGCTCAAGGCTCTAAGGGTCATCCAGCAGCCATCCATTTCCTTCGGCTAACAGCAATTACAATCGTGGCTCCGGAGCCACAGCCCACTAATTCAGATTAGGCCAGGGAGATTAGAGGCTCTTACGAATGTCAGAGTTTAGAGTATGGAGGTCAGGCGTCTTGACCACCCTACCCTTTATGGGACCTTTGAACCTTGGCGATATGGGGCGGCTCCAGAAAAGGGAAATGAGCAGGCTCATCTGGAGGTGAGCCAGGCACAGGAAGCATAAAGGAATTCTGCAGCAACCAAGGAGGAGGCAGGTGGAACCCATCTGGGCAACTCAGCAGGCTCCGGGTTGCTCCAGCTCCACCCACGGCAGGAATCTGAAAATCAAGGGCCTTGTAAATAAATGGAGTTGTCGCCTTGCCAGCTGAAACCTAATTTGAACAGAGGACAGAGAGTCTCAAGAAAATTAAAAATGTCTGTAGACCAGCACTCCAAGAAAAAACGATCAGAAGCAAGCTTATCCAAATACTACGTGGTAACTTCTTCCTTGCAAATTATAATATGGAGTCTGAGTTGCCACCATATAATAAAAGGAGATTTAAAAGCAACTTAGGTTCTATGTTTTCAGGCAACACAGAGTTAAAGAGTGTAGATGACAACAACTGACTTGTTCCGGGTGACAATGTCCAGGGAGACAATCACACTAACTCCTTTAAAGCCTGGATTTGTAAGTCCTCAGTTCTTAACTCACTGAAGCCTCACTGATGCACTAGTCCAAACACATCTGTAGAGGGCTCTCTCTCGTACCATGTGAGGTACAGGGACAGCACCACATTAGTAAGGAGAGAATGGGCAGTCCTTCTAAGCCAGATGTCCAGAACATGAATTTTTCTTTCTGTTGTTTTTTTTTAAATAGAGAAACTTGAAAGTCTGAGGGGACCACAACAAGTTAAACTGTTTTAAATCACTCTTGTCCCATTAATTCAATCCACTCCCTCTTCCTGAATTTTCCTCCCCTCCATCTTACACTCCTCCAAGATAGCTCTTTTGATTAAGTCTGTTCCTAGCCCTTAAAAGGCACGGCTGAAGTACCAAGTGTACAAGGACTCGTTCTTCTGCCACAGGCAATATGTGATGAAGAGCAAAGAAAGACACCCGCCTGCTATGGTCCATTCTCAGAAGGACAATGATATATGCAGAAAACAGGCGCGTGAAGCACACTTACATACCCAGCTCCACCTTAGCAGCTATTTCTTTCACAAGTGCAGCCCAAGGTGTTGGTTTTATCTGAGGAATCACCTTCCTCCTTCCTACCAAGGAGGTCAAAGTACTCTGGAGTCATCAAAAGATAAGTTAGAGCAATTCAAATAAAAATCAGGTGGATTCGTGCCCTGAAGAGCTTCCACATCAACAATTTCTGAAGATACTCGTTCTACAGAAACCCCCTCCAGCGCTGCACCTTAGTGGTAGATGGGGTGAGAAACACAAAAGTCCCAGGGAGAATGTCAGGGATACAAGGTTCGTTAGTCAGAGGCTTGGGGTGAGTCAGGCAACACCCAAAAAAAGACCAGCAGGGGAGAGCCCAGGAAGGCAGACCTCCTGCAATAAGACTGCCCAGGACCTGGAACCCCTGGCCCACCACTCCCACCGCACCTAACCCAGCCAGGGGCTCACGCCCAGCCCAGACCTGAGGGTTCAGGTGGTGCCCAAAACAAACACTTGAACTTTATACTTGTGTGTGTGTGGGGGGGGGGGGGGGGGGAGTGTCTAGGCACCCCTCCTCCACGATTCTGCTTCCCTTCCCTTCTCTTTCTGGTCCCTCTTCCAAAACCCAGACCAGCAGAACTAGCCAGCCCAAATCCCTGGGACAATGGAGGAGGGGAGCAGCGTGGTGGCGGCTGCCCACACTGAATCTCACCTTTACCCAGGTCCAGGCACAGAGCCACAGCCCTCACATCCTGACTCAGAATTCTCACAATAACCCTGTGTTTGGGTACTGCTATTATCGCTATTATCTCTATTTTGCTAATAGGAAAACAGGCTTATGTGGATTAATGTGCCCCAGAGGCAGCGGTTAGTTAGTGCAGGGGCTGAGTTAGGCTCACACTCAGGTCTGTCTGATTCCAAGCCGATTCAACCAAGAAAGAAGGGAAACACTGCAGTTGGGGACAGTGACCGCAGACTGGGCCCCTCAGGCTTGCACATTGGCTTCTGGAAACTTAGTTGTTTTGATAAACAGTATTCAACCTGAATTTTGGAGGGTGAATACAAATAGCAATTTATTAGAGAATTAGTAATCTCACCAGGACCACAGAGACTTAATTTAAAAATTAGAAAATATATGCCAAGCATTAACAAGATAGCTAAATAAATATCTTCATATCTTAAGAGGGACCAGGAGCTGTTAACATGAAACCTAGAGAAAAGTTTAACTGAAAAAAAAAAATCTGAGGAAAAACTATAACAAGTATGACAAACTATGTGCCTAAAGACTAGAAGGAAATATTCCAAAATATTAAGTGTTTATGCCTGACTGGTGAGGTTTGAGACAGTATTTTTCTTTCTGTACAAAACTTTTATAAAATTCTCAAGATCTTCTCCAAAGTCTGTATAACTTAGTTGGGGGGACGGAGGGAGGAGAGTAAAATCTAGGGAGGAGGGACAAAAACTTTCATATAGGAAAAATAAATAAAATTTAAAAACAGCCTTGGAAACAACAGTAAACACAAAGCAATTCAACACTTGGCCAGAACCCCCTTTGATGTGTCTATGGGCCCTCGGGGCGTCGTGGGGGGAGCCACCCTCAGATAAACAACACTGAGAACAGAAGCACCAGTGTGGCAAAGCCATCCATTGTCCTTAAGGCTGACAGCCAACAGCGCTCACAGGGATCAACGTGTGGAGGTCGCTACAGAGCAAACCGGAGATCCTAAAAACGGCTTCTCTAGCCGTTAAAAAAAGAAAACAGACTGTTATTGCCAACAAGTGCCGAGAGAAAAGGTAGGTTTTTTGGTGTGTTTTTTTTTAACATCACCCTATCAGTTCACCAATTTATAGATAAAAACTACCCCTTCACTTGCCCTGGAAGTTGACCTGCCAGGAATTATTTTTTTGGGTAATTTACAGCAATTTACCTTTTTTTTGTGGTTGTGCAGAAGTGTTTGTGTGGCTTGCAGAAGTGGGTTCACACACCCTGCAGCTCTGTTTTCCTCCTGGTGTGCACAGGAAGTCCAAGGCCCAGAGGAAGTGCCCTCCCGCCCCACCTTTCCTCAGTGCTGGGGGTCAGCGACCCGGCCAGCACCACCCCCACAACCCGGCCCAGGTGGGGGTGGGGGAACACGGAGAGGGGCAGCTCAGCTGGGAAGTGTGGACAGAAAACCTGCTAAAAGTAAAATTTGATTTGCCGTGAAAGAAGAGGAACTGAATTTCATTAAGGAGCGCATTAGCATCAGGGGTCTGACAGACAGACACATGTGGATCCCCGTTGCGGGGACACGGCTTCACAGCTGTACCTCACTAACGCTCTGGACAGGAAGCAGGAAGCAGACCATGAAAGAGGAGGGTCACAGGGGTGACACACAGGCTGTGCGCCTGCTTAGGGCTGATCCTTAGGCCCCGAAACCAGGGTCCCTGACGGCATGGGGAATGGCTGCATCCAGTGCTTCTAAGGGATATGGGAGCTCCCTCACTATATAGAAACTTTAAGTCTCCTTTTCCCTAGTTTCTTAGCTCCTTAGCCCCTGGCTTTGATTACTCATCAGTTTCTGAATCCTAAAGATTGCCCCCAGCCTGCATCACAGACTGTCTCGCAGATAACTACTTAAAAGCCTGTGATTTCCCAACATCCCCCAGCCATTCCGGACCCCCCAGGCCAGTGCACTTGTTGATTATAATCATTGCAGCCCAATGTTCTTTCCAACCCATTCTGGGCCCAGCTCCCGGACAATTGACACCACTTAAATGACTTGGTTGAATGGCCACAGGCTCTATAGAACTAATGGATTTATTAATTAAAATCTATTTTTCCTCATTCAGGGGCCTTGGGGATACAGAGGATACCCCAGCAAGATTGCCAGTTGCAACCAAAGAAGCCAGCCCGGTCTTCCAGGCGGATCCCGAGACCCCTTCCTTTCATTGACATCAGACAGGGCGAGAGTTCCATGAATCCCCCAACAGGTAGGGAAAGCTCTATGCCCCTGTCCAGCAGGAAGCAGATACAGAAAAACAGACCTTCTATCCCTCAACTTCCCATAGAGATTGAAAGATTGAAAGGACAACAACTTGACTTGGAAAAAAGTCCTGGAAGTACACACTGTTCCCCAAAAAAGTCCTGTTCCCTTTCCCCAATATAAAGAAAGAAAGAAAGAAAGAAAGAAAGAAAGAAAGAAAGAAAGAAAGAAAGAAAGAAAGAAAGAAAGAAAGAGAGACAGAGAGAGAGAGAGAGAGAGAGAGAGAGAAAGAGAGAAAGAGAGAAAGAAAGAAAGAAAGAAAGAAAGAAAGAAAGAAAGAAAGAAAGAAAGAAAGAAAGAAAGAAAGAAAGAAAAAAAGAAAGATGAGGTAATAGCCTCTTGTCAATCACAGGTGTCAATCAAGTGGTCCCTTGCCTGGAAAGGAACAGCCCATTCTAGAGAAAAAAGGATAAAAACTCCAAGTCCTTGCCAGCCAGGCCATTGCCCTTTGGGCCTTTTTGACTTTTGAGCCTCTTCAGCCCGCTCCACACTCCTCTGGAGTGTACTATCCCTTTTAATAACGGCCCTTGAGCCACTGCTTTCTGCTTGGGCCCACTCCTATTTCTTTGATCTCTTCTAATAAACTGCCTTTTCACTACTTTACCTGGATATTTCGTTCAATTCTTTGCTCGAGACGCCGAGAACCTGGACACCACGCCGAGGAGGGCCCACCTTCCCGTAACATCAGGGAGCGTGAAGACCAGCACTACAGCACATGCGACACGTTCTGGCCCAGACCCCTCACACCTGGATGTGGCCGTGTCACCTTCTGCACCCCTTCACTTAGACCACCACTTCCCCATGCCCAGGAACTTTCGCATAAAGTCCTCTAACATGTACAATAAAACAACTTTTAAAACAGCCACTGAAAGAATGTCCTAGAAAAGAATTGAGAATGTTTCGAATTGAAATGTATTTGTTCCCCAAGGTTACACAGGCCACATGGGTCGACTCCTAATTCCAAGATCAATTCCAGGCAGAACACAAGTTTTTCTAGGGCGCGTGTGACATTTAAAATTCTTTCAGTTTAGGACTTCACATCCTTGGGAACAATTTTTTCTTTTTCTCTTCCCAAAAGATCAAAATTAAAATAGTCCACTTCCACGTCTCACTCTGCTGAGAACTGACCCCTAATCCCCAAGTTTTCTGAGGCTCCAAGCCTAGATTAAAAAGAAAGAACAAATGAAGAAACAAAAACTCATAGACACAGACAATAGTTTAGGGGTTACCACAGGGTAAGGGAGGAAGGAGTTGGTAGATGAGAGTAAACAGGATCAAATATAAGGTGATGGAAGGAGAACTGACTCTGGGTGGTGAACACACAATGGGATTTATAGATGCTGTAATACAGAATTGTACACCTGAAATCTATGTAACTTTGCTAACCATCATCACCCCAATAAACTTTAATAAGAAAGAAAAGAAAAAAGGGAGGGAGGGAGGGAAGAAGAGAGAGAGAGAGAGACAGACAGAGAGAGAGACAGAGACAGAGACAGAGAGAGAAGAGAGAGAGAGAGAGAGAAAGAGAAAGAGCAAAGGGATGGGTAAAGGCCGCAGGCAGGCTGGGTGCTACCTGCATTACTGAAGATGAGGAAGTGGAGGCCAAGTACTGGCCCAGGTTATTCAACAATAGTTAGAGCTAATGTAACCCTCCCAAGAGCCCTCCAGGTAGAAATCTCAAACCTACTGTACTGATGCATAAACTGAGGTCAAGGTCACAGAAGTAGTGAACACAAGGCCTGGCTACCTGCAAAACCATGCCCTTTCTAGTCGTACTGAATGGCCTCCAAAGCTTCAGAGAAAAATCTGTTGTCAACTGGCTGTTCTGATCTCGGGAAAGCATATAACCTCTCCTGATGTCTTTTTGTTTTTTCATTTTTTTATTTTTTTACCTCTTAATAGAGAAGGAAGGCTTCCCCTCTCCACCCTATCAATCTCCCTCCGCTTCAAGGACAGTAGGCACAGCCAGCCCCTCCTTCTGTCCTCACTTGGGGGGTGGGGTGGGGGGCAATATTCTGCCCTGACCCTGCAGGAGGGGCTGTCCCCAGGACCGCACTGGAGGTTGGCCTCAGGGAGGCCATTTGCCCACAGGAATGAGCGCCATTCTCCCTATCAGCTTTACCTGTTATCAGCAGTAAAGGTAAACTTTGGTCTCTACCTTCCTCATTCCTGCCTTCCACCTCAACTGATTCAGAACTCAGGGGAAAAGATGCAATTTGGTCCTCCTTGAAAACCCAGTACTGTAAAATGGGAACATTTCTAAGACAAATTCTATAGTCTAAAACAGAAGCAATGACTCCCTTCTCACAAGAACTTGTAATAGAACACACACACACACACACACACACCCCATAACAACAGATAAAATCATTGTTCCTCAACTGAGGCAGACACACCACATTTTTGAAAGCACAGATATTGTTTTAAAAACACCAACAAGCCTTCGACATGTCCAATGCCAGCTAGGGCTCAAGCAGGGGAAGGATGGCAGCCCCCCCCCCACACACACACACACACACAGTCTCCTCTGGCAAAGGGCTTATACCACCACACCCTGACCTTGTCAACACTTCCCTCCAGCCACACCCATCCCAACCAGTTTCTCTCCCTCTTTTTTCCTGTCCCTGACTTCCTTAATTTTCACATAAAAAGATAAGTCTCTTTGTGTACACCCCCAACAAACAATATTTGCTTCGTTTCTGCCTAGTATATGGACCTATTTTGGCATGTGACAAGCATTTGTCAAGCACTTTAACATTTAGCAAATAGCTGTGTGAGGCCCTAGAACGATGTACAGAGCACAGGTTCCGCCCTTCGCGACAGCAGTGGGACACAAAAAGCGATGCTAACGAAGGATACAGTGACAGGTGGTCCCGAGGGAGCAGCAGAGAAAACCCTCAGAAAGGCTCCCTAGAGGAGGTGAGGTCCAAGCTGGAACTGCCTCAGATAGTTGCAAATTCTCCCTAAAAAGATCAAGTCATGTCTAGTTTGCTTCCCCATCAAACATGTTATCTGGAGCTCATAAAACCATAGACAGAAGTAGCTAGAGCACCTAATGGAAGGCTTTAAAAAACCAGAGTACGGCTCAAATCAGCTAATTTTAGACAAAGAGAAAATACTGTAGCATGCTGCTAAAGGGTATTTTTAGAGTGTTTCAGTTAACCACTCTGAACTTCTCAGTTGGAAAGAAGGGAGGGAGGGAAGGAGGAAGGAAGGAAAGAAGGAAACTGAAATTTATTACAGGAGAAAAAATAGTTTTCCTACATTTTGCCTCATTTCTTTCGTCCTAAAACAAAAAATAAACTGACATTCTGTAACTAATTCCATTCTATGCCTAAATATCACTTTTGCTTAGTACTTGGGGAAGAAAGTTGCCTGCAGCTGTTATTTTTTCATGTTTCTTGAGAAAACATTATAAAACATTGAACAATGTAACGCATATATGAGCAATAGGCAATAAATTAGCACAAAATGCTGTTTCTTTTTTTTCCCAACACTACTCAAGAGTGGGCTCCAACATTTCCTAGCCCAAAGGCAACCCCAAGCCTACCTCAGCCTCTTAAAAACCCTCTGACTGGCCCAGCCTGAGACCAAACCAAATTCCAAAGTTTGTGATGGTAAGTTCCAAAAAGCTCAGCTTTCACTATGCACAATGGCACCTGCTTATTTTCTGCAAAAATAGGACAGTCTTGGAAATCTGACTGCAACACCCAATGCCCTGCCACTCCTTTTTAAGATGTGCCTAATTTAGCCTCATTTTCCTGAAAACGCCCACAAGGAACCAGATTCCCCTCATCCTTCGATTCCTGACAGTCGGCAAATCTGCAAGAAAAACAAACCCACTTTCAAATGCTCGTTGCTATCACACTTGTGCGTTCAAGTTTTCCCCATTTGGTCAATAGAGACCAATGAGCACCTTGCCCTGTGCAAGGTGCTCCGGGAAGACGCAAACACAGACCCTGGTTAAGGAGCTCAGGACAGAGAATAACAGTGCTGGCCGATTCCTTTGGCATGAGCTCCATTCAGCAAACACTTACTGTGTGTGTGTTACTATGTGTCAGGCACTAGTGCATACTGGTTCCTGGCCGCCATGGGTTTAATCCCATCCCTGTGGAGGAAGTGAGCTTTATTTACTTTTGCAGAACCATTTCTAAATTGCAGACATAACACTCTACCCCTCCATCCTTAGGCATTAATCTCTGAATAATGAGGACTGTCTCCTACATAATCAAAACACCCTTATCATACCTAAGAAAATCAATAATAATTTCTTAACAACATCCAATATCCATCCCATATTCTGAGTTCCCTATCTGGCCCAAATTATCTCTCGTTTTTTGATTCAATCAATGTTCTCATGTTGGTTTGCTATGTCTCTTTGGTCTTATTTTAAAACACTGAAATCAACATAACTTCACTCCATATTCACTAAAATGTCAACATTCAAAGATAGGAAATAAGCATAAATATAAGGGGGGGAGGGAGTAATATATTCCAGAACTTAAAGATTTCATTTCTAGATAACTGGAGTATTTAGTGGGTGTATCAGAAGTTCTAAATTGCTAAGTGCAGATTGTCAACTACTGATTCACCACAAATTCCCAGCTGCCTGGAGAACCTCAACATCAGGAATCCCGAAGGGAAGGGAAGGGAGAGGAAGGGAGGAGAGAGAAGGAAAGGAAAGGTGAATGTGATACAAATCACGAAAGTCTCAGCCTCCCCAGGGAGTCATGACCAAACTATCTGTTAGGGTTTTCCAGCCTATTTCGTTCCCTGCAAAAGAGCTTAGAGGCTGGACTCTCATTCCTATGGGAACCAAGAATAATCAATCAGCAATAAGCCAGGTGAACAGATCAACTTAGAAGAACGCCAAGTTAGAAACTTCCGGGACTTTTCAAGAAGACTATGCAAACTCAGTCCTGTGCCATTTAACAACGGGATGTGTTCTGAGAAATGCATTGTTAGGCAAGTTCGTCCTTGAGCGAACACGAGAGTGCACTTACACAAACCTATTGGTACAACCTATTACACACTAGACTAGACGGCACAGCCTGTTACACACTACACTAAATGGTACAGCCTATTACACACTAGACTAGATGGTACAGCCTATTACACACTAGACTAGATGGTACAGCCTGTTACACACTAGACTAGATGGTATAGCCTATTACACACTAGACTAGATGGTACAGCCTATTACACACTAGACTAGATGGTATAGCCTACTGTTCCTAGGCTACCAACCTGTATAGCATGTTACTGTACAAAACAACACGATTAAATCAAGTACAAGAAAACACACATGATGTAATCAAGAAACATGTAAACACAAGATGTATGAGGCTGCTGGCACAACAAGGCATAATGCTTTACAGCAAACTTTTTTTTTAATAAGTAGAAATAGTGCACTCTAAAACAATGACAAAAAGTATAGTAAATACATCAGCCAGTAACCGTTGTTTATTATCAATTATTCTGTGTACATAATTATATGTGCTATACTTTTATACGACTGGCAGTGCAGTAGGTTTTGTTTATACCAGCATCGCCAAAAACACGTGAGTGATGGCGTTTCTCTACATTACCTTCGTTATAATCTTATAGGACGACTACCTTCGTATATGTGGTCCTTGACCGAAATGTCATTATGCAGTGCATGGCTCTACACCAGACCGTTAGGAGTCCATCAATCAGGATTCTAAGGGTCCCTTACTGTATGCATGGAACATGGTTAGGTGCTGTAATGACTGGAGGATGAGTGTGAAGATTAATAAACAGAAACCGCATTCAAATTCGAGTTGAGAGGGCCTATAGGGGAAGCTCTCACACCCTACCCCTCAATGTCAATTACCCCAAACAGGAAGAGATGTACTTTCCATCTCCAACAAGAAGATGTTTTTCTACTACAGCAGCAGGTAAAAGGGGAATCTTCTCCTCACCTGGCAACCATTCAGCCAATGAAAGACTATTTCAACTCAGCCAATGAAAAGCCACTACACTTCAAACTCCCAGTTTCCTCCAATGGACTCTTTGTTTGCAACAGCCCCTCTGAACTCCCCCTTCCCTCTATAAAAGGAAATTCCTCTCCTTCGTTCTCTGGACTTGGCATGGTTTGCCATTAGACTGGATGTGCCCAACTGCAATTCTTCATTGTTCTCAAATAAACCCATTTCGCTGGAGAAATATCTGGTTGTCCATTTCTTTAAGGTCAACAAGAGACTTGGTTTCTGTCCTGCAAAACGCTGAATTGGTTAAAAAAGAAAGCTCTTACTGCTATCTTTTATAAGCAACCTCCCGTGACCTTTCAAATCAGGTTATCTTGACCAACAGAAAGTGATCTTTTAACATAAAATTTTTCTTTCATTACTTTCTAAATCTCTTAATCTCACTTAAGATTCAGTTTCTTGTCAGCAAAATGAACATTAAAAAAAATACCTGCCCTCAGATGGTCCTTGTTCAGAGCAATGTCGGGGCCCAGAGCAGACCACCCCAGAATATCCTACAATGACATATTCTTTCTAATTAAAGTTACTTCAGAAACTGCCAGTGTAAGAAGAACACTCTGACCTCTCTCTGTCCACCTGAAAGCGGGACATAAATCTCCCATGTGAAAGGTGCCCTCCCTGTACCTGGAAGCTAACGAGAGAGACATCCTTCTCAGCAAAGTTAGGGAATTCAGGGCCGTGAAGCTTATATAAAGAAAACTTGTGACCCCTTTAGTAATTTAATACCCAAGCCCAAACTTGGCTTAGATTCCTCATTCATGAGCACCCAAACCTAAATTTCTTTGTCCTGTCAATTCTTCACAAATTTATTGTTTCTTTGTGTAGAAAAGATATAAAAGCTTCCTGCTTTGGGGACCTCTCTGAACATCATTTTATGGTCTTGCGTGCATATGTATTAAATTGGTTTTTCTCCTGTTAATCTGTTTTGTGTTAATTTTATTATTAATCCAGCCACAAAACTCAGAGGGGAAGAGGGGGAATTCTCCCCTCCTAACAGTAACCAAAATAACACACATAAAGCACTTTACAGTATCTGGCTGGCTACCATCATCATTATTACTACTAGTAGTAGTAGTTAATAGTAAATAAAGTTGGTGTTTAGTAATAACATTAAATTAAAAATTAATGTTTATCAATTGGGCAATCTGACTGTGGACTCAAAGTCAATATTAGGAGTGTACAAACTATTTCTGATAGAAGCCAAATCAGATTTAATTTTAGCATCTACCTTGTGCCAGACACACATATACTAATTCATTTAACCATCACAACCTTCTGAGGGTGAAACAATTATTTCACATGTGAGAAAACTGAGATGGAGAGACTAATCTGCCCAAATTTTATACAACTGATTGACAGAGAGGCTGACATTCTAGCCCAGACCCATGCTAAAACTTTACACTAGACTTCATTGCTTTTCTGATTTCAGATGATTTAGCTCACAAAATACCATAACCAAGAGGGAACCATGTACCTTTTAATTCTGGACTTCTGACTTTTTTTTTAGGGAGGGGAGAAAATTCTCCATTTTCAATGGTAACCTCCTATTAAAATGACTTAGTGACCACTGTCAAACTGAGGTATACACACTACATGGGAAAATTAAATAATTCGCAGTAGCTTCAGTAAAGTTTCTGAAGTCTAATTTTTGATACCAGCAATTAAATCCATAATCCTTAAACTAAAAAGCATCACTAATGAGAAATTGCAGGTGTCAGCCACCCACATAGAATAATCTGTGTATTTTCCAAAACCCAAATTTAGTCACTAAACAAGATATGGCTAGAATTTAGGAAAACACTGTATTTTCCCCCCATTAATCAACATATACCTTTATTAGACTTCTCACCCTCTTCCCTTTACCCATGTGCATTTTTAGAAATCTGACTATGCTCTGAGAATGTGTTTCTTCCTTTTGCCTGAGTCACTACTAGTTAATAACACAAGACAGCCTTTCTTACGCACATTACTTTGGTTCCTACCTTAAAACCTACTCCTCCAAAATGGCCCCAGAAGATGAAAGAGGAGGAGGAGAGAAGGAAATGGGAAATTTGAAGAAAGAAGTACCAGTTCGGGAAAGATTGGGGAAAGAGTGGTCAACTTTAAGTCTGTGCTCTGAATCTGGAGTTTATGTAATTAATGCTTCTAGCCCTGGGCACTTTTTCCAAGAAAGTGGCCCCTCCAGTTTCTATTTAAAGCTTTGAGTTTTATAACAGAAGATATAAATAACAGCTAAAGTGTTAATATATAATAGCTAAAATTTATTGAATCTTGACGTTATTCTAAACACTCTCCTTATATAAGCCAAAGACCACACACATACACACACACACATACACACAACCACACACACACACTCTCTCTCACACTCACAGCCCTCTCTCAAACCCTAAACTGTGTTGCTGGAGCCCTTATTCCCAGCCAGGCATGATCTGGAACCCATCTCATCCTGGAAACACCATGCCAGGGACAGCAAGGACATTCCACGTCAGCAGAGGGTGAATTCTGGCCTCTGGGTGCAGCAGTAAAGACCCATCACACATGGCAACGACATACAGCTACAAAGCAGGTTGAATAATTCTATGTTGCCTCTTCCCCAACACACACACACACACACACCCATATCCTACCTTCCATGTTTTACTTCTTTCCCCTTTAGTACGTAACCACTATTTATGATATCATATATTTGGGCATTTATCTTTTTTATTACTGCCTCCGCCACAAGAATCTGAACTCCAAGGGCAGAGATTTTTCTGTTTTGGTTCCAGTACCTAGAACAAGGCCTGCCACACAGGTGGTGCTCAAGCACACTTCTGAATGAAAGAAACAAACAGGTGTTTGTATGCATAGTATCTATAGAGAGAACTCTTTCTGAGCGGCTACTATGAACCAGGTAAATCAAACCACTTCATCTAAGAAATGTTATTACCAAGTACACATGCGTAAACCGAGTTAAACTTGTCACGGCTGCAATTCCACTGAGTAGTGAGAGGTGCAAGAATCTGAACCCAATGCCTCCCATACAAGGGCTCCAAAGTGTTCTGGTTGTCAAGCCCCTGCCTGAGAAACAAACCCGGAAAACACACCTTCACAAGTAAGGGCTGCTGCAGTATGTTCAGTTAACCAGAACTATGGCATTTAATGTTTAACAAATTCAAAGCAAAGCTCCTTGAGCTCCCTGTGAAAGACAGGAAGTATATGGGGTGAGAGAGGCCTCGCAAACCCTGCAAATTCAAAATACTAGAGAGAAGGCAGGGAAAGGTTTGCCTCCACTGTCGCAGACAAGCCCTCCACAAACACGTCCCCGGACCAGAAAGGACTCAGTATGATGGCTGAAGGCAAGTCATAGGGACAAAGCTTGCTCAGAACAAAACCAACAGCTATCTTGAGAAAGACTGCCTGAAAGGAAGGTTTTCCAAAAACGTCTCCATTTCTTCTAATTGCCAAGATTTCAGAATTCAGTATTATTTTAGTCACTGAGAGAAATATATTTTAAAAAGAAATTTCCCTGCTTTTACAAGCAAAAAACAAATGACAGTGTCACCACTTATTTAAAAAAGAAAAAGAAAAGAAAATTCTGATTCATGACCTACTCTTTAAAGGTCGAAAAATTAGATGAATGGACAAAGTATTAACCTTACTTAAGAAATGTGAAGTTGTATCTGCCCCTAATGTCCCAAGCCAGGTGTAGACAGCAGTTTTCTCACAATACTGACCAACACAAATTCCTCAGTATTCAAAATCCTTCAACGCAATGATAGCTCTTTAATAATTTCCTTTAAAATGCCCATTACACTGGCTTCTAAACGGAACTGCTTAATGATAATGTGAATACGTGGAGAAAGAAAGAAATGTCACTTTTAGTGTAATTATATTTTCTAGTTTTCCTTTTCTGGAGCAGAAAAATAATAAAGACTGATCTACTTCTATTCTGAAATTCACAAACCTCAGATCAAAAAAGTTACTCCACAAAAACCGTTCAAAGCCAACTTTTTTGAATGTGCTCAGGACACAACTGGGAATTCTGCACGAGAGCTAGAAACCCAGTTCTTCCAAGCTTGTCCAGTTTGCTTTCTGACTTTTTCATTAGTAAGAGAATGTCCATGGTTCAGGTTTAACTTGGGAGAAAACTAATCTTACCAGGAAATTATTTTTATATTTCAAACAGTTCCAAAAATACCACATCCTTGCCCACACTTCACCTCTCCTCCACCTCTCTCGCCTCCGCCTCCCCAGTAAAGAATTTACTGAACAGATGAAGATACCGCTGAGAATGATCTCGCTGTAAAAACATTAACGGGACTACGCATGACGTGTGTTTTGAAAATGGGGTCTCCGAGCTCACGGTCACTCACTGACATGACGTTCAATGCTTCTTTTCCACCATTTGTTTTTAATAAACTAATTCTTACTTATTTATGTACTGCTCTGTTACAGACTAAAACATTTGTGTCCTCCCAAAATTCGTATGTGGAAGTCCTAACCCCCAATGTGATGGCATTAGGAGGTGTGGCCTTTGGGAAGTGGTTAGGTCATGAGGGTTTTGTGCCCTCAGGAAAGAGGGCCCAGAGACCTTCTGTCATGTGAGGACACAGCAAAACACTGTTATGAACAAAGAAAGGGGACCCCACCAGACACCGAATCTGCCAGCCCCTTGCTCTTGGGCTTCCAAACCTCCAGAACTGTGAGAAATACATTTCTGTGTTTTCCATGCCACTCAGTCTACGGCAGCGTGTTATGGCAGCCCAGACGGACTGAGGCTGTAAACATGTTTTGTTTACAGACAAAACACAGGCTTGTATTATAGATTCGCCCACTGATAGCCATCAGCTCCTTAAGGAACTAGACGTGGCTTTCTTCTGCTGCCTCAGGAAACGGTAGCCATCAGTGTACCACCCTTCCTCCTGCGGACTCCTCACCAAGAGGGCACAGCTCCGCTGGCACCAGCAGGATTCCTTTTGTCCACGAAGGATTTTTAGGCTATAACAAGTCATCTTCTTCTAGAGACATTCTCTTTTTCAAGAGTACATCTGCGGGTATCAAATTTCAGCCACATGTTGATTTTACTACTTTGAATTAGGTTTCCAGACATGTCACTGTCGCCCACCAAATACTACCTAAATAATGCCACCCACACTTCCTACCATAGATGAGCACAGTGCAATGTGACCCTTTTTTTTTTTTTTAAGCAAATGCATCTCTCCCAACCTCCCTCTGAATTATAAATGGCCTGAGGGCACACTTGCATCCTCTCCCAGTGGCAAGCTCCACAGGAAATGCACCCTGAGTGACTGCTGGCCTAGAACAAGGGTGGGGCAGGTAGGGGCCTCAGTAAGCATCCTGTATCCTTCCCACACACTCAGGACAGCAGCAGGGGTGAGGTCATCAAAAAAGGTGCCCAGTCTGGTAGAGAAACCAACTACCCTGCCCCATCCTCTTTTCCTCTAAGCGATTTTACTTTAATTGTGGTTAATTATACATAACATAGAATTTACCATTCAAACCATTTTTAAGGGTCCAGTTCAGTGGTATTAAGTAGGTTCACATAGTTATGCAACCAGCACCACCATCTATCTCCAGAACTTTTTCATCTTCCCTTACTAAAACTCTCTGCTCATTAAAGAATGACTTGGGCAGCCGGCTAGCTCAGCTGGTTAGAGCGCGGTGCTCTTAACAGGTCGCCGGTTTGATCCCCACGTGGGCCACTGTGAGCTGTGCCCTCCACAACTAGATTGAAACAACTATTTGACTTGGAGCTGATGGGTTCTGGAAAAACACACTTAAAATAAATAAAAGTTAAAAAAAGAAAGAAAAAAGAATGAGACTCCATTTCCCTGCTCACACGCCACCCCCCACCCCAGCCCCTGGCAACCACCATTCTACCCTGTCAATGATTCTGACTCCTCTAGGTAGGTCACATAAGTGGAATCATACAATATTTGTCCTTTGGTGGCTGGCTTATTTCACTTAACATAATGTCTTCAATGTTCATCCATTTGTAGCATGTGTCAGAATTTTTCTTTATTTTATTTAGCTTACTACTCTGTTGACAGCCTAGAATGTCAACAGAGTAGTAAGCTACTAATGGACCACAGCCTAGAATGGTCCACTATCAGGAAATCCCACACTTTCCATCAGGCAGGCAGGCAGGCCCCTTTCTGGTCAGTTTTGCCTGAGTGGGCCTTCAGTGTGATTTTTCTTATCTCTGGGCTTACAGACTCAGGCTTTTAGACACAACTTTCACCCCACAAATTCAGGACCACTCAGCATTTCCTCACCACCAGGAGATAAGAGTGTTTGGCATTCTTTATCTTTCATTTCAACTACTTTGGGAGATCTGGAGAATGGAAAAAGGAACACAGGAATCACAATTATGGAATCTTCTCTGCAGTGCAAATTTATTAGTAAGATCTTTTTTGAACATCATTATTGAGATATAACTCACATACCATAAAATTCACCCATTTGAAGTTTATAATTCAATGGTTTTCGTATTTCAGCAAGTTGTACAACCATCACTACCATCTAGGTAAGTTTACATTTTCATCAACCCACAAAGAAACCATGCATACCCATTAATATTACACCCCTCTCCTTCCCATTAATTTCAATCTTAACGTTTATATCTAGTTGATAAATAGTCGTATACTCTTTCTATATCTCCCAAAGTACTTAGCAAGTACTTAAAAGTCCGATAATTACTTGTCCAGTACCATCCAATGCATATACAGAGGGTGCCAAAAAAGTGTATATGCATTTTAATTAAGAAAAAAACTATTAAAATTGTAATACTCAATATATACCGATACCAAAAGATGAATACAGGTCACGTTTGACTTCTGCAATTACAAGAGGTGCTCAAAGTGGTGACCATCAGCGTCCAGACACTTCTGATTACGGTGAACTACTGCTTGAGCAGCACTGACCAAAGTGTCCACTTGTATACATTTTTTGGCACCCCTAAATGGCACCTCAGGTATACATGTACCACAAAATAACCTCGAAAATAATTCTTTCCAGTAAACGTGTGTTCAGAAATTTTGTTACTAGGCATATCCCAAGACTTGTTCTCCTCCAATAACTTGAGATTCCGGTTAAGATTAAAATAATTTATGTGTGTTTTTTTCAAAAGTAGTTGCATGTTCCTAAAACAGCAACATTTTTTTGTTTTGTTTTGTTCTGTTTACAATTGAAAGTTTTTAAAGTAACAGTGGCTAAGATATGCATTTCAGGAGGGGACTCCTCTCCAGAATGTCCAGGGCTCTTCTCTGTCCCCAGCCTCCCCACCCCTATGGGGACAAGATCTGCCCACCTGTTCTGTAGTGATTCCTGCCTCTCTCACATCAAAACGACATGTACAGGCTGTGTGTGTGTCTGTGTGTGTGTGTCTGTGTGTGTGTGTCTGTGTGTGTGTGTGTGTGTATGTGTTTTGTTTTAATTCTAATGCTGAGTCCTCTTAAATGAAGCAATCGCAAAGAAAGAATATCACAAGCTTTTTCTAAAAAGGGGGGGGGGCAATAACTTATTTACTTACCACAGAGAGCTAAATACTAAATGAAAAACTTTGAGCATTATGTAGATTTGAAAGCCTCTCCAGAGCTAGACGAGTGTTGCTTAGAGGAAAACATGTGCTTCATTCATAAACCAGTTTTGAATTAAAGATCTTGCCTTGCTCTCATTTCACCTTGGAGCGGATTTTCCCTGGGACAGGTACTAGTGTCATTAGTTCTTGATAGTCAGTAAATCATAGCATAAGTAGTTTTTTTAAATAATACTCACAGAAGTCAATGCAATAGCAAGGGAAATCATGACTGAAATTGTTCACTTGGAAACGAGTGAATTAATTCCAGGAGGAATATAGAGTTTTCATTAGAAATTAGACTATTGACAAGATTATCGTGCCAGGGTAGAAATGACTCCTCCCGATGCTACTGAATTGATTTCAATGGGACTAAAGCAGGGAGAACTGACAATTTAACACTAGGGCAACAATATCCTTTTCCAAAATGAACTTGCTCGTGATCCAGAGAAGGCAACCTAGCGATCCTTGAGGTCGAACCTGAGCTGGGGTCCACGGTTACTGTCCTCAGACACCATTCTGTAGATATGCTACCAGCTGGTTGCCGAAGATAGCAAGACAATTACACTGAGAATTGTATACTGAGAGAGTCAGTTTTCCAAGTACCACACAATCAGGAAATACAAGTATGTGATTACTGTGGTAACCCTGACATAATTCCATCATATATTCAAGGAACTCTCCTTGAGGTCAGAGGAAACCAAATACAACACGAAGTGAAGAGTAAGAAGTCCTCGTTCATCTCAATATTGGGCGCTCCCTCAGTTGGAGGGATGCTCAGATATCAGCCGAGAAAATAAGCTGTCTCCTCTACAAAATGGACATAATGCCTGTAAAACCGTGGTCCAAGGATGTGTTTTAAAGACGTCTGAGTTCCTGCCATGAAGAAAGCACTGTGGCATACAGCACACACCGAAAGATACAGAAAGTTTAAAACTGGACAGTGTCTTTAAAGAAATCACAGATCTGGTACTATAAAGGGAAATAAAAATATATCATCTATTCAGAAAATGACATCATTCAAGAAACCAGAAGTTGCAATGTTTATTCTGCCCTTAGAACCTCCGCCCTCTATTTTATAGCTAAGATACCAACTTCCTCACCCCTGTTCAATAAGTAAAGGAGATTGAAAGGAGATTGCTGATATGTGGGAAAGCAGTGTCATCTAGTATCTAACCCCCAGGTCTGCTGCTGTCAATTTTAAAAGTACTGCCTTAGCACTTCCAATAACTCAAAATAAGAATGTTTTAACAATTTATACCTATCACCAAGTCTACAAATGGTACCTTAAAAATAGCTTCTTAATATATTCATCTCAAGGCACCTTGGTCATTATCTTTTCTATTGCCTCTCCAAATATCCTGGGCCTTAAATCAGGGAAGCTTCCCAAGTTCCTAACATTTAGTCAGCCCTTCAAAAAAAAAAAAAAAAAAAAAGAGAGGGGGCACCAGAGAGGCACAGCCTGTGAGAGACTGCTTGTTCTATTATTAGACTTCAGTGTCTGAAATGCAGTAACATGTCCTTAAGAAGTCAGCTCTGTATATGGTTATATGGCACTTTCAAACACCAACGCCAGATCTATTTATATCAAATGCAGCAAAGCACATATAGCAAATTCCTCTTGGAAGCTACTCGATACGCATATAAGAAATGGGTGTGAGTAGCCATTGGGTGTGAGCAGACAAATGGGTGTGAGCAGAAATGGGGTAGAGGCAAAAGGCAAGGCACCAGCCATGCAAACAGTCTTACAGACCCAATCCTAAGCTTTACAGAACAGTATGACTGAAAACAAATAGCACAGGGACTTTCCAATGACTGTGATGTATTCTAAGCAAAAACGTGTAAGAAGCAACACGAAACACCCAAAACAACAAGTCATTTTAGTGCAACTGCTTCTGTAAGGTGCAGGATAAGGCAAGACCCCTTTCCTAGTAAACATCTCCTGGAGAGAAAAGGCAATTTTTGTTGTTGTTGTTTAGCATGCCAAGGACAACTCATTAGCCAGGCACTGATTAAACGTTAGAATCTGGTCTTATCTGTCAGCTCATAACTGAACACATTATGCGAGTCATGCGATAGAGCTGCCCCAGCCTGGCTTTCAGGCACGCTTCCCCTTCTTGGAGAGGATGAAATTTGCTTATCAACTTGGCAAAACAACAGACCCCTGGGCGGGTGGGCCAGCTAACGCAGTTAAGATCCACAGGCTGAAAGAGTAGGAAAAATCCAAGATGAACTAAAGATATACTTATTAAGACCTATACTTGGGATCCCTCCACTCTCCCTCAAAAAAAATAAAAAATAAATAAATGTAGAAGTGTGTTATCTACCTAACAAGAGGACTAAATGGTCCCACTCTATTTTGTGCTGATCAAATGCCTAAATTTGGGGATTCCTTCTTTGAAGAGCAGTAGTGGCAAGGAGGAGCAGTTTAAAGGGGAGCAGAATGAAGGCTCTGAAAATTACACGGGGTACAGTGAGGATGTGTAGTGTGGGGAAAAGCAACACCGGGAGGTGTGCGAACTGTCTCTATTACCATAAAGAGTACTACAGAAGGGGGACTAGCCTTTTGCTCCGGGCAAGGCCCACTCTTTGAAAGCTATACGAGGAGACCGTTGGCTTATTTCACCAAAAAGCTTCTCGGATACTCAAAACTGTTCAAAAATGTCTGCCTGGGAAGTTGGCAAGCTCTTGGTTCTGGAAGGGTTTAAGCAGGGACAGCATGACCACTTTGGAAACAAGACCTTTTGGGGACATTTAACACTGCTCCCTCCCTTGGCTATCCAGACAGAATCTGTCTTCTGATTCTCCTGCCCCAGAGATGTAAATGTGTCCTGAAAGGGGTACCTAGACCCATTTTATCCTGATTCTTCCCTGCAGGGGAGGGACGGGAAGCACATTAGAATAAACCAAGGCAATTTTTAAAATCCAGATAGCGGCTGCGACCCCAGGACCACCAGGACCACCAATCAGAAGCTCTGAGGCTGGCCCAGGTCAGTGTATTTTCAGGAGTTTTCTAAGCATTCGGACACCATCCTTGATTAGCAACACCACCACCCCCGACCCCCCCATTACTCAAGAGCTCTAGCCGAAGTCTCCATCCACTCCCACTGCTCCTACAACCAGTTTCCTGTGACTTCCCCAGCCCCAGATTCCCTCCTAACCTTCAGTCCCACGTGGCAGATACCCCATCGCAACGCCATACTACTGCACACCGACTCGTCCCAAAGGCTGCGTGGCCACATTCAAGAGTGAGCCTGTGACCTGGCTGGGACCTGGGAGGTACCTACCCACCAAGTTCATGCCTGTCACACTTTTCATGCCCCCATCCAATACAAGTACTTGAAATTTGGGGCACAGATTCCACCCCCTAGCCTGTGGCCCAACCTCCAGTGCCCACATGTCTGAGGTCCAGCCACTTTTCAAGGCAGAGGTCAAACACCTCCTACAAAAAGCCTGCTACACCTCGACAGCCACAGCACTCCATTGGGATCTTTCCTCGGCACTTTTTAATCATGGTCCCCATTTGCCTTTCTAATTTTAGGTATTCCAGACGGCAGGCTTAAAGACGCACCTATTTCCCACTCATTCTGTTTTATACTCCTCGAAGGGACTAAAAACAATTAACCTTGGGAATGAAACAAATATGGGCTTCATTTATCTTTTGGCAGGATGGGGGTGAAGGAAGGAAAAGCTCAGTAAAAGAGAAATGGTGTTAGTAAATCATACCTATGTAGAGATCTATCATTTAGTTAATTATTGACAAACTAGCGATCATAAGGAGGGAGTCTAATTTTTTTCCTCTGTAATTAGATAGACTTAGATTAAAATTCCAGCGTCTGCACTTACTACTGGATAAACTTGGGCAGATTTTTAACCAGGGCTTTGGTTTCCTTGTCTGTAAAATGGGAATAATAACGGTAACTATTCCTCATTGGGTTGTGATGGAGAGTAAATGAGCTAAGGAATACAAATCGCTTATCACAGACAGAGCCTGATCAAAAAAAGGCCCTTAACTAACGCTGTAATAAGTATTACTGGATCGTCAAATTGTTACTGGATCACAGGCATTTTTTTCTGGATCTTTCACTCCATTTCAACACAAAAAGAAATGAAGAGAGGAGAACTCAAACACTGATTTCTTCTGCAGTATGAGGTTTCCTATAGGAATTTGAAGTGATTTTTTAAAAAAATATTTCAACATGAAAACGATGAGTTTCTTATCCTGGAAAAATACAAATATAACTGGAACAGAACTTTGACACAGTTGGCTGAAAGTAAAAGTGCATGGGCAGGGTCCAATCAATTATTTTGGGTTGTCAATGAAACAACCACTACGTCTGAGTAAGTCACTGAGCAAAGCCTTACGGCCAGTTGTGTATTGGTAATTCATCGCATCCAAGTCACACCAACCAACAACCTTCTCCCAAGCTCCCTATTTGAAGATGCAATTAAAATTCAAACACCTGAAAAATACTGTTGGCAAGGATGGGGAGCAAATGAACTCATACATTGCTGGTGGGCAGGCACGCTGGTCTAACCAGGTTGGAAAACATAATACAGTTATCCCCCTTATGGGGGGGATACACTCCAAGACCCTCAGTGGATGCCTGAAACTACAGATAGGACTGAACCATATATATATACTTTGTTTTTTCCTATACATACATACATACCTATGATAAAGTTTAATTTATAAGTTAGGCACAGTAAAGAGATTGACAATTATTAATAATAAACTAAAAAATTATAACAATATACTACAAGTTACGTGAATGTGGTCTCTCTCTCAAAATATCTTATTGTATTGTACTGTTCTCACCTTTCTTGTGTTGTGAGATGATACAATACCTCTATGATGAAATGAAGTGAGGTTCATAGAATAGTGCACAATTGCAAACTTATGAATTGTTTATTTCTCTAATTTTTTATTATTTTTGGACCACGGTTGACCAAGGGTAACTAAAAGTTTGGAAAGCAAAACCACAAATAAAGGGAGACTACTGTGTCTACTAAAGCCAAGCATATGCCCACCCTACGATGCGGCAAGCCCCTCCAAGATACAAGGATATACTCAAAAGAAATAAGGCATATGTCCACCAAAAGGCATGTACTACAAGAATGTTCAAATCAGCTAAAAACAATCCAAATGTTCATCAAGAAAATGGATCAATTCTGGCATATTCATACAACAGAATACCACACAATAAAGAATTACTGACACATGCAATAATGTGTATGCATCAGAGGTCATTCATTACACTGGGCAAAAGACATCAGCTGCAAAAAAACTACATATGCATGATTTCACTTATATAATGTTCAAGATGAGATTGGTTCATTTATGGTTAATAAATCAGAATAGTGGTTCTAGCCAAGGGGTGAGGAGATTACTGATTAGGAATGGACACAAAGCAACCTTCTGAGGTAACAGAAACATGCTATATTTTGATCTCGGTGGCGGTTAGAAGAGGAGAGATACATGCACTAAGCTGTACAATTGAAATTTGTTCATTTTAGTTTACACTAGTGTAAATTTTCAAAATGTAAATATCTATACAAATAAAAATGAAGATTTTGTGTCCGAAGGTACAACATGCTCCATTCTTAACCTCAGGAATAAATTTTTTTCTTTTTTGGTATGAGATGGCAAGATAGAAGGCTAGTGATAAAAAGTTTTACTTAATAAAACAATACACACCTATGAAGCACACAAAAACTTTCAAAATGAAAATTTTTAAGAAAGGATAAATTCACCTCTAATGTACTCTCTCCTGTAAATGAGGGTAATGACAGTACGTAATAGTACGTGCCTATCGGACAGGGTTGCCGTGATGATAATTAACTAAAATAATTAAGCACTCCAGTCCCTAGTCATCACCTAATAATTGTTTGACATATCTGTCCATTTCCTCACTCCATTTCGGCCCAACCCACAAAAATTCTCAACCCAACAGACGTTCAGTATTTGTTGAATAAACTCAAATATGCCCTCTCAAAGCATGCGAACCATAAACAATTCCCACCTGAAGTCATAACACCAAGCTGTCTAGGCCTTGTTTCTTACACCAGCATATTCACAAACCTCTGGGCACTCCGAGGTTATACTAGAGGTCAGGATAAACATGGCACATATACCTGAGGCAATCTTACTGAAAATTTAGAGGAAAATATATTTATATTTAAACAGATACTAAGAAAACAACATTTGCTAACACGTGACACCACACGTGACATCTTGAGCTGTCATCTGCCAGTCACATCAAGCTTTACTCTCGGTCCCTCCCTCTTACCCCACCCCCATCCCCCTCCACCTTTATTTCAGGAACAGTTTTAACAGTATGGGCACAGGAAATGTAGACTTCCTGGCTCTCTACCTTATAAAACTCTAATCAAAGTACTGCTGGCTTTTTATGCAATTTTAACTGATGACAGTTTAGGCTATTTCCTTGAATTATAAACACTACTCCATCTGGCTTACTAACCCTGCGGAGCAAAATATTTATTTTCAGCAATGTTAACATGCAAAATTGAATGAACAGGAAACTATAGTTAAGAAAAACAAAATACCACAATAAGATGAACAAACTATATACAATTTTAAGGATACCCTTAGGAAGCTGCATTTGTATGAAAGCGTATTTTTGACACAGCTGCATGCATGCCACAATGAATCTTAATTTTATTTAAATAATTAGTTACAGAGAGCAAATGGAACTCTGAGATAAAGTGAAAAATCAAATTGTTCTTTTTAGGATTAACCTGACAATAACCTCTGGGTGTTTTTACCCAAAGACCCCAGGATAAAATTTGTATGCCCAAGAAATTTTTTTTCAATTGCAAAAGTAAAACAGGACAATTATAGGAAAGAAAAAGAACACAGAAGTAAAAAGAAATTATCTTATCAACCAGAGGTAGATCCTTCCAGTTTTTTTTCTATTTTTACATTTAATGATAAACTATCCATGCTGTTTAAATCTTTTCCCTTAAAAATTTCATGAATATCTATCTATATTGAATACTTTAACAATAGCTAATGTTTGTTGGCCAAGGGTAAAAAGCTGCAGTGATGTAGGATAAGTCTAGAGATCCACTGTACAGCATTATGACTATAATTAATACTGTACTAAATACTGGAAATATGCTAAAAGAATAGATTCCACGTATCATCATCACAAGAAAAATGGTAACTATGTGAGCTGTCATGTTAATTAGCTTGACTAGTAATGATTTCACAATGTATACGTATATCAAATCATCATGTTGTGTATCTTAAATATACATAATTTTTATTTTTTAAAGTGTGTGTCTATATGTATTATACATATTATGTATTATATTATATTACATTATACTATATATATATAAAATATTGCTAATGTTTGAGTATTTACTATAGACCAGGCACATTCTAAGCTTTTTACATGTAGTAACTTCTTCGATATCCAAAATAACCCAAAGATAGCTGTTAGTTATAATTATCAATTTTATTAAGGAACTTGCCCATACTATATGAATGCATTTAATACCACTTAATTATATACTTAAAAGGGTTAAAATGATGAATTTTACATTATGTATATTTTACCACATTAAAAAAGTAAAAAAAGAAACTTGCCCAAGGTCACACAGCTCTAAGTAGCAGCACCAGAATTAGAATTCATTGCCCGGATCCAGAACCTGTAATTTTTTTTTTTTTAATTAGGGAATATTGGGGAACGGTGTGCTTTTCCAGGACCCATCAGCTCCAAGTCAAGTCGTTTTCACTCTAGTTGTCGAGGGCTAGCTCCCTGGCCCATGTGGGAATCGAACCTGCGACCTGGGTGTTATGAGCACTGCGCTCTAACCAACTGAGCCAACTGGCTGCCTCTGAAACTGTACTTTTAACCATTGTACTCTCCAAATAATTTTAAGTAGTTCTATATCTATATATCTGACAGGTTTAATGTTGAGCCTTTAAACTGTTTCCAAATTTCCCACTTTCAAAAACAATGCTTTGGTGCATCTTCTTGTAAAAGATCTTTTTGTGCATCCTAGTTGGGTTTAGAAACAGAATTGCTAGATCTGAGGATAAAGCAAATAATTGAAACAACCAGGCAAGCTGTCAACCAGAGCTCATTATGATCAGCTTACAAGGAAGCCTAATGCAGTAGAAAAGATAATTTGCAACAAATAATTGTAATTAGATGGCTTCGAGTATGGGGAGAAAAAATCACTAGGTACTACGGAGTCACAAAGGAGGCTGGCTACACATGACTAAAGAAATGCTGGTATTCACCAACAGATTAATGGCTTAAATGTCAGTTACGTCGCAAACCCAGTCTCGACAACTGTACAGATGCACAGGAACCCACATCACAGGATTTCCCATTTCTCCTCAACTTTAACCATCCCCTGCTTTAAAAGTCTACGTCCAAACTAGTGGAAGAGTGAATGGCGGAGAATATAAAAGGCTCTTGAGAAACCTCAGATGAACCAGTCAGTGACATTCAATCCACATAAATGCAAAGTTGACCCCTCATTTCTTCATCATAGATGGCAAGGAGATCGCTCATGTCGTATTCCCTCAAAAGGTCTCTGCAATAACACATCACAGAACTTGAGGCCGGGACCCATAAGAAGTAGCTCTCTCTGAATAATTCCTGCCAGAAGGAAATAAATGTTTGGAAAAGCAATTAAAACCCTACTAGCAAATGGTTTTAGGAACTTATTGAAGAGAGTTACATAAAAGTTCTAAAAAAATGATGTGGAGGAAATACGAAGGCGCTGATATTGTCAGCCTAAAGCCAGCCCAACGGGTGTCTTGGAAACCGCAAACTACACCTGGGCAGCTTGAGCAGGACAACTACACAGTAAGGTCCAGAACCCTCTTTCACTCAAAGGGAACACACCAGATTCTTTCAAAATGATCCTGCTGGGATCTGTCATTTCATAATTCAGACACCTACCTATTCCCTTCTACTTGATCACCATGAGACATAATGAGAGTTTAAAGAGATTTTCAAATAAATTACAGAAAATGTAAACGCCACAAAAATGTTATCTATTCACAAGTCTCCCTTGCCCCACGAAGCCACCCTCACTCTAACATCAAGTGAGCACTGAGAACCAAAGAAATACAATTTAAAATTTTCTTTTTTATACAATCTTTCATTGTGGTTCTCAGAGAAGATATGCAACCATATATTTTTCAATTAAATAGAACTTTACGTAAATCACAAAAGTTACTGTGGACCCTGAGAAAGAAGATAACTAGCAAGAAGGGCTTCTGGTGGCTAACTGGGCTCAATTTTTAAAAACCAGAGCCTAGCAGCCATAGCGGAGTAAGGCCTCGCCCCAGGGACCCCTCGCCCCAGGGCCCCCTCACCCCAGGGCCCCCTCGCCCCTGGGCCCCTCACTCCAGGGCCCCCTCACCCCAGGGCCACCTCACAGCCATGCTGTTCCATAATTGAGCTGTTCCATGGCCATGATATATCACAATTGAGCTGTTTGAACTAAATAAAGTTTCCTTCTTCACTGCACCCCAAATTGGGGATTCCTGTCGGCGTTAAATTGGTGCCAACCACCAACCATCGTTTGACCTCACAAACCATTAACATATTATAATTATTCCGTACCACATTTTTCCCCAAACCATGAGTTTTCATAGTTCCATCATAGGTTCAAGAAAATAGTAGCACACAATTTAAAAAGAAATAATTTCTTAATCCTCAAGCTTTCTATTTTAAAGATGGAGCTGAAGCACCTCCCTAAGACAGGTGCTACTAAGGCCAATGAACACGAAGATACATTCCCTTTCTTCCCTGTGACTCAGCAATTCCACTCCCGGGATCATAACCTACAGGAAGTCTCACGCACGCAAAAGGAGACACAGAAAGACGTTTACTGCAAAGCGTTTGTTACAGAGAAAAATGGGAGGAAAAAACAATTAAACGTTTAACAACAGGAAAATCAATACGCTGCAGTGTGTTCAGCAGTTAAAAAGAATGAACTAGAGCAACAAGGATCAATGTCAAAAACTAGGCTGAGCAGCAGAAGTGACCTACAGAAGAAAACATGCAATCTAGCACTCCTACAAGTTTTAAACGCAGTAAAATAACACTACTTATCAACAATGAATATTTATACAAACACACTACAGCAAAAGTATTAAATGGACGACAACAATAAAAAAAGAACCACGAAGAAAGGGAAGGAGAGAGAAAATGGGGCCAGGAAGTGATTCCAGGGGCTTCAAGAGCTACCTGCAATGTTTTGTTTTAAATCGGATGGTAACAAAAGAAGTATTCACACTACTTTTATGTAATTACTATATTCTGAATTACTTTATAATAGTAAAAAGAAAAAGCATTCTTTTCTAACATTTTGCCCTGCTTCAAGCAATTCATATTTACTTTGACAATATAATAATAGTTCAAAAAATCATTTCCTTTAATTTCCTTTCTAGTACAATCTTGGACTCTCTCACAGAAATATCTGATTTGGTAACAATGGAGAAAGAATGGAAGGAAACATCCTAAGTTAAGAGCTGTCCCAATTTCATAGATATGCTTTGCAGTGTTTCTAGAAAGTAACTACTCACACCACTTACCTTTCCATGGACATAATCCCTATTAGAGACGCATGTGGCGTTTCTGAAACTAAGTCTTTACATAAAACTCACTATGTTTTTGAGGCAAGCTACACCTTTTCAAAACACACACTAGTGCTTTTTCTACAGAAAAATAAAAGACAACACTCACTCCGGGCAGCCGGATGGCTCAGTTGGTTAGAGCGCAAGCTCTGAACAACAGGGTTGCCAGTTCGATTCCCACATGGGCCAGTGAGCTGCGCCCTTCACAACGAGACTGCAGACAACGAGCTGCCGCTGAGCTGCTGAGCTGCTGGAGGGATGGCCGGATGGTTCAGCTGGTTAGAGCGCGAGCTCTCAACAACAAGGTTGCCGGTTCAATTCCCACATGGGATGGTGGGCTGCACCCCCTGCAACTAGCTGCGCCCTCTACAATCAGATTGAAGGACAACAACTTGGAGCTGATGGGCCCTGGAGAAACACACTGTTCCCCACTATTCCCCAATAAAAAACAAAATACACTCACTCAGTTACTGTTTGAGCTACCACCTTCAGGAGGTATTGCTAATTAGGTCTGCCTCTGTCTATTCAGTCTCAAGGTGCCCAATGGTCAGCAGTTGCACAAATGAATAACCCAAATGAATAACTCAAGTGTATTTTTATGGGTCTCCTAAATGTATCCATCTTAATCTCTTCTGGGTTGCTCTATGCTCATTTCCACAGCTGTCACTGTTCACAAGTGGCATCATATTATGTTGGTCTCCCCATATAATCCCAGAGAGTTCCTTCTATGGAAGGAGTAGGACTCTTGTAATAAACCCAACTGTATGCAGTACTAAGCTCTGCACACGGTCTCTGCTCAGTAATACTGCAAACATCTGAGCAATCTCGGGGTGCCAATAAGGGTGTGAGTGACTTACTTTAATTTTTGGAAAACACCCAGATCCTTTAAATTTTCTTTCTGATCTGAGAAGAAAACAAAAATGCAGCAATATACAATCAGCTTCTAGAACTCCTTCATTTACCACTCCTTGAAACAAATTTCCAAAGCCTACTAATTACAGACCGCTCTTTAAATTACAAGAAACCATGCAGAAATCCCCAACTTTTTCCAAACTGTGAGCCACTCTTATTATAATCATAATTTCCAACCATGCGATACATACACATTTTTTTAGATGACAATGAATGTAACCGGTATGAAAATAAGAATGCTATAAACTAAAAGGTCCTAGGCTTCTTCTAAACATCCACAGTAAATGTGCAATATATGCAAAACTGTATTTTTAGGGATATCATGATAAACCTTGCTATAAAAGGAGACACTGCCTATTTCATAATCTGGTCTCCATCATCACCCTCCACCATTTGTTTTCAGACTAGTCCACCCAGGCTTAATGTAACCTTAACCCTGTGATTTCCCCTCCCGCTGTCCCCCAACTCTCAGCCCAAGCTCCGCGCACTCAGCAATTAAGTCCTCATCCGATTTTTGCTAACGTGGCAATCACCCTAACTAGACTGCTACTCCCCCCCTCTTTCAAAGTGTGGGCTCTCACACCAGACTGCTGTTTCTAATCCTGGTTGCTCTATTTACCAGCTACTATTTAATCCCTCTGTGCCTTTTTTGTGCAAAGAGAATAAAACCTTGCCTAACTACTTCACTGAGTTGGAATGAGGATAAACTGAGCCTATAAAGGTAAAATGCATTGTTTGTGCGCCATTACCAGGAGCCGTCATTGTTATCAACAATCAGCACGTCTCTTCCATGTGTGTTGACAATGGTTTCTTTATAACTTAAAAAAAAAAAAAAAAAGCCTCTTTTTCTGTACTCTGCTCTACAACTCACCTCTGACACCAGGTATGTGGGGTTTTCCCCCACACCAAGTAATTTCTGCAGACACCACCTGGGTGGTTCTTACAATTTAATTCAGTTCTGGCACTATCTACCTGGGGTTAGCGCAGACCCCAAAGGTTAAGGGCTCAGTCCCACAAGACTGCCATCCCACTTCAGATGCCAATGGCAAGTCCAGCTTGTCACCTGTGCTTCTGACTGTTCCCAAGACCCCCGATTAGGGTTCTATAATTTGCTACCATGTTTCCCTGAAAATAAGACCTAGCTGGACAATCAGCTCTAATGCGTCTTTTGGATCAAAAATTAGTATAAAACCCGGTCTTATTTTACTACAATATAAGACCGGTTCTTATATTATAACATAACATATAATATAAAATATAATATAAGACCCGGTTTTATATTATGTTATGTTAGATAAGACCCGGTCTTATAGTAAAATAAGACTGGGTCTTATATTAATTTTTGCTCCAAAAGACGCATTAGAGATGATTGTCCAGCTAGGTCTTATTTTCGGGGAAACATGGCACAACAGCCCACAGATTTCAGGAAAGTGCTTTACTTACTATTACCTGCTTATTATAAAAAGGACACAATTCAGAAAGACCCAAAGGAAGGATGCATAAGGTAAGGTACATGGGAAGGGGCTCAGAGGTTCGGGCCCTCTCCATGGTGCCACCTCCCAGCCCCTCCACATGTTCACCAATCAGGAAGCTCTCCAAACCCCTTCAGTAAGGATCTTTATGGAGGCTTCATTATGCACGCATGATTGATTAAATCATTGGCCAATCCAATCTCTGGTCCCTATCCTTTTCCCAGACCCTTCAATCAATGGTTGGTTCCCCTGGCAAACAGCCTCCCAATCCTTAGGGATTTTCAAGTCACCTCATTAACATAAACTCAAGTGTGTCTGAAAGGGGCTTGTTATGAATAACAAAACACATTCTTTCAACTTTTATAGCCCTAACCACTTAGGAAATTCCAGAGGTTTGAGGGGTTTTGTACCAGGAACAAATACATGTATCTTCTTATAAATCACGGTATCACAGCGACTCTATGACTTTCCACTAGACAGCGTGCTCTTGAGGGCAGGGATACTGGCTTATTATTCTCTGAATCCTCAGAGCCAAACACTGGGTATACAGCAGGTACTCAATAAACATTTGTTGATAAGCAGGAATAGTAATAGTTTGTTGAAAAGCAGGAATAGTAATCTCTCTTCTAAAGCCTTAAATAAAAATGGTAGTACAGACAGATCAACAGAGAGTAATGGGGGTCGGAAAGGACACTCACAATCACACAAAACCCTACACAAACTACAACACCCACCAAACTGCTGGAAATCCCACAGATTTAACGAATTCACTTCTGTTCTAATTAACATTTGCACAGAACAAAAATATTACCTGCTTACACATTTTAGGAAGGAAAGAAGAACTGCAGATTTTATGGGAAATTCCAAAGCAAGGCTCCACAAATCAGTATTTAGCTAAATATAAATTGTAATCAACCTATTTCCCCAAAAGAGATACAAACCACTGTGGATTTTTAATTCATCTCTGGACATTGCAGTAGTGTGTCTGATTATTAGGTAACCACTGGTGCCAAAGTCAGGGAATAAAATGCAATGATATCACTGTCAACATAGTATATATCGTCTTCAAAGACTTCTGAAAAACACAACCAGCTAGTTTGTCCCCACCGGTCTTCTGAAGTCGCTTATCAAAAATAATAAACAAAAGGGCTGAAGAAACAGAGTTTAACCCCATAGGAAAAAACTATTATGATGACAGCATTTCTATTGAAACTTTTCGAATGTATTTCCTAACATCTTCTTGTCACATTAATTTTCAGCTATTTGGGGGGCATGTCCCCATTGTGGTCATCAAAGGCTTTCTTCTAAGAAAATTAAGAATATATTGACATGGTCTGAGAGGTTTACTTTTCCAGTCCGTAGATTTATTTTTCTCTGGTTCCTTCAAATAAATTTTAACTACTTTCAATTCATGGATGATGATCTCACATGCTTTGTCTCTTGCCCACTCTCCTGAGCTTCAGCCAGGTCTGGTTGCCAAATGAATGCTACATAAATATTCTGTAATATGCCTAAAACTAACTGCCGCACCACCTCACTAGACCTACTTGTCTTTCTCCTGTTTTCTCTATTTCCGCAATGAAGTCCTCTCAGGCAACTTCCACACCTCCTCCTCCTTCCTTTCCCTCCTCTCCTTCCTCTCCCTACGCCCGCTGGTCAATCAGGTGCCAATCTGCCCACTCAACTTCTGGAGTCCTCATCTCTCCCACGGAAACTGCTCCATTTCTAGCCAAAATGACCTTCACCCAGGTTACAGCAATCGCCTCCCAAACAATATCCCTGCCTCTCTCTCTCTCTCTAAACTCTGCCATAAACAGCTCTTGGTTTCCAAACCATAGCTCTTAGCACATCACCCCTCCCTGAATGACTCGTCCCTACCCAGACCCCACCCACAGGGTGACACCATTGGCTCCATCCACCCACACCCCCAGCTGGCCCTGCAGATATGCCAGCACTCCCTCGTCTGCCTCTGCGCGTTTCTCTCCACACACACACACATGCATACCCACCTCCCCCATCAATGTCCACCTGCCACTAACTCAAACCCCTAGTCACCTACGCACCCCATATCCTGTACATGTTTCCAGATTTAACCCTCCCCGCCCACATTCTCCAAGAAGAAGTCATCTTCTTTCTAGGCAGTCCTCTTCCACTTGTGGCCAAATACCATCCCTTTCACGGGACGACAGCCTTCTCCGTCTCTTGGTTTTCCCCAGGGACACAGCCTTCTTCTTTGCCTACGCCTTCAATGCTGCGATCCTCTATGCTTCTGCCTGAAGCATGGCTTCAACAAATCCCACAGCTCTCTCCCCGGATCAGGTCTACCTTCTCTACCTTCTGGGCGACAAGCCCGGGCAACTTTGATACCCTACAGACATCTCAAATAATACACCCAGCCAGATTCCTTCATTCAGTATTTATTGACTGCCTGAAGTCAATACACTGTCTGAACTTATCCTCCCTCCCAAATCTGCTCCTCCTTCTATATTCCCTTTCGTGGCGACAGCATCATCCTTCCTGTCACCCAAGCCAGAAACCCACAATTCACCCCTGACTCCTCTCTCTCACCACCCCTACACCCACATTCAACACTACCAAACCCTCCCAATTCACCAATACCTGCAACCTGGCCTCTCTCCCCCTCTATCCCCGCGCTCACTGCCTTCATTCCCCGTCTCAGTCACTCAAAAGCAACTGAACCCTGGCGAGAACTTACTCCTGAGGTGGACATGACTGGATACACCATGTTCTGACAACCACAAAGAATGATTCAAAATTTCCAAGCAGGTTTTTAACTTTATATTTCTATCTTTTTTTTAGTGACAAATTACACATCTGGGGGAATCTATTAGTTTAAGGTTCAGCCCACATTTTCCCTTCTGATCACTAAAATTGTTAAAATCAGTAAGTGCCTAAATGAATGGAATGCCTATGGGTACCTTCAGAGATAATTCAAATACTGTTCAATAACTGTGACATTGAGGATCTGGAGACTCAGTGCTTTCCTTGCCACAAAAAAACTAACACGACACTTTAGTTCACATAAACCATTTTGACACAACACTCATTTTCATGTGGCCAACGCTTCAAATTCAGATGAACACAAAGTCTAATAAGCCGGCTAAGTCAGGCGTCTCGTTATATGATCACATCACACATTCTCCAAATCTAAAACGCACCACAGATCACAGGGATACTAGGAAGTACTTAATGAAAAGAACGATTTTTTATGATTTCCATGGCTGAAAACAAAATTGTGTATAATTATGCATGTAAGCATGTTCCATCTAGCTAAAAGAATAGCAGAAAACCTCAGACTCTTCAGGTGAAAAGGAACTATTTCAACTAGTCCATATCTTTGGACTTACAGTTACGTCATTCTGAATTATCAATACTCCCTCAAATATTTAAGAGTCCCATTTTAAAGAAATATCTTTCCCCACAGGGTCTTACTGAAATAACCCCTGAAGTATACATGAAATTCGAAACAGATGAAAATTCTAAACAAATTGCTCAGATTAAAATTAATCCTTCTTGGGAAAGACAACGTCTCAATAATGAATCAGATCAATCATCACACTCATGACTCATTCAACATGGCACCTGTAAATCAAAGGTCCCAAGCCCTTAAGATGTTCATTCTTGTCAGGAAGGCAGTACTTAAACATACCTGTAGCAATCAGAGGACAAGACATTATCAGAAATGAGCCTTGAACTGGGTATTCTAGGATGGAGAGGCTGAGCAAGGCACTTACAGAGTATGGGCAAGGTGGGTAGTTTGATTTAAAACTAAGTAAGCAGCACATTTGGATATATTGTATTAGACAATAGCCTCCGATCTTTTACAATAGGATTTAACTTGCTAAAAGAAGTTTTCTAGGAACACTTGCCTGGCAAGGGTATGTACAGACTGGTTGAAAAAAAAGGAGACATTAAAAACAACAAATTAAATCTTCCCCCCAAAATGAATATTTACTTCCTCACTCCCAAATGCTGCACACCAAGGCACAAGCACTTATCCTTCCAGGAAGCACAGTGACTAAACTACCCGCCCCCACACTGTCTTAGCATTTTCAGTAAGCAGATGACTCTCATTCATCCTGCCCTGAGTTTGGGTAATGGTGGCAATGCTGGTGGGCTCTTTCTTACACACTTCCTGACACTGTATTAGTAAGTCCTACAACACAAAAGTTCAAAACAATCAAGTGTTCCCTTTGGCTTGCATAAAAGCCATTCTTATTGGCACTATATGTGGATGAATTAAACACACCACTTATGACACACACCCCCGCCCCAATTTCTTTCCCAAGACATTCCCACTTTAGGAAAAGAAATAATTCCACACGTTCTACTCATTTCTCAAACACCAACGACTAATCAATTCACTTAAGTTCAACCTCACCCAAACAGATATAACCTAAGATAGCTGTTTCCAAACTATTTCACTTGGCATTGCAATACATTTCATGGGATCCCTTTTAAACCTTATCGCTGTTCCTTTTCCTCCAATCAGGAATTCAGCTCTAGAATAAATTAACTGCTTGTCACAGAACTGGACGAAGCATTTGAGGGAGAAACTGAAGCCCAAAGTGGTTAACTCTCTCAACGTTACCTCTGCTAGTTAATGAAGGACCAGGCCTAGGAACCCAAAACTCCACATCGCCAGCCCAATATACCTGATCATTTCACCAAAATGTCTCACTTTCACATGATACAGAATCTATTACCATTGTTTGTTTTATTATTACTCCCCCTGAAACCAAAAGAAATCTGCTTCACTGCCCTCACCCAATTTCTTTATCTTGATTATAATTGCGACCCAAGTCTGATCAAATGGAAATCAGGTTGTCAATTAACAAATATTGACAGCTGCCTCCGTGCCCTGCACCAGGCACCATGCTAACAATGAGGAGAGCGGTGCACAACACAGACATGGTCTGCCCTCGTGACACTCACAGACAGGATAATCTGGGCTTAAAACTAAATTTGCCCGAGTCCCCTGACCCATCCAACAATGAGGTACACTGTCATCTTTCTCCAAAGCATCCTGGCGCTTCATAAACACCAGAATCAATTCATAAAGTAATTTAAACTTGCTGCTTAGGTATAACTGTTTGGGTCCCCAAACACAAATCACCACTAACGCAGATAAAAATAGAAAAACATGAATGAGATGGGAGAATAAATTCATTTTTCAACAACTGATTATCAAATAAGTGTCACCTCCAATACGAGTGGAGGCTGAGAATGTATAATCAATTTACAAGAGATGAGATACATGTTAAAAGTCGGAGAAAATAATTTTATAGTGTAGTCTCTAAACACACCTGTTATGCTGTCACACGTGCAACCGTGTAACAATTTATAATCTAAGAATACTTTCCACACTCATTATCTCATTTAATCCCCCATATCTGTTTTAAAGATTCACAAACTGATACTCAAGAAGGAACCTGCTCAAGCTCCCAAAACTGGTAAACGACAGACCCAAAACCAAGACAGTCTCTCAATTCTAGATCCCTAGACTTTTCTACTGAACGACAGCCTTAGTCAAAGCTCCTACCAAACTGTTTTAATTAATAATGCTAACAGCACTAGAAATAATAGTTAACCTTTATTGAACATTTACTCATATGCTAGATAATGTTCCAAGTCCTTTATATGAATTAATGATAACCATTTACAGAAGAGTACATCAGTAATACAACTCGGTCAAATTAAAAAAATAATTTTAAGTGACTAAAAATATTCACAATGGCATTCGGAATATACAGCCAGTTTTAGACAACCAATTTATTGGAAGACACACAAGCAAAGAAAGGGAGGCTGGGAGTGGAAAGGGAATAGCAAACCCCAGGGGGCTCATATGGCCCAAAGGAAGAGGTTTCCCACCAGATTCCAACACTCATACCAGTTTTAAAGCGCATAAATGAACTCTGAAGAGTCAGCCAAACAGATCACATGACTCAGGGAGCGTCTCTAATGCCTGCATTCAAATTTTGCATAAGCAAGCTTGTTTGTGAACTGTGCTGGTGTCAGGGACGCTGAGATGTGGGTGGCGTGGGGAACTCAACTCCGATGACAGCCGCAGCATGTCCGCTTGCAGTGCGTTATACAGTTTATAGAAATTACCTCATTTGATTTCATCTTATGAAAACCAGAAACAATGAGCACAAGGCAATCTAGACCTTCTTTTTGGAGGAAAGAGGAAAGCCCCCAGGAAGCAGCAGAATTTGTCACGGGTGAAGCCAACAGCCTGGAGCAAAACTGCAGCCAGAGACAAATAAGTGAGGGAAAATAGAAGCTGAAGAGAAAAAAAAAAAAAAAAAAAAAAAACAATTTTCATACAATGTGTAAACTTATACAGAAACTACTGGGCAAAAGAACCACACTCTCATGTGCCTGCTCACTCTCTTTGTACTGGGGTGGCTTGCTTTTTAAAGGACAAAGAAATTGGTGACGACTTTCATAGGTGGCCTAGGCTTCTCAGGAAGACACAGCCCCTTCACCAGAAAACAAAGGCACTACAGAGATACTGAAAGAGATTTGAAAAAAGAAAGGAAAAAAGAAATTAAGCATCCAGGAAAGACTGAAATTCCTTCCTGATCCATTATACTGAGATTTCCAATTCATTTTGGTCAATTAAGCCAAAGAGATGAAACCTAATTTCCTGCCATCTTTTAGTCTTTGGCTAGATTATTCGTTCACTTCAGCTCTCAACCATTGTCAATTCTCCCTGCAGCCTAGCGCCCTCAGATGAGACGTACAAGATCATATCTAGTAGAACCTTTTAAAAATATCAATTGCTGATATTTATTACTGCTTATTATTTGCCAGCCATGCTGTCACTTTACAGATGAGGAAATTGAGGAGCAGTGACTTGCCCAAGATAGCACAGCACTGATTTAACTCAAGCTGCCTTATACAGCTACTTGCAATCAATCATCAATTAATTAAGAATGCACATCCTTTTAGCCCGTAACAAAATCCAGTCCCCCTTTCCTTTCCTCAATAGTAAGAGAGTTTTTCACCCTCACTTCAAAAGATCAAGATCCACTGTAATGTTAATTTCGAAACTGTACTGAACTACCAGTGGTGGGCATGGATTTTAAGTTGATTTGCTGATATTGGTGCTAGGTTTGCCATTTTTCGAAAGGTACTGTTCCTACATGACCCACCTCCAGATCCTCTCCACTAAATGGGAGGAATAATCGTGCTTTGGGGGACCAACAGGACAGCCACAGATCAAACCCCACCTCACACTACCACATTCATTCCAACCGACCGCACCACGGTGCCCCCAAGCTGTCACCATCACCACCGTTAGTCCTCAGGCAAAGCAAGAAAGCAACTTTTAAACTTCAGAAAGAGCTGAAAGGGTAGTAGTATCTTCCCCACAAAAGAAAACTGGCAAGAAAAAGCAATCCACGAGCCTGTTTAAACAAACAGAAACAGACCTTACACGGGAAAACGTAATATTATTGTTTCTTTATACTACCTCCATAATATTTACACTTTCCCAGAGCTGGGAAAGCACTGACTACAGTCAAGTGTACCCCTGAATTACCTTAAGGATCTGCTTAGGGCCTAAACCGGTAAAAATTCTGTTAGTTTCATTTCCCATCTCAATGTTCCACTGAAATCCGAGTCCAAGAAGCCAGGCGAATTTTAATTCCCATGAACTGTACAACAGAACTATGGAAGTGAACTCCATTTTAGTGTTGGTATTTTTCCTCCTACGTGATACATGCTGCTATGTTGTTTTCTGATTTCATAAAAGATTTTTGGTTTTTGTTTGTTTTGCTGTTTGAGAACTATACCATAGACACATAAATTTCTATGACAACTGACAAAATATCAAAAAATATTCCTCGAAACAAGCATTTGTGGGAAATATTCAGAGTAAGTTTGAGTTATCTAAGAACAGGAGAACTGAGGAGAGCTCACAATCAACTAAAGTCAGAAATAACTCTTCACATCTTTTGAAAAGATCCACTTCATTAAACTACTCTGCGAGAAGGAACAAATTAAATCAGGGCAAACCAGGAGTTAATCAGAGTATGAGAGATTAAGCAATAATTTTCGTCAGAGGCTGGCCATAAAGTAGACAGCGATGCCAGATTCCATCTACTTTCAATTTTCAAAAAAAAACAACCAATAAGCTTATAAGTAAACAGCATAAAAACCCTCTTTAGTAGGTGGGGTTTTTAGTCCTCTGTCCTACCATTCTCATCTATTTTATAAGATAACTTAGGTTCCTCTTCATTCTATCTACCAGGTGGTTGGAAAACTGGCACTAAATGTATTGAAATTCAAAGATAAACAGGCACTTCCAGTCACCCTTTTTTACATGCTTAGTAAGAGACACATCATCCAGTTCCCCACCCTCTGGTGTATTCACAGGACGCTGATGCTTTCTTAGGAATGCGATTCCTGTGTCATAATTATAGGAATAACAACTTTGTTGCTCCCTGTTTCAGTGATGTCAGCCTGAAACACACTCTGAGGTATTTCAAAATGCCAGAATATGTAATGTTCCTTTGGTACAAACAGGGTAAGGTAAAAAAATAACCTGAAGTTCAGCTGACCGCAAAAATAAAAGGGGAAGCATCTACTGAGCTAAATACGTCCGCACAGAACTCAAGGGCAGTGCTCTCTCAAGATTTCCGCCTACCTACCCAACTCATGGTCACGGCCATGAGTGAACAACGCTCACGCCAAGAGGAAGAGCCACTCAGAAGTACCGAAAAATATTAACTTCAATGTTAATTAAAGGAACACAAATTAAATAACAAGGAGGTGGCTTTACAAGGTTTTCCCCTTCTATTTTAATGACTATATCCAGTGGAGCTAAGGGTGCAGAAAACTAGTCAAAAATCTAGCCTTAAAGTGGCAATATATAACTAGAGCCATACAAAGGGTCATACACGCGTGCTCAGTAACATTCCATTTTGCACATCTATCCTAAAAAAACGAATCCATAATGGAAAAGGTTTCTTGCTCAAGATGCTCACTATAGGGTTATCCCAGTTTTCCAATATTTGGGGAATAACGCCTATTCAAGGAAATACAATGTAGACCTCAAAATGATAGCTGAAATCATGCAGCAACACCTCATCATTCTAAGTAGCAGGATTCAAATTCGTCAGTACAGTATTCCTCAAAAACTATGAATAGCATTACCATATGACTGGCCAATGCCACTTCTGGGCATACGTCTGAAAGAATTGAAAGCTGGGACTCTGAAAGATATCTGTAAACCCATGCTCAAAGCAGCATTATTCACAGTAGCCAAAAGGTGGAAGCCACACAAATGCCCATGGGTTGACAAATGAATAAATAAAATATGTTATACGTATACAACGGAATATTATTCAGACTTAAAGGAAGGAAATTCTGCATATACTACACCATGGATGAATGCTGAATACAATAAACCAAGTACAAAAAGACTGATACTGTATGATTTCACTTATATGAGTATCTAGAATAGTCAAACTCATAGAAACGGTGGAATGTTGGTTGCCAGGAGCTGGGGGAAGAGAAATGGGGAATTGTTTAATGGGTTTTTGGTCTTCCAAGATGAAAAAGTTCTGGAGATTGGACATACAACAATGTAAGTATACTTAACACTAATGAACTGTACCCTTAAAAATGGTTAGGATGGCAAATTTTGTCATGTATAAACCACAACTTTTTAAAATGTCAGTACAGTACGATTATACACATGTAAAACAGACAAATGAAAAAAACTAGGAAACAATTTAGGGACATAGCTGGATTAGGATAGCAAGATAATGGACCATTTCCCCCCAAACTCTATGATGTGATTTTCATAGTACTCGTTATTAAAAAGAATTTAACATATTGTTCTACCTACCCATAAAAACCAAAAGCTTAATGACCTTCCAGGGAAAAAAAATAGCATGCTTATGAGAAATTACTCAGTTTTTTTTAGCATGTACAAAAAAGATGGAGCCGTATTTTTAACTATGATCTTACTCATTACAACAGATGAGATGATCTATATAGACGACTAACTAAACTCCACGAGAGAAGATTTCAATCTGTTTTGTTCACTGAATCCCTAGAACCAGTCTAGCACATTATGAATATTCACTAGACACTTGGGAAATAAATTTAGAAAATTACCTTCACAAGCTTAACACAACACACACACACACACACACACACACACACACTCACACACACACACACACACACTTTGCCCAACCTGCATTAATTTCATGAAAACACTTTGCTGATTACATTTTAAATCTCTTAAATCCAAGATATTCTTCTAAATCTATTCTTCTGGTCTCCAATTTCCAAATTCATCCTTTTTCCTCCTCTAATTATCTCACTTTGTTTAGCATCTGGAAAAAGAACTGAGTGCTGCAATATATAATCAGTAAATTATTCTTAGCCGACTCAATCATGTAGCAGCAGTAAGCAATTACACTCCATAAAATGCATATTATTCTTTCTGTTCTAATACTCTATGACATAATGAGCCCTAGTCTCTGTAAACTGAGGGCGAAGTTGCAGTTTGAATGTAGGACACTTTTATCCTATCTGCTCACTGTGAAAAAAAGGGAAGTTCCCCACACAAAGGTTTCACAACCCCAAAATGCTGGTATGGGTGACCCAAGAGAAGCTATTTCCAACATAAAGGGCAAGTTCCCCATTCACAAAGAAAAACCTCCCCAGCACTCCAGGCTGGCATTCCACCAATCCATCTACCCATCCATCCATCCACCCACTCACCCACCCATCTACCTACAGCCATCCAAATACTGGAGAGTCAAACCTCCAGCAAGAGCTGGTAGTTCTGCTTGAGCAAACAGCATTGTCCAACAGAAATAGAATGTGAGCCTCATATGTAATTTAAAACTTTCCAATAGCCATGTTAAAAAATAAACAGGTAAAAATTAGTTTTATTTAACACAATATATTCAAAATATTACCATTTCAACATATAATATTAAAAAATCACCGTGATACATTGTATATTCTCTTTCCTTTGTCTTGGAAATCCAGTGTGCATTTCAGACTTACAGCACACTGGTCCATTCTGGCGGGTCACACCTCATGTGTGCGGTCACCGTGTGTGGCTGGTGGCTACTGTGCTTCCCCCAAAATAAGACCTAGCCGGACCATCAGCGCTAATGTGCCTTTTGGAGCAAAATTAATATAAGACCGGGTATAACATAACATAACATAACATAACACCAGTCTTATATTAATTTTTGCTCCAAAAGACACATTAGCGCTGATGGTCCAGCTAGGTTGTATTCTCGGGGAAACACGGTACCGTACTGGACAGTACAGCTTTAGAATGATACTCACTTCTATTTCAGAGTCACCTGTAACATTTTTACATGTATTTCACATTTTAATCATGTTTTATGAGATTTGACATCCTTCTTAGTGCATCTCTGGCCTTCTCCATTTAGAAATGAGAAAAGAAAAAAATTTAACAAATAAGCAAAAACCATTTAACTAGCCACTGATAGCCAAACCAGAAGCAACTGAACTATTAAGAGAAACCTGGAAAATTAACCTCATTCAAGAAGTTGGCGAACTCTGGTTAGAGTCATTAACTCTGTGTAATGCACTTTATATCCTGAGCATAAGTATGTTTCTGTTGGAACACCGTCACCCACAATTTCAGGACAAGTATCAACAGGGAAACGTGACTAGTTTTTCAGGGATACACTTCTCAGTCAACATTTCCATACCGCACTTTACACAACAGGTGTGCTCCTGAAAAACTGTGAATGGTTAAAAGCTTCCTTTATACTAAAGGAACAGCTCTTTACAGGAAAATTAGAGACAGGTTTTAATTTGTCTATTTGATAACCTTTTAAAACATATTACTAAATGAGGCTACGAACTTAATTTTGTTCACTGCTCTATCCCCAGAGCCAAACCTACATGTGAGCAGCAGGTAGTAAGCACTCGATAAATTGTTGAATGTATTAATGAATGATGAGCTTTCTTAAAATAAGGGGAAAATATGTAAAGTGACTTACATCCAACTAATAACAGACATCACCAATATTGTCCACTTTTACGATAGTATAGTTTACGGTCTAGTTGGGAGAGGGCAAAAAATTATGTACACTTGTGCACTATAAAGGGAAATTAAAGAGTACTGGGACAGCCATCCATAAAAAAGTAGTCTTCATTTGCCTACTAAGTGCAAGCATTTATTTTATGTGTTGGTAAACATGCTAGTCTCAATCTTCATTAAAGAAAATGTAACAACAAAGTGTAATTATTGCTATGAAGGAAAAGAGCAGAGGGCATTCAGAGGCAAGGGGTACCTACTTTGGAAGACTTCTCTGAGAAGGTGTCATGGAAGTTGACATGTGACTGAGGGAAGCAATGTCAGGCCCAGGTTTTATAACGAGGAATAATTTGGATCCTGAAAGGAACCAAGAGAAGGCTGACTAGAGACCTAGTTACATGCTGTTATTTAAACGTTGTTGCATCACAGAGCTGGGCCTTGTTAATACAGGCAATGTTGGCTTAGCCAGAATAAAACCTAGTACTAGGCAGTGTATATTAGCTCTTCAATGAGACAAGGACACAGCAGGCTAAGTTAGCTAAGACATGTCATATAAGGGCAGCTCCTCTGCATGCATCTACCATATATCCTTTAAGGTCTCTTCACCATCCCTTCCGAAGAGGGGCTGGCCAGCTAATGGCCCTGGGACAAATTCGAAGTGAAAAGCAAGCCTCAAACTGGGGACTTTATCAAATGACAGCCACTTATGTGGGAAGTTGGGGGTAAGCACGAGCTGCTGCTCAAGGCTAAGAGTTGATGATCCCGTCACAGTACAAAGCATTTGGTCAGCCTCGTTTTTTTCTTCCAGAAAATGAATGTTTACAGTTATGACATGCACTGACTGCCAAAGGAAGTCTAAAAAGAATAACCACATTACTGGGTATTTTTAGCTTTTCTTTTCATAAATGCTTTCTGTCACTGCTTTCCAAATAATTCCAAATCTTCCAAGTTAACCAGAAGAAAAAATGGAGTAAAGAGTATATTGTTCATACATGAGGATATATGACACTGGTGACTAATTTTCTTTTGAAATTCAGTTAAAGGAATGAGTTTTTGTGAGTCCTGCTCACACAAACACAAAATTCCAATGGATTAATACTGTGTAAGAGCAGAATATATCAGACACGGAAACGAGATGTGCAAATCACCGTGCACCAGGCAAAAGGACTGGGGGAATGTTTACGTTCAATAATATAGGGATTACCCCACTTCAGACTGAAAGACGTGCACAGACTGAAAGTAAAGGGATGGAGAAAGATATTTCATGCAAACAAAAAAAGCTGGCATAGCAATACTTATATCAGACAAAATAGACTTTAAAACAAAGGCTGCAACAAGAGACAAAGAAAGACATTTCATAATAATAAAGGGATCAACCCAATAAGAGGATATAAACCTTGTAAACATTTACGCACCCAACGTAGCAGGACCTAAATATATAAAGCAAATACTGACGGACATAAAGGGAGAGAGCAACAGTAATACAGTAATAGGGGAATTTAACACCCCATTGAAATCAATGGATACATCATCCAGACAGAAAATTAACAAGGAAACAGTGGCCTTAAATGACACATTATCTAAAAGAGGATAAATGGGGTCAAATATATATGGTGATGAAAGGAGAACTGACTCTGGGTGGTGAACACATAATGTGAGATATAAATGATGTATTACAGAATTATACACCTGAAATCTATATAACTTTACTAACAATTGTCACCCCAATAAACTTTCACTTTAAAAAAAGTGATAGTTAAATAAATAAATAAATAAATACATGACATATTAGACCAGATGGCTTTAATTGATATTTTTAGAACATTTCACCCCAAAGCAGCAGCATATACATTCTTCTCAAGTGCACATGGAACTTTTTCCAGGATAGACCACATGTTAGGCCACAAAACAAGTCTCATCAAATTTAAGAAAACTGAAATCATATCAAGCATCTTCTCTAATCGCAGTGGTATGAAAACTAGAAATCAATTACAAGAAGAAAACTGAAAAACACACAAACACACGAAGGCTAAATAATATGAATGGGTTAACAATGAATGGGTTAACAATGAGATTAAGGAAGAAATAAAAAGATACCTTGAGACACATGAAAATGAAAACACAATGACCCAAAATCTATGGGACACAGCCAAAGCAACTCTAGGAGGGAAATTTATAGCAATACAAGCCTACCTCAAGAAACAAGAAAAATCTCAAACAATCTATCGTTACATCTAAAGGAACTAGAAAAAGAACAAACAGAGCCCACAATGAGTAGAAGGAAGGAAATAATAAATATCAGAGTGGAAATAAACAAGTCTCAAAAACAATACAAAAGCTCAATGAAACCAAGAGCTGGTTCTTCGAAAAGATAAACAAAATTGATAAACCTTTAGCCAGACTCACTAAGGAAAAAAGAGAGAGGACCCCAAAAAAATAAAATCAGAAATTTAAAAATGATAATAACAATATAGGGATTAAAAAGTTAGTGTAAAATGTTAGTATAGCCAAAATGCTTTTGATGTTGTAAACAGTTATTCTTTTGCCCCCAGGGCTCTATCACCAAAACTTCTAATGGAAACAATGAATAGAGTAGTGTAACTCATTACTGCTGTTGATTCTATCAATAAGACAGTACCAAACGAAGAGTCATAAAAATATTTAAATTATAATAAGGAGAGAATTCACAGGGCAAACTTCAGGCCTATTATGTGGAGTCTCACACAGACTTGCCTTATTGAACAGTTCTTCAGTATAAGTTTTCAAAAGGTGTGAGTGGTTCAGAAGACAATTTCAGGTTTTTCAAGACCTCTTGACTATTCTACTTCTAAAGCAAAAACAAGTGTCTCATTTCCTTATTCCTATTAACTACCTAAGGCTCAGGGAAAAAAGTGATCACTTTAGTGTGGGATAAGATGTGCTCCAAAAGATTAATAATTTTAGTTAATTTCTACTCTTGGAAATCTAAATGGTGTGTCCTGTATTTATAGGTAGTTTGATTTTATTGGAAAACAAGTAAAGGAGAATTATGAGTCACAGAACTGCCCACATTCTTGGTTCTGCTTGAAATAACAATATAGTGAACCCACAAATATGAAATTATGAACACCGTAATGAATATATATGCAGAAAAGGGGAGGGCCAACATTTTAAGAAGCTCCTAAATTATAGATGTCCACATTTGTGAATGGAAAATCAAATTTTTAAATTATTTTATAGCCAAGAAGTAACAAAAAGGAAAGTGGAATTTGTGTCAGAAAACTGGAGTTCCAGCCTTTCCCCTAAGTGTGGCCCGAGTCGCATCACTTAACCTTTCATTAGGTTAATGCTCCAGAGGGTTCTTGGGAGAATCATAAGATAGGGTACATTTAATACCCTGTAAAGAGCCAATTAGCATCAAACAAGAAAAGCATCCATTCATTCATTCAACTAATACTGTATTCAACGACTAACCCCTGTGTGACAGACTGGTAATACTGACCTGAGCCCTGCAGATATAGCAATGAACAAGACATTCAAACTGCCACAAACAGGCCATGTGTTCATTCCCTTTGTAACCTCCACACAGGTTTTTAACCCTTTTCGTTTCTTAAAGAAAAAGGGTACTAACATAAAATAACAACACGATAACAAGTTGCTTTATATCTGTAAAATTTTTGTTATTGTTGGAGATAGAAAAGGTTGGGCTACGTGCGTTCCTTTGCCTGGCAAGAGAAGAAAAGACATTTCTCACCCCTTCCCCCTTTCTCCCCATCCTGCACTTACCATAAACATCTAGCTTTCTCTGGGTATTTTCAAGAGTTCTAGAAACTACATTTTCCTGGCTTTTCCACCAGGTGGTTCAGCAACAACAACAACAAAAAAATCACTATTATCAATAATAGATCCTTATGGCAACACCTCTCTTTCCACCGCTCTAAAGCTAAATTTCACTACTACACTTTGTGTCAGAGAGCTTACCTTATTCTTATAATCACCAGCATACTAAAATGAAAAAGGTTTATATAACCTTAGATTGAAAATGTTCTATATTAAGAGTGTCTTGCTTTGTATTTATAAATTTTACTTAACTCACAAATCTTATCAGGAATTTAATAGATTCAATCAATTCTTTTAAACAAACTAAAATACCCACTAAAATTCAGAGTTTAGAACATTCTCTCCACCTGGCAAATAAATCCTATAACTCAGCACTCTGCATGTGTTATGTTAGAAAAGGAAATACAGAGGCAATAAAACTTCAGAAGACACCTATTAAGCTCTTCACGCAAAGAACTATGTCTTACTATCCTGATTTTCAGCACATACCTATATTAATGCTAGAGGAATTCTAAATGTTAAATAAGTAACATTGTGAGTATAATATATACTCTAGATGAATATTACATAAATTCATGAGTATAACACCAACACTGTATGTGTATAAACCCAGGAAAAAAAAAAGGATGTTTTTACATTTTAAAGCACTAAAGCATTCTCCTACCATTCCAACCTGGGTACTTGGCCCTTTTGATGGAGCATTTCACACCTAGAGAATCCAAGGACCAACAAGTTTTCTGGAGATTTCTAGCCACCTCTGGAATAGACTTCAAACCAGCACAACCATCTCTAACAAGCTCTAGTAAAGTGTCAAATGGTGAGAGCAAACATAAGTGGAAGGAGAAAATACAAAGTAGAGAAGGGAAAAAAAGGAGGGGCCAAGAAAGAAAGAGAAAAGCAAAGTGAAAAAAGCATAGGGAAATGCAATTCTTCCACCACGGATGGGAGAAGGTGGGTATCTCTGATGTCCAAACTTCGCAGCAAACTCTGACATTAGAATGCACTCTACTGAAAATAATAAGAGCTCACTTGCTATGGACTGAATGCTTGTGACTCCTCAAAATTCATATGGTGAATCCCTAATGTGATAGTATTTGGAGAGGAGAACTTTGGGAGGTAATTAGGTCATGAGGGGGGCCCCCATGATGGGATTAGTGTTCTCATTAGAAGAAGAGAGGCAGCCCTCACTCCAGGTGAGGGAACTGCAAGAAGTCAGCTGTCTACAGGCCAAGAAGTCCAGGAAGGGGTCCTTACCAGAACCCAATCATAAAGGCACACAGATCTCCCACTGCCATTCTCCAGAACTGTGAGAGATAAATATTTAAGTCACCTAATCCATGGTATTTGTTATAGCAGCCCCAGACGACTAAGGACATCATTCAAAGTGACTAGTAAACAGCGTGGTTTTAAAACTTGGAAACAATAAAGAGCGGAACGACTTCACTCAGGATCGCCTGCTACTGATTAAGGGTACCTGACTTCACTCTTGCCCTTTACCAGCCCCTCCCCCTTCTTCTGGTTTGGGAGTTAAGAGATTTAAAAAACTAGAACTTCCGAATCATAAAAAGAAATTTGACCTCAGAAAGTGATTAAAGAAACTTAAGAGGTCTGGCAAGGAAACCCTAGCACATTACTCTGTCCCCTTCCCGCCCATAACTCATCATCCGGCCATGAACGATTTTCCTTGCTTCGAGTCTCCAGCACTAAGCCTGACAGTAATGTTTGGTGCACGCCTCGGTTTTTTCTTTTTCTTTTTTTTAAGATCAACCAATGTGTTCCATTACAGCCTCCTCTAATCTGATGTGAGCCTGGCTGGGTTGGCAGGACTTCCTGGTGTGGCTCCAGGATCAGGAGGCCGCCAGCCCAAGTGCCCCGTTTGGGGAAAGCCTCCCTGAAAAACACGGTTATGGTCGGTGAAACTGGCCCAACTTCCCTTCCCATCTTTTCCAAAGTCACGCTTCCAACGGCATGCTTCCTCCAAAAAAGGAAAAAAACGGCCTAAGGCTCGGCTCTCGCCTGCTAGTATTTACCTAGTACCGGAACTTGTTTGCAAAACCTTCGAGGCACCTATAAACTTGACTTTACAGGAAACGCACAACTTGGACTCCCGCAACAAAGACTTTAGTGAGCGCCTACTATTGTCAGGCCCCAAGTTTCTCTCGGCGCCACACACACACATACACACACACACACACACACACACACACACACCCGGTGCCTGGACCAGGAAGGTAGGAGAGAACGGGTCACCACCGCCACCCCTGGCTATTACACAGCCCACCAAGCCGCTAAGGGGGCCACAGGCCACTGAGGCCAAGAGACAGCCAGTGCGAGCATCCAACCGTTGACTCTGCGGGGGCATGAAGGGCGTTCCGGGACGCAGGGGAAACGCCGGGAGTGGCCCGGGGACGCCTCCTCGCCCAGAACAGCTCCCCCGCAGTCGGCTGCCTGAGGCGGAGCCGCAGAGGCCATCTGGCGCGGAAGGCAGGAGCCAGCCCTCAGCCTCCCTGCCCTTCCTTCTCCTCGCCCGGGACGCCCCCACTGCACTCCTGCACGCCCACAGGCACAAGCTCAAGGCACGACCCTGGGATCCACAAAGGCAGAAGACACTTCTTCCCGGCGAGCATCCTCTCCCCCCCCCCCCCGAGACACGTGGCGTCGGGGGTCCTGCCGCGCGCACCACTCACTTGCTGGCCGGCGCGGGGCTTGCCCTGGGGCGCTCTCCTAAAGAAGGAGGTCCTGGCGGTGAAGAAGAAGTCCTCCGAGTCCTCCTCCAGGCTGCTGTAGCCGCTGCTCATGCTGCTGGTCCCGTCACGCGCGGGCCGCCTCCCCGGGGCGCAGGCGGCCAGGCAGGGGGTGCCGCGCCCGCCAGCCCCGCGAGGTTCCCGGCGCGCGGCCCCGAGCCGCCTGCGGGCCGTCCTGCTGCAGCTGCGACCGCCGCTCAATCCAGCGGTCCCGACCCCTCCCGCCGCCTCCCCGTCGGGCTCCGGGCGCGTCTGGGGCCTTGGAGCTGCTAGCGACCCCGCCTCCCGGGCCCCGCCCCCGCCCCACGTGCCCCTCCTGGTGGGGCTCGGACACGCCCCCGCGCGGCCGCAGGTGGGGGCGGGCCACCCTCCGCTCCTGGCGCGCTGCTCTTGCGTTACAGCGCTGGTAGAACCGGGAAAGCCGGGTTCAATGACTGCGTCTGGTGGGGCTTGTGTTCACCGGGGGTGGCTTCCCCAACCTCCCGGAAACTGCCAATTCTTCTGTGATCAGTCCACCCGCCCCCTGCTCTGATAGCTCGGGTTTGGGGGAGGGCCGGAGTACAGCAGGGAACTTTCTCCGTTGTCACCACACTGCTCGCCCCTTCCCGGGATCCAGCGGGTGGGTGGAGGACGCCTGGCCAAGGGGTCCCCAGATCCTCAGGCGTCCTGCAGCGGTATCGCCGCGTACAGAACCCCGGCAGCTCGCCCTCTAGGAGGGTTAAACGTTAGCGGAGACGATTGGGGAGGTAACAACTGTGTTGAGTTTATTTAAATGAAAACATCCTGTTAATTCTGTTGCGCTTCGGTCTTTCGCTGTCGCCCTTCTCTCTAGCGAGGCTTCATTCCCAGATAAGGACAGCCAAGGTCATTATGATCGTAGAGGCCACTTGGTTCAAAGAGGGGGCAGGGGTGAACTAGATCTATATAATTCGAGTACTTATTAAACGTGCTTTTTAAATGCCCTCTTCCACAATCTGCTTTAAACCGACAAGGCACGGTTTCAGTGACGGGGTGAAGGGTTCAGGGAATTCTTTTTATCGCCTACCAAAAAAAATAAATAAGGCAAATTTTTTCTCCAAGCCACCTATGGGGACCAGTCATTTATACCTTGCTGTTATTCAATTTATTTAAATCACACTAATTTCCTTGCGGAGATCCTGACTGAAAGGAGGTTGTGTTTTTGTTTTGTTGGTTTTTTTTTTTTGACGTTTTAAGTTTATTTTGAAGTTCATTTTAAAAACAAAGTTAAAGACAATATGAGAAAAAAATTGCACAGAAAGCACTAATTCAATATGGTGATTAAATCAAAATAAGGAAATTTGTTTTCTTCTGCAACTCCAGTAATAAGTTATTGTCCTGAAGGTTTTTATACTTCCAAGGGGGGAGGGGAGGGAGGAATCGCGGCAATTAAAGCTGCCAATCACGTAGAAACCAAATTTTTCTGTTCTTCCAAATAAGTCAAACTGTGTCTTGTTTTTCAAACGATATGATGCTAGGAATTCGATGGGATTTGGTGGTCTTTCCTTCGCAAGCACAGCAAGTCCCTGTAATAAGATAGGCACAACTGTCTGATTCAGGTAGGCACGAGCTGGCAGACTGGAGATACACTTTCTGTTTTGATAACTTTTCTGCATTGATCTCATTTTCTACTATTCTCTCGACATTATCTGTGAGGCCTGAGACGGTACTCAGAACGAGGACTTTCTACAACCTGCGTCTGTCCTACCTGCATCTGCTCTGGCTCCACGGCGGACCCTGCAAGTCACAGTTTCTGGATACCAGTCCACTCCCGAGCCGTCCTTCGTTAAGAGCTTTTGTGCCGCATCACCAACTCCCAGCACAAACCGCGTCCGCCATGGAAGGGAGATGTTTTGAAGCTTCAGCACTGCTATGGTAAGCGGACTTCAGGAGAGGTTTCATTAGGAAGGGAAAAGGGATTAGGAAACAGAATTTTCACCCGTTATAACCTAAAGTTTCTTGCATTATCTCTAATCCTCAAAACAACTCTGGTAGGTAGATAGCATTATTTGGTGCTCATTGGTAGCTGGAGGTGGCAGGCCTGGGCCCATTCTTACATGAAGTTCTTCAGATACCCTTCTAGGTCCTCTGCTTCGTCCCTGGTCACATGGTCTTTTGTGGACTAGTGGGAGGGAGAGCTGGACCTGAGATGATGGGAAGGAGGGAATTGACTCAGGAGTCATCCTATCCCCAGCAGAAAGAAGGCTTGCAAGCCTGCTCTCCCTTCCTTCAGGCTTACTCACACATCCAGTTTGTAAACTTGTCTTAACCACAAGTGATTCACAACTCCACGAGGCAGGCATGGCAATTGCAGCCCATTTTAAAGATCCTGCAAAATTAAAGCCTTCTTCCTAGTGAGGGGAAGCAAAGTTTGTCACCCCAAAATAGCTCTTTTTAGATACTATTTCAAGCTGGTAATTTTAAAAAAATGACTCGGGACAAACTTTCAACCTTCCCCCCAACTGCCTAAAAGTATTCAAGGCCCCTTTGAGCAAAATCTTCTCTGTGTCCCATTGTTAAAGATGGCCCAGCAAACACTATTTTACCAAACATTTGCTTTTCCATCTCCATGTGAAGTGCCTTCCTCCCCTTTGAAGTCCCGAACCACAATTCCCCCTTCTCCTTAGCTCAAGATGATATATAAACTGCCCAGTCTGTTCTGGGTTCCCATAGTCTCATGGAACCTCCGTATGTACCTATGTAATAAATTTAGTCATACACTCCTGTTAATCTGTCGCATGTTAATTTGATTATTAGTCCAGCCAGTAGAATTAGAAGGGTAGAGGAAAATTATTTTCCCTCCTCCACACTAGCCACACAGCTACTGAATAATTGCCCCATCAAAGCTGACTGCTATGTGTGCCATGCACATAACCTAATGTAAGGGGATAAGACAATTTACTTCGTGATAGAGTTTTGCTTTTTGGTTGTCCTTAATTAACATAATCCTTATTAAAGACTCCAATTTAAGAGCCATGCATAGGTTAAAGAATTTAAGTAACTTGTTTTATTGTAGATGTAGAATTATTTCGAACAGTTTCTGAATACTCTGAAGAAAAATATTAGAAAGAAAAATACATTAAAGTGCTTTATGATCCACCATACCACAAAAAGTGTTTTTCATGGTATTATTTTTAAGTTCCAAAGGGCAGAATTAATTTTCATATCTGTCAGCACGCCATCAGAATTGGTTATAACAAAAAGGCATAATTGAATAACGAAGGAGAAGCACTGCCTTTAAACAACAAAAAGCAAAAACTGAAGAAAGGAAGAATTGGCATTCTGTTTCCTAAAAGAAGGATCATAATCATATTTCTATTATTTTTATGATAGTATTCTTGATTTTAAAATATTATGAATTTAAAATTTGGTTCATGAAATTAGTGTTTGTAAAAATTCAAAATGTCACATTCAGCAACTAAACATTTTTAACATTTAAAATTCAGGGAAGGGGGTGGAATAAATAAATGTATGCAACCAAGTTCAGCTTTGAAAGGACTTATTGTCAAATACAGAATAGAATTTAGAAGTGGCTCTATTATCACAAATGTTCCGATGACATGAGAGCCTAATGATTTAGATTTACAGCCTAGTAACCTTTTATTTAAATGGGGAATGTATTTAAAACTCAATAAATATATGCAAATATTATAAACACCAATGTTTTGTAAGTTTAAGTATCCTGTACATCAAATCATTTCCCTTAAATTAATGTAGAAGGAGAAGCTGTAGTAACAGTTTACCCTTCTTGCTCACCAGAGAAACCACCAAGGAGAAAAATAATTGTATAAATGCGATTATATATCCAAAAGTTTAAATCATTAGTCGTGTTCTTTAAGTACTATATGTGTCCACAAGTAGTAGAAACTCTAATAAATGTAGAAAAAAATTTGGTACTGTTCACCCTTTGACTAAATATATTTAGAAGTAAAATTTTCCTTTTGTTAATTTGTCCTAATAAAACACAATATGACAAAGGAAAATATTTCTAGATTTGACTGTAACAGTTTAAATATTTTTAACATACACACACCTACACACAATGATAAAAGATAGGGGGAAACATTTGCCATATAATCGATATCCTTAAAATGTAAAAAGTTCTTACAAATCAATAAAAACTTTGAACACCTGATAGAAAAGTAACCAAAGGGTATGACAATCAGTTCTTAAAAGGAGAAATATAAATAACTTATCAGTCGTTTATATATTAAAACGTTCACGCAGTCAACAAAATGAGCACATACTATCTGTCAGACGCTGATCTTAGCACAAAGGATACATCACTGGACAAAATAGACAAAAATCCTTGTTCTAGTAGAGCATACATATTAGTGTGGGTTGGAGGGAGACAGGCAAAATGAATAAAAGAATTAATTATATAGTATGTTAGAAGGTAATACTCTCACATAAATCATGGGAGAAAGATAAAAAACGTTAAAAAAAGATAAAAAAGGTTTTATATAGATTGGTTATTGAAGCTCTCACTGAGAAGGTGACTTTTCAGCAAAGACGTGTAGAAAGTAAGGGTGCTGAACACGCAGATATCCTTGGAGAAAGCATTTCAAGCAGAGAGAATAGCAAGCTCAAAGGCCCTGAGGCAGGAGTGGTGCTATTACATTAAAATAAGAACAAAGAAGCCAGTGTGTCTGAAGTAGATAAGTGGAAAAGAAAGTAGTAGGAGTTATCAGAAAGGTAACAGGGACAGAGAGGTTACTGTTCTTATAATGCCTCAAAAGCAATTATAGGGTCTTTGATTTTGGTTTTTATTCTGAGATGAGAAACCACTGGAAATTTTGAGCAGGGGAATGACATGATTTGACTTACATTTTTAAAGGACCTCCTTGGTTGCTCAGTAGAGAATAGACTATTAAGGCTTATGAAAACTGTAGCAAGTGAAAACAAGGTACATTTTTCACTCATGAGATTGGCAAGTATTTTTTAAAGCAGGTCATAAAACAGCATGCATACTATGATTACATTTGTGTGACTATAATCATAGGTAATAGTCTTAAGATGTGCTAGGAAATAAGACAATTTATCAGGGAGATTTACTTTTCAAAAAAGGTCACATTGACAGCAACTGTTGCTTTAATACCTATGTCATATGGGGAAAAAATGGCTTTGGAAAGTGAGGCAGACCTGAGTTTGAATGATAACACTGTCACTTATTTTCTTTGTGGCCTTTAACAATTTAATCAGCTTCTCTGTGCCTCAGGTTCCTCATGAGTAAGATGCAAATAACAATGTCCCCTTTTTACCCTCATTAGTTCAAGGATTAAGCAAGAAAGTCCATGTAAAGCCCTTGGCATAGATTAGGACCAAGCAAATATTGGTTTTTATTGCCCCAAATATTAGACTGTGTTGCATACTCAACATCTATCACCCGTTTCCTTGTTAACCAAACAAGGACATTGTTCAGGAATCCCCCTCTTGGGGAAGGAGGTCCAATCCTGGCAGTAAGGTCTGATTTTCAGTGGGTTGCAGTGGTCCCATGACCTTTGCCAGGCATTGCTTTTGGCGTGAACAGGTGTCACAGACCTGGCCGCTGAGACTGAGACCTAAGGGAGAGTCTGCTGGGTGGCTTTTGGGAAAAATTTCCTCACCTTGAAGAGACTCACAAAAAAAGACTTTTCTTTTCCCCTGGACCTTGTCATGCCCGGATGTGGTACCTGGGAATTCTGTAGCCATTTTATGGACAAAACTAACAGGCTAAAGATGGCAAAGCATGATAATGCAAGCAAAGAACCAGCCTGGGTCCTTGAATTAACCAACTTTGGAGCAGCCCTAACTAGGACTCCTTGTCATGTGACGTATTTTCTTTATTGTTTAAGCCAGTTCAGTCAGCCCATATCATCCTAACTGATATATTCCATTCATTCATTCATTCATTTTTCTGCTGAAAAAGTCCCTCTCATCATATTTCTGCCATGGTCTCTTCTTCTCCATCAACACTGGGTAGAATCAACAAAGACACAGAGAGAATCAGAAATAAGATTTTCAAAATAACTGAATTATTTCCCCTGAAAATAATTTAGAAAGGGCATTCTCTCACATTTAAACAAACAGAACCTATCCCAAAGGGTTGGTCTTTAAAATGGCTTTAGAAAAGAAAAAAAGATGTGCTAAAATTTCTCTGAAAAATTTTGACTCAGAGCTGATAAAAGTTGGTCACTTCGGGACTGTACTTAGAGGATGTAGCTACACTGGTACAATCTGTCTTTTCTGTTTTGACAGAAACAGTGCCTGTGGCATTGATTCTGGTCACTTTGTTAATCACTCTGGTCATTTTGTTCATGATAACAACAGAAATAAACAATATAATCACTAGAGGCAGTGTATTTGGTGGTTAGGTAGATGGGCTTGGAAATCAGACTGCCGGTGTTGAAATGCAGGTAAAGATGGTGTGACCCATAGCAAATTGTCTAATCTAGTTAAGTCTCAGTTTCACATCTGGAAAATGGGGGATAATAGTACTTACTTTGAAGGGTGCTTACAGGGATTAAATCAAATAAAATGATATGATTACATATAAGGATAATATTTCCATGTTTGGGCACATCCTCAGTCATATGCTACTTATGAGCCTGGAGGTTACCCAGGTGTATAGGATAAGGTGGAGGAGAGAAACAAATGGCCTTTCCCATCACTAGATTTGTCGATCCAACATATCTAGGACCTATTGGAATGAGCCGAAATAGTTCAAGCAGGGGATGCTACCTGGTGTGGGAATTACACGAACCCCATAGTTTGGTGTCTGTGTCCAAGTAGATTTCATCTAAAGCTTCTGCATGTCCTCATTACTCTGATAAGAACTGGCCAACAGAAAGCACATAATCTGATGAAAAAGTTCTTCATCATTATGATACTTAATCATGTTGCCTTCTATCTCAGATCCTCAAAGCCCTTGACATTAGCGTTAACTCTCATCACACGGTAATAACTTATCTCCTTTAAAAGATAAAGAAATAAAAGAGATGGGAAGGCTACACCCCAAGTGTGGGAGAGTGAAGGGAAGATGAAGAATAGCATGCTATTAAAAAGACGAAAGCAAATATGGCAAAATGTTAATGTGTATTTTATCTGGGTATTGCAGAGTTTTTAAATTGTAATTTCTGTATTTTTTGTATGCCGAGAATGTTCCTTAATTTTATAAAATTAAAAGGAAACGAAAAGACACATAATAACTGCAATTGTTTTTTAACAATTAGATCTTAACACCACAATGAACTTCATAGATTATGGAATAAGAATAGGAAGCCGCAACCCTAAAACCTTTGAAAACTTAAGTTGTGATAGTAAAACAGACTCTCTCACTAACAATTTTTTAAATGTTGTATTTTACAATAGCAATAACTACTAGAATAGTTTTAATAAGGTCTAGATGGGTAAAAATCTAATGTGATCCTTTAGGCACTATGGGGGGTTGCAATGGTATTAAAAGTAGATTGTGACGACAGGAGGGAAAAAACTTAGCACTTCTATGTCTAAAAATTTGTTTTTCATGGAACTCTAAACAGACAATGATCAAAAATCAGTTTTAGATTGAAAAACCAAATATAATAACCATAAAACTTGTATTTAAGTCATAACTTCCTAAATTTAAAAAATCCAACACCACACAAAACCACTAGGCTCTAAGATGTTCACTGGTAATTTCCCCTGACTATTAACTAGAGTTAAAAATTTGTATTCTAAGCCAAGATAAAAAGATGGATGTATACATAGTGAAGAAAAACAGTAGAGAACTCTAGCTTCTTTCATAAAACCCAAACAAAACATTGAGTCATTCTGGCAAAGACACAGGACTTACTTCCAAAGGGCATTTGAAACTAAAGCTTAATTAGGTGGGTTGTTCCTCAAATAGTTGGAAATTTTGTTGAGTAAACACACTTTGTTTGCCTTCATTAAAGTACTAGTTTATTCATGTCCAATGAAAGAAATCCTGTAGGAAAAAAAGCTGAAGCAACGGGTGTTTTGTTTTTTAATTTCCAAGATATTGTTCCTAAAGAGGATCTCTCAGATAAGGAAAAAAATAAATAAATTCATTGAACATTTACTGAGCTCTTTCTACGTGCCAGGAACTATTCTAAGTTCTTGGTCTGTATTAACTCATTTAACCCTCACAACAGCCCTCATTTTCCCAATGAAATAAACACGGAGTAACCATTACAGCTACCCCATGATGAAGCCCACTTAGTTTCTAAATTCACCCTCCTAACCACCGTGCTCTGCTACCTTTTGAGCTCAACCCATCGGCTGAGAGTAGAGTCAGACTGCCTCAGAGAAAAAACCAGGTTTCTGTCCGTCAGAAATGATATGCAGTGAATTGATTTGAAATGCATTATAATAGAGTGTATTTGTGTGGGAGATATTTCCTATTTTAAGGTTTTAAATGAGAGATTGTTTTTATTCAATTGACAAGGACATTGAACTTCCCAATATTTTGATCAGTCCTTGTATAATCCCTACACACACACACACACACACACACACACACACACACACACATTCACACACACTATTCCGCTAAGGGCTTTTAGCTGCTGATGCCTTATTTTTAATAGGCAGAGGGAGAACCTGCACTCATTTTGCCATGAACTGGCTACCATTTTTATGGCCCATTCACATCAGCATTATCTCTTGCAGGAGCCCCAAAAGCAGAGCTGTAACTGGGAGATTAATGCTGTCTTCAAAGTGAGGCATCACCGTCCACTACTGGGCCCCCTTATCACGTGGTGCCCCCCACTTTAGACATGTTCATTTTGTAACCTATGAAGAATAAAAGGACATTTTTCTACAATTTTTGCATGAGATTTAAATAATCTCAGGGCTTGAGAGGGGAAGGGAGGAATGGAGAAAGAGAGAGTGCTAAATATGGAACATTTACCACAAACACAAGACAGAGATCTGATGACTGTTTATCAATAAATAATACCTGTACCCAGAGCCCAAAGTATATTACCTTGAAACCTGACAGCTTTAGGTAAACAGAAATGCTTTCTTGTTCAGGAAAGGCATTCCAGGGAGATTCAGATGTTTCTTGATAAATACAAATAGAAACCTATTGGTGGCTTCAGAATTTCTATGGAAGAAGTCGTAGGGGCAGCTTAAACTGGGCAGCATAAACTGTCCATATCAAAGAAGAGAAGAATTGCTGATGAAAAGATTTCTAGCAAAGAGTTAAAAGCTCCCTTGCTCTCCTTTGGTGCTTTACAACTCCCGGTCTGTAGTTGCATTAAGTACTCATTGAGACCTCACTATTTGCATAGCACCTGGAACCTGGGGAAGGTATAAAAGAAGTGTTAGATAGGTTCCTTGCCCTCCAAAAGCTTTTAATATAGTTGGTGAGAAAACATACCCCATGGAACAATTACGTAATAATGACAGACTGTGACCAGGCAATTAACAAATCTATGAAGAATGTGTCAAAATTTAAACCAAAGACCAGAAAATGTGAAGCAATGTGGTGAGTTGTAAAGCAGAGAGATGGGCAGAGAGGAAGACAATAGGAGTTCAGGGAGGAAAGGAGAGTTCACCAGCAAAACCTTAAGCCCAGCCTATGTGTGTGCTGAATCAAACACTTGACGTCGAGAAGAAAGGTTGACCAAGGAAGTGAGGGCCAAGGTGTTAAAACATAAGCTGAGGGCGGCCGGATGGCTCAGTTGGTTAGAGCTGGAGCTCTCAACAACAAGGTTGCCGGTTCAATTCCCACATGGGATGGTGGGCTGCGCCCTCTGCAACTAAGATTGAAAACGGCAACTGGACTTGGAGCTGAGCTGCGCCCTCCACAACTAGATTGAAGGACAACGACTTGGAGCTGATGGGCCCTGGAGAAACACACTGTTCCCCAATATCCCCCAATTAAAAAAAAAAGTCTTCTGTTGGTTTTGTCTGTTTGTTTGTTTGTTTGTTTTTTTAAATATATCAGCTGAGGGGCTAAGACTTTATCTGCCAGAAATTTGGTAACTACCAGGCAGGGTATGACCAAAAAAAAAAGAGCTTTGGGGGGTGGGAGGCTGTGTTGTAACACAACTGAGAGAAGCAGACAAACATGCTTGACCATCTCTTATGAAACTTCCTGTGGTTTTGTGAGGGACTCACAGTGCCCAGGATGAATGCTGGGGGGACATTGGGAAACATAACACCAAATCCTTGACCTTTATTAGCACTGACTGCTGTTGTCAAAAACAATCAGGCACAATTCAATCTCCTACTAAACTCAAAAAATTCAAATGATCTGAGTAATGTCAGGGAGTAAGAAAATTTTCCCTCTGTCTTCTTAGGTCCAGTGTCTGGAGCCTCTATAAACTAATCTGGCAAAAGAGATTAACAGGAGAAAAGGTTTTAATCCATAAGCATATGGGTGTTTCATAGAAAAGGAGTGAAAGCTCTAAGAAGCAAATAGACGGTTTTATCAAAGTGGGGAGTAGGGAATTTAGGCCTTCAGTGGTGGGGGGTAGATTGTGGGAAGGTGACTAGGAAACGTATGGTAAATAAGGGTTGTAAGGTTTGTTAAACTACTGTATCCAGAGTCATTCTCCTCTTTCTCCTATAGGGGAAGAGGACACGTTTACAAATGAAAATTTCCTTTATAAAAGCAAACTTCCTTTACAAAAGGGAAACTTATGAACTCTGGTTTTAGAGCATTTCATGAGTCAGCTATTCCCCAGTCACCCTCACCTTAAAATAATCCTTTTGCCAAAGTGGCATATTTTCGGGTGGCAAAACATTGAAAACAGCCAAACTATCAAAAGTCTTTCAGAGGCTGCCACATTCCTTTTTGCTTCGTCAGCTTACTGCTTTCTCCACAACCCATCAAATGAAAAAGAGTAGTTCTATTCACCTTTGCTATAGGAACTTCTAAACTTCGAACTTCTAAATTTAGAAATTCTTTTAACAAAAACAAGATGTATTTTATTAGTTATATGTGTCTTCACCTCCCTGGGTAGAATGTCCATTCTGGCTGTATGATATTTGTTTAAAACACAGAAGACAATCGTATTTGTTGAAAGAATCTGTTTACATTAAATCATCAGTATAGTAGCTAAAACAGTAAGTACAAAATCATGGCAAAATAGAACACAATAGGTAGAGTCAAAAGCAAATAGCAGAAACTTCTAAATCTTGACTATGGACATGGTAGTTGACACAATTGTATGCAATTGTCAAAACTCCTTGAACTGTGCTCTAAAAAGGACGAATTCTACTGTACATAAATAGTCCTTGCTTTTTAAAATGAGGGGAAGGTAATTAACAAACCAGAAATAGGTATTTGAAAATTTTGTCGCAAACAACAAATATCCATAACCCATTAAGCGCTCCGAAGCCTCAAGAAGGGCATAACCCAAAAGAAAAATGAGAAAAAGATCATATAGTTCACACACACACACACACACACACACACACACACACACACACACAAATGGAAATAGCCCTTAAACACACAAAAAGTTTCAAAATAAAACCACTGCAAGACATTACTCTTTTGGGTGGCCAGGCGGCTCAGTTGGTTAGAGCACAAGCTCTGGATGATAGGGTTGCCGGTTCAATTCTGGCATAGGCTAGTGAGCTGCGCCCTCCACAACCAAATTGAAGGACAACAATTTGGAGTTGATGGGCCCTGGAGAAACACACTGTTCCCCAATATTCCCCAATAAAATTTATAAAAAGACATCACTCTTTTCTGTCAAACTGGCAAAAATCCAAAACTTAGACAACTTTGTCACTGAGGTTACAGGGAAACAGGCATTCTGCATATGGTTGTTTGAAAGTAAAATGGTTCACCTCCAGGGGAGGATAATCTAGCAATATCTAGCAAAATTACACGCGCCTTTCCTCTTATGGGAAACAATTTCAAAGACACGTTGGCAAAAATATAAAATGTCCCATGGTCAAGGTTATGACTGTACTATTACTTATAATAATTTAAAAAATGGTAAAAAAAAAAAAAAAATGGTAACAACCCAAATATCCATCAATTGGGCAATTAGGTAAATAGAATACTACGTAGCCATAAAAAGAAATGAGAGCAATCTTAACACACTGCACTGGAATGATCTCTATGATAAATCATTTGAAAAAGAATAGTGCAGGGGGTGGCCGGTTAGCTCAGTTGGTCGGAGTGTGGTGCTAATAACACCAAGGTTGCCCGTTCGATCCCAGCATGGGCCACTGTGAGCGGGGCCCTCCTTAAAGAGAAAAGTAAGAAAATAGTGCAGAACAGTGTTTGTAGTATGTTTTGTATTTGGAAACTATTTTTTTAAACAACCAACAGAAAGATAAGCTTAGGAATAATAACAATTAGTTACTTCTAGGGGGATGGAGGGAACCAGTTGAGGGCACAGAGAATAGAAGCACAACTTACAGGAACATATCTTGCTCTATAGTTTTGATTTTGGAATTATGTGAATGTTAATATAATTAAAATCTAAGTTTAATCAAAATGGGAAAAGCAATCCCTATTAATTGAAAACACATTAAAATATTAAGTGAAACTAACTGAATAGTTAGCATCAGAGACACCCAAGAAAAACAATTGTCCTGAATGTCTTTAACTAATATTTTGACAGTATGTCCCTTAGTGTATATATTCTAAGTATAAAATAATTATCAAGTAATCTTAAACTGTACTAGTGTTATAACTGTATTATTTTGAAATTATTATAGGTATAAGATAAAGTAGTTAAGTGATAATGCTGGCATTGCTTTTTATGCTCATACTTTTTAGAAATATACTTTGAAGTATGTATGGAAGAAGGGACATGATATCTGGGAGTTGCTTGAGCAAAAGAAGGAAAAGGGAATGGAATCTTGACAACTGTTGAATGTTGGTGATGGATATATTGGGACTCACCATGCAGTGCATTCTCATGTTAAATTTCATAATAAAAAATTTTGAAAGAAACATATGATCTCTATTTGTAGTGACAGTCCACTGGCACACAATCACCACCCCCTTATACTATTTAAAGTAAATAGTTTTAAAGCTGGGACCAGATCTGAACTCCTGTGAAGAAACCTCTTAGCATTCTTTCATTTCCAAAACTCTTTAAAAATCTTAAAAGATAGAGCTTCACTGTGTCACTGAGTGATATTTCAGTTAATAGCTGCATTTCTACGTGGAGAAATTAATAACAGGAGTATAATAATAATAGCTTGTTGTGTCTTGGGCCATCCTTTTTAAAATGCTCATGGCACTTTCTCATGTAGTTATCTCAGCTTCACCTAAGGGCTTTGTAATTACTGCCACTTCACAGATGGGAAACTGAGTCTCAGAGAAGTTAAACGATGTGTCCATGATCACAGCAGAGCTGACATTGGGACTTAGGTAGCTAATTATACAGTTCAACTCTTTAACTCGGACTACAGGGAAATTAACACCAAGAGATGAGATTAGAACTCATAATATTTTAGTTTTTACTCAAGCACTCTGGTCAAAGAGTATATTAGAAAGATCACCAAACAAAAGAAAGGTTTTAAGACCCTAAATTTCATATTTAATGGATAGGCTGGAACTAGTTAAAATTGTTACTGTACATTTGGACTCTTGCTAGGTGTGCATGCGTGTGTGCGTGCGTGTGTGTGTGTGTTTATCCATCTGGCTCTCTTTTTCATCACTGCTGTGAAATCAATGGTGTCTTTTCCATTTATTTGAAAGTCCAGTTCACGGGCTTGTGTCTACAAAGTAATCATGGTAGGACACAGTGGTTATTGAATGTGTTTCTCCTGGCTTGGCCACATTCCTTCCTGTAGAGAAGAATTAAGCTAATAAGTTCATCAAATAGTCACAGGATACATTGCTACAGGACAAGCCTAAGTCTTGAACACCTTCTCTTTATTGGAAAAAAGTTGTTGACTTAAATGTTTCCAAATGATGCTCATGTTTGTTGAAGCAATACTGGCATGTGACAAGGCCGTAACTGTAGGACTACCATCTTCAGTCTTGAACTGTGCAGCAGCATCTTTAACTATTTGATTCTTCTGACATTTCTAATGTGAAAAAGAGAAATGACTTCCAACCCAAATTCCCATGTTGCTCTTGGTCTTTGATTTATGTAGCACTCTGGTATTACTTGAACATTTTTGTTTTATTATTTTTCAAAAGGCAGTATAATGACTTCTTATTTTTCCTTAGGGTTTTCTTATAATTTGGGTCAAAGTAACTTTTTGCAAATTAAAAAGTAAAAAGAAGTCATGTGAAAAATTATAAGAATTTAAAGGTATGCATTTTGATCCCATCAAAAAATTCAACTACTATATATATATATATATATATATATATATATATATATATATATATATAAAATTCAACCACATTAAAAGTTACATAAAAGTTACATAAAAACATTTATGCATTTATCATATATGGACATTAAAATCATCCTGTTTAGTATCATAGAGAAATGTTCATGATTTAATATCAAGTCAAAAATATAGGATACAAAACTAAATATACAGCATGATCCCTATTTTGTCTAAAAATAATTTGTGGATAGAAAAAAGGCTAAAAGGAAATACACCATAATGTTCATAAATATGTATTATCTTAGCCTGGTGGAACTATGGGTCATTTGTATTTTCTTTTTTTATGTTTTTCTACATTTATAGGTATCTCCTGATTTTCTTAAGTTCGAGTTACATCATTTTACTGTTATGAAAGACCTACATTAGTACCTATTTTCGCTGACTGAAAGAAAAAGAGGATTTTTACTTTCACACACAGAAAAAGTGAAAAGCAAAAATGGCACTTAGCATTTGTTTTGCAGTGAGCCATTACACAGTTACAGAGTCAGGGCAAGTGAAAGTGGCACTGCTTTTACTTATGGTTATATGCGTTACTTGGTATGATTTGGTGGGTTAGTTTGGGCGTCTGGGAAAGCTCAAAGTTTTTTCTATAGAAACGAACAGTAATTGCTTCTTCAGTTTACACTGTTTCGGATTACAAAAGATTTCATGAGAACACTGTGCTTTTGGATAGTGGGGGAAACCTTTAATGGATTTTCTAAAATAGATATGTATCACTGTTACCATAAGAAAAAGGATCTTTTAAAGTATTTTCTACCCCAGTGTTTAATTTACAATAATGGATACTTTTAATAGTGATTATTCGTAATTCCCAGCAACCCTGTGGCATGCAGAAATGGACTACAAAATGTACAGTTGACTGGATAGTTCAACAATTCACTTTTCCAATCTTCCATCCATCCCAGTAGCACACGTCAAAATACAAAGACATATTCCCCAATGACATTTTCCCCTCTGTTCCCTCTCTATATTCTCAGTCACCACGTTAGCAAAACTTGGAATAATTTGCTCTTTTCTGATGTACTAATTTAGCAAATAGATTTTGAAACCTAAAGATGTAGCCAGAGGGTGATGTTCATTTAGATTTATTATTGCTCTTGAAAAATAAAAAATAAAAAACTGGCTTGTCTATGTTGACATTGCCTTGTTGAAGTATTTTTAACTAGAACAAAAATAGAACTGTTACAGTTTCCATTTTCTTCAAACAGCTACATGTTATAAGTGGTTGGAATGATAAAAACCAACCAGGACTTCTCATCTTAGTATAGAAGCCACAACTGTGGAAGCTCAGCCACCTGACAAATACCAATAGAAAATACCACCCCTCATCCCACACTTAGAAGCATCTGCCATTACCAACAAGTGACAGGGGCAGGGAGACTGTGACACCACCAAGCTTCCTCCTACGGATGGTGACCCACTATCAAAACCCTTTGAAATTAAATGATGTATGTATTTTTCAGTGCATTTGGCAATACCTTGGCCAGACAGCAGAGCCGTCTTGTAGATAAAACAGCCACATTAGGTTATTCTCAAACTATTAGCCATTTTTTTCCTTGGGGGAAATTGAAAATAAAAGAAACACATATACAAACACAACGACTACAACTCCACAAAAAAAGGGGGAGGAAGGGAACATGAAAAATAGACTTAAGATACAAATTTGGAAATAGAACATTTGGGCTTGAGTAAATTATTTCACTTTTCTTCAATCTTAGTTTTCTCATCTGCAAAATGAGGATGATAATAATACTGTGTGTAATATATAACAGTGATTAGCTCAGGAGAGTCAGTTATGGGGGATTTTCACTTTCCGATTTTTTTAAGAGACTGAAAATGCCTATTTCATAAGGTTCTAACAAGGATCAAGTGACACAACGAATGTAAAAGTTTTTGTAGACAGTAACACTCTACCATGATTATGGTTGAAGATATGTCTAGCAAAACTCAGAGTGTTGATCAAGCATTGGGAAAAGATAATCTCATTTTCCTTCCCTTCCTCACTTACTGGCATCCGAATTAGGAGCTACATCTTAGTGTTTAAGAAAAAACACTACATCCCCAAAGCTCTCTCCCCAACCTGGTGCCCAGTCAGACATTCTTCTGGTCTTGGATTTTCATCGGTCACCCAACAAAGCCCCATTGGTATCGACTGAGGGTAGCAGCCTCCATCCTGCAGGAGAGCTTGAGTTCAAAGAACACTTTTGTGCTTTTCCAGAGAGCTCCTGTAGAGTAATACCGCAGTGGATATAACATGACTTGCCAGCCAGTCCTCCCCTCCTCACCCAGGGATTGCTAAGGATTTGATGCTTTCCATTAGAAATCAATTCTCTCTAAGAACTTTTCCTTACCACTCCTCACCTCCACCTCCTGAGGGTAACAGTGTGTCCTGGGACATTTTGGTTGGATGTATTTATTGTGTGCATTTCCATAGGAAAGGTCACAGCCATAAAGAGGTGAGAATTATGAGGGGAAAAGAGGTCAGGAATGGAACATTGCCTTCTTTTCCTTTGTTTGTTTGGATGTCTTCAGTAGAAGGCAGCAAGACCTATGAGGTATGGAAAGCAGGAAGGAGAGGCCGAAAGGGAGATGTAGAAAACACAGGAGATATGAGATCTCCAGAACAAACTTTACCTCATAATTTTGCCTGATGCTGGCTCCATAAACAGAACATCCCTCTTCCCCTCTGGGCAAAAGAGGCAATCAGAGTAATTAAAAGTTCAGGGCTTGTTAGATGTTAAGTACCTGTATTTCAGCTGAGAAAAAAGCTGTTACATAAAGTAGGGATTTCTCTGTTTAGAACTGGCCTGCAGCAATCAAGCTGGCACCAAAACCTGCTCTGTTTCCCTCTGAGTTTTGCTGCAACCCCTAAGTTATAATCAGAGGAAGGAAACGCCTGAGAGATCTGAAGGTTTTAATTGTTGTCAACTGCAATTGGCTTGGATTACCACACAGCAACGTAGCTCAAGGTCAGTGTCTGCCACTGTAATCAGCTGCCGGAATGTATGATTTTAGCTGGGTGGCACCATTTCTGGACAAGAGCCGTGTAGCTGCATTTAGGCAAGCTAAGAGCCTGGAACATTGGCTGACAGAGATTCAAATGTAAATTTATCCGCAAGTGAGAGCAGCGATATACCCACCATATTTTTCATGCAAAATAGGACCTTGCCAGCGAGCTTCCAAAGAAAACAGGAAGTGGCCATGATTGGGGGTCAAGAAACCACGTGCACTCCATCGGCAGGAGCTTTCGTTTCTTCTAGTCTAGTGCAGTGAGGACTGACAGGGTCCAGGAAGACCTGGAGAGGAGGGGAGGCAGGGATGTAGCAACAGTGTGTGCCTGGTGCCAGCAAAAATCCTGTGGAAGACGGAGATGTTGGTTTTGTATGAAACACAAATCTGATTCCCCCTACTTGACACAGAACACTTGATCTTTTCACCTCATGAACAATGAAAGGGTGGGTGGGGGGATTCTTTTTAATTTCTTTTTGAAGAGTTTTGTTCCCACCCCAGGTCAGACTCAACACTTTGTGCAACACATGTAAGTTTCCCCAGGACTTCCCAGAGCCTGGGGTAGAGAGTGGGGTGGAGGTGGGGTAAAGGTCTCCCCAGGGACGAGAGCTGCTTCTTCTGCAAGCAAGCAAGCACATGGTAGAGGGCCCTTCCTGAGCTGTGCACTTAGAGGCCCCGTGTTTGTATCACTGTGTACTAGCATTGGCCCAACACTTCAAAATGAGGACAGTCTCGAAGCTCCTACACTCTCAGCCTTCTCATACGAGAGATGAGAAAATAGATAGATGTAAAAGCCAGTCCGAATCATAGGAAAATCACTAACAGAGCCAATTCAGAACTCTGGCTCAGCCCTCAGTGTCTTGCATGTAGTCGAAAGCCCAAAGCACAGCCAGGAGCCGTGAAAGACCCCAGGTATGATTTCTCCCTGAGAGAAGCAGGTGAGGTGGTACTGATTCTTCAACAGGTGTGCAGATGGGTGTTGGGAGGAAGGTTGTTTCAGAATGACATCTTCTCAAACCCATGACTTCTTTCCTCTCATTCTAAGATGTACCCACTCCCCTCAAAGTCCCACCCCTCTGAGAATCTCCACAGGGTACTGAATTGTTATTGGTAGCACTGCTTCCAATATGAACATCTTGGAGACAAGAAAAGATGGTTCCCTAAAGTGTCCTTCAAGCTCTAAAAATTATCTTCTATGAATAAAATAGTAAAACTTTTCAATGTAAAAACAGGCATAATAATTTATTTAAAAATCACCTAAAGAGGCCGTCCCGGTGGCTCAGGCGGTTAGAGCTCCGTGCTCCTAACTCCGAAGGCTGCCAGTTCGATTCCCACATGGGCCAGTGGGCTCTCAACCACAAGGTTGTCAGTTCAACTCCTCTAGTCCCACAAGGGATGGTGGGCAGCGCCCCCTGCAACTAAGATTGAACACAGCACCTTGAGCTGAGCTGCCGCTGAGCTCCCTGATGGCTCAGTTGGTTGGAATACGTCCTCTCAGCCATAAGGTTGCTGGTTCGACTCCCGCAAGGGATGGTGGGCTGTGCCCCCTGCAACTAGAAAACAGCAACTGGACCTGGAGCTGAGCTGCGCCCTCCACAATTAAGACTGAAAGAACAACAACTTGAAGCTGAACAGAACCCTCCACAACTAAGATTGAAAGGACAACTTGACTTGGGGGAAAAAAAAAAAAGGCCTGGAAGTACACACTGTTCCCCAATAAAGTCCTGTTCCCCTTCCCCAATAAAATCTTAAAAAAAAAAAAAAAATCACCTAAAGAAAGATCAGTCTAGGTAATCTTTTCGGGAAGAGGTATTTTCTCTAGGGGGAGCAGGCTGGTACCTGCAGCAATGTTTCTGAGTAAATGTGGCAAATTTCAGAGAGTTGGGCAGATGCTGGCAACATGCTGAGAAATCTGGAAAGGTAAGGCTTCACAACTTTACAGCAGACCCTGATGTATTGATTGGAGGAAATCTTTGACCTAGTTCATTTCTCTGTCTTCTACAATAAAAAATGTCTTGATCTCTTGAAAGGCATTCAGATTAAAAAAAAAAAAAAAAAAAACAACATTATGCCAGAGAAGGACAAATACTGCACGATCTCACTTATATGTGTAATTGAAAAAAACATCGAAACAAATGAACAAAACAAAAACAGACTCATAGCATTAAAGAACAAACTGATGGTTGCCAGAGGGGAGGTGGGAAAGGGGATGAAAAAGGTGAAGGGAAATATAAGTCAATAGTGTGATAACTTTGCCCGGTGACAAATGATTACTAGGTTTCGTGTGGTGTTCACATTGCGAAATATATAAATGTCGAATCACTACATGTACACCTGTAACTAATATAATAGTGTATGCCAACTGTACCTTAAAAAGAAAAAAGAGAAATTGATCCAAAAGGATAAAAAAATCTTTTGATAAGTACATTTGATTCTGAAATCCACTTAGAGATGAAACACTTAGAAAATTCCAATTTGAAACTATCACACTGGTTTTCAATAATCATAATAAAATACACTGTAATAAAAAAGATTATGCATACTTCAAGCTTTGGCAATGAGATCTTCATTATACGTAACATTTAAAACATGCCTTCAAACTGATTTTTTTAAACTCATAGACAGACAACAGAATGGTGGTTACCAGAGGAGAAGGGGGGAGGAAGGGAGGATGATGAAGAGGGTAAAGGGGGTCAAATACATGGTGATGGAAGGAGGCTAGACTATGGGTGGTGAGCACACATTAAGAGTATACAGATGTTGTATTATAAAGCTGTATATAAACCTGAAATTTATATAATGTCATTCACCAATGTTATCCCAATACATTTATTTTTTTAAAACTGATTTTTTTTTTTAAATCCTCAACCTTTCCATCTCTAGGTGTAACTACTTTCAAGTCGTATTACACTTTGTTCCAAAAGAACACTTTACCTGTAACCATTGCAACTAAGTAAATAACTTGATGGGTTACGGTGCTCTGTCAGGTCTCTTGTGAGCTATGTATACAGTCCTAATAAATTCTTCCCTGAGAGAAGACCTGCCAACAATCAGAATTGTCCACAGACATGTGGGGTGTCTCCTTGTTGGTGGGCTCAGTGTAGACTTAATTACTATTGTCAAGGTATTGCAGAAAGGTCAAGAGCTGGATGAGTTGGTAGATTAAACAGTGTTTACCGAGTTTTTTTAAAATCACAACTAATATTAAACACAGTTTACATTGTACCTCAGTGTATAGGTTTCATATATATATATTTGTTATGAGTTGAATTGTGTCACTCCCCAATGATATGTTGAAGTCCTAACCTCCAGTCAATGTGACTTAATTTGGAAATAGGGTCTTTGCAGATATCATCAAGTTAAAATGAGATCATTAGGGTAGGCCCTAATCCGGTAAGACTGGTGTCCTCCTAAGAAGAAGGAAATTTGGACACAGACACACACAGAGAGAGAAGGGAATGCCACATCACAACTCAAGCAGAGAGATTGGAGTGACGCAGCTGCAAGCCACAGAATGCCAAGGATTTCTGGCCACCATGAGAAGCTAGGAAGAAGAAAGGAAGGATTCTGCCCAGAGTTTCAGATGCAGCATGGCCTTTGTGACATCTTGATTTTGGACTTCCAGGTTCTGAAACTGAGAGAATAAATTTCTGTTGCCTGTAAGTCACCTGGTTTGTGGTACTTTGTTATGGAAGCCCTAGGAAACGAAGACAATAATAAAATAGAAGTTTTCCTCAATGTTATTTATCTTCACATGGGCAATTCTGTTCTATTCTATTTGAAAATGCTTGTTATAATCCGGTTCATTGATTTCACTGCCACTAATGGGTTGTGATCCACAATGTGAAAAATACTGGACTAGAAATGCCCTTTAATGTTCTTTCCAAATTTGAGAGTCTGTGACTCTACGGGATATAAATGGGATGTAGATCAGAAGAACCAGAACACAAAAAGGACCTAGTTGTGTACCCTGTTCTCAGCATAGCCACTCTTTACTCTATGATCCCTTACAGATCTGGAAAAGACAAATATTTTAATATTAGACAATACAAAGTTGTAACATTGAGAAAAGTTTGTTTTTTTAACAATATTTGGCTATTGCTCATAGTTCCCTTCCCCCAATAAACAGATATTAAAACACCTAAATGTGATGAATTTTATCCCAACATTCTAGATTACCTGACAATTCCAGAGGTGGTGGTCAAAGTATACAACTTGCAATTAGAAGATGAGTAAGTTCTGGGAACTAACATACAGCATGGTGATTATCGTCAACAGTATTGCATTATAGGCTCGAAAGTTGTAAGAGAACAGATCGTAAATGTTCCCACCACAAAAAAGAAATGGTAATTATGCGACGTGATAGAGGTATTAGTTAACACTCTGTGGTAATCACATTGCAGTATATAAGTGTATCAAATCAACATGCTGTACCCCTTAAATTTACACAGTGTTATATGTCAATGACATCAGTTAAACAAAAACAAAAACAAACCTGACAATTTCAGCCCTCTTATAAATGCCTGTGAAGCTGAGTCAAGGTATAGACTTCCCACCTTGGTTATTTGGCTCGGAGGTTTGCCCAGTACTCCATCAAAAAGACATTGTTTTGTAGATTGGAACCTACCTGCAGGGTTGACTGATGGCAAGCTAGCTGAGGGAGGCAGTTGCTTCCCAACTTGGCTAATGCTAGGGAGACGGTCGGTATTGGAGGGTGACAAAAAGCATTGGCCTTTCTGTCAGATAGCCTGTCAGGGTCACGTCAATTTAGGTTCACAGCCTTGAGTTCTTCTGTAGCGTCCCTCGGCTTCAATTTACTTATCTCTTAAAATGATGATAATAACCCCCACCTCCCTGGGATGTTGTTGGGATTAAATAAATTCATCCCATAGTCATTAATACACAATAATATTAATGATCAATAATACATAATTTGTACAGAATTAAGGTACATAAAGCATTGTGCTTGTCACACTGTAAACCCTTAGTAAATATTATAGATTTTTATCATTATAAGACCATATGCTCCTGGAAAGCAGAGACGGTGGTTTAGACATCTTTGTGTATACCTCATAACTCCGAACACAGAGCTTTGTACATGCAGGTTGCACAACTATGTTGGTTGGAGAAATTTACTGCTAACAACACAATAGCATTCCTGCCGTTTCTTTCTCCTTCATTAACAACACCTATTTCTCAAAGGAAGACTACAATCAAAAACGCCACAATGAACTTTAAGGGCATTAAATGAACCTCCTTAATCTAAATGGCAGCAGCAAGTGGACTTGTTCTCAGCTTCAAAGACGGGAAAGTTAAAGGGCATGTGTGAGGGCCATCATCAGTCTGTCAGCAGGGCTGGAAATAGAAGCCAGAATTCCCCACAGCACGACCCCTAAGGGGCAGGGTAGGCCTTTTTAAAGCACCTCATCTGAGGAGAGCTTAACGAACTACAGTACATTTCTGGGGTAAATGGGATTTCTCAAAGGGAAGTAAGGCTTTCCCTTCTTTTTCATTTTGTCATTCATGAGAAGACCACGCAATAACTTTAGGGATCATTTTGAGAAAAGAAAAAAATGATCACGACCAACCCTTGTTGTTTTTGCAAAACGCCTCTCAGTCCTTGGTCAGAGGCACAGCATTTTACATTTTTGCCTCTGTGCACCCTGCGTCCTTCACTTGGAATAATATCATAGATCCTTTTCCGCGTTGCTACACTTCATCATAAAGGTAATTTTTAATGGCTGCATCTTAGACGACTGTGTGGCTGTCCTACCATCTACCATACCACCCCCCAATTTTTGTATGTGTGTCATTTAAATAGTTTTCAGAAAGTAACTGTACATTCGCAAAAGCATATGTGTCAAATTAACTCCTTTCTTTGTGCGAGCAGAAATGAGTTTATGGGCATTTAAGATACTAGACTAACTGGAAATAAGGAAAGGCTGACCAGTTCCCTGATTATTTTTCCTTTACCTACTTCTCACAATCCAATCAATGAAATTCACATTTTCACTAACTGAACACACTACCTCCCTCGGAAGATTGACTTTCCCCCTAAAGTAATGAAAGACAATGGAGCAGATGTAAGGGGGCCATTGCTTCTGCTGTCCCAGTTTTTCATCCGTGTGTAGTGGCTTTGTGATTTTCTCTCCAAAGCCATTCCACTCTCCTTTATCATGTATCAGCCTTGTGACTTTAGCTCCAAAAGTCGGTCCTGATTAGTCTAAAGGGATTGCTTTCAAACAAAGCAGAATGTGACCTCCATCCCCACCAAACTGGGATATGGTATTCTACCTGTTTCTAATCCTTCTCCTGGGGCCAGTGGGCTGGCGTGGGCAGGTCCTTCTCATAATGAATGGTAGAAGAACAAACCCCAATAGCAAGCCCAGTTTCAGAACTCTGCTGGCATCACAGCTGCTAATATCCCAAATATTATGGCCACATATGGCCAAAGTAAGTCATATGACTGAATCCAGTGCACAGTAACCTTGACCATGATGAGATGGCACTGTGAAGTTAGATGGCAAAGGGTGTGGTATAGGAGGGGTGAGAAAGTGAGGCCGTTAGTGCAAGCTATCACACATCTCTATCAGAATAAGAACAATCCCTTCTCTTTCTAGTTTTTTAAAGGGTTTTTATCATCGATAGATGTCACATTTTATCAAATACTTTTTCTTTTGTGCATCTGTAGAGGTGATTATAGTTTTCTTCTTTGTACTATTAGTATGGTGAATGACACTGATTGAGTTTTGGTTCTTTAACTAACCTTGCTGCTGTGGAAGGCCACCTCTAGGATGACCTTTGATCCCTGTTGGACCATTCTATTTACTTACAATGAATAGAAAATGGCAATGATGATGTGATGAGAAGTCACTTCTGAGATTAAAGACGTGAACTTCAATCTATTTGTTCTCTCTCTGTCTCCGTCATTGCTCTGGGGAAAGCCAGCTGCCATGTTGTGACTACAGCTAGAGAGAGGCCCACTGAGAGAGGAACTGTCTCTGGCCAACAGTGAGTGAGGACCTGTCAACAGTCAGGAGGGATCTTGGAAACTAATCCTCTCCTGGTCAAGCCTTGAAGATTAAATACATTTATAAAAGGAGGTGAAACATGTAGAACAGTTTTGGCACCTAGTAGTACAAACACAGTACAGCTTAGCAATGTTATCGCTGAGCTGAGAATTCGTATCTCTTTCCATATCTGTTAAATGGGGACAAGAAGACCTATTTCCTAGGACTGTTGTGAGCGTTTAATGAAATAGTGCATTGGTAAGAACGTAATGAATAGTCACTATTGTTATCTTAACAACCTAACTATTTTTTAAAAGTAGGAATTGAGTTTTATTCATCTTTGAATTCCCTAATACTTGTAAGAAAATACGTCTTCGATTACTACTTTGGAATTAATTGAGAAATTCAATCTGTCTTCACATATATAAAACAAAAAAAACAAGCTTCATAGATTTGGGTAAGACATTTAACTTCTGCCTCTTCTTAACTGAAGGCACTAGACATACTCTGTACGGTTTCTTCAATCTCCATTCATTCATTCATCCATTCATTCACTATTCATTCATTTAATAAATATTTACTCGCCCCCAACCATATGCCAGTCTCTGTGCTTGGTGCTGGGATTGAAACATGAGCAGCACAGATGCAGCTTGTGCTGCCATAACGTTTACAGTCTAATGGGAGGGCGACATCAAACAAATAACAACTCACACAAATCTACAATTATAGACTGTGGTATGAGTCATGAAAGTACAATTCAGGGAGCCATGGGAGAAATTAAAGGAGGAACTGGGCCTAGCCCAAGGTAAGAGGAAGCTCACAGACATCACAGTCTATGAATTCTGAGCTTGGTGGAAGGACCTTTGCCCTCTAGCTATCAGAAAGAATAGACTAAAGTGAGTGATTCTAGCCCAAGCAGCATCTCAGAAGTCGCTCTGTTTGCCCCCACGATCCTGGCCATCCCACCTTGGCCTGTGTCTGCAGCCAGCATGGCTGGGCATTGCCAAGCACTTGGGAATCTGGGAGAAGAGAGGACAGGCCATTCGAACAGAATTCCTCTCCTGCTTTTAATGTATGCTGTGAAACCGCACAAAGAACATGTCACATATCTGTCCACAGAACATCTATGACAGAGAGATAATTGCTGGAAATGACTAGAGTGGTGCTGCTAATGCCAGATCAGAGGAGGCTGCCAAAATTTCTCTTCCATGGCAGCCAAAAAACACAGGTGTCTTAATAAAAAGCAAGTGCAGAGGAGAGTGCTGAATGATCAGGAAACTTATTAAAGCTGAAGCCTCAGCTCAGCCTGGTGGATCTCCAGACAGAGTCAGTCTGCCAACTCTCTCCTCCGTTGCCAGGTAAGAGTGAGGCTTCATAGTTATATTCAGGTTTGAGGGGGGTGTTGTCAGACCCGGTTGCCAAGTGGCCTTACAGTCCTCTGTAACCCTTATCTGAAAAATCTGAGAGCTTTTCTTCTTTGTGCAGCCGTTTCTGGACCCAGCATCTGCAGGGTCATCATAAAGCACAGAGCAAGACAAGCTCAGAGGCAAACTGTCAAATGTAAGGACCTTTCCCTCGGGCATCACTGCCACAGGCCAGCTCACATCTGGAAGCCTGACTTTCAGGTCCTGCCTGTTTCACAACCCACCCTGCCTCTCAATTCCTCTAGCACTTTCCTGTGGCCTCCCCACATGTCCCATGAGTTTTATGCTTTATCTCCACAGAATGCACACTGGTGTAAACCTTCCTGGGTCAGCTCATCCCCGGAGGTACAAATATTTACATGTTTCAGGAAAATGCTTCCAGATGAAGTCACTGCCAGTTCCTTGAAACCATCCTGATGGGCTTCTAAGGAGCTGGGAAGCAGGCAGAGTTAAAAGGACATAACCTTGAGCGAGGTTTTTAGACTTCTTCATCGGGAGTCTGGCTTGCCAGATGACCTGAGGCCCCCCTCAAGTCCCTCATACGTGGCCGAACAGACATTTCACGGAGCTGTGATAAACCACACTGAAATGGAAGAACCCTCACGTTTTCAATGCTAAACGGGACCCTGTGAGACATGCCATGACTGACGTTAATACAAAAGCAGCTTAGACTCGGTGGGGGTTGTTTGCATAAGTGAGGGGGTGTTGGGGCGGGTGAGGGTGGGGAAAATGCAGGCAGCTGAATGGCTCTTTAGACAGACAATTTTTCCCTTTATTTCTGGCTGCTGGCTAGAAGTATGTTTCAATTTACTAGTCAGCAAGTTAAGCCAGATGCACACATGGTAGATGACAAAGAAAAGGGCTAATGCGACAAGATACTAAAATTAAAAGCACACTTCAGAGATGGCCTCCTGCTCAAATCACATGGTCACCGGGAGAATTATAAATCAGAAATTAGGTCAAGTGATGGTGTTGAGTTCAGCGTTGTTTGTCCCTGGATAGTATTTCGATGCCCAGATGAGAACTATCAAGGAGAAAAGTCTGAGCTAAAACATCTGTGCTCTAACCCATCAGCCACTAACCATCAGTTTTAAAACAGCACCAAAATAAGCATTCGGAGAGGAGAAAGGCATATCATCAGCATCTGTCCACTTTTTAATTAAATCAGTCATTGACAAAGATACATCTTGTGCTTGGGGTTCACGTTTCAAAGAAACTGCTACATGCAGAAACCTATTCCCCAAAGCTAGTGCACCTCGTAGGGCAAAGTCTGAGAGAGCCAAGGTCAAATCTGAGCCAGCGAAGGCCAAAGTTAGAGTAAGCCACAGACATGCACAAGCCTGAGGATGAGAAGAAAGTCAAATACTTTATAGGGAGGCCCTGTGGTTTGAATGAGCAGACTGTCCCCTAAACATTTATTCTTAAGTTGGTTGTTTGAAAAGACCTAGGAATACATTTCCCCATAGGAAACATGACATTAAAATAGTTGCATTCTCAGATCTCTCCACAGAATTCTGTTTGGCACAGTGCACCTAAAATCACCTCTGGTCACCTTAAGATCCCCAAGACTTGCCTTTGAGCCCCTAGAGTGCCTGGCAGTGATGAGCTGACGGATGGAGGAAATGGCTATTAACTCATGGCAACATGGGGGGAGGGGGAAGACTTCAGCAGCCAGGTGCAAGGGGCCAGCACTGCAGGTGCGCCGTTTGAGCCCTGCACGAGCACCTGGCTGGAGGCCAGGTGGAGGCTGAAATCCAGCCTGCCCTCCACCAGCCAGGCCAGGGCTCTGGGGCAGGGCTGTAGCTGCCAGAGAAGGAGCATTTTTCTAATTTGTGCTAAAAAGCTATGTCCCCAAAGGAACTCTGGAGGCTCCAGTAGCAACAATGAAAGATGGCTGTTTTAGAAGGGGATATGGCTTTTCTAAAAAGGATTATGACTTTTTTAGAAATGGACTTTTCTAAAAGAGTGGGAAGTAAATTTGGCAGAAGACATTATTGGGGCAGAGGCAAAAGAGAAGCTGCCGTCCACATACACGTTTCTATTTTTGAGTCACTGAACACTCAAGTAGGTATAAACATGATCCAACGAAAACTTCTTCTGGAAGCAAAACTTAGTCCTCGCCAACTGTTTTCACATTCCACTCTGAGACTCCTGATTGACCTGCAACTTCAGTGGAGGAGGAGACGGCAGGCAACTCAAAAAAGGTTTGTTACACCTTAGGGCTGGTGCAAATGGGTGAATGAAACTGAGATACCTTTTGGAATTTTCTGTGTAATGGGACTCCTAAATAGAAGAGGAAGTACCCATCCTGCTCCGGGAGTGTCGACAGGCTGCTCTGGAGACGGGAGAAGAAGGCATGACCACCACGTGCTGTGCTGGGGGGTGTGAGGACAAGTAGCTGTGGGAAATGGCCCCGTCCCAATGTGAATGTGGATCAGTGATCCTTACCAACAACTCTGTTGTAATAGGAAGAAAAGCAGCTTCCCAGCGTTGTCTCCATTCAGCCAGTGGATGAGGGGAGAAAGCAAAGGTTGTCAACAGGGGGTTTGGGGGGCCAGGCCTGAGAGTGGCCGACAGCACTTCCCCTGATATTTCATCGGTGGGAACTCCATCACATGGCCACACTGATTCAAAGGAGGCTGGGCAATGTCACATAGCTGCGTGCCAGGAAAGAAGAGGAGGCATGAGTGTTGCCAGGCACTGGCTCTCCACGGAGAGAAAGTACTAGCGCAGCCACTAGGGAGGGGTTTCCTTCCATTTCTTTGTACTTACACTTGCTCAGGCAAGAGCATTGCGGTGGTAGCTGTGCCTGATACAGGCAGGACCAAGAACCAGGGTGTGACTATCACCCTCTGCGTTCAGGTACGATGTCACCCAGGCTCCTCCCACAGGGAATCACTATGCACCCATGCTTTTGTCACTCAGCCCAGCGCCTGCAACAGGCTTCTTCTAACCAGGCCTCTTTTTGAAATCGATCTGCAGCAACAGTTGCAAAGTCCAGCTGCTCCTTTATTCCTTGGCCAGTAGAGAGAGAATCAATTATCCCTGCCCTGGGTGAATTGCAGTGTCTGCTGATCTGCCAAAGGATAGGATTCAAGGTCTCAGTCCCAGCCCTTAAAGCGCTACTTAATCTGGACCTAATCACTTCAACAACTGCTTTTTGCCCTTGGTCCCCACCTGGCAACAACAAAAACACCACCTCCAACTTTCAAGAGTCTAGAAACCCTAGCCCTCAGGGGAAATAGAGATAGGCATGCATAATAACCTCCATTTCACAGATGCAATGTATACTGAACGGTTAGAAAAGTAAATGTCTTGTTTATCTGCCGTAAACCTGCCGCCATCTTTAAAAGTCTCACTATGAGCTTCTGACACTAATAACCTGTGGTCTATTGGTCTCTGCCTTGGAAAATTCTTGAGTGGCTGCATGTGGAACCCTCAATTCATATTTGTTTTAGAGTTCTCAGTGTTGCCATTTTAGGATTTCTTTTCTACCACTTTAGGCCCCTACATGTTCACCTACGCTCTGTTAATTTTGGCAATGAACCTCATGACAGAGCCACAGGGAATTGGGGCTCTGTCGCCTTTCAGGACCCTTTCAGGACCCTTTCAGGAGTTCTGGGTCTGGTTAATACACTGGTGACTGCTCACTAGGTGAAAGGTACAACTAGACACTGAATTTTGAGGCCAATAGCCTTTCTTCCAATGAGTTCTGCTTTGGAATGTGTTTTTCAAATGCTTTGCTACAGTGCCATGCAAATGGATTAAATGATAAAATAAAAAATGTAAAACAAGATGGTTCACATTCCTTGGGGGGAAAAAAGCAGAAATGTCTAGGATGGTAAGCATTCTTAGAAAAGTTTCCCTCCTCTCTTATTCTCAATAGTGTTCCATCAGCAAGACTCTTCAGTTCTCTGGGGATCGGTGACTGGTACAAAAAGACATCCACTCCCCACCCCACCCGACCTGAGTGTCCTCCTAACACACACCTCAAACTGAAGCATGAAATTTTTCTCTGCTCATGGGCCAGGCTTTCATTTTTTTGCTGACAGGATAGTTGTAGTTTGCCTTCTTGTGCTACTTATACATGCAGAATTTAGTTTTGGGGTTGTTAAAAGTTTATGCAAAATTGTTGAGACATATTTGAATTGTTTTCTCAAAGAGCATGATTGTTTCTCTGTTAGAGATAGCAGCTTATAGAAATGTGATTGGAAGAGAAGGCATTTACTGAGTTTAGGGGCTAACAAATAATTATTAGCCCCCAATCCAATAAAATTAGGATAGAAGTTATCAGACTGCAACTTGTTTGTTTGTTTGTTTAAAAATCTCCTTTGATATTGCACATGATCCACTGTCAAATAGCAAACAGTGTCTGTTAACAGAGACTTGAAGTCAATAGTGACAATTGACAGCGTTTGAGACAACAAACCCCAGCATGTGGGAGGCTGTATATTGAAAGCCCAAAGAGCTAAGTTGATGATCAAAATCTGCAATGACATTATGTATACAGAGACCATGTACATCAAAGGTACTGTTCATTCATTCAACACATATTTTTGAGAGCTCAACCCATGCCAGGCTGGGATAAGCGCTGGGGATGTAGCCATGAACAAAACAGACACAGCCCCTTGTCTGATGAAACTTACATTCTAGGTGGGGGAGACAAGAAACCAGCAAAATCAAGTCAGATGACTGTGATCTGAAGAAGATAAAACGGGATAACATGTTAGAGGATAATGGTGGGGTGAGGGGCTACTTTTGTTTGCATAGTCAGGGAATACCTCACTGAGAAGGTGACATTTGAACTGAGCATTGAATCAAGGAGCCAGTTGAGAGAGAATCTGAGGAGGACGTTCCAGGCTGAGTGAACAGCAAAGGAGGTCACACCCCAGTGTGGCACACTTAAGGGACAGAGCAAGAGTCAGCCGAGCCAGTACACAGTGACTGACTGGAGCAGGGGTACGAGCCAGGCTAGCAAGGTAGGCAAAGGCCAGATAATGAAGGGGCTTGCGAGGCATGGTGAAGAGTGCAGATTTTATTTTAAAGGCAGTAGGGGTTTCAACAGGTGTGTGATGTAATCTGATTTCTATTTTTAAATAGTCTCTGGCTGCTGTGTAGAAAAGAAGAGGGAACATGGTAGGAGGTTGTCCTACCATGTGGTGCCAGTGAAAGATGATGGTGACTTGAACGAGGGTGACAGCCAGGGACATGGAGGAAAATTGACGGACCTTGGTTATATTTTGGAGACAGAGCCAACTGAGTTTATTCATTGTATGTGGGGAGAAAGGGAAAGAGAAAAATTGAGGAAGGTTGCCGTGATTTTAGCTTGAACAACCAGCTGCAGAGAAATGACATTTATTTAGAAGGGAAAGACGGGAGTAGAGGTGGAGAGGAGTGGTGTCAGGAAAGAATGAAAGAGTGACAGTTTGGTTTTGAGGTACTTTTCATCCACTCATGTAGATACCAAGAAGGCAAGCTGGGCTATCACAGAACTGCCTAAAATGGTTCTCTTCACCAGGATGTCTAAGTAGCTTCTCTGTGCAAGATAAATGCGTCAAGAGCCAGACCACTCCCTGACGCAGGAAAGGGTGGGGCTTCCTGGGGCGTTTTTAGTTATGCAAGTGCATTGTACAGGGGTCAGCCATGTCTGGACAATAATTCTGACTGTTCCATGAGCTGTTCCGTGGTACTACTTGGGACTCTACTGTCTCCAGAGAGTTTTTAGAAAGGGAGGGGGTAGTTTTTCTTGTCAGCAGGTAGGGTTGGGGTGGGGACACCACTGCATCCAGTCCCCAGGGCCAGGAATGCGAAATGCGAAATGTGCTGCAATGTGTAGAATAGGCTTCACACAAGAACAAAAGATCCAAGCCAAAATTCCTATACCTTGGGATAGTGTATTGGAAATTTCTGAGTCTCTCTTCTTTTAAATGAAGACATTAGATGAAATCATCTCTGAGGTTAGATCCAACCTCTGTAGTCTATGACTCACAAATACACAAACAATAGTGATATAAATAGGCTATAGAGGACCTGGTGGGAGGTTGTGGTGGCTGTGAAAACGCACCACTCAGATCTCCTGTTGTGGGGAGCTTGAATGACTGATGGCCTCAGCTGCTGACATTTGGCACCCGCCTCCATATTTCCTTGGAGACCACACTTCCACAAGCTGCTCCCGCCTAGTGACTGAGCAGGGAGTAGGGACTAAAGCAAGCCTGTCCCTGCAAGATGCAGGGCAGGACTCTTTGAATGACTCTGGCTCAAGGACTCCCCTTCAGTTTGGCTGAACTGTTCTTGTGGCTGCATCCAAGACTCTCCTACCAGGCCCCCCTACGTTCCCCCTTTCCCTCTTGGCTCCCCCTACCTCTTCTGTCTCCTTCCCCTTCATCCTTAACAACTGTTCCCCTAATAAATTCTTATGCATCTAATCCCATCTTGGCTTCTGTTTCTCAGGAAATGCAAACTAACTCATGTGGTGCCAACTATGGTTTGAGAAAACAAAAGGTAAGATGGAGTTTGGAGACTGGCTTACTCATTGCCCAGGAGGCTAAGAGGGTGCTATCCTGTGTGGTATGTGGCAGAATTGCCAAAGATTTCTCGAGTAGTGACCTGGAAGAATGTCCCTGTGGAGAGGAATGCTGTGGCAGGCAGGCGCAGTGACGCAGGCATTTCAAAGCTATGAGAGGAACGATACCTACAAGAACCGCAGAGCTGGCTGGTTACTGCTAAGTTGCACTGTTGCCCTGCAGAGGGCTAACAAACAATACGGACAAGTGTGAGAGCCAGGGAACCTCTTTAGTAACTGACAAGGAGGCCCTCATCTCCCGCAGGGGAAGAAATGACAGTTGAGCAGCAAACTGAGGATCTGATAAAGTCATATAGCTCCAGAGATGTTTAAGTATTCAGCTAAGGCAAATGTATTATGCTACGGTCAGACACCTGGAGAAAGCTGGCACTCTGAAACATGGGATGGGCACGTCAGGAGGCTGGCTTGGCAGAGGCCCCTGAACCTCCAACTGTGCAGAGCTGGCACACCATTTCATAAGAAGAGTTAGCACGTCCACCATGCTGGAAAGGCAGCAGAGCTCTCTCCTGCAAGGCAGCAAGTACACTCTCAGGAGCTGCCCCCACCTCTGCTACGGGCTATCCAGCCAGTAACTAGGATTACACCCCAGCAGAACCTAGAAGGGGATGGTCTGGGCTTCACTGAGGGAAAAGAGATTGTACATCAAAGGAGCTATAAGCACTAGCCAGGATGTACCAGCAGGAGCCTGGGAGTAACCTTGGGATCATAATTTGAGAGTATTTGATCATGGAAGCCAGAATGTAAGACTAGAAAAGCCAGAATTCATTGACTCGGTGGCATTTTCTCGGGACACAGGACTTAACACACTGATAAGGACTGCAGAGGACAAGGGGAACTGCTAGGGTGGTTCCTGGAAGCTTGGAGACGTGATCGCCAATGCTGAGTGAAGTGCATATGCTGAAAAACGGTGACGGAGCAGCTGAGGAAAATGGACCCACAAGGACCTAGAGGACCTGCCATTCACCAAGGCCTTGAGAGGGGCACCAGCACGGCTGAGGAGTGTGGCAGTGGCTTTCTCTGCAGGTCGGGGCCAGTGGTAGTCAGATACCAATGACAGAGCTGGGCTCAAACCAAGGGGGCCTGACCTGAAGAGACCTGAGATGGAAAAAAGAGCGTGGTGTCCCTAGGGGCAAAAGTGACCAAGAGGGCACTGCATAAGATCTACACCAGAAAAAGGCCAGAATGGAGGAACGAGAGGCTGGGATAAGTCATTCCAACAGAAACTCACAATCCCTTGCACAGTTCCCGTACTTGAGCTAATTTTCAGATCCAGAACCCATTGACTGAAGAGGTGGCCAGGTCTCTAGGAGGAAGGAGCCTGCAAACCTGCAGCAAATAGATATTGTAAAAATTCTTGCAGCCATACCCCAAGAGATATTTGGTCATGTACTCAGCTGACTAGAAACTAGGGAAAGGGTACTATCTAGTCATTTCAAGAACTATTCGACATAGGGTCTACATTGACTCGATTCCCAGAGTTATCCCAGCCTCCTTTTTGCATTTTACAGGGCTCTGACAGAGACAGAGTGCTTGACGATGGTACACCCAATAGCCACTCCCCCAGAACTGCTCATTATGAACTGGGTTCTGTCACATCCACCAAATGGGCCCAGCAGCACCCACCAATTGTAAGATGGGAAAGGTCCATCTAGGATTGAGTCCAAGCAAAGACTCGAGGGTATAAGGATGCTGCTTGAGCAAGTAGCCCAGACCCCCATGTCACCCATCAGTTGTACCACCTTGCACCTCTGGCTATGGGATGGGGTGGTATCTCATACAAAGAGCTGAAGAAGGAAGAGGGAAAAAGACTGAGCTTGACTTATAGATGGGTTGACCCCATATGTGGGTGTAAATGAAAATGGATGCTGTCTGCATCAGAGCCACATTCAGGAGTGGCCCCAAAAGATATTGGAGAGGAAAAAGCTTTCCTCTGGGCAGGACTGAGAGCAGTGCACCTGGTCATTCACTGTGTGTGGAAGAAGTGGCCCAAATATACACAGACTCCTGAACAGTGGCCAGGGGCCAGGCTGGTTAGTCAAGGGCCTGAAAGGAAAAGAACTGGAAGATGAGAGATAAAGAAGTCTGGAATAAAGGTCTGGACCCGCATGGAGTGAGTGTGGCATATAAAGATTTTCGTGTCACGTGTTAATCACCACAAAGCATCTCTCACAGAAGAGGTACTGATCAACCAGTAGACAAGGTGACTTAGCCAAGTGACATTAGCCAACCTTCATCATCAGCCACCCCCAAATGAGCACAGGAACAGAGTGGCCATGGTGGCAGACATGGAGTCTATACTTGGGCCCAGCATAAATGCCCACTTATCAAGGCTGATCTAGCTACTGCTGCCTTTGAATATCCAACTGTCAGCAAAAGAAACAGGGCTGAGCCTTTACTGTGGCACTATTCTTTGAGAAGGACAACTGGCCACTTTTTTGGCAAGTCTACGGTACTGGGCACCTCTCATGCCAAAGGCCAGAGGTTCACCCTCAGAAGGATAGGTATCTATACATAGGCATTTGTCTTTGTGCCCATCAGGCCTTAGCCAGCACCCCCAGCTGGGGTCTGACAGAGTGCCAGATCCACAGGCATGGAATCCCACACCACGTAGCATCTGACCAGGGGACCCCCTTCACAATGAAGGAGGTGCGGGAGTAGGCCCACAACCATGGGAGCCACTGGCCATGTCATGTCTCACACCACTCAGAAGCAACCAGATGCAATAGAACGGCCCTCGAAAGGTATAATGAGGCGACACTAGGCAGGCAGGGAGGGCCATTGTCCAGGATGAGGAATGTGCATTCAATCCGAGATGTCTCTGGGGTGCTGTGTTCCCTGCAGCACGAATATGTGGGTCTGGGAACCAAGGGTGGAAGCAGGTGTGGCCTCACTTACCATCACTTCCAGTGACCGATGGGGAACGAAGGCCCTCAGGAATGATGGTTTGGGCCACACCACCACATAAGCCACAGAGGGTGAGGGGCATTTAGAATGGACAGGGAAGGAAGGAGGGAATGAGCACCAGTAGTGTTCCCGAGAACACGTGCAGCCACGAGAACTGCAGTGTGTCCCGCTCACCTTCCTCTTCTAAGTTTCCCCTCAGGAAGAGGGGTCCACGAACCATGGAGTTGCTGCTCCCCAAACCTGCATGGAGAAGTAAATCTGTGTAATGCGAGGGGTGGACTGTGGCAGCCGTGAAGGTGCACTGCTCAAATCTCCTGCGGACCAGGGAGCAGACTGAGGGCCCGGCTGCAGACCTCCTGGATCTGCCCCCACGCCCTCTAGGAACCACTCTTCCCACAGGCTGCATCTGGGCAGGGACTGCGCAGAGAGGGAGACGAACGCAGGCCATTCCTGCAAAACACGGACTTCTTTAGTGAACAAGCTTTCTTTCAAGTTTCCAGTCCTTTAATTTTTTTTTTTAAAAACTACTTCATTGAAGTGTTATTGACATATAAAGAAGCTGTACATATTTTATGTATACAACTTGATGAGTTTGGAGACAAGAATACAGGCATACCTCTTTTTATTGCACCCCACGATATGTTCTTTATAAATCGAAGGTAAGACCGTTTACTAGCAGAATGTTATGACTCACTGAAGGCTCAGATGGTTGGCATTTTTTAGCGATAAAGTATTTTTAATTAAGTTATGTTCCCTTTTTAAAGACATGATGCTACCGCACATTTAATAGACTACAGTATAGGATAAACGTAACTTCTACATGCACTGGGAAGCCAAAAAATTTTGTGTGACTTGCTTTGTTGTGATATTTGCTGTATTGCCGTGGTCTGGAAATGTGCCTGTAATATCTCCGAGGTATGCCAGTATACCCATGAAACCATCACCATTATCTACGCCATAAACATATCCACCCTTCCCAAAGGTTCCTCCTACCCTCTTTATTTATTATTATTGTTATTATTTAGTGATAAGAACACTTAACATAAGATACACCTTCTTAGCAAATTTTTAAGTACACTCGTGTAATACAGTATTGTTAACTACAGCCACTACGCTGTACAGTAATCTCTAGGACTTACTCATCTGGCACAGCTGAAACTTCATACCTTCTGGCTGATACCTCCTCCTTTCCCCTGCCTCCCAGCCATGGCTACCACCATTCTTCTCTCTGCTTCTGTGAGTTTGACTATTTTATACTCCGCATAGAAGTGGTATCATGTAGTACTTGTCCTTCTGGGTCTGGCTTATTTCACTTAGCGTAACGTGGTCCAGATTCATCCATGTTGTCACAAATGGCAGCATTTTTCTTTAGCCCATTTTTTAAATGGACTGAAGGACTCTCCATGCTAAGATTTTTCAGAACTGTGCTGGAAAGCGTCACACTCTTCCTACCCAATCTTTTTCCTTCTGCTTTCTCTTTAGGTGTCAGGTCTGTATTGCTGCCTGGAGTCTCTCCCCACTTTCTCTGGCCCCCTCCGTTTCACCCTTCACAGATGGATGGCCCCACAGTAAATCTCTGCCTGTCTAACCTATCTTGGCTTCTGCTTCTTTGAGTATCCAAACACAGAAGTATATCCTGAAGCCTCATTAATCTACTTTAAGATGGAGACCTCTGACAGTATAACAAAGATATCGTGCCATCAAAGAGTTCCTTAAGAGGTATAAGTCTCTTGTTTCAAACTTTAAGAGCCAGACTCTTCCAGTTTTCAAATACAGCAGTATTATATCAAAATGTACTGTTCATTCATCCAACAAATATTAACTGAGCCTCTATTACTCGTCACACACTGAGAATAAAGTGGTGAAGGAGACAAAGACCCTCTGTCAGAGGTCATAGTCTAGTGGGAGGAGAGAGACTCTCATATTCAACTAGTTATATCTCACTTTTGTGTCTAATAAACACCTCAAAGCTCACACGTGCAATATCATATGCCTTGTCTCCTCCCACCACATCTACTTCACCCTCAGCCTTCCCCGTCTCAATGGATGGAAATGCTATCTTTCCAACTGCTCATCAGTGTTAGAATATATTCAAAAGATATCCAGAATCAGACTACATCTCACTTCCTCTACTGCTGTCCCTCTGGCCTCAGCCACCATAATCCCCTGCATGGGTTTCTACGATAACCTATCACTACTAATCTCCTTGATTCTACTCTTGCCCTGCAATACTTTATTCTCAACCAAGTAACCCCAGCAATCTGTTTAAAAGAGAAGTCAGAACATGTCACTATTCAAAGCCAAGTGATGGCTCTCCGTTTCACTCAGAGTAAAAGTCATACTTTGTATAGCAGGGTACACGAGCACCTACGCTCACCCCATTTTTCTTCCCTTCTCTTCTCCTCACTCCCTCTGCTCCAGCCACATGGGATTCCCACATGCCAGGCACACGCCTGCCCTGGGCCTCTGCACCAGCTGTTTATCTGTCTGGAATGCTCTTTCCCAGTTATCAGCATGGCTCACTCCTCACCTTCCTCAAAATCTGTCTCAGATGTCACCTTTTCAATGAGACCTACCCTGACCACACTACAAAGTTTGAAAGCCACTACCCCTTGGCAATCCAGAGTCCCTCACTCTTTTCATGCTTTTTTTCCCCTTTCTCCAAAGCACTTATCAGCATTTATTATACTGCTTAATTATATATTTTGTTTATTGTTTATGGTCTGTTTTCTCCCACCAGAAGGTAAGCTCCACAAAGGCAGGGATTTTTGTCTCTTGTTCACACAGTTGGCATTCAGTGACTATTTCCTGAATGAAGAGTCTTGAAGACAACAAAGCAGGGTGATGGAATAGAGAGCCACTTAGTGGAGGGTTGCTTTAGATAAGATTCCTCCCTGGACCACGAGCTCCTTGAAGACGGCTACCTGGGTAGCAATTCTCAGGGCCCTAGGCAGCGTGCAGATACAATGTATACTTGTTGAATCTCATTAGTTGAGAGCCAGAGGCCTGACTAGGGATCTCCTTACGATGGTTCTAACAGCATTGCCAGTTTATTGGTTACCCTTAACGCTCACTTGGTTATCACACCTCCTGGAACCTGCTCACTTCTGTTTTTCTATTTGCCAGAAGTCTATGCTTAAGAAAGACTTCGTACCAGATCCCTCTGCATTCTGACAGCACTGACTGTGAATCACTGTTTCTTCACATTTTAAGTGGAACCCACAGAAGAAGGAGATGGTCAGGAGTCTGAACAGAGAAGGAAGATCTATCACCTTGTTCCTCAGATCAGAGATTGTGCCAAGGGCTGAAACTGCAGGGAGACATACAGTACTATGTTCAGCATTAAGAAGCTGGTAGCCCTGAGTCTGTCGAAGACTACTGCATTTCTTAAATTAACAAGCTCTCCTTCAGGAGGGATGTCTAAGTGAAGACCGAAGGTCACCGGTCTCATGTTGTAGCCTGATTGGGAAAGAGGTCTGGCCTGACTGACACCCAAGGTACCAGCTCCCTCAGAGATTTGGTGATTCTATGGCCTTGATAGAGAATCAAATATTTTTTTAACCCCAAATGACATATATCTCCTTGTCAAGGACATATTACCCCGAAACATCTATTTTCCTATAATTCTTAAGGAAAATTCCAAATTTCTTAGTGGTAATGTACCAGCACTACAATTTTCACAAACACTGCCCTTTCAGCTCCCCCTGGTCCAATGTCAGGAGATTTAACCACCCAGGTCCATCCATGTTGCCCACTACTTTTGCACTGGAGAAAGAAGCACTTAGATAGCTGTTTGCTTCCTATTTCTTCCAAATCAGTTTTAATCTACAAAAGGACTTTACTTTTCTCTTTAGTTAAAGAGTGAACCTACTTAGTGAGCTAGCCTTTTAAGAGTATATTAATAAAGCTACTGGAAAGAGAAAGCTAATAACTTTCCGAGCCTTAAAGTTGGTACTGAGACTATAACTCATTGTGTGACAGCTAAGAGAATGTGGAAAGACTGGTGGGATAATGGTAGAAAGACAATATTCATAGAATCACAGGACTTTAAAAGTAGAATTCCAGTTGCTCATTTTAGAAAGAAGGACAATGGGGGCGGCCCAGTGGCTCAGGCGGTTAGAGCTCCGTGCGCCTGACGCCGAAGGCTGCCGGTTCGATTCCCACATGGGCCGGTGGGCTCTCAACCACAAGGTTGCCAGTTCGATTCCTTGAGTCCCGCAGGGGATGGTGGGCTGTGCCCCCTGCAGCTGGGGTTGAACACGGCACCTTGAGCTGAGCTGCTGCTGAGTTCCCGGATGGCTCAGTTGGTTGGAGCGCGTCCTCTCAACCACAAGGTTGCCGGTTCCATTCCTTGACTCCCGCAAGGGATGGTGGGCTGCGCCCCCTGCAACTAGAAACAGCAACTGGACCTGGAGCTGAGCTGCGCCCTCCACAACTGGGACTGGGGGGACAGCGACTTGACTTGGAGGGGAGGCCTGGAAGTACACACTGTTCCCCAATAGAGTCCTGTTCCCCTTCCCCAATAAAAATCTTAAAAAAAAATAAAAATTGCCAAACATCCCCTGGGGGCGGGGTCACAATTTCAAAAAAAAAAAAGAAGGACAATGAATCCCAGGGTTTAAATCTCTGGCCCAAAGTCCTCTGAGCCTCAGTTCTCAGCGTTCCCACCAACACTTTATTGTTTTTCTTCCTCCCCCTTCTAGCCATGTACCCAACCCCCAAAATCATATTCTCCCCTATCCTTGTAAACATAATCAAAGCATAAAGAAAATATCGTTGGCAGTCACATTTAAATATTTAAATGAAATCAACTTTCAGGCTTCCCTAAGTATGGGGTGGGAGCATGACAGCATTGTTGATTCCCCACCTAACACCAAGCGTTTTCTGGTGTTGGATCACCTTTAGCACTTGTGTGAGGCGGGCTTAGTGCGCTGCGTGCATCTCATAATCTTTCTGAGAATCATATTTCTTAGTCTCACCTACTGAAAAACTGAAAACATTTTTGAAAATGTTTTGTAGTTGTAACACTAGACGTGGGCCTTTGGGAATTCTCTTGGCCTCCTGGCAACTCAAGTTTCCACTTCTCTTACCACGAGCACTCAACAAATTGTGATCTAAGCCAGATTCGATGTGGAAGGCCTACCTTGTTGGGCGAATTAAAGAAAATATGAGGTTGGTGCAAAAGTAGCTGCTGTTTAAAAGGTTAAAAATAATTGCAAAAACCACAATTACTTTTGCACCAACCTAATAGTAATATTAGCTAACATTAATCAAACAGTTTCCTGCCAAGCACTGGGCCAAGTACTTTTCTATGCATTGTCTAATTAAATCCCCACAACAACCTAAAAATGAGATATTATTACACTTGTTACCTACATTTTAGGGATGAGGGTTAAATGACGTAGCTAAGGCCACCCAGCTAGTATTGGCTGTCTGCCTTTATCTCCTGGCTCTTCCTCCTGGTCAGTGGGCTACAGAGCTTGTGCATATACTGCTAAGCGTAGAGAAGGAAGTTATCGCCGCCATCTTTGAGGGATTGTGGCAATTCATAATATTCTCCTCTTGTCTGCCCCCACCCCTCTGAATCTGAATATGGATGAAACCAAGATGGATAGTCATCCAGAGCAAACTTGAGGGGGGAAGGGTCATAATAGCCTGAGAAATGCGTGGGTGCAGAGCTGAGGGTGGCAGGACGGCCTTAGCATTGGGCAGGGCAGGGCTGGAAAGTCTACTGACGTTATGGACATTAGCTTCAACTCTTTTCTCTTTCTTCTTAAGCAAGGATATATGATCTCCTTTAGATTCTTGGTAGGAAAAGAAAAAAGACGGAGGAAAGGAAAGAGAACTTTAATGGAGGGCTGGGCCTGTAGAGAAAAATCTGTTTTATTTTTCTCATTTGTAAAATCATTTAACCTCTGAACCTCAAGCTCCTCATCTGTAAAAATAAAAATAATATCTGGCTGATAGAATTATGGTATGAAATGAAATATGTGGCAAGCACACAGAAGCTTAATGAATGTTAACAAAAATGATAATGATAGGATTATGTATCTAAATCTTAGTTCTGTCCAGGAAGTGCCCAATAAACACTAGCCATCTTTATGTAGTATTTACTGTTTTTTTCCGGCAGACGCGCAAATACACGGTAGTCAATGCTAGAGCGCCCTCTGGTGGCTTTTCTGTCACAAACAAAACCAACTATCCTGACCGACCGGTCTCCGTGAGCCCAGGAAGAGAAGGCCCCGCTGCTGACCGCCCAGGAGGCCCAACCAAAGGAGAGGAGCGCGGTGGAGGCCACGCTGCGGGTGCTCTCGTCACAAAACGTTAACATTAACTCCTAATGATTAAGCATAAGTCCCTAAATATTTTTGAATTTGAGCGTTATAAAATTAGCTCCTACTCAACCAGTTTTGACCTACAAAAATGGCAATTTCATGGGGTTGAACCTATCATTGCTGCTGCGTGGGGAATAATTAAAAATCTGAGTGTGTAGTATGAAAGCGCTAAAACAAAGGAAACAAAACACTCAGTGACTTTAAGAATGACTTTGTGGCTTGTAGGAACTAAAGCTGGGGAAAGAACAGACAATCACTCCTCATATATAGTTAAGCCCCTCAGTGATTTTAATAATTGGGGCTGTTTTCCTGATTTCCTAGATCTCTTCTAACACCTTTCACCCTTACGTCCCGCCGTGACCTCAAGCAGAAACACAGGTGGTGGTGGGCTTTTGTACTCGCCTTTTCTGCTAGTTCACTTGGACCTGCCATTTCCTTCTCTGCTTTGGAGAAAGATCTACTCTCAGAGTCTCAAGAGGACAACTAATGGTGAAGCCCACACCCTCTGCAAAGCAATCCTGAGAAACACCACATGGGGGCGGGGGGGTCACAAAATCAACAACCTCTCTGAGTCCTAACATCATTAATTATAATTTTGAAAAATTGGAATAGGGGTGGCCAGGTGGCTCAGTTGGTTAGAGCGCGAGCTCTGAACGACAGGATTGCTGGTTGGATTCCCACATGGGCTAGTGAGCTGCGCCCTCCACAGCTAGATTGAAGACAAGGAGCTGCCGCTGAGCTTCCAAAGGGGCGGATGGATGGCTCAGCTGGTTAGAGCACGAGCTCTCAACAACAGGTTGCCAGTTCAATTCCCATATGGGATGGTAGGCTGCGCCCCCTTGTAACTAAAGATTGAAAACGACAACTGGACTTGGAGCTGAGCTGCACCCTCTACAACTAGATTGAAGGACAATGACTTGGAGCTGATGGGCCCGGGAGAAACATACTGTTCCCCAATATTCCCCAATAAAATTAAAAAAAAAGAAAAAAGAAAAATTGGAATAGACCGAACCACTCAGCCATTTCTCCACCTCACCCACCAAGTCTTAAAGGACTAAGCCTTAAAAAAAAAAAAAGAATTTTTAAATGGAATATATTATGGAGGAGATTACAGGTGAATTGAAATAAGCTTGTTTAGGAACTGATGGTAAGGGTGTAAATTGGTACAAACTTTCTGTTAAAGAATTTGGCAATACGTATCAAGAGCCATTAAAGCTCTTGACCAAATAATTCTCCTTCAGGAATCTGTATTAAGGAAATAAGCAGAAATGTGGGAAAAGATTTTCATACAAAGATGTTATTGCAGCTTTATTTATAACAGTAACCAACAGCACCAAAAGAAACAGAATTATTAAATCAAGCATGAAATAAATTTGGGTATTTATTTACCCAAATAAATCAAGCATGAAATATTTATTATAGCTTAGAGGTCATGTTTTCAAAGAATATAGAGTGACAGGGAAAATGTCAAGATATATCTCTGTGTACTATACAGGTATGTATGTATGTATCTATGTAGCTGATGATTCCACTTTTACAAAGAAATACACATAGACAATAGACAATGAAAACAGAGGAATGAAAGACTAAAATATTAAGAGTGATTATCTCTGAGTGGTAGATTGTAGGCAATTTTAATGTTTTCCTTTAACTTTTTTACATTCTCCAAAATTTCTATAATAATTATGCTTTACTTTCATAATCACAAAAATATATACATTACAAAAGCAATTTGATTTGAAAAGTCTGTCAAATTTGAATTTTATAATCTTCGTGGTATTGCATTTAGAAACTGAATACCAGGTTTCATCAAAATCTAAAGTTGATAATTAAATATGTTTTAAAATACGTCTTACAGTTGAAAAGTGCTTTCTAGCAATCTTTCAAAGTCCTCACCATATCAAAACACAGAAGCAAAATAAGAAAGAATTGTTTTCTTTGTTCTTGGCCAAATTCTGCAGCTTCTAGGAAATTCTGTTTTCAAGGTTCTCCATTGAGTTGAAACCATTCTTAAGTTTATCCTTCTATCAGTGGCCAAAGCCAGTAGCATTGGGGATTATAATTACAGAGCTCTTGTAACATAATCAGCTGATACACGCTTCCAAAAGGTTAATATCCTGAGTCCTGAGATATTGCCAAGACTCAGAATCCTGTTAATGATGTTAGAACCACTACATTTATCATTTTGTAACTTAAAGCCAATAACAGAAAAGCACAGTATCAAATTCTAATTCACACGAATAGATCAATTAGGTAGAATATTAAGATACTGTATTATAGCACCACATTCTGGGTATGCCTCATGAAAAGAAAGTATTCAAGATCTAATTTAAAGACAAATACTATATGATCTCAATTATATGTGGAATCTAAAGAACAGAATAAATGAACAAACAAAACAGAAATAGACTCATAGATACAGAGAACACACTGATGGTTGCTAGATGGGAGGGGGGTGGAAGATTGGTGAGAAAGGTGAAGGGGTTAGAAAGCACAAATTGGAAGTCACAATATAGTCATGGGGATGTGAAATACAGTATGGGGAATATAGTCAATAATGTTGTAAAGACTATGTAGGGTGTCAGATGGGTACTGGACTTATGGGGGGGATCACTTCATAGATTATATAAATGCCTAACCACTGCACTGTACACCTGAAACTAATATAAAATAATGCTGAATGTCAACTATAATTATATATATATATATATATATATATATATATATATATATATATATATATATATATATCTGTGTGTATATATATATATGTATTATATATATGTGTTTATATATATTATATATATTCATGGAATGTAAAATACAGCATAGGGAATATAGTTAATGGTACTGTAGTAGCTATCTACGGTGTCAGATGGGTAGTAGAATTGTTGGGGTTATCACTTTGTGAGGGGTGTAAATGTCTAATCATTATGTTGTTTTGTACACCTGACACTAATTTTTTTAAAAATGAAAAAAGCCAAAAAAATTAAAAAGAGATCTAATTTAATTCTCATCACCCCCTGTGAGGTAGATATCATTATCTTCTAGATGTATATACAGGAAATTATATGCTAGAGTGGCCTCCCAAGCTGGGGACATTCTTACCCTAATATAGAAGAATTTTATACCCTACCTATTGGGAAGGCATTTTTCACACATTCTGCATGGCTCTGTCTAGCAAATCAAATCTGGGACTCCCCAAAATATCAACTTCTAATTCTGAAATTCTACAATTTAAAAACAATTGAATTAAAATAAATTAACAAGTTACCTTATCATTTTCTAAAACTTTTAGGGTCACATAGGAGAGCTCAGTATTACTTTTTAAAAAATATCTGTAAAAAATAATGTAAATTATTCAAGCATTGGTAGTTCGGGTACCTTTTGAGAAACTTCCTAAAGCAGTTGTTTAAACCTTCCACTTGAACTCTACATTTGTTCAGGCCAAACAAGCATATATTTGTTCTCCCTAGAGCTTCTCATAATACCTCTATTATCTTCTCTGCTAGCTGCAAAGTCATCCTATTAAATTACACACTGCATCCCTAATCTAAGCTTTTCTTCCGGAGATGAAGGCATTTTCTGAAGTTGGTTTTAAGACTGGTACAACTCTGCAGGAACTTCAGTTGGCTCCAGGTGAAAAATTCCTATCAGTCATTACTTAAAATGAAGCCATCAAAAAGCTATTTTTCAGGCCCTTTACAGATTCCCCATTTGCTTCCTATGCCTCTGCCAAGTATAACTATTATTAAGTTGAATGGGAATTTAGCAGATGTGAACCACACACTCTGAATAAACTCTTCACAACAGCTACTACTGTCCTGATGAAGAGTTAACTTTGTTAGGGGAAAAACAAGTGGCAAAACCATGGATCTGGTCTTTTGTATTCAGCGTTGATCAGGGAACAGTGGGAAATCAGCCTCTCGAATAACAGTTGAATAACAGTTTCATCCACACATGAAGGGAAGATGGATATTGCTGCCTAATTTCAGTAATCCTATTCAGATGTGCTAATGAGCTCCTAGAAATTGGCAAGACACCAAAGATCATTTAATGCAAGTGTCCCCAGCCTTCTGAGAAAAATAACAACTGACTTTAAAGGAAAACTCTTGCTGTATCAGGAGAGAAGATGCTAGAAATGGTCGAACGTGCAGAGAGAGGAAGTGGGTATCACTGCCAGTTGTACCCCTTTCCTTCTGGAAATCTCAGCAAAACAGGGAAAACAGTGAGGATAGGGTAACTGGCAGAAACCAGGCTGAGGATATATTAGAAGTAGATAACCTACGAGGTGGAGATCCTTTAATGGAACCAGTAAAAATGGATGGATTCCCTAGCAGGCTGTTCCTGCTGAGGTTCTTTATCAGATGAAGGAACCACCAACACACACATTCAAATTTCATGTCTTATTTCAGCAGCAGCTAGTACGCCTGTCAACATGATCCCATCCTGAACACGAACAGGTAATCATGCAGATTAACGCCTCGTATTTTATCCTAAAACTGTTAGATAAACTCTTGATACATTGCATCATGCTATTTCTAAAATCACAACCCATAGTTAAGCTTCTGATGTGACTGGCCCTGGGGAAACGAGTGATGGCCAAGAAAGGACACGAGCCTGTGAAGACACACAGATCAGCTCTGAAGGCAACAAGACCATGCCCTGGCCCGGGCGATGGCACGGCTTGAAACGCAGGATGTCACAAACACCGATCAGTGCCTACCTGAGTGTTCTTTTTGCTTGAATGTCTTACTTCACAAGTGGGCATGCAGTTTGGTAATTTCCCATTTTGTGGGTAATCCAGATGTACCAGGTCTCGGCAGTAAGAATGACATATATATTTTCCCTCTGAAAGAGAATGCACATGAGGTATCCGGTTAGATGTATACGGGTCTCTCTCCATCCAACAGATAGAGGGAAATGTCAGGCCCTCCCCCATTGCCAGCATTTGGCCTGGGGTAATAAAAACGTGCTTTTGAAAGGCCCGTTTGTTCACAACAGCATTCTGAGCCACTTGAACCCAGACTGTCTTGGCCTTCTCTGAAATCCAAACATAATAAAATCCAAACAGAGACAGGATATTAGGCGACTGTTTTTCTTTTCGCAATTTTCAAATAGAGATAAAATTCACACAACACAGAATTCACCATTTTAAAGAGTAAAATTCAGTGCATTTTAGTATATCCATAATGTTGTGCAACCATCACCACTATCAAATTCCAGAACATTTCCATCGCCCCAAGAACAAATCCCTGACCTATTAGCGCTCACTCCCCATTTTCTTCTTCCTCTACCCCCGGCAACCACTAATCTACTTTCTGTTTCTGTGGATGTGCCTATTCTGGACATTTCATATAAATGGACTTATACAATATGTGGCCTTTTGTGTCTGGCTTCCTTCACTTAACATGTGTTTGAGGTTCATTCATGTTATAGCACTTATCAGGACTTCGTCCCTTTTGAATAATATTCCATCGCCTGGAAGTGCCACATTTTGTTTATCTAGTCGTCAGTTGATGGACATCGGGTTGTCTCCATTCCCAGGAGTGGAATTGCTGGGTCACATTGTAACTCTAATGTTTAATTTCTTGAGGAACTGCCAAACTGTTTTCCAATGTAAATATTTTTAAAAGAGCTCTTACAGCCACATTGCAACACATAGATAAAAACTCCTACAACTCTATTCACCAGGAAATGGAATTCTCTAGACAGTAGTCTGGTACTGGAACCCATTCAAGAGGGGTCTTAGATTATGAATACTTAAGGGATCTTATTAGGAAATAACTTTACCTTTTATTAAAGCGGTGTCTGGGCAAGAAGAACCCTGGTAGAGAATTTAGAGTGGGGGTTCTACATGAGGTTTTCTATTCTAGCCAAGAAGAAGAACGCAATCTATGCTATCATCATCATCTTGAGATGATGGGGGAACGGGCAGGATTCCAGAGAGATGAATTAAAAACTCATTTCACCTGCTTCCCTAATGATCAATATAGCCCCCACAGTAAAGTCTCAAAGCATTTTGGAACCCACACTGCTGTTCCTAAAAAAAGAAAAAATTGAACATATACCTTCAATGTATGCAGAAGAAGACAGAAAGTCAAATTTGCGAGATATCCAAGAGCTAGTGTTATGAGATTAATTTTTCCCCTTTAAATCCATATGTTGAAGTCCAAACCTGCAGCATCTCACAATGTGACTGTATTTGGAGATGGTGCCTTTAAAGAGGTAATTAAGATACAATGAGTCCACATGGGTGGGCCCTGATCCAATATGACTGGCATCCTTATAAGAAGAGGACGTTAGGGCACAGACAACACACAGACCAAGGGCCAACCATGAGAAGACACAGTGAGAAGGTGGATGTCTACACACCAAGAAGAGAGGCCTCGGAAGAATCCTACCCGGCTGACATTTGATCTTGGACTTTTAGACTCCAGAACTAGTGTTTCGTTATGGCAGCCCTAGCCAACTAATACAGGCACTATTGTCAGGATTTTGATATGGGGAGAGAAGACTCTAGGATGACTCGCAGGTGATGCCTTTCACAAGGTAAGGACACTGATAGAAAAGATAAATGATTGAGCTCTGGGCAGTTTGGAATTCAGCTGCCAACGAGAGACGATGTCCAGTGAGTAGTTGGGAAGGTGAGCCTGGAGTTTAGGGTGGAGAGCTGAGATGGGGTTGGAGACTGGGAGTCATTTAACCTGTTAGGTTATATGAGAAGACCTGAGTGTGACTGAGAGCAGTCTGAGAGAGAGTGGCCAGTTGCAAAGAGCGTGGTTTGTTGGTTAGACAGCCTGATTTGTCTCCTGTCTCCACCTCCTACTAGCTGTGCGGCTTTGTACAAGTTACTAGCCCACTTTGAACCCCCAGTTACCATCTATGAGTGGAGGGGATAATGGAGCCTCACAGGGCTCCTGTAAGCCATAAATGATGTAACATTATGTCCTAGAATGTTCTAGAATAGGAACTCATACAAAGTGGCAGCTACTCTTATTACATATCGTAAGAAGTAGGACCAGGAAAGATCTCTGATTTTGATCAGTGAAGGTGAGCGTCTGAAGGAGAATGAGAAGTAAAAGTTAGAGATGTGAGAGAAGTAAGCAAGAAAGTGGGGAAGTCAAGATAGGGGAAAATTTGAAGAAAACAATTGGGTCAGCACTGTCATGTCATAGAGAAGTCAACTAGACAAACACGGAACAGAGTGCAGAGATTTGGCTGTTAGAAAGTCAGACTAAAGAGAGATTGCCCGGAAGTAAGCAAAAGATAAGGGAGTGGGGACATAGAGTGTAGGCCATTCCTTCCAGAAGTTGAACCATATTTTGCCAGGTGGGGGTGGTGGGGAATCAAAGGAGAATAGGGCCAAGACCTGTCTACAAAGAGCATAGACATGAACACCAGCTATCTATTGATTATTTAGTAAAATACAGACATGATATTGAAAGCGAAACGGACACCACGTTCTTCACCTGTGTGCTCCCTTCTGTTTTTGTCACCCCCCCAAATGGAACTGAAATCCTATAGAATTCCTTATTTAATTCAAAATAGAATGGGACACATGATACGTTCTAATTTCTTATTCCATATTTTTCCTCTTCCAAGATTGGACACCATCTTTCATCTTTTCTATTTTTTGGGTAACGCTCCATGGCCCTCGTTCTTATCTGGCAACTAGATTGACGTGTGCTACGTGGTAATAAACCCAACACAGAGAAACCAAATTAGAGAGCTGTGTACAGTCAGTGCTATTCTAAGAGGGGAATTCACTAATGACATTAGGAAACACTTTCTCTTTTGATGTATTTGTGTTTCTCATTCATAATTAATTTTAATCTCTATCTCTACCATATCAAGCCTACAGCAGGCCCACTGTTCCCTTCTGCTCAAAGCATACTTGAAAAAGGGGAAAGCAAAGCCCAAGCATCGGGAAAGTTTTAACCTCTTTTTGTAAATGGAATTTCAATAGAATGGGAATAGTTTTACGAGGAGGCACTGAATTACAAGACTAGAAGGAACTTTGCAAAGCTAGCTACTAAATTTCACCTATACTAAAAGCATTTTGTTTTTTTAAATGTAAGCATCTCTGAAATGGGCGTACATCTTACAATGAATGGCATGCCATGGTGTAATTGACAGCATTTTCCTTCTTAGTAGTACATAGAATAATGTCACAACTGATGGTGCCCTAGAGATAATGAAATATGGTAACGCTTTGCCTTACTACCAGGCAAGCTATTCTAGAAATACAACTACTTACTGGCTTTGTGCGAGCCTCTAGATAATAGTAATAAGATATTTGGTGATGTGGCAGACACACGACATTTTTCATAGCTCAGCATGAGGGCAGGCATCTTGCTGCTCATGCCAAGAAACAAGACAGGTCACAGCTTAAAACCAGGTAGAATTCCTCTTTAAGTCCATTTCAACCCTTCTCACTCTAAACACACACACACACACACACACACACACACACACACACACACACACACACCACCCTTATGAACCATCTCCTTCTCCCAACCTTACAGAGGCATTTAATAGCCTCAGGAAGGGTGATCTATCAGCCACTGGCAAGAGAAAAGTGGAGATCACGCTCTTTGACGTAACATTTAATTTCTGTTAAATCTTCACTTAGATTCTGTTGACAATAAAGATGTACCCACTTTTTGAAGCTGTAGGAAACCCCAGTCTCTCCCATTCATTTGTAGGTGTGCTGTATCAGGACACTTTCCACACCTTCCAGCACTGCAAACCCGAATGCATTATCCTGTTGCTTCTCAGGAAAGACTTGGGAGCCCTGGATTAAAGCCTGGAAGTCCTTGAGTCCTTTTAGGAAGAATCTGAACTGCAAAACACATGTCTTTGATATTTATAACTGGGCGAAATAATACTGGAGTTAATGTTCCATCTGTTATGGAAAATTCAACCTACCAAGCTGTCCTGTGAGAGGAAGGAGCTGCAGGGCCCTGGAGCCTCCATCCTTTGTTTGACTCATGCAAAATCTGAAAGCACGTTTGCCTACAAGGAATAAGGCTTCCTTGTGAACTGGCTTCTAAAGGGACTCAGCTGACAAGAAACCCAAACAGCAGGCCCAGCTGAAGCATTTCTCCCCAGCCCTGAAGGCCAGCTGGGTCTTTCTAGAACACCAAAGGCACAAACAATTGACCCAACATAGACACCTTCATGCTCCCGGCAGGCCAGGTGCCATCAGACTGTCAGAAGCAAAGATAACCTACCGGGTATGTGGGTTTTCTTCACCTGGAAGTTGATTTTGCCAGACAGCTTGTAAATCGCAGTTCCCATCTCTGAGCCCGAGCTCTGCTGTGCTACACAGAGAGACAGCTGAGGGTGACAGGCTGAGCGGGCCAGCCCCGGCTGACCTGTGTGACTCAGAGCCCACCAGGAGGCCGGGCCTCCTCCACTCCCTGGCTTTGCGTAGTTTATCTACTGGCCACCAGCATGCTCAGCGGTTCTGCTCAGCAGGGCTGTTCAACTTTCACAGCCCGGACCATAAATCAGGTTAGAAGAGGTTGAGGGAGCGATCAACAGGGTTGATTGGAGATGCCTGTAATGTGCTTCTTAAGGCCTCTGGACACAGTCGAGGAAAGCTGTGTGACCTTTGGCAAGTTATTTAACCTCTCTGTGCTTCCGTTTCTTCTGCAATACACAGTTGTTCCCCTTATCTGCAGGGATACATTCCAAGACCCCCAGTGGATGCCTGAAACTGCAGATAGTACTGAACCCTGTAATATACTATCCTTTTTCCTATACATACATACCCACGATAAAGTTTATTTTATAAATTAGGCACAGTAAGAGATTAACAACAGAACTCATAATAAAACAGAACAATTATAACAATATACTGTAATAAAAGTTATGTAAATATTGTTTCTCAAAATATCTTGTGGTACCCACCTTTTCATTTAAGGAAGCACTTTATGGCTTCTCTTTGGCATATCTGAATTATCAGCATCACTACTTCTGTGTTTTGGGCCATTATTAAATAAAATAAGGGTTACTTGTACTTGAGAAAAATGAAAACACTTTCGCAGTGGAGTCTACCAACCAGCACTGCAGACCTGTAGGTATCAATGGGAATCCATGACAGTCGGTCTGATAACTGAGAGGGCTGCTAGGACTAATGGATGGGAGCACGTCCAGTGTAGAGATGCAGGACACGGGGGGATCCATGTCCTGGGCGGGACAGAGTGGACGGCACGCGATTTCACGCTACTCAGAACAGCGTGCAATTTACAACTCACAAATTATTTCTGGAATTTTCCTTTTAATATTTTTGGACTATGGTTGACCACGGGTAATGGAAATCACGGAAAGTGAAACCACAGATAAGGGGGGATGACTGTACTTCCCAGGACACTAGGGGAAAGGGACTGCTACAGTTGCCAAGAGTTAAGAAGTGAGGCTGCTTGTCATGCAGGGTCTCAGCTCCCGCTCCCCACATAAGAACGCAGGCTATGGTGAGGCCAGAAAGAAACACCAACAGAGCCATATATAGGGGAGTCATACCACTATATCCTCGATGGCGGCTGGTTAAGACACAAACGCAAACATCTGCCAGTACCCCAACGAGGGGTCTTCCCGCACCCCACTCTCGCTGGCGGCCGGGGAGACACAGGAAGTAGGAGCAACACGATCCGCAGTCCACAATCCACTTGCTAACCCCACTCGCTAGCCGCAATCCATCGTCCGCTTCTCTGCCAACCAACAAACCAACCCCCTAGAGTAGCCACGGCAGTTATATTAGTGACTAGTGGCTAATGGGTAATAGCTGATGGCCACCCAGCCACAGCGGACGGCCATCTGATTACAGCTGATGGCCATCTAATAACCGAGCCAGCACCTTTCCATGCGAGGTCGAGAGCCTGGAAACTGCCCTCTGGAACTCTTCCCACACTGCTCATTAGCATTCTGCGACCAGGCCCATAAATGGCACTGTTTTCTATTTGCTTTGACAATCCACACCCCATCCTGAGAACAAGAATTGCTGCTTAGTGTTGTCCTTGTTAGAACTTTTTCTAAGCATCCTCTCCCCCATGGCCGCCTTTCTAGTGGTTAGAAAACCTTCAAGCAGCTGCGCTTTTCTGTCCCTGATCGCCCCCTCTTGTCAGCTTTGAGGCATTTCTATCCCTTGATGAAACTCCCCATCAGTTCTCTGGGGAAGATGGCATTGTTTTATGGTTTCTGGCATCTTGAGGCAGACAGGAGAGCTGATTTCACCAAAGCCAGACCTCATGGAGGGAGGCGGTGAGGAGTTGGTGCAAACCCCTCAGCTGCACAAAAATAGCATTTATTTCTCAGCTGGCTCTGTCATTTACCAGTGTGGGATGTGGGTTCTCAGTTTTCACATCTGTAAAATGAAGGGTGCTTCTAGGTGACCTCTAGGGTCTCTGTAAATTCTGATTTCCTCTGAGATTTTCAAATTGGACTTTGCACAACCTAGGGAGGGAGTGCTGCCATGGAATCCACACAAAGCTACAGACAAAATATGGTTCATCTTTTTGATGAACCTTAACATTATTTTTTATATTAAAACAAAACTGGGAGTGGGATGGGATACAATTTAAAATTCCCACGTTTTCTTAAAAGTTAAGTTTGGAAAAAAAGTAATGATATGATAATGGTTGAACAACACTGTGAACGTAATTAATGCCACTGAATTGTATACAGAGGGTGCCAAAAAATGCATACACATTTTAAGAAAGAAAAAAACTATTAAAATTATAATACTCAATATATACTGATAACAAAAGATGAATACAAGTCACGTTTGACTTCTGCAATTACAAGAGGTGCTCAAAGTGGTTACCATCAGCATCCAGACACTTCTGATTACGGCGAACTACTGCTTGGGCAACACTGACCAAAGTGTCCACTTGTATACATTTTTTTTGGAACCCGTGGTATTTAAAGATGATTAAAATACCAACATTTCTGTTATATGTACTTTTGCTACAATAAAAAGAATTTTTAAAAACAATGTTTAGGTAGGTTAGAGTCCAGAAATAAACCCACACATATCTGATCAACTGATTTTCTACAAATGTAAAAAGGCAAGTTAATGGAGAAAGGATAATCTTTTTAACAAATGGTGTTAGAACAATTGCATATTTACATGCTTTTTGCATATTTAAAAATAAACATCAATTCATACCTCTCACCATATACAAGAATTAATTCAAAATAGGTTACACATCTAGATGTAAAACCTAAAGTTATAAAATTTCTAGAAGAAAACATAGGAGTAAATTTTTGTGATATTGCATTAGGCAAAGATTTTTTTTAGATAAGATGCCAAAAGCACAATTAATAAAAGAAAGAGCTGTATGTTGGAGTTCATCAAAATTTCACTTCTTTCAAAAGATACTGTTAAGAGAATGAAAAAACAAACCACAGACTGAAAGTAAATATTTGCAAATCCCATATCTGATAAAGGAATATACAATGAAATCTTGAAACAGCATTACACTGTTCTGTGTCCGATGGCCTTAGCAGGAAGGGGGCTTCGGAATTTGGCATAAACCATATGCCGCTGTTTCCATGAGCACGAGTCCCCCTTCCCCAGATGACTCTGGTTTTGTTCGGTTTGCCACCAGGAGTCGCTGTGCTGTTCCTGCCCTCATACACGGAAGCACAGCTCTTGCCTACACAGAATTCAGTTTCATCTCGAGTATAAACACCTTCAATTTTAAGAAGAGCTGCGTGCTCCCTCTGGTTCTGAAGACCCCGCTTATAGCCAGCAAAAATGGCCTTGGGCCTTCCAGACATATTCGTCGTTTTAGATCTCCTGTTCCCAGAGGGCATCCACAGCAGCCCAGATGGCGGAAGAGCATGGCAGCTTTATTTTTAATAGCCCCAAACTGGAAACAGTACGAATGTCCATCAACAGATGAATGGATAAATACATTTTGGTACAATGAACCATGCACTATTCAGCAATGTTTTAAATGAATGATTTTGAAATATACATTGTGGATGAATTTCAAAATAATGATACTAAGTAAAAAATGCCAGACAGAAAAATGAGTCCATATTGTATGATTCCGTGTACATAATATTCCAGAAAATGGAAACTAATCTATAGCCACAGAAAGCAGATCAGGCGTTACTTGGGGGTGGGGAACAAAGGGGGTGAAAGGGAAGGGTTACAAAAGGGCATGAGGAAGTTTTTGTAGGTGATAGATATGTTCATTATCTTGATTGTGGTGATTCCCAAGGTTATGGGGTCAAGCGCTTCTGAACTTGGTAGAAGTGTCTTCACGGTCTCAGGTAACAGAGTAAATTCATGGTATTAGAGAGGAGACCTTTCACCAAACTGGAATGCCGCAAGATGTGAAGCTCGAGTCCTTTGAGCTCTATCTCTTCTCTTTGCTTGTCATAGTAATGATTTGGTGAACAATCTGCTAGTTAAGTTTCTCTGTATTTTTCCACATAAACCATATTGCCTACTTTCTTGATGAGAATATTTTGATTACAATAAGAAACCTGTATCAGACTCACTTAAGCCAATAAGAGAATTTATTGACTCATCTGCTGATAAATACAGAGATACACTACATTCAGGTATGGCTGGATCCAGGAGCTCAAACGAGCACTTTGGTTCTTCTTCATCTATCTCCATCTCTCTGCTCTCCTTCCCTCTGTGATGGCTCCACCTTTAGAAAGGTCTTCTCTCATGGTGGCAAATGACTGCCAACAGTTCCAGGCCTATATCTAGCAGACAGAGTGCTGCTTCTTCTTCCTAAGAATTCCATTGAAAGAGCCAGGATTGACTCTGGTTGGATGGACTACATGTCTATCTAGGTGTTAGAAAATGCTGATTGGCCAGGCTTCGATCATGTATCCACCCATGGATAAAATGCCCGTAGAGAATGAATGGTTCCTCAAAAAAATCAAATATCCACCACACCTTCAACTTTAACCTCTGCGAAGAACTAACAATTAGATCAACATGGTGCTTAATTTTATTTTTGGAAAATTTGACTTTTGGAAAGTAGCTGCATTTTATATTAAAGACACACAAGGTTATGGACTCACCCAATTAGGGACATTTAAGTTCTAACCACTGAGTGTTGCAAATTTCTATCCCCTTCTTCCTTTTAAGCTCTGGCTTAAAAGCTAATTGCATTTCACTGCCTATGATCTTGACCATTCAATGTAGGAAAATGACAATGAAGTAAAAATAAAAGCTACCCCTGCTCTACGAGGCATTTTCTCTAGATAGCACTTAATTTTTCCAGCATCCCGGTAAAAATGTTACAGGTGAGGGGACTGAAGTTCAGAAAAGCTAAGTACCTTGTCCAAAGGTCAAGCTTGCCAGTGAGGAGGAGATCAGAACGCGGCCCATCTGAGGCTCAGCCTTGAGCTCTTGGCTGCTGTCACCGCAGGTAGGCTTCCGGCTGCAGCTTTCACCAGCTACCAGGGTCACGGCTGCAGGTCAGGCCGCCGGAGCCTGCAGGGGGCTGGTCAGCCTCGCCTGTCCTGTGCACTGGTAGTCAGCGCCCCCTCAAGGGCTGAGGGACAAAATGAAGTGAACCTACACTTTCAACTTGCTCTCCTGTTACTGCTAAAGGGAGATTTCCTTTGAAGCCAATTTAATATAGAAGGGTTATTTCAGTTTCCTAACATCAGGCTAACAAAGGAATGTTCCCTTTTCAGTCAGTACCTCTCAGTGTGCCTTTTAAGAACACTGTAAAACCAGAGGCTGATATGCAGTAAAGAGCCCTGGCCTAGTTAGAAGGAGACTTGAATTCCTCTATTTCTGGCTTTTCCAACAGCTCCGTGTGTGACCTTTGAGACCTGCTTAACCTCTCTGAGTTGCAGCATTCTGAACTGACGTTGGATTAAATCAGTGTTTTCTGATGGTGGCAAACCTACCATAGTGGTTCCTAAAATGCACGTTTTAAATTTTCAGCAGTTATGTATGAATTTTAATGTATAAAAAAATATAATAGGACATCAAACCAATGACTTCCTAGGTATCACTTCTTATGATGACACTGAGTAAAACGGACAAGTTACTTCGTAAAAAATATGAAGGAATTACTAATAGAGGATTATGCAACTGTGGCAAAAATTGTGACGATGGCCTGTGACTGGCTGACGCTTGGGAACAGTCGATTGGAAATGAGAACTCCCGTTCACTGAGCACTTACTGTGTGCCAGGAATCTTGCACTTTATATGAATTAATTTATTTAATACTTAAAATATTCCTAAGCAATGGGCACTGTCATTATCCTCTTTATAGAAGAGGACACTGGCACAGACAGGTTAAATTCCTTTCTTATAATCACCTGCCAATATGTGGCAGAGCCAGGGTCTGACCTCATGCCATGGTCTCAGGCCTCATGCTCTGCGGACAACCTCGGCGGACTCACAGAGACCCAAAGACAGAAGTGGAATTCAGCAGGTCTCAGATGGAGGACAGCAGGGGCGTCACGTGGGGAGCTTGTGAAAACTGCAGACCCACAGCCCGGCCTCCAGAAATCCTAGTCCTTAGAGTGGAGGGGTGTGGGGATGCCAAGGGTTAGCAACCACACCAGGTAATTCTGAAGCAGGTGGACCTATGGTCTCCTGTGAGAAATGGCTGCTATCCCAGGACTAACTAGAATAATGAGTAGCTGTTGGGAGATGAATCCACTACAGACTTTTCCCCCTAGTTCATCTGGCTTGTCTATCACATCTGAGCCTGTGGGACAGCAGTTAATGAGCTGATATCATCTCTTTCAACTGTTCCATTTACATGCACCATCGTGGCAGTGAGGAATGGAATGATCTTCATTCTCAAGTCTGTACTGACAGCAGATCTCCATCCCTCATCTCCAAACTCCAAAGCAGAGAACAGTAGGCTAGTAGACTGAAAAAATTCAGTGTCAAACAAATGTTGGGGTTGTACAGTCTCACCCACGCTCACCACTGCCACCTGCCATCCCATTTCCCCCTTTTGCAGTCAAAGCTTATTACGATTATAAGTAGGCTGAGTACGCGGGGCTTTAAAAGGCTGAAAAAGAAGGGGAAGAATGTGTATGACTCTTCCAAAGAGGCAATGAGGTAAAGAGATGCTTGTGCCCCAGGTATGGCTTAGCCAGTCAGGCCTGCTAAAAAGTGTGGGGGTGGGGAGAGAGGAAAAAGAAGGGGGATGCTTTCAGAGCTTCTGAAAAGAAGGAAAGGACCTTCTGGTTATATTTCCCTCAGATCTACAATCTAGAAAATAGATAAGAAATATACACAAATAACTTCGATTCAAAGTACAAGATGGTAACAAGTAGTGTAAGTACACATTTTTTCAAACAGGTATGGAGCAAATGTGGTGAGCAAATGAATGCAAATATTTCAGAACTCTAAGACCTGACGCCCAACTATTGGATGAAGAGGATGGAGCAGGAACAATGCTCTTCAGCTTTCCCCAGTCTCCACCATGTCCCATTCTCCTCACACTTGACCCGTAGTTCGGTCAGGGCCTGCCTGGGAGCTTCCAGACGTCTGGGTGTGCGTATCCACATGACGCGGGTGCTGCTGTAGCTGTTGCAGAGGACGCTGTGCAGGAAGTGGGGGGGGGGGGCATGAGACTGGCCCGGGGCTGGGTTGGCGTGGCCCTTGAATGCCACACAAAGCAGCTTGCACCGTACAAAGCAGGTTCTCACTGGCGTGTGGTGCCGTCTTTACACCCTGCACCTTGAGAACCAATCTGAGTGTGATGAGGGGTATTCTTGTGGGAATGTGTTGAGAATGGCTGGGACATAACAGCTGAGAACCACTCTGTAAGTGACATGGAACCACGAAACAGCAGTGGCTTGGGAAGGAGATGAGCACACTTGTACTTTAGAAACGTCACTGTGGGGGGAGCTGGGGGAGGAAGGAAGGGTGATTGAAAGTACGAAGAACAGCAGATAAGTGACAACAATAGTCCAAGTGGGACTTGGGACATTCCTCCCACCCCCGCTTTCCCGTTCCTCCCTGAATTGGTCACCCGATCAGCTCAGGTGCCGGGGTGTGGGGCAGGAGATCAGCCCCAGGTGGTGAAGACTACGTTGTTAAAACATTTGTCCTTGTTGCAGTTTGGTTTTTCCTTCTTCAAGCCATCCCCAAATTCAGGGTCCTTTGTCTTAGTGTACAAATGACTCGCTCATATGCACTTTTGGGAGCCGGTCTTCCCAGAGAGCTCCTGCTGACAGCCGGAGGACTTGTGAGGCAAGGAGGGAGCTTTTTGGAACCTCAGGGGACAGTTTTAGTCAACAAGGCAATGCCTACAGAAGGAAGCCCATCCTTTCAAACAAATGAACAGAGGAGTTTCGGAGGAAGAATAGGGTAGCAGTTTAACAATGTAAGCCTCGCCCTTTGGCTGGAATGAAGCCCACCTGTGCCTCGCAGCTTGGATTTGGGGAATGCAGCTGGTCTAGAAGCAACTCCATGTCTGGATTCCGAGAGGGTTTCAGCAGCCCAAAGCAGTGGGTGGGGAATAGAAGTGAGGCTATCCTGTCTCCACCTTTCTTCCCCAAGGAACCAGTTCTTTAAATGTTTTGTTGCATCTTAAACCCCTTCTGGGACAGAGAAACTTCTGTATTCCCAATCTCTTTAGATGAAACCAAGTAGGTGGGTGGCTGTGGAAATCACAGCCAAGAGAATAACTGTGGGAGTGGGAGTAGAGGACACTTCCAGGCCCTTAGTTTCCTGAGGTGGCACTCTGGCTACACGACTTTTATGGTCGTTATCACTAGTGAGTTCTCAATTTTGTTGGCCAAATATCTATGAAGGCAGATCATCCAAACCATCTCATCGTGGCCAGTCCTAAAATTGCTCCTGACAGGAGACTTGATCAGATGCTGGTGTGTGTGCATAAATGTTTGTGCTCTTTCGTGCACATGCTGGGCTGGGTGGGAGGAGGAGGAAGGTGGGCCAGGGATGAAAAAATTCTAACTGCGTATTTCAACAACAGCAGTGGGTACATCCTACCAGGACCTACCACTGCGCTGGTGCCTCAGCGACTAAAGGAAGCCAAAGACAAATCCCTGCCAATTTCTCCGTGTCCCTGCAGGAGCTGAGATGAAAATAATAGACTTGCCATCTGGAGAACAGAAGTTCTGTTGCAATTTATTTTATGCATGCTCAAAAAAATAATCGTTGGAGCCTGGAGAAGATCCATCCTGTAACACAGACTTTTTTTCTCTCGATATTTTCAAATGTGTCCTACTTTGACTGAACACCTTTCTGATCTGTCTGGAAAACAATGTCATAGGAAACAGTGCATTTCCAGAGGCACTGGCTTTCATGCCTCCTGGTGTTTCAAAAAACTTTGCTGTTTCTGAAGAATTTATAAGCGTGGAATTAAAATTTTGAAGCTTCACAAGTTGAGCTGTGTGGAATTTCACAGACACCCCCCCACCCCGCCCTGTCTCTCCTAGGGATGAATCAACCAGCAAGTAGAAGGGCTGTGTTCCCACTATTTGGGGAAGGGACCCAAGAGGGTTCTTTCTGCAGGTGGGCCGGGAAGCTCAAACTCAGGCATAGCTGAAACTAAAGTTCACTCGCCCTAAGCCACTTTTCAGCTGCGTGACCTGGGCAAGTGATTAAGCGTCTTTGGGCCTTGGAACCTCTTTGATTCCTTCTTTGATCAAAATGAAGTGGGGTGGGGGAATGCTAACACTTGCAGTTTTGCAGTACAGGCTACAGACACATAGTTTCATCCACTAAATGGCAATGACCATGATGAAACTTCGGAAAGCAGAAGCATAGACAACTGGGAGAAAAATATTCCCCACAATACTGATATCCGTGGACACTATTCTTTCTTCCTTTGTGCGTAAGACCCATGTCATTTTTCTGCATCACATTATCAGGGTAGGGCTTTCAAAATTAAGACTTCCTTGACTTTAATTTTGGCCTAGGCAGACTTACCTATTTTCAGAGTCTGTCTTACTAGTACACTTCTCTGACACCGAGGACATTCTCAGGGGGCATGTGGGCTGGAGGGAGGTGAGGAAAGAACAGAAATGCCGTGGTCTGATCGGACCCCAATCTCAGCCTCTCAGGGGGGATGTTGGGCCTTCTCCTCCGACCACTGCCCAAGGAGTAAGGGGCAAATTTCTCCAAGAACAGTTCTCAGCTCCCTACTGTTGCACCCCACCTCCTACCTGTCTTAGCAGAAGGACAGAGCACAGTTGAGCAGGACGACACAGAAGGATGCTGTGGGCAGGTCCCTAACATCTGGAAGCAGCAGGGTCATGGCACTGGGCCCAGTTCTTGGGTGAGAAGGGGGCATACATCTCTGCCCCTTTCAGGCTATTCCCGGGGAACCCCTGCACCGGTTGAAGGCACACTTAAAATGCCTTCTACAGAAGATCCTGCAAACTATTTCCAGGTGAGTGCAGTAAACATGGCGTAGTCCACTCACTTTCTCCCTGTTTGCAGACCTCTTTCACCAGCAGGTGAGGTGTAGAGACCTTAGGGATACACTGAGCTAGTTGACAGCAGCTTCGCTTATTCTAAAGAATGACCATCTCTAGCTCCTTTGGGCTCATCAACATTTAATTTTTTTTTATTCTATTGTGGTAAGAACAGTTAACAGATCTATCCTCTTAGCAGATTTTAAAGTGTACAGTACAGCATTGTTATCTGTAGGGACAATGTACAGAGCTCCAGAATTTGTTCATCTTCCATAACTGAAACTTTATCCCTGTCCATTAACAACTCTCCCACCCGCCCCAGTCCCTGGCAAGTGCCATTCTGTTCTTTGCTTCTATGAGTTCGACTATTTCAGATTCCTCGTATAAGTGGAACCATGCAGTATTTGTCCTTCTCTGACATTGTCACTTAGCATAATGTCCTCAAGGTTCATCCATACTGTCACATATTGCAGGATTTCCTTCTTTTTAAAGGCTGAATAATATTCCATTATATGTATATACCACATTAAAAAAAAATCCATTCATCTGCTGATGGACACTTAGGTTGTTTCTACATCTTAATTATTGTGAATAATGCTGCAATTAATATGGAAGTGTTAACATCTCTTTGAGATCCTTTGAACAAATACCCAGAGTGGGATTTCTGAATGAGTTTTAATTTTTTTGAGGAATCTCCATACTGGTTTCCATAATGGCTGTACCATTTTGAATTCTCACCAAAAGTACATGGGTTCCAAATTTCTCCACATCTTCACCAATGCTTGTCTTTTGTTTTTTTGGTAATAGCCATCCTGACAGGTGTGAGGTTGTATCTCATTGTGGTTTTGATTTCCATTTCCCTATTGATAAGAGATGGTGAGCATCTTTTCATGTACCTGTTGGCCATCTGTACGTTTTTGGAGAAATGTCTGTTCAAGTCCTTTGCCCATTTAAAAAATAGGCTATTAGAAGGGCAGCTAGTTAGCTCAGGTGGTTAGAGCACGATGCTCGTAACACCAGGGTTGCCGGTTCGATCCCCACATGGGCCAGTGTGAGCTGCGCCTTCCACAACTAGACTGAAAACTACTTGACTTGGAGCTGTTGGGTCCTGGAAAAACACACTTAAAATAAACAAAAGTTTAAAATAAAAATAAAATTAGGCTATTAATTTGTTTGCTATTGAGTTATAGGAGTTCCTTATATTTTTTGGAAATTAACCCCTATCAGATAAACGGTTTGCAAGTATTTCCTCCTACTCAGTAGGTTGGCTAAAATTTTTCTCTACTGATTGTTTCCTTTGCTGTGCAGAAGGTTTTTAGTTAGATATAGTTCCACTTGTCTATTTTTGTTTTTGTTGCTGGGCTCAGACATTTAAAGTCCATCTAGTCTAAGACGTAATGTGGACTCTCCTGAGGCTATACCAACACCTCCAATTTCAATCAGTCACTTTTGTTTCTCTCTATTTTTCAGCGTTCTCTTTTCAATAATGACCTCAGTATTTTTAAGTAGCAGGAATAGTAACAGAAATCCAGAGAACTGAAACACCACAATCATATTTAACACATATATCTAGGCTCCCAGTCTGAGAACCTACTTTTTTTTTTCTTGCTTGAAAGGATCAAAAAACAGCAACTTTTTTTTTCTTATTTTTTTTTTTAAAGCGGGTTTTTTTGGTGTGTGTTTTTTTTTAAGATTTTATTGGGGAAGGGGAACAGGACTTTATTGGGGAACAGTGTGTACTTCCAGGCCTTTTTTCCAAGTCAAGTTGTTGTCCTTTCAGTCTTAGTTGTGGAGGGCGCAGCTCAGCTCCAGGTCCAGTTGCCGTTTGCGGGTGCAGCCCACCATCCCTTGCGGGAGTTGAACCGGCAATCTTGTGGTTGAGAGGACGCATTCCAACCAACTGAGCCATCCAAGAGCTCAGCGGCAGCTCAGCTCAGCTCAAGGTGCCGTGTTCAATCTTAGTTGCAGGGGGCGCTGCCCACCATCCTTGTGGGATTCGAGGAGTTGAACCGGCAACCTTGTGGTTGAGAGCCCACTGGCCCATGTGGGAATCAAACCCGCAGCCTTTGGAGTTAGGAGCATGGAGCTCTAACCGCCTGAGCCACCGGGCTGGCCCCTTAAAGCAGTTCTTGAATGCACCATTATGACTAGAAATAGAAGCTAAAAATCTACTGAGTACTTGTATGTGTCAGGTTCTGATCTAAATGCATTATTTCTATCAATTTATTTAATCCTCACAAATAACCCCACAGGGGAGGTGCTATTATTATCCCTGTCTCACAGAGAGGCTGAGGAACTTGACCAAAATCACACGCAGGAGGCAGTGGGGCTGGGATTAGGAACGAGCCTGTGCTTTTCACAATGCTGCTCTGATCTTAAATCTATTCAGACTGCGTGTGTGTATATGTCTCTACATTTAGATTAACTCCCTTGAGGTATAGTTTACATACAATAAAATGCAGATATTTTTCAGTGGGATGAGTGTTGACATGCACACCCATGTAACCACCCCCCCAATGAAAATATCACCCGTTTTCATTAGCCCTTGTGGTCCTCCACAGCCTCGCTTCTTGCCAGGTAACCACTGATATTCTAGCTCTGATTTTCTGACCATCCTGAGAGTTTGGTTGTCTTATGAACCATAATGAAAAGGTGTTAAAGAGAAAATTTTTTAAAAAATTAATAGGATAGGCTTTTTCCCAAGGAGGTGTCCTGGAAGCAATGTTCAGTTGGAGATTAGTAATGATTTGGAAAAAGGAATGAAAAGCCAGGCTGTAAAACTGATGGCCTCGCCATCAAAATGAAATGACCAGGATGATTACTGGGAACTCCAAAGTGCCCTGGAGCAAGTTGCACATAAAACAAGGCTAATTTTGACAGGTAGGAGCCTAAAATTGAGGGCTTATCCCTAAAAATGGAGTATCTAGATCTCACATTTGTTTTTAAAAGAGCATGTATGCATTTGGTATGTAAGCTCCTTAGACAGGATTTAACGTAAGTTAGCAGATAAAATGACAATTACGTAACAATGCCAGTCCTATTTCTGTAGCTGAGTAACATGGTGACACGCTATTTGACAAGAAACCCTCCTCCTCCTTGCTCACTTCAGCAACTATACAGCTGCTTTGTCTATACTATAGTATCTTAGTGTCATGGCATTTACAAAGCTGGAAGGAATCTTTAAGATTAAGTCTAATCCCTACGTTTTACAGATGAGAAAATCAGGGGTTTGAGTGACTTGCTCACATGCAGCTCTCAGTAGCAGAAGCAGTAGCTGGTCCTGTGTTCTTTCTATTGGACTAACATGCTCTCAAGTTCTGGACTTTTCATGTATAGCTGAGGTGCAAACCCTTGATGAGAAATGGCTCCAGGCCATTGAATGTGGATTTTCTCATCCACCTCTCCCCATCCTTTTCCTTCACGACCATAGATGAGTGAGGTGCTTAGAATATGTACTGAATTCAGATGTGTTAACTTTCTGTATTTTTTCCTAATTCGTGTCTTGGTATAACTTACTGCCTTCTAAGGCAGAGATGGGGATGTAGAGAAGAAATGAAGGAGAGTGAGCTAAAGTCATGGTACTTGGTAATAAATCTATTTGGCAGCCTTCACTTAATTAATAAAATATCAATCACTGGTCTTGCTTTGAGCCATTTTAAGTTTTCAAGTGGGTTGACAGGGATACAGGTACTTAGGGCAACCTTGATGTATTTTTCTGTGGCAACCTGTAGATGATTGTGCGTTACTGATGAGTGACAGAAAGAGTAATCCTGAAGGTGACCTGATGTTGAGCTGTCATGCAGGTGGCCACAATCCACCAATCACCACAGAAGGTTGGAGCAAGAATCACCAGGAATTAGCATATTTCTAAGAGTCAATTCATTCTTTTATCTCATCCTACTCAAATCCCACATGGCTTTCTTCATAAATCAATTCAGTAAGACAAACAGTTAATAACTGCCCACGATACAAAGCACTGTTAACACTGGAGATAGAAAAAAAGACAGTTATTGCTCTTGAGGGAATAGAATTCTGTAAGGCATATATTTACATAATCTCATAAGAATGGGGTAATATCTCAACAAAAGACTGTTTTTCATCAGATCGTAAGTAAAAAAATTGTTGGATACAGATTATTAAGTTCCAAAGTAATGAGAATTCTGGCAAGCTGTGCTTTGGAAAAATAAATGACCAAACTTTCTATGTATAGATTATCCACTGATGAGGGCTGTGTATAAACTATTTAGTGAGGGCTGTATGTTCACATTCTCTGAGGTCTACACACCACAGCACTGCGGTGTGGTAAAAAGAGTGCTGGAGCAGTAATTAGATGATCTAAGATAAATTTCTGATTATTCCCTTGCAATCATTTTAGAAGGTTAAGATATTTAACTTTTTGGAGACAGTTTACTCATTTTTAAGGTGAAGGGATTGGAGATTATTTTTCTAAATTCCTTTGGGGCCCTAACATCCCAAATCATGCTATTCCATATCTGAGGGATGATATATACAGAGGGTCTTTTAAACTAGTAAGTTAGCCTCCCCATATTTTGGTAGTGAAAAAGGATGAAGAAAAATATTAACTCAAAGAAAAATAGATGATTGACATGCACTTAAATTTTATAAATTTCTTAATCAGATACCTTCCTTGGTGATTACCAATCACAGTAATTTCTGTGTTAATTAAAGGGGGATCTGGTGCTGGGTCATTGATCATAGCCTCCGATTATGTTTGAGAATCTCTCAGACAAGGGATGAATGTTAAGATGTCGAGCTACATGGGTGTCAAAGAAACATAATTATACTTTTAATCCAGCTCCATGATGAAACATGATGAAGAAAAAGAATGTGCTTACCTTAGTCTAGGTGGTAGGTGCACACTCCACCCACCTGCAGAGAATGACGGTGAAAGCCGGGCTCTGCAGGTGCTTCAAACACAGACTTGGAACGGTCGTTTACTCCCTTTCTCTCCCTCTCCACTCACCCTTTCCCTTTCCAGTCAGGCAGGACTGGATAGAAAATGCAGAGCTTTACGCAGTATATTTAAGGTGCTTTAAAATCTCACATCAATCCCTGACTAAAATATGCTACATACACGGACCCAAATAAAAGAAATATAAGGCCCACTGACCTTTTCAGTTTTCTAGGAGAAGGAGGGGGAACTCACTGTGATTAATGTATGTTTTTATTCTGAGGTATTTTAATTCTACAAGCAAATTAAAGTTCATTGAAAGTAAGAGCTGTTTTTGTTATATATATATATATATGTACATATATATTTAAAGCTAAACATTTCTATCTCTCACTAGAAAACGTCTCTGAACCTAAACGCCTAAAAAGCATAGAACTGGATAAAAATGTTCATGGCTTTGAATATCTCACCATCAAATTTTCTCAATTTTCTCTTGGACAACTACATTAGATAATACTTTGTAAAGGCTTTAAGAACTTTATTTTTTCCTCCTACTTGAAGGAGACTCCATTTTAGTAACAGAAAAAAAAATGTATTTGAAATGAAGCATTAGGCCGAGATAACTCACCTCCCACTTGACTCCAGAGCAACTTGGATTTCCGATTCTTTGAGGTCAGTGATTTGGGGAACCAGTAAAAGAGCCGGGCTATTCTTCTGAAGGTCTTGTTAAAGTCACTTATGGCCATAGCTAGAACTACGAGTGTTCCAGAACAACTATCTACAGAGCGCATGCATGAGGAAAACACAGGAACACCCACGTATGACACTTTAGCTGTGAACTGACAGCCAGTATGTCTGGGGACCACCTGTTAGCCCTAAATCCCCTTTCCCTGTCACTCCTTTGGTTTGTCCTTCAGACCTTAGCCCTCATAACTAAAAACTGTATTAATAGATGTTCTTTCTAAAGAAAGAGTTTTAAAACTTCAGAAACTCTAAAGTAATGCAACAATTGATAATTTTTAAGCCCAGACACACCCCACCATTCTTCTTCATAAAAACACAATTACTTTCATGCAGGAGCAAAGTAACCAGTATCCACTAACTCAGTGCCCAACAGAATTGTCAACAGCAAGTCGAAGGATGTAGTGGTGATTAACAAGCCACTTCCTAGCCTTGATCCATACTTGTTCTGTACGTTTTCCAGTGGAAAAACAATATGTATTTTAAACCTTGGCAGGAATTTAACCTCCAACCCCAGCCCCAAATTCAACTGATTCTTACAAGTCACAAAATGTATAAAAGAACGAGATTTTTTCCAAGGTCCTGTTTTGGTCTTTAACCATTTGTTGAACATTTATCTAGACCTTTAACATTATCTTAGCAGACACCAATGTTCAGTTGCCTGCTATGTAAATGCGACTGAGGCTCTCATCATTACCCCTGAAACTATATCCAACAATTGGTCTTTGTGCATTCTGTTTATGTCAAAAGAAATAAACATATTCATAGCTTGCTTCGTCTCTAAAACAGCCTGATATAAATATTTGGGCTTTGCTTTTACATGCCACACTAAATTTTTGGGGCTGACTTACACTCTAAAAAAACCCAAAGGATATTATTATATTACCAGTTTTAATTTCCAGGTCCGATGTCTTTGTTTTCTATTCTATTTTCAGCGTTTCTTAGGAATTTGGCCTTTGAGTCTTCTTATAAATGACAAGTGGGGAGGAAGTCCAAGTAAAACAGCAGTGTAAGACTTTTTTCAGATACTTTTATCTTCTTAAAAGTGGGATGTGGGGTAGTGGATGTAGCTAAAAACAATAGTGTTAAGACTTCTTTATGTTTTCTTTTCAATGGTATCTGCCCCAGAACGTCTGTTTTTAAAATTTGAGAAACTATAAACTTTCTGTAGCTCCTCCTTAAAGACAAACCACTATGTATAAAATGCACTTCTGAGCTGGGTGAAATCAGGAAAGACTAGCTCTGGTTGTGGCTGTGATTCTGAAGGTAGAATAAATTTTTGACATTTGAGATTGCTTATTCCTACTGATAGTCCCTTTCTTAATTCCAAAGTTATTTTTAGCACAGAGCACTACAAAAAATAGTGTTCATTGCTTAAAAAAATGACAGGAAAAAAAATTCAGGATTATTGTAGTTTTTTTCTGGATAATGTACTAATGAAGACATTCTATTTTTAAGGAAATATTTTGAGGAAAAGATTTATTATATATCTAAGAGACATTCTGTTTGATACAGTGCAATGAGAGCTATAAGCCACTTACATAGTATTTGGTAATTTTGAAAAGAATCGAAGCCAGAATTTTAAAAGACGTTATGGTATTATTATTATTATTATTATTTTTAAAGATTTTATTGGGGAAGGGGAACAGGACTTTATTGGGGAACAATGGTCAAATTGTTGTCCTTTCAATCTTAGTTGTGGGGGGTTCTGTTCAGCTTCAAGTTGTTGTTCTTTCAGTCTTAGTTGTGGAGGGCACAGCTCAGCTCCAGGTCCAGTTGCCGTTGCTAGTTGCAGGGGGCGCAGCCCACCATCCCTTGCGGGAGTCGAACCGGCAACCTTGTGGTTGAGAGGACACGCTCCAACCAACTGAGCCATCCGGGAGCTCAGAGGCAGCTCAGCTCAAGGTGCCGTGTTCAATTTTAGTTGCAGGGGGCGCTGCCCACCATCCCTTGCGGGACTCGAGGAATTGAACTGGCAACCTTGTGGTTGAGAGCCCGCGCTCCAACCAACAACTGAGCCATCCGGGAGGCAGCTCAGCTCAAGGTGCCGTGTTCAATCTTAGTTGCAGGGGGCAGAGCCCACCATCCCTTGCGGGACTCGAAGAATTGAACTGGCAACCCTGTGGTTGAGAGCCCACTGGCCCATGTGGGAATCGAACTGGCAGCCTTCGGAGTTAGGAGCACGGAGCTCTAACTGCCTGAGCCACCGGGCCGGCCCCTATGGTATTATTTTTCACATTTCTTCCCTAACCTTCAATTCCTTTTTTATTTCCCTGAAAACATCCTTTTTTCCACATACAGTCACTTACTTTATTTATTATTATTTCTTCTGCTGTTAGTATTATAATCTCTTTTATATTAAGAGTTAACTTCACTAACTCTTCTATTTGTTATATACACTATTTTTTATACCATCAATTCCTATCTTTTGGAAATATATCCCAATATTTTAAAAACAAAAAAAAGCTACAGAACTGGAGATGCAACTTATTTTAAAGCTAATTTCACTTAAATAGTCATTGTCAAAATTAGGTTAACAAACTGGTATCACCTAGTATTTATTGACTTAAGATGTTTTAAATGAGGATGCATTTCTGAGGGTAAAATATTGAAATCAAAATTGCTTGGTTTTCCGTGTTACTAATAATGGGTGTGAAAATTAACACAGGAACCCTCAACTAAAATTGGAGTCCAGAAAGCCTGCAGAGGGAGCTCTCATGCCCTACTACCCATGAATTACCCCAAACAGGAGGTACCTTGCATCTCCAACAGGAAGTATATCGACTTTACTAACCCAGCAAGAGGAAGATTTTCTTCTTGCCCAGCAACAAGCCCATCCAATAGAAAATGCCACGGCTCAGCCGATGAGGAGCCATCGCCACCCTGAACTCTTAGTTTCCTCCCACAAACTTTCATTTTTCTTTTGCTAATGGCTCCCTTGTCCCATCCTCCTTTCCATAAAAGCCTTACATTCTGTATGACTACTCGGAGTATCTCTCTGCTTGCTAGAAAAGATGCTGCCCGATTCATGAATTAATAAAGCCGATTAGATCTGCAAATTTACTCAGTTGAATTTTGTTTCGTAACATGGGGAATAAAAGAGTAAGTTTTAACTAATACTAACATGGAATTGAATTGTTCTTACCAATACAACTTATAAAAACGCAATCCCCAGAACAAGGGTTTGTCTATTGGTATGCTTTTCTAGAGGCACTGAAATAAAAACTAAATCCACAAATATACTAACTGATCACATGATTTAAGTAAAATTTTATCTAATGGTCAATGATATAAACATTTAAACTATATAATTAAAGACATACATGTTAGATGGTTAAATGGAAAATTAAAATCAAGAGGGATTAAACACCCCCTTGCCACACACACTCTCAGACTAAACAGGTATTTGATAGAGGATACTTGTATTTATAAGTAAAGTCATTCAACCCATAGATTTATTTCTATAATGTGTACATGTGACACTTAGAATTCTCCACCACAATAATGCATCAATATGAGATTGCAAATAAAATCCTGATCCATTTTGTTTTCCAATGCTCATGATAGTCAAATTTATTTACTCTTTAGAACATAATAACTTTATGATATACAGGTTGTATATAATCACACTTCAATAATCTGATAAATTGAAAAGCAAAACCAAAACCAAAACCAAAAAAAATCCTTATTGGATGGATGAAATAATTTCTTGCTGAGCATAATCCTTTAGTCTAGAACTTTGGATAGATTTTTCAGACAATGTTCCCTTTGAATTTTTATACCATAAGTTTATGGAAGAACTTCTACTAAACTTGGAATTAATGGTATTTGAAGAGATACAAAATTGTCCTTTCATCAAATATCCTGAGAATTTACCATCACCACCTTAACTCGTTTCTCAAACTGTTGTACACAGAGAAATACAAATCTTTACAGTAAAATTGAGAAATTCATTGATATTTTTCATGAAGTAGTAAGCAGAATTAAATAAATATACGGCTTAAAACAGTTGATACGATCCTAAAATTTATATGAAAAATTTAAATTTATGGCCAAAATAAAAATGAATAGTTTTTAATAATTAAATCACTTAAAATATTTTCTCAGTAACTTATCTGGAAGTAAACAGATATGAGGATAACTGAGTTCTGGACACCTTGTAAAATGAAATAATGCCACTTTATCCTTCTCAAAAAATTTGTGATCCTAGTAAAACAGTGGTTTGGTTCTGCTCCCCACCCACAGAAGCCACCTCTCTTTTCTATCACTTACAAACATGTCAACTATCAGTCTTCTGATTTGTCAGGTTGCCAATTTTGGTTCCACTTAAAAATGTTTCCAGTAGGCAGTCAGAGAAGTATGACTCAGTTAGCCTTACGCAGAAGAGTAGAGGATCAGTATATCAACAGAGCAGTCATGGCTTTCTTCTAGTGCTCACTGAGGTCAAATGTCCTCATAATTATAAATGTTAAAAGGTAAAAGTACATCTTAACAGCAGCCAAAAATTTATATATTTTTTATGTATTTACAATATTATACATATTTACATGATCACATCAAATACTGAATTGTAGAAATAAGAGATCACCTAAATGGAGCATTCATTTAATGCCTCAGCATTATTTTCTTGTGCAAACTGAAACTTTTCCCAAACTTCTTAGAAAGCTAAAGACAGTCAACATTGCGAAGGCCACCATCCATGGTTAAAGAGCCAAACCTAAAAACACAGAAGAAAAAAGGCAATCTCAAAAGATTCATTTATTCAGACCCCAACATTTTAAGGAAGACTATAGAATACTTTTCAGAGGAATAAGCTTTTATTTTTAAATAGTTTAAGCAACTATGAATTGCTCTATTTCTTACTGAAACATAGTGGTATTATAAATATGTGAAAAAATACTATTCAGTGGCTTAGGAAAACTTCGCAAGAAAACATGGGGATTGATGCAATCTAAAAAGTGTTAGGAAGAATTGGATAATTTCTTTTTGGTGGGGTGGCATTCAGAAGCAAAGATGTGGAGTTGGGAGTAAGCGTGACATACTCAAGGGACAGCAAGAAACGGAACCTTGCTAGAAAAGACTATTACGCGGCGCAGTGGGAAGTAAAGTTGGGTGAACGGGCTGGGGGCAGACTATTATATTCTTTGAATTCAAGTATGAATTTAGACTTGACCTTTTAGATAACAGGCGTTTAGACATTTTTGTGTCAAGGGAGTGGCATGGTAAGACCAGTATTTGGGAAGATTATTTTGGCTGTAATACCCATGACAGATGGAAGAGCCTGGGGTTAGGGAGATAGGTGGTAGTTATCACCATAGCTCACATGCGAGGGGGAAAAAAGAGCTGAATGAGACTGATGAGGTAAAATACGGAAACATGTTGAAAGAAGATACCAAACTTGGTGAAAGGGAGTAGAGAGGAAGTGTCTAAAATAATTTATGTTCCAGGGAGTGGGAGAAAGATTGTCTCACTGAGGAGAATAAGGAAATTAGAGGGGAAACTGAGTTGGGAAGGATGATATTGATTTTTGATAGAAAAAAATCTGAAGTATAGTGAGATATCCACATGGATACAGTACACAAGACCTGGCTTCTTTACTAGTTCTTGCACAAACCCTTCAGTAGTCATTTAACATTTAAATTATGATTATGCCATGTTATATCACCCATATATTGTCAAATAAACCTATAAATAAAATATAGGAGGAACAGACTTATTGGACACGCTTTGGGAAGTGGGGATTTTATTCCGTAAGGCATAAGTGACTCAATATAAAAGTTTGTTACAGTATATTTTAATAGTCTCTTCTACTTGCTAATCTTTAGCCTTACAGGATAAATTTAGGATTTAGCTAAAGTTGTGAAGAAACTATAAATTGCATACTATAAAAAGATAACTACAATGTAGTTGCTATAAATCAATAGGAAAAAACATTTTTAAAACCTAATAGGCGAGTCACAGAAAAAAAATTTAATCGACATATAAAAGGACGCTTGACATCACTATAAACCAGAGAAATGTAAATTAAAGATATCAGTTTTTAGTAAACAAATCAGCAAACATTTAAAAAACTGGTAACAGTTAGTGTTAACAAAAGCACAGTCTTTTTCTGTGTGGGACAACCACACATACATCTTTTAAAGAACAAAGTAACAATTCCTACCAAATTTAAATGTGCATACCCTATGACCCAGCAATTCCACATCTAAAAATTGATCCCTCAAAAATTCTTACACAAGTACATGAAACTATATATACAAATATGTTCACTAAAGCATGGTTTATTATGAAAACTTAGAAACAACTTAAATGCCCAACAAATAGAGATACATTAAATAGATATGGTAGACCCATACAATGCAATACTAGGCAGCTGTCGAAAATGAGACATATAGTTTACATGTATGGACTTGAAAAAGTACTCTTGATATATAGCCTTAAGTGAAAAAAGTAGGACTAATCCAGTCTGAACAGAATGGTTCCATTCTTATAAAACACACACATACCACAAACTATTTATAGTGACTATTCTGCGGGGGTGTGGGGGCATGAGAAAGGGCAGGTAGAGTCTTTTATTTCCAAATTTTTATAATTATATATTGTTTGAAAATTTTTTTGACAATTCATTAATTTAAAACTTGATAATATTATAGAAGTGTCTCACAACTTTCTGCACATAGCACAAAAATCATGTGATTTCCTGATAGTGAATCTTTTCAAGCTTTAGAGCATAGGTACAGTGGGGACAAGCTTTTATAAGGAGATGGGAGGCTGAGTTCTAGCTCCAGCTCATCTTCTCAGGGTATGAACTTCAATACTTGCAGACCATGGATAAAGACTGTCTGCTCTGCTACTGTATATGGTTGGAATGCACGTTAACTGAGATAATGCAGTGTAAAAGTGCCCTGCAAGGGAACACACATCATATAAATGGGAAATATTTTCATTAGCAGAGGAACACCTAACGGCTTGAAAGAGAAGGGTTCTATTCTGAGTGAGCCAAATATGGTTTAACTTCTCTGAGGAACCAGGATGAGGAGACGGCCATTCCAAAGTGGCTTTATTGGCTCTGTACATTTCCCATCTCTTTCTCCCTGATCTGTTAGGGAACAGACACCCAACTCCTCAAAGAGCTGCATTTACAGATGGCACTCACCTGCAAGGAGGTTTGCAGAGCACTCTGTAAGTCACCCAGCACCAATCAGAGTGCTGGCATCTTATAAGCAACTCTGATACCAAAATTAAAAATTATGATTCTAATGAGAAAATCTTATAAAAAATAATGTGCAAAAGATTTTCATTTTCACAAACTGATTCTAATAAAGCAAATAATTCTATTAACCAGTGCTTCTGTAAAATGGAATCAATCATAGTAGACTTGTCTTTATCCAAACAACCCCAACCCCAAATTAAAAGGTACCATGGAAGTCACAAAACATAAGGGTTCTGACTTTATATCCCTTTCCCACTGCTTAACCTAGTGACACAGGAAGACAGAGAGATACAAGTATAGATATGTACGCACATATGCTCAACTGTATATAAAAACACAGGGCAGAATGCTATCTGCATTAACTCACCTTTCTAAAATATGATTATTTTCAGCAAGTTCTTTAACCACTCCTTCCATTTCTTCTTTTAATTTCTTCATACTATACATACAAAATAATGATAAATAAGCATCTTTGTTCAAAAAAGTATGCAAATGTTTTAGAATTATATTTACTCATATATTATGTTTTAGTTCTCTAGATTGAACTAATAACATTAGCAAACGTATTCACAAGCATCAAAAATTTGAATATAAAAGACCAAGATCACAAACTGAAATAAACACAAATGGAGACATCATAGTTATTAGATGATAAGTTTCTTACCCGAGAGTCATTTCTACTAATGTGTTAGAACATGGATAAATTGGGGTCATGGTATGTTTGATTCCACTGGAGGCTGCAAACATTTTCTGAGGCAAAGTTTCTTGTAACTAAAATATCAAAAGACCTCACATTAATCACAGAACAAAGTACTTACTACAGATCTTAAGTCAAATATGACAGGCTTTCATATACCCGGTACAGCCTAAGTTTTAACTTCAAAACTACCAATGATCAACACTACCAATAAATCAACACTCTTTTAAAAAACTTTTCTGATAGATGATAAAAAAAATAGTCTATCAGATGTTCTCAACTGTAAAACATCTAAGTTCTTAAAACATGGCTCAAAGTACGTATCACAAAAGGGGAAGGAGAGCTGACATAAGACATATTATGTCATATTTTCCTTTCTCAATCATAATCAAATATAAACGGAGAAGAATTGTATTTTCATTTTTCCTAATCTGTATTTCTGGCTTTTCCTGAGATATAGGGAAAAAAAATATTTTTTTAAGATACTTTTGATAGCTGTACCTCATTAGTATAGTCTTGATACTTTGATATTTCTTCTTCAATATCAAAACACTGATTAGTTAGGGATAATAACTGTTTCCTAAGATGAAGCATCTTTCTGAAAACCAAAAAAGAATTGATTAATAAGCAGTCTCATGAAATATTATTCTTACTTAAAATATACTACATTAAATTGTATATTATGAAGTCAACCACTAAACACGACCCCCGCAAAGTTTACTTACCTCATCCATTCTTCTGACTTATCCAAAAATGCCTCATACTTTTTAACACACTCATCTGTAAAATGGGTCATAGCTTTTGTTGCATGGTAATATAGTTTTTGCCTGTAATTTAGAAATAATCAGAGGCTTAAACCAATGTTACCGCTTCTATTTCCAATATTAAAAAAATTTCAAATATATGAAATTTGTTTCCTGTAATGACTGTTGTGACTTCAGAATATTTACAGTAGAAAGCCACAGGTTTCTAAGATAGACATTATAGCAAGAGGAGAATGAGAAAGGAGAATAGTCAAAAAATAGTTACTAAGTGACATCAAGGTTAAGAAGGCAGTTAAGTCTATCCTTGCCTATGTCCTGTATTTTCTGGCCTTCTGCAACAGAAGCACACGAGGCAGAAGAAACCTGCCCCTCATTCTCCCATCTCAGTAACCTCTCGACTGGGGCCTGAGGAGTGAGCCTCAAATATGTACACACATAGTAATAATTGTGTAAAGCTAAGATTAAAACGTATTTTTAATTGTAATTAATTTCAACTTTAAGAAGAATCATATTAATAGCACAATCAAAAATAATTATTAAACATCATCTGGACACTTACTTATCAAATTTGTGGATTTGTTCTTCATTATAAGCTAGTCCTAAAAATAAGAAAATATATTAGTTTTGTAAATGTAGAATCATAAAGTCGCACACAGTATTCTTTTCTTTTGAGATTATTACTTCAAAAAGGCTAAGAGTTTAAAGCAGATGTCACAAACTTAGATATAGCTCACAAATGCTTTTATTTGATCTGTACAGTGTTAACATTAAAAAGAAAAATTAATTGCCAACAGTTAAAATCAGGATATGTCTAATAAAATCTGTTTTTCTAGATTTTCTTGAGATACAGGAAGACTGAGCAACAAATTAGGTGAATTTGAGCAGCGGTTCTCCCCTTTAGATGGGGTCTCTCCTCTCTGGCTCTCCTCAGTCTCCACTGGCCAAACTTATTCCTGTTACGTGCCTGGCCTCTACAAGTTTTGGAGTTCAATATTTTTAACTGATTGAAAATATTCAAAAAGTTGGTTTTAGAAATAACATTTAACTTCTTTCTTGACAGAATCAAATCTCTGAAATAAATAACTTAAGCAGCCACCCTTACAAATATACTACTTCAACTGAATTACAACTGGTAGGGCTGATTCATTTGATTAACAGATGGCAAATTTTACTTACTACGTTCTGCTTTGTCTTTTTTGAACTGATAGTAAATCTCTGTGATGCAATTTAACAGGACTTGTAGCTTTTCTACACTATTAGAGAAAGAAAAACCCACATAAATTTACTGAGTCAATGTGAAAAAGAATATTTAATAATCAGAGCAGAAATGACCAGTGAAGTTATAACCTACTGTCTATCTTTTGGATGAGTGCCTTCTTGATGGACCCAGGTATCCGCCAGCAATCCTCCTGGAGATAATTTGCTTTCAGTATCCTGAAGACTGGTTTCTATTGTTCCCTGAGAATTGGAAAGCTAAACAAAACCAATGGGTTCAGACCCTGATCACCAAAAATCAGAAATGATCATCACACTGCCAATGGAATTTAACATCTGAATCATAATTCTTCTATAAATTACTTCAAAGCCAGAATAATTACTTCATTTTTAAATGCAAGGACCGTTTCTTAGGTTGACTTCTACCAATTGTGTGACAATAAAATATGAGACTAACTAGAATTAATGCATTTTAAAAACATTGCTTACATTAAGTATCTTTTTTAAAAAAGACATACAAAATACTTTTAATGATTCAATTGTTTCTTTATCTGTAAAATATGGTTAATTATCTCAAAGAGTTGTAAAATTCAAATAGGAGAACCATTAGCGTAGACAGTCCCAAGTATAAAATGTAGGCTTGCAAGACTGTGCTCTGTTTGTTTAGAGGCCGAAGAAAAGTAATTCCTCTTAAAAACAGACAATGAAACCTCATCTAAGATCCTGTTCATTTTAAGCTTAGTAACTTTATCACTTATCTACCACAAAAGTAAGCATTTGTAAAACTTTTAAAGAAAGGATAAAGGTTAGACTTAAGCAATAAATATATCTAAATATTCTAAGGGTCCTAATATATACTATTACTTTTCAAATAAAGTTTTAAGTGGCGGTTTACACTGACACTAGCAACAAACAAGGGCGCCGTTTTTACTACACTCTTGTCAGCACTGGACCAGCAGACTCAGCCTCAGCCTCAGCCTCACATGGGAACTTGTTAGAAATACACATTTTGGGGTCCCACCTGTTGAATCAGAAACTCTGATTAAGCCTTGCTAATTTGAAAGACAAAAACGGTATAATATCTTACTGTAATTATAATATAAAATTTTCTATTACTACTGTGAACATTTTTCAAGTTTCATTCAATCTATTCATTTTTAAATCATTTCTAAATGTTCTTTGTCTATTGTAGATTTAATGTTTTCCTTATCAATCTGCATGACTGATACTTTTTTGCATGAGCTATTTTTATTTAAAAAACTTTTATCACATTTTTTCAATCCATTTGCCTTTTAACATTATTTTTAAACATATAGATCTTAAATTTTTATAAATCTTGTTTTTCGAGCTTAATGTCTTTTTTAAACATTAATGTTAAGAATGTATTAAGTAATATATGTTAAGTACATTATACTTCCAAAATATGGTAAATAGTTTATGGATAAAGTTGTTTTTCACAACAGTACATAAAAGTGTGAAAAACAGCAAGCAACGTGAAGGACCAACAACAGGGAGATAAACCCATTGGCTGCATGCAATATTAAGTCTAAAAAATAGTGTTACCAAAAAAAGAACCCCAAACTAGAAAATGCTTTTACTATAAAGTTATACAAAAAATAAAAATAACAATTGTATGTTTGTAGTATTAACCATCATTTAATAATATATATAAAAAGAGAGGACTAAAACAGTGGTCGTCCAAACTTTAGCAGCATCAGAATCTTCTGGAGGGCTTGTTAAAACATTGACTGCTGGGCCCTACCATCAGAATTCCTGATGCAAATGGTGGTCCTAAAATGTGCATTTCTAACAAGTTCCCAATTAAGGCAGAGGCTGCTGGTCCAAGAATTACTCTGAGAACCACTGCTGCAGGATATTGAACAGAATGGTATCATTTTTACTTACAAATTTTATTTTTATGCTGGGAAAAAATTTAAGGTCTCCATTAGGAAAGGAGCCACAACAACTAAACAGATTATGAGGAAAAACAATGCAATCTAGTGAGAAATAATTGGCCTGAAGGTAAAGCCCAGATTTCATAAGACTCTGATCATGACTGCCTATATTTAAATACAAACAAATATTGGGGAGGACTATTTCTTGTTTCTCTGTTTTAACTGCTTTATTCCATAGCAACATTTTAAAAACTTTTTTGATCATGACCCAGTATCATTTAAATGTGTATATATAACTGGACTGAAAGTTTCATGGAACATAATTTCTTTACTATATGTGATAGATTCTGACGTTTTCTATTCTATTTCATTCAAAAACATTGCTGACCGCAGTGCATGAAACTTTACAGCCTACTAATTATTCATGATATATTTTGAAAACCACTGCTCTAAATCTAAAACTGAGGAAAAGAACTAAAAATTAACCTAAGCTGGGAAAGAAAAAAGGGATATCATAATCAAGTTCCTTTTCCCCTTTAACACCCATTTCATGAAAAAATACTTCAAATGCTAAAAGCTTACAGGAGTATAGCCTCTCTGTTTATCTCATTTAATTGGTACAACAACCTGTGAAATAAGCAAGGTAAGAAACTGCGTATTTTAAAGAAAAAGAAACCAGGATGCAAAGAATTAAAGACCTTGCTTAAGTCATCAGGCAGGAATAGCTAGGCAAATGGGGGCAGATCTGGGATCAGTAATCAGCTCTCACAATAACTAATTTTGTGCTCTTCTACAATACATTTTAAAAACAGATCCAGAAACTACCAAAATGCTATTGTATTTTTTAGCAGGGTAGAGATTTTGTCCTCATTTCTTTTTTTAGTTATAGAAATGATGTCTTGAAGAACCCAAATCTTTCCTTACTTTTTATTTAAAAAATATCTACTTTTCCTAACTTGAGTCTATTTCTAAGCAAGTTTAAGCACTCTGCATGTTAAATTACATTTATGAACTTACTTTAATTGCCATAGCCGCAACACTTGATCAATTACAAATTTTAAAGAGCGACAGGGAGTGAGGGAGGGAGAGAGGGAGAGAGAAAAGGGCTTAAAGCAAAGCAGGCTTTTGGAAATGTCATAAGGAACTGCATGGTAGTAAATGGTATTTAAATATTGTAAACAGTTTCTATTAGGTTGGTGCAAAAGTAATTGCGGTTTTTGCAATTATTTTTAACCTTTTAAACCACAATTACTTATGCACCAACCTAATAAAAATGGGACTAGACTACCCTTTCTCCAGAGAGCTTTAGGTACATCACCTCTCTAGAAACACTTACATCTCACCTTGCCAGGAAAGGAATAGATTGTGAGCCTGAGACTGTCATAATTTTGTAAATACTTACTCTCAACAATTTGGTGTGTATGTCTGAAATTTCATCTAACTCTGCTGATTCTAAATTGATCTTCATAAGCTTTTCATATCTGTATGGAAACAAGTTGGGAAAAGTACAAAAGCAGAATGAACACAGATTTAAAAAGACGTTTTATAAATTACAGCTGAGTTTTTATTCACATAACCATTTCAGAATAAGATACTAAATGCAAAGCCTATAAAGCAACAGATCCCAAGAAAACTTGATGTCTTTGTAAAGAAGGAATTTTATATACTTATCAATTTGCAGATTTAGAGATCACATAGAAAATACAACTTAATTTCAAATAATCTTATGACAGGATTATAGTCAAAATACTAGATTTCAGAATTAATGGAGGTCAACAGTAAACAGTGAGTTCATTAATTGTATTGCCTGTGCAGTACAAATAGAAGAGCCAAGGAAGAGGGCAGTTTAATATGTAATTCTGTTTCAAAAGACAGTCTCAGGGATAAGATTAATAAGTAAAAGTAAACTAAAAGTAATCTCAAATTTCTAAAAATATTACCAAAATAGACTTCTAGAATACTTCTTCCTAGTTCCTTTGTTGATTACAGGTTTTTTATTTTCCTATTCAGTGTCTGCTTTGCAAGGTAAAAAATGAGACATTTCTATCTCAGATTACCTTTTCCTTTGTAAAAAAGGAAGGGGAAAATGACACCAAAGACATGGTACTCATTTCTTACTGAGACCTCTGGATACATGTGCCTTTGTGAGGAAGTAACTTAAACTATGGTTGTGCCTTAATACAAACACTTGCATAGCACGTTGTATGTGCCCAGGGTAACCAAACAAATTAAACAGAAATGTAACAGTACTTAACATGTGAACCACTATTAGTAAGGAGTAATCTACTCACACTTTCACAGTTTTTTCAATGTTTCTGATGCAGAAATCCAATGTGATCACAACTTCTGTCTTTTTGTGAACAGTTTCATTATAATCATCTTTAACTAATTCTCTAAAAAAATAATAATATTCTCATTAGTTTATCTAAGGAATTATTTGTTTTCTTTTTTCTATCACTAATTACATTGCTGTCCTACTGTTTAAATTTTTTAACAGTCTTGTTATATTACGAAAGCCAGTTCCCTTTTTATTATAAAAGCATCTCTGTGAGCCTTATACATATCTAAGGTATAAACCACTACTAGTTATTAGATTAACAATTTGGAAATCTAAGGCTTTAAAATTATATTTAAAAAATAAAAATCTACAATCACACAAGCAAGCTGAACAGCATTACATTTTATACCCCCAGAATTAATTTTTACTACTCATAGATCGCTGTCTGATTTATACTTTAAATGTTAATATAAGAAGGATGACACAGTAAATAACACAATTGAAGGGCTTTTTGTCTGCCTCAAAAGTCAACCAACTAAGCCTGATGCTTGTTTTTGCTGAGAATGGTATTTACATTTTTAAAGGTTGTAAAAACAAAGAAGAGACCTTATGTGGCCCATAAAGTCTAAAACACTTATTAACTGAAAAAGAGAAAGTTTGCCAACAGTAGTCTACATTAAAAACTATTTTCTCATGACTTGTTAAACTAAAAGCCTAATAAGTAAAAGGAATAAAAGCTTCATGGAGCAGTAACCAGGATAGATTACAACAGCAAGAGAAAATGAGAGCTGTTAGTAACAATACTATGAAAATAAATGGAGTCAACACTTAAGATTGCTCCAGCAACTATTAGTAAAAACCAAGAGTTGTCTTAAAAAAATAAAATAAGAGGCTTCTTAATGGAAAGAGAAAAACATAGGCTTACAAATTAGGTATGTGAAAACACACAAAAAATTGTTATCTATACATTTATGGGTTTAACATAAAGGTGACAGAAAAAAAAAACAGAGCCTTATTCCATTTTCTTCTTAGAAACAACAGCAGCACAAGCATGAAATGCTTCATACATGTTTTTGCAAGAAGGGAAGGATATATACAGAAACTGTCACAAGCATTAAAGCTGAAGACCACAATGAGCCCAGAGAACATGAGGCCATTACTATGTGTGCATGAGATGCAAAAGTTTCAAATGATGTTGTGGAGAACTAGAGGCATGGTTCTCAAAAGAGACCATTTATTCTCCATGTCTATCAGATGGCAAGATGACATCTACAAATCATGAAAGGTAAACAAAGGTCAAATCATATCCATCCACAAAACATTTCCTAGGGTCACTTGCAGGGAGAGAATACTATTCTGATCTATAATAAAATATTAAGTGATTAGCAAAAAAAAAAGCTTTTAAACTGCTTGTAAAGGTGAGTGTGTAACTCATACTGTATGGTTTCATTTATATGAAATGTCTAGAGCTGGCAAATTTATAGCAACATAAAGCATATTAGTGGTTGCCTAGGGCTAGAAGGTTATAGCAAAAATGGAGAATGACTGCTAATGAGTGTAGTTTCTTCTTAGGGTGATAAAAATATTCTAAAATTTGTGGTGATGGTTGCACAACTCTGTAAATGTACTAAAAATAATTGAATTGTACATTTAAAAAACGGGTGAATTTTATAGTATGTCAATTATATCTCAATAATGCTGTTTTTTAAAAACAGCTGAGTGTATACTTCATTTGGGAAAAAGGCAGGAAATAGAGGAAGATACAGAGGACATAAACCCTAGAAAGAAGTACAGGTTGTGCTGGGTTACAACAATGACAAAAACCTTCCAAGATGGTGAGATCACAGCCAAGTCAAGGTCCTTGGAAAAGGAATTAATTTACCATCACATCATACAGTGTGGTGGTATAAGTTTTAAAATCCAGGTATTATTGTCCTGTCTCACAAGGTTATTGTCAGAATCAAATGAAAACATAACTGCTAAATGTTTTGCAAACTAAACGTGAAACAAATGTATTATAATAAAAATCAAGCACCTTACCCTGCCTACTCTGAAGAGAAAAAAGTATCAATGGTGGGGTGGATACCAGTTATTTAGTGAGGTCTATGTGAAGATCAATCTTCAAATTTCAATCTATTACTTACATCAACCATCGGATCCCCTTTCGCATTAATTCCTGATAAAGGAGCAAGGTACTGGCAATTCTACAGGCATAACATACAACTCCTGTTATTGCCTAATGAAGAAATAAAAATGTCAGTACTTGGTGCTAACTGTGGTACAGGGTAGAGAAAACTTTTACACAAACATTTTCACGCTTACGTATTTTTATCAGGTTAATTAAAAACACGATTAACTACCAATTTCTAAAAGCTAAGGACAGCTATAACTGCAATAAACATTTCATCCTTAACATAATAATACTAAACATGCACTGCCTCAATGGAGAACATTTTCTTATGAGTTTAAGAAAGAATATAAAGTCAAGAAGAAAGAACACAAAATAATTTGCAATGGATAACGATTTAAGTGAATAATTTCCTAAATCATGTAGGCATATATAAACACACAATACATGTTATTGCTTCCATTATTGATAGAATAATTTTAATTCAGATGATTATATAGTAATTTAATTAACTACTAACCTTAGCCATGCTAGCATCTCCATCTAAATCATAACGTGGATGCACTTTAGGGAGGGAAACTAAAACATTGAAGTAAAATTATTAAAATCAGAAATAAAGATTTGAATAAATTATTATACCCTGCATATAGTAACCTCTAACTTAAACATTAATCTCTAAATTACCTCCAAATTGAACATTAGTAGCAAAACTCTTTAATGCTCTTTTCCTGGTTAAAAAAACAAACTGGAAACAATAATGCTCATTCTGTAACAAATTACTAACAAATTACCTGCAATATTTCTAAGGAGTTTCATTTTTTTCTTAAATATATTCCAACACAACAAGCTCAATGCTTTTCTTTATATCTAAATCAAATCCCAAAGAACCAAACAGAAAATTTGAAATCTGGGTAGTTTATTTTTTTCACCAGTAGGATTAATAATTTAAAAGATTCCAAAATGCAGATCTAATTCGTCTGAAGACTCTAAAGCTTGACAAAGTGTCCTGGTCACATTGAACATAATAAATATTTGCTGAAATGTATGATACAAAAAGTTATTTTGAGTGTTAGTGAAATACTAAAAGCAGGGAGCTACAGTGCAACATACATGACAAACTACCATTTTATGAAACAAAATACTTAATGTTAAATGATGTTGCCTACAAGATTTTTAGATTTTCCTACATAGTCTTGTTCAATTAACTTACAAAATTTTCATGTTTATTAAAAGTCTACATTAATGTCATCATCAATCAATTTTATGAAGATGACAATCATTTTTATAGATTTTTTTTTTTTTTAATGGATAGTAAGAACAACAGGAAAAACCCCAACTTACTTTTTTCATATATCAATCCTATAGTACTCAGAGGTTCTCGGCTTACTACAAAGATAGGGTTTTCCTCAGTAGTTTTAGGGAAATGCTGTGCCAATCTTCCAGGTTCTAGAACTAAGCGTCGTCCTTCATATATAAGTTCTTGATTTGAAGAAATAATTTTGGTTTGTTTATACACCAGTTCATGAAATACAGTAGCACTGTGTGAGAAAAATCCGAAAGGACAACATAAATGGGAGAAAAAGAGAGATGAAGTCTGTTTTAATGACAGAGTACAACATCTATTGCTAAGTGGTATTTCAGATCATGACCAGTCCATAGATATTACAGTCTATAAACTAAACATTCCACATAAACTGTCTATACAGCAATCAATTCTAAAATATTTTTATGCTTGGATACCTATATGGATACATACAATATACAGGTTTCTTAACACTTAATAATGGGGAGCCAACATAGCAGAGAGCTTAAGAGTAGTGACTCTGAAATCAGACTATCTGGGTTCAAATTCCAGTTCTTACACTTAATTGCTGAATTACCTTAAGTTCCTTAAGTTACGTAACTCCTCTGTGCCAAGCTTCCCCGTCTATAAAATGGGAATAATAGCACCTATCTCAAAGATTTGTTGTGAGGACTAAATGACTTAAATATGTAAAGAATTGAGACTAGTACTTGCAACATGACTAGGTAATGTTTGTTAAATCAATTAATAAAACCAGGTTATTTTCAAAATGATGTTTTAGGGAAAAAGGTAGATTCTCCCTAAACAGATCCTATGAAATCAAAGAAATGTTTCAGCAGCAATGTTGTGATTTGTCTCTGCCACAAGCCTCTGCCGAGATTGGCTCAAATTTGGGTGGGCTTTTTATGTTCAAATAGACTCTTAAAATGAAATAGTGGCGAACACCTAACTATGATACGTATTTATTAAGGCTATTAAGTACCACAATAAAGACAAATATTATATTTTAATCTAGTGTTATATTAATATTGTTTTATTCATTATATTTAGATTAATGTTTATATTATGTTAGATATTAGATATTAATATCAAAAATATTATTTTATCTACTGTTATTCCTTAATAAATTACTAATAAAAGTCTCTTTTGAGTTTTATATGAGGCATCAAAACTGCTATTTCAATCCTGTCAAAACAAAAACTAAGGCATATGGAATGGATGTAATGTTTTTTCCTTCATTTTTAAAAACATTTTTGAGGTCATTATGGATTTATATGCAGTTGTAAGAAATAATACAGAGAGATGCTGTATACCCAGTTTCCTGTAATAGCAACATCTTGCATGAATACAGTACAATATTACATCCAGGACACTGATACTGATCCACTTATCTTATTCACATTTCCCCAGTGTTACAAGTAAGTGTGTATGTATTTACTTATATGCAGCTTTATCATATGGGTAGATTTTTTATAACATGGGTGTAACATGTTTTTTTTAGGTAAAACAAATAATTATTTCTCCAGCATTCAATAAGGGCTTTATGCCACATATGCAAACAATAACTACACAAACTATGTTTAAGATTTACCCTTTAATATTTTTTAAATGACAGGACAGTACACTTAACAAAACCTGGTCCATTTATTAGTAGATGCTATTCTGGTTATGTGAATAAGTAATTTGAGGAAGAGCAGAGAAATGAAAATAGTCTTATAAAACCTACAGTTTAAGACCTAGCTAATTTACCTGTGAATTTTAAAAAATGAGAAAATGAATCCTTTTATTCCAAAGTGAAAAGGAATTTACTAAGCACTCAAACGAACTTTCTAAGGGGGAAGTGGGTACCTCTGGTGAAGCTGAGGCATCTTTTCTATTTCCTCTCCTAATTTATGAAAGTAATTATCATATAACACAACATTATCATATAGAATAAAATATAAAGAGGTACTTACGTATTATAGCTATGAATATAAATCTTATGAGCTGTCATTTGTTGTAGCGAAAAAACATGAATTATCATGCGGTGAAGTATATCACTAGTTTCTGCAAAAAACTGGTCAAAACCCCAACACTTTTCCTGATCTGCTTCAAGGATGTTTGCAAGAACAGGGGTAAGTAGAACTTGAAGTCCCCTAAAATAGTATTGAAAAAGAGTTGAAGAGTGAATGTAATATATTCTGTCTAGGTACAAAATCATAATACCAATAAATCAAAGGAACTATTACTATTATTCATTTAAAAACCTGCCAACTTGTCAGAAAGCCAGGTAACCTTAATTTAATATTACTTGTCAGTAGGTCAGGGGTTACGGTATTTTTTTTTATGTTAACTTTTACTGATTATTTTGATTCTCTCCTTTCCAAGTTTCCTCACTTTCCCAAACACTTTATAACATTGTACTCATATATACATAGCGAATTCAGGTGAGATCAACTGATTAGAACCAGGTGTCATGAGGGTAAGATAACAGTTTAATTTCAGGGTCTTTAATGTCCTTTTAATATGGCATTGCAATATTTAATTTATACGCCTTTTGTAGTGTACTGTAAATGAAAAGAGGGCTATGCAATAAACCTGACAAAGTTCAGGGTGGCCACTGGGTAGGCCCAATAAGCTCAGTGACCATAAGTAACCACACAGGATGGTCTTATCACAAACTCCTAACTGGGCAGGTCATGGCGGGTAGTTCCATCCCAGGCCTGTAGCTTCCTTAGCAAAGGTCAATCTTTACTTTATCTGAGGTGAGCTCTGTCCACTGCTCTTATGTATCTAGAATAACAGGCCTTTGAAATGTCAGAGTAATTTTTTTTCGTACTCCTTAAAGGCACAACCACCAGCCCCAGAGCTCAAGACCACCAGAGCAAGAGACCACAGTACCCCTCATTGTTATCGTATTCCCTGCATACCTTCTCTATGTGCTGTAAATATTCATTATTAAATATCCTGTACCCAAGAATGTAAAGGAAGTATGTGTTTTTCCATTCTGCCTTTTATCCAACCTAGAGATTTCCCTGCTATGCTTTCTCCTGCCAACTTAATGTACCACCAATGGATTACATGTGCCTTCCTTTCATCTTCTCCTTTGATTCTAACGTATAAAATAAGCTGGAGAGCTGCCATTCTCCGGAGTATCTGAGATCTTGCTTCCCAGGATATACTGTCATTTCATCTCAAATAAACTCATACAAATTCTCTACAGGTTTGGATGTTTCTTACATCAACACCGAAGTCAAATGACTGCAATCATTTTGCAACCAATTAGTGATGATTCAACTAGGAATAATTTTTGACTAATAAGCTTCAATATTTAAAAAATGAATGGAAGGACTTTTATTCTTTCCCATGCTTTCGCCGAATTATAAAATATGCTCAAAGAATCTCTCAAATTATGGAATTTCAAACAGTCTTAAAAATATATTCTTGACTATGGGACAATTCCTTATCTGTGAACAGTTTCTAAAATAGATAGTGGATATTTTAAATTTTTGCCTAACAGGTATCTATTCTCCCCCTTTTGCAAGAGAACCCGCACCTCTCCACGCTAACCCTACTCCCTGTGCACAGATGGGCACAGGAGCCAGGTTTGGTGAATGATTAGTCGGAGGTGGCCAGGTGGTAGCATACAGGTCAGTCAAATGAGAATGAACCCAGAAATCTTCGCTAAAACTCTCAGGAAAGAAAGTCGTTTTCCCACTGGGTTTTCAAAGCTGTGAGAATGTGAATGTGGGAATGCCAGCAGCCTCCCTGTGGCTGCCAGGACAGAGCCTGAGGGACAGGAAAGAGAAATCAGAGGAAAGCGCATCAGAAAGATCTGAAGAAACTAAGTCTTGATACAATTTGAGTTTGAGTATTTAGCTGAGCATTAAGTCACATACATAAGTGAACTTCTAATTACAAAGCTAGTCTGTTTCCTTTTTCAATAAAAGCAGTTGAGTTAGGTTTTTTTCACTTGCTATCCAGTCTTGACTAATACATATAAGAAGAGGATGGTTATCTTTTTTTGCAGTTGTTACATTTATGGTTGCTGTTTACATTGCTGAGTAGTAGTACTTAATGTCCTTACTATTAAAAACAAACAAACACACAAACAAAATCATGTAATATACTAGGTTGGTGCAAACATAACTGCGGTTTTTGCACTGTTGAAATTTGCTGTTTGATATTGGAATACATTCTTAAATAAATGGTTATGTTCTACACCATTTTAACGTGCATTTCTCACTTTATGTTTTTTTGCTAATGATTTATTACTTGCTGTTTATATTTATTTTAGACTATGGAAATGATGTTAGACAAAAAGCAAATTCAAGTGGATTTTCTTATTTGAGTTCAAAATGGGTCGTAAAGCCACAGAGACAATTCGTAACATCAACAACGTATTTGGCCCAGGAACTGCTAACGAACATACAGTGCAGTGGTGGTTCAAGAAGGTTTGCAAAGGAGACGAGAGCCTTGAAGACAGGAGCATAGTGGCCGGCCATTGGACATTGACAACGACCAACTGAGAGCAATCATCGAAGCTGATCCTCTTACAACTATATGAGAAGTTGCTGAGGAACTCAACGTCGACCGTTCTACGGTCGTTCGGCATTTGAAGCAAATTGGAAAGGTGAAAAAGCTTGATAAGTGGTATCTCATGAGTTTAACTGCAAATAAAAAAAAAAAATCATCGTTTTGAAGTGTTGTCTTCTCTTATTCTACGCAACAATGAACAATTTCTTGATCGGATTGTGACGTGCAACGAAAAGTGGATTTCATTTAACAACCAGCAACGACCAGCTCAGTGGCTGGACTGAGAAGCTCCAAAGCACTTCCCAAAGCCAAACTTGCACTAAAAAAAGGTCATGGTCATTGCTTGGTGGTCTGCTGCCAGTCTGATCCACTATAGCAGGGGTGTCCAAACTGCGGCCCGCGGGCCAACTGCGGCCTGCAATCCATTTTTAATTGGCCCGCAGCTAATTCCAAAAATATATTTAGTTTACTTAAATCAACCAGGTGAGGCAATACGTACGTCACCTCGAGTGAGTGGCCTGGCTGTTTGTGTATTTTACCGCATATGGCGCGTGGTAAAAAACTTTGAAAAAAGTTTGGACACCCCTGCACTACAGCTTTCTGAATCCCGGTGAAACCATTACATCTGAGAATTGTACTCATCAAATCGATGAGATGCACTGAAAGCTGCAGCCGGCCTTGGTCAACAGAAAGGGCCCAATTCTTCTCCACGACAACGTCCAACCGCAGGTTGCACAACCAATGCTTCAAAAGTTGAATGAACTGCGCTACGAAGTTTTGCCTCATCCGCCACATTCACCTGACATCTCACCCACCGACTGACACCTCAACTTTTTGCAGGGAAAACGCTTCCACAATCAGCAGGCTGATGAAAGTGCTTTCCAAGAGTTCCTCAAATCCTGAAGCACAGATTTTTATGCTACAGGAATAAACAAACTTACTTCTCATTGGCAAAATGTGTTGAGTGTATTGGTTCCTATTTTGATTAATAAAGATGTGTTTGAGCCTAGTCATAATGATCTAAAATTCATGGTCTGAAACCGCAATTACTTTTGCACCAACTGAATACTTTCTGGTACCTAAGCAATTTTTTATCAAAGAATTTATAACCTGGTGTGCTAAAGACTGATTAGATAAATAAGGCCTGTTACCCTCCTGAAATATGCAATCTGTAGTTCAGATTGTCAGATTATTAATTCTGAGTTTCAGCAATATAACTACTAAAGTATTCATTTCCTGACCTTTAATGTTTTTTTGATATCTAATATTATTTTATATTAGTTTCAAGTGTACAGCGTAATGGTTAGACATTTATGAAGTGATTCCCCAGCTTAGTCTAGTACCCACCTGGCACTACACACATAGCTATTACAGTAGTATTGACTATATTCCCTATGCTGTACTTGACATCCCTGTGACTATTTTATAACTACCGATTTGTACTTTTTAATTCCTTCACTTTTCTCACCCAGCCCCCCAAACCCTTCTCCCATCTGATAACCATCAGTTTGTTCTCTGTATATATGAGTCTGTTTCTGTTTTTTTTTGTCGTCTGTTTTTGTTCTTTAGATTCCACATATAAGTGAAATCATATGGTATTTGTCTTTCTCTTATTTCACTTAGCATAATTCCCTCTTGGTCCACCCATGTCACAAATGGTAAGATTTCAATTTTTTTAATGGCTGAGTAACATTCCATTATATACATGTACTATATCTTCTTTATCCAATTGTCTACTGATGGGCGCTTAGGTTTCTTCCATATCTTGGCTACTGTAAATAATGCTGCAGTGAACAGAGGGTTGCATATACCTTTTTGAGTTAGTGTTTTGGATTTCTTTGGATAAATACCCAGAAGTGGAATTGCTGCTAATCCCTTTAAATTTTATCTATTTTGTCTGAGATTGCCAAAATGAGTATTTTCTAAATCAAAATTTAACACAAATCACTACTGTAATATTAAATTTCTGTTCTCCAACAAAATGAATTTATCTTGATAATTCTAGCTGCATGACACAATTTTATTTTGGAGATTTTTATGAACAAAAATGAAACTGTCAAAACATGGTTTTCAAAAATGATTTTAGCAGTGAAACTTTTGATATAAATGAGTTTTCACAGAAATGCATAAAATGAGGTAATATTTTATTAGCTTGCTCCCTCTATCTCTTTCTCTCTCTCTTTATATGCTGGAAGTCATACAAAAAGCACCCATAAATTATAATCAGTGTTAAGCCAGTAAATCATAATCTGTATGTGTGTGTTCACTTGTGGAATATATAATTATCACACTTAGGAAAAATGGAAGTTAATTCATTAATCACAAATTCTAAATACTGATGAATGTCTTGGCTTTATTACTAAAGTAAAATCTAAAATAATTTACTCTCTACATTTAATTTCTTTTACCTTAAATCTTTCTTTGTGGTAACAGGATTCATATCTGACAAAATTTTTTTGAGCTCTGGCTACTAAATTAAATAAGACCCATATGAACATTTGAAATGCTGGAAAAAGTATGAGAAAACTATTATTTCTCACCTTTTGAGTAATATGAATAGTATTTTTAAATAATGATATATTAAACTTCTTGAGTGGTTGTTTTTTAGAACTCTAAGTTACTCCTATCTGTACCATTATTTCTGGTCTGTCAAAATGGACGTCAGTACAAAAGCTGCTAAGGCCCTAAGCTGGATTCCCACACTAGACAGAATTCTGAGACCAGGGATTAGCAATCTCCAAGTGTATGCCCTATGCCTTAATAGAGATCTGGCAAAATTATTTAAGTATTATAATCAATCTTTACATTGCCACAAAGACAAGAATCACAAATTAAAGCATATGTTTTAATAACATCTAATAAAGCAAACAAATAAAAAACTACACTTAAGTATTTGTAATTTTAGTCAATAAAGATTCTAAACACCAAAGTGCGAAAGAGGATAACTTGGCATCCTATACTGACCGAGAAAGACTACAAGAAACAGGCATTTCTCCACTCCAGTCAATTGGTCCATTTTCTGCTTTCTGTACTCCGGATATTGCACCAGAAGGCTTTCCAGTAATTATTTTATACCTTGGGAGGAATAAAAGCAGAATAAAATAAGCAGTTAATTATGGCACAGTCTATCAATAGGCTTTGCAAAAGTATTTCCTCAGTTGCACCTACAATTATCTACTAGACGAAACTTTGTGACTGATGTTCACAGGATCCATAAAACAATCAAAATAGTTTGAATCTGACTGACTGATGTGGAATAGTGGTTGTACGATTATTAATAGTGGTTGTACGATTATTCTGAGTGCCATATAACAGCATCTTGATGTTCACAACAAAAATATTAATTTTTCCATCTGAAAAAATTGAGCAAACACAAAAAAAGTTATGTTACAGAATGTCTCTAGACCATGAAAACATCATCTAAATCTCGTGTACCCTTGTTATCCAAAGGCACAGTCAAGTGGACTATGAAATTACTGTAGAATGAACAACAGCATTTTTTAAAAAAAGATAAAACTATACATAGCACAGTATCTGAAAGATTCTTCGCATATTGCAAAACTACATACACATACAGGAATAGGTGTGTGTACCAAAACTGAAAGTCAAATTTAATTTGCTTCTTGATGAAGGTGATAAAAATAAAGATGAACTGAAGAAAGAGCTAGGTGGGAAAGCAAAAGAATACTATGAGGATGTAGCAAGTCAACGAAAGCAACCTTTTAGATTTCAACACTTTCCTAAACAAAACCTGAAAGTAGGAGAGAAATAAGAACTTCGTACCTTCAAGAATACTTTTACCCAGATGAAAATGTAAAACATAATATGGCAGAATCTTATATAAGTTTATAGACATTATTTCTGGCATAATTTTCTTTTCGTTCAATGTCTACATAAATGTACTGAGCAAATCAAAATATTCTTTTAAAAAGTAGAACAAACCAGTACAACTAATTTGGACTGCTTGCTGCTTCTTCAGCAAAGGCAGTCAGGATTTCTGCCTTAAGGGATATTTCAGGAAAGAAGGAAATCAATGTGAAAAAAAATTACACTCACATGAGAAGAATCTGACTATGGAGGAATAAGTAGAGATATGTGAGATTAATGCAAGAAAAGAGAAGTGAATAAAACGAATGGCAGAATTTTTAAGGGAATGCTTACAAATTCTTGAAAAAGCTTAACCAATTTTGATAAGATTCATATAATAAACATATTTGTAACATGTAATTGACATGCAAAGGAATCAACACTGCTATAATGTGAGATAAATGCATCATTCCTTAGTAAAGTAAAACAGTCATTATACTACTTCAAGCAACTCTGAATATTCATTAGTATCAGTGTTCATAAAAAGTTTAAGTTTCTGTGCAAATAAAGAAATAAATTCTTCTAACAGTGTATCTGCCCACATGGTGGTCAGACAAAATCATCGGGTATTCCTAGATGTTTATGAGTCATGTTTCCTTTATTAGGGAACTTTTATTTGATCCATTTTCAGAGCAGCAAGATATGCTGATATTGCTTTAAACCACATCTATGACAATAAAAGCATCATAAACTGTTAGGCACAATGCATCTAATGAGAAAACAAAATGATTCTCAGCCTTCATTAATTAAGAGATTTTATAAAAAGGGCATTGCTGTAAAGCAGGCTCAAGATGATGCTACACCAAAATCGTTCGTACAGAAATAGCTGTCTTCTTCCCATGAATATGTGCGCTGTCCTTACTGGAAAACATTTAGATACCCAGGTTTTAGCAAAAGTCATAGAATCCGCTGAATTTGTTTTACTTCCTCAAACCAACAAAAGGAATAATATACTTCCTCTCTCAATTTTCTGAGATGAGATTCAAGATTACGTTTTTATGGTTGTGATTATTAAGTTATGTTTGCTTATAAAAGGCCAAGTCAAATATATAAAGGTCTGAGAGAAATGCTGTGATCGAAAAGAATGGTTGGACACATTAGGCTGTCAGTGATATAGTGTCACAAATCATTCACTAAACTAAACAGCATTCATAACCTCATAGTTTTATGTGTTTATGGGTTGGCTGTTTCTCATGGAGCAAAGTAATTCACTAATTTCTTTCAAAGCAAAAAGATGTGTATTTATCCAATGTATGGATAAATTTTATACTAGATTTTACATCCAGAACTCCATCTCTTTTCCTCCATTACTGCTTTGCAAAAGTGATTTTATACACAGTGATTCTTTCCTAATAATTATGGCAGTACATAAATGTATAATGTACTAGCAAAATACATTCAGTCTTTGTAGTGAAATTGCAACACTAGGAAAAAATTTAGTATTACGTTAAATGTTATTTTGAAATGGTAAAAGAAATCAGATTAGTTCAGGGTAAGAATTCTATTTCTTTTAGATACAGTAATGGTTCTAGTAATCCACAGATGTACTATTTTTTTTTCAGTTACATGAAGGAAAAACCTCAATAAGTAAGAGAAATAAACAGTGTACTGAAATAAAATCCAGAAAGCAATATATTTTTAATGATGTACCAAAGACTGAATGACATTTATACTTTGTATATAAGATATTTAAACACAATATGAGAAACTACACCTATACTTTTATAAGGCTGCATTCTTATTAAAAACCAAATAGCTTGAAATATCAGAAATGATGACTAAATCGATTTTCATTAGCATATGCCTCTGACATTTGATGAAACAAAGTAAGATAAATACATTTTAAAAACTGTTTTGGATTTTAGATAGAGAAACCACTTACATCACTTCCTTATTCCTACGTGGCCCTTCAAATGGTCTAAATGGCAGTGATCCAGTAGCTGCGTGGTAAAATGTTACCCCAATGCTCCAAAGATCAACTGTTGCTCCATATTTCTTCTGATGATCTTTTCTTAGCACTGCTCTCTCATACATATCAGGATGCTTAAAAAAAGATGAAAAAACTACTAACTTGTGTTCTATAGTAATATATTATACAAAAATTGGTATTCAATAATGCCTAGAAATTCTATCATATTTTCCTAATAATTTCCCAATCTTAAAAGACTATTTCCAGGCCGGCCCGGTGGCTCAGGCGGTTGGAGCTCCGTGCTCCTAACTCCGAAGGCTGCCAGTTCGATTCCACATGGGCCAGTGGGCTCTCAACCACAAGGCTGCCAGTTCAATTCCTCAAGTCCCGCAAGGGATGGTGGGCAGCGCCCCCTGCAACTAAGATTGAACATGGCACCTTGAGTTGAGCTGCCTCCCAGATGGCTCAGTTGGTTGGAGTGCGTCCTCTCAACCACAGGGTTGCCGGTTCGACTCCCCCAAGGGATGGTGGGCTGCGCCCCCTGCAACTAGCAAAGGCAACTGGACCTGGAGCTGAGCTGCGCCCTGCCCTCCACAACTAAGACTGAAAGGACAACAACTTGACTTGGAAAAAAGGCCTGGAAGTACACACCATTCCCCAATAAAGTCTGTTCCCCTTCCCCAATAAAATCTTTAAAAAAAAAGAGACTATTTCCTATCTTCCCCTCTCTCCTCAAAACTCCAATACCACCACATTTGACCCTGTTTTAATGACCTGACTTCATACTTCAAAGAGGAAATGGAAGCAACCAAAGGATCAACTATCCCTTATGCCTTTTATCAAATACCAACCTACCAGAATTTGTATCCAGACTCCAGTACTAGTTTCCAGTTACAATGAAACTGCTCTTATCAAAGGCTAACTTTTCCATCTGTGTTGTGGAGCCCATCATATGGTCTCACCAATCCTGGAAATCAATTCCTGCAACTGTCCCTTTTATTTTATGCATCAACATCCCCCTCTCTATGGATCATTCCTTACACATACACTTTAGTATCTCCATTTAAAAAAAAAATACCCTTGGGGGTGGTCATTTAGCTCAGTTGGTTAGAGTACTGTGCTAATAACACCAAGGTTACCGGTTCGATTCCCACATGGGCCACTGTGAGCAGTGCCCTCCTTAAAAAAAACAATTGAAATTAAAAAAGATACCCTAAATTGACCACATAACCCCTTCTAGCTATGACCCAATTCTCTGCTTCATTATAGCAAAATCTTACAAGATAGCTGTCCACACTTAGAATTGCCTTATCTCCCACTCAGCCCTATTGCGTTAAATATTATCTGTATCCTTTCACTCCAGATTCATATATCCTACTGTCTTCTTGAATGTCTAAAAGGTAGCTCAAATCTAACATCCAAACGGACCCTTAGTCTTCCCACTCAAATGTGCTTCCTTCTAACCTTTATCCTCTTAAGTGAAGAGTACCACCATCTATCTATCCAGTTGCTCACATCCAAAACCTATCAGGCAGCCTTGGTTCCTTTCCCTCATCCCTTACGTGCAATCCATCAGAGCAAGTCATCTGGGCTCTGAGATGAAAACTAAATTTTCTAGAATTAATTCAGAGGCCTAGCCTGGCGGGGTTCATTGGGGATCTAGCAACCAGGACGAGCAGCTGGTCTAATGTTAAACATATGTCCTTACGCACAGCAGACACTACACTACAGTGGCAGAGAACAAAGGGGCTCACAGGACATCCTTAACAGTGTACAGATCCAGACCCTATGATGGGCATTATCTTCTGCAGAGAGCCACCAGGGGTCACACATGCTTGGCCTCCTGACATTGCCTTTATGCAAGTTATACACCAGAACTTGAAGATTCCTAGAAGGCAAAGCTACAAGAGTGTACTCTGGACAAAGGAGATTAGTCATTAACCAAGGATCCCAAACCAAAACAGTGCCTTATGACACTTGGCTGTGGCCCAAGGCACTGGGGACCAATGCACGGAACACTGCTGGGAGGTGATGCGGTCTATGAATCTGACTCCCAAAGAGACAATCTCTGGACTTTTTTGGAGGTGGGGGTGGGGGTGGGATGAGACTCTTGGGAAATACATTTTAATGAGAAACCATAAGAGGTGATAAGCACAAGGCGTTTGAAGTGAGCGTCCAAACATGCACACCAGATATATGCGGTCCGAGTGGTTTTACTGGTTCTGTGGCAGAGCATATAAAGTATTAGGCTGGTACAAAAGTAATTGCGGTTTTTACAGTTTTTAATCTTTTAAACCGCAACTACTTTTGCACCAACCTAATAACTATTGTCCAAAGAAGCCCTAGCCAGACCTCAGACCTAGTATCTGGTACTTAGCATATAAATGGTACTGTGAATAGGCCAAGAGTACCTGGACATGCCGGATACCTTCTGGAATACGAGGCCACTAACCTGGGAAGAAGATACAGCGGTTCTAGGAGACAAGGGGGGGACCTCCTCAAAAGGTGCAATAACATAGTACTTAATTGGTACAGCTGGAAGGTATTCCCTAGGCAGGGATTGACTGCTAGTGGCTTGACACATGCTGGTCTGACATGTGTGCCCATTGCTCTCTCCTGAATGTGCTACCTGTGCTTGTCCAGGGCTTGGTTTTGCTGGGCCTGGGCCTCTGCACCTGGAATAGGAGCATAAGAATAGAGCTACTGCAAAGTTCCTAAGTTATATAATTAAGACACCCATCATAGTGAAAATGGTGGGAGAGGGAATACTGGCGTTTTCTTTGGACTTTAACACACAAAGGGGAGAAGATTTAACATCTGGCCTGGGAATTCCAAAACGAGAAGTTTTCATTCAAATATGGAAATATTTCTAGATTGCTGAGCTTCAGGCTATAATGTATCTCATTTTCTAACTTCTGGTGCACTGTATATGAAAACAGGGCTGGGCATAATCTGAAATAGGGAAAAGATTAGAGTAAAATTTCAGTCTAGAGTACAGAATAGACTTGGAGTTCATTTATTTAATGGTTCGTTCTTTCCATTTTAAGTCTGTTGGAGGCAAAAGCTAAACTGTGATCCTAAACTGTGATCCTAGGAGGATACTTGCAAGATTAATAATTGGTAATGGGGGATCAGCCTCATGAAGGCTGGTACAGGACCGCTGTTTTGGTCATCGGACGGGCTACTGGTATTTAGTAGGCAGAGACCAGAGATGAGAAACATCCTGCCAAATATGGGACAGTTGGGAAAACCAAGCTTCTCGCGTCCTGCATGGCTTTTGAAGATCCTGCCAGATACCCGTGCAGATGAGAAGTCTGTTCATAATGATCTAACTCCATTTAAACATAAAGTATTTTTGTAGCTACAAGAATGCAGCTATATGTAAATCCACTTTATTTAGAAACTACCAAGAATTATTCATTGCTTTGGAAAATCATGTCAGCGACACCACCACCACTTGTGATGTGTGACTCACTAACACAACGTGCAAATTATCACTGCACTTGCATTGGAAGTGACGTTACGCATAGATGTGAGATTCTGATAATTTGTTTGCCATTGAAGTGCTTCCTAAACTTTTACATCATAAATACCTATGATTTTATTATATTTTCCTTTATATTATTATTAAGATATTATGTTATTCTTTTAATTAGGTATACAGGTTGATTATACTGTCTAAGAATTTCCTTTCAAGATATTGAAGAAAAAGGAAACATCGCAAAACATTTACTATAAAAAGGGGTGATTGGAGTGGCCGGTTAGCTCAGTTGCTTAGTGTGGTGCTAATAACACCAACGTTGCCGGTTCCATTCCCACATGGGCCACTGTGAGCTGCGCTCTCCTTAAAAAAAAAAGGTGGGTGGTGATTATATACAGTTGAAACTACTAGCCTGTATGATCTGGCTGTCCTCTGCTTACTTCTCCAACTCTTACCACCTGCCCCTTCACTCACTAAATTCCAGCCAAGCTGCCATCTGTCTCTCAAACGTCCAAGGTCACTCTTGTTACTAGGCCTTTGCAGTTGCTGTTCCCTCTACTTGTAATGCTCTTTCCCCAAATCTTTGCATGGCTTGCTTCTTTTCATCATTTAAGTGCACCTTATTGTCTTCCCAATACTTCAATTACCTGAATTCATCTTATTTACTTGTTTACTTAACTGTCTATTTTCCCCATGAGAATGTGGGTTCCATAAGAGCAGGAATCGTGTACATCTGGTTCACTATTAAAGTCCCGGTGGCTAGAACAGTGCCTGGTATACAGTATGCACTCCATAAATATTTGTTGGATAAATAAATGTAATCCACTTTAGGTACTCTTATTAAAAATTATTGAAATAATTTACATCTAATAAAATGCATTCATTTAAAAAAATTATTGAACCATACCTACAGATTAATTTAAGGTTATATATTGATAGAACAATTTAAGACACCATACTTCATGCCAGACTTAGAATAATCTGAATAAAGCTATAAGGTCAGTTAGACTTTATTCATGTTGTAAGATTACAACCGCAGAATCAAATTGGAAAAACCATCACAGAATCTAGGACTTTTAAGATAAAACCCAGAGCCATGAACAATTAGTGATAGCTATATACTATGAACTTCCTAATTACATGTTAAATATACTTAAAGTATATTTTCTTAAGTTTCAAATGTTTCTAACTTCACACAAACACACCTACAACCACAGAGCTTTTCTAGCTTTCTAACATTTCAAGTTAGATCTTTTCAAAGGCATATTATTTTTTGTATGTTTCTAACAATGGTCTGTCTTTCAATAACTGACCTCCCTGAATAGAATCTCCTGCCTAAGAATTCTAATAAATTTTGCTCTACAGGGAAAATACTATTATAACAAGCTTATAATATATTAGCTACTCTGATCCAAAAAAGGGAGTCTTTACCACCTAGATGCTCTGGAGTGAACAGATAGCTTTTTCTTTTAACATAGATCCATAGTTTTAGTAAAACTAAAGACTTTAAGAATGTTATAAAACTTATAAGACTTTTAACAGAAAAACAACAGAACCCTTAGACACAAGTATCTAATTCCCTTATTACACACCATATTCATTAAAATAGAAAATTTAACCTGTCATAAAAATTATATAACACATTTTATAGTTACTTGGTTGATCAATTATCCATATTTACAATATATCCAGCTTCTTTAAATAACATTATTACTGATACGTGACTTACCAAATACTCCTCTGTGCCATACAGTGAAACAAACTGCTCATCATCTTCTAATTCTCTAGCTGCCCCAAAATCTGTGAGTTTGTATACAGACTGTCCGTCCTCCCCTATAACACGCATGATATTTCCTGGCTTGATATCACGGTGCACTATGCCGTTCTCTCGGAGATGATTCATTCCACCCACTTCAATAATAAATATAAAACAAAGGAAGTTATAATATAGGTGTCTATGTGTATATCGGTGCGCGTTAAATTCATTGATATAATTATTTCATATTCAATCAATACATAAATTGGACTAAAGTCATTTTAAGTAAAGAATAGGTAGTATTTATATTTTATATCTCAGGTTTGAGTCATAAGGAGTTTTTGAATGATAAGGATCAATTTGGTCTAAGGAAGAGTCCAATCTCTCTCTTTTTTTTTTTTCTATCGAACCTTTAAAACTTTATTGGTCTGAGAATCAAAGTTAGTATGTAAATATCCAAATGACTAGAGAATAGTTTAGGTGGAAAAATCAGGGAACATAATTAACCAGAGTACCTATATTTAGTGCTTAAATCAGTCCTTAAATATCATTCTGAAAAATCACTTCACTGACTCTCAAGATCAGTTTCATGAATCTTTTCCATGCTTGTAGGAATTAAAAATATACTCAAAAGGAAGAATACTTAGCAATTTAAATAGTCACAAATCCTGCCATATTTAAAATAAATGGAATTGGCTTTCAATCAGATAATAAATAATCCTAATTACCAATCCAATCAAAACTTAAACTTTGTTAAGTTAGCAGCTAATTTACATATTGAACAATATTTAAACATCAGTACCAATGAATATTGTGTACACATTGTATTTTTTTAATCCTAATTCAACTATTTGAAAAAGTAAGGTGAAAAAGAATGACACAGAGAGAAAGAGTAAAACAGAACACAGAAGACTAAGGACTGAACAAAAACAAACCGTTGCCTTGTCTTTGATGATCTATGCATTAAATCCCCATGTACTCAGTATACTAGAATATTTATCCCTATCCCACCCCTACCACAGACCAAGACCATCTATAAAGTATGTTTTCATCTCATAAGTAATCACATACTGAGCTACAAACGGCAGAGACCCTAAAACACTAGACTGGTATTAATATATTTTCCTTTGTTTGTGTTTCAATACTTTTGGCACATAGGGGATTACCTATGCTGAGACCATTTAGCCTTCTAGCAAAAATTCTGCTTCAATGCATCAACAGTGGCATGCCAGAGATGCCTAAATTCACAGTAAGGCTTAGGGCTATTTGTTGCCAAAATCTGTGAACATGCAAGTTGATTGTTCTCTTTCATGCTCCTGTCTGCATTATTTCATTGGATAATGAGATAGGCTGCCCTTTCTGTCCATCACTAGAGCAGCTGGAGACAGCATTTGCTACCTGGCAAAACTTTCGAAGAAGGATCTTTCTTAGCAGCAGATAAACCCAGGGATCCAAGATCTGGTTCAGTGAAGCCAAGTAGACAGCTATTAAGAACAAGTTGCATTCTTTCTGCTTTTCTGGGTGCGTCTTACAGTGCTCAACTGATGTCTGATTGAAGATCATTTTCAACATCATTATCAAGATTTTTAAAAATAGTAATGCTGTTTTGCAGCGGATGGCGGCTCAGTTGGTTAGAGCCCTGAGCTCTGGGCAACAGGGCTGCTGATTCGATTTGCACATGGGCCAGTGATCTACTCTGTCCTTAATTAGAATGAAGACAACAAGCTGCAGCTGGGCTGCCTCTGAGATCTTGGGCAGGCCGGTGGCTCAGTGGGTTGGGGCGCGTGCTCTCAACCACAAGGCCGCTGGTTGGACTCCCACACAGGACGCTAGGCTGTGCCCTCCACAACTAAGACTGAAAGGACAACAACGTGACTTGGGGCTGACGGGTCCAGCAATGGTGACCAGCAGACCGACAGCACACACACGATCCCCAAAAGTTGGATGGCGGTCTCAGTCATGATCTGGCCCCACTGGGCGCTGGACTGCGATGCCATGACTTTGGCCCAGCAGCAGGATACCAGGGCCTTAATGGTGGCCAGGTTGCAGGCGAACACGATGGTCAGAGCTGAGAGTCCCAGGAAGGCAAAGGTGGAGGCGAAGAAAAGGTTGCCCCAGTTGCGCGAAGAGCTCCTCCCATTGCCTCCTCCCCCGGTGCTAATGAAGCACCACGTCCCAGGCCACTGGATGCTGTACTGGCCCACGCCCAGCACCGGCAACAGGACGAAAGCGAGCACCGCCAGCCACACGCCGAACATCACTGAGCGGGTGGCACGCGTCTTCCTGTGGCTCGCGTACCAGTGAGGCGCTCGGATGGCCAGCGCCCGCTCGACGGCCATGGCGCTGGCGATGAAGAGCAAGGAGAGCCCAAAGACAGTCATGGTCAGACCACAGAAAGTGCACAGCCTTCCCGCCGGGTCGAGGGGCTCCCAGTGCTGCTTGGACAGGTACACGACGATGACCACAGGGCTGGTGAGCAGCTGCCCCATCAGGTCCGTGAGTGCCAGCCGACGCACAGCAGAAACGATATCTTGCGCTTGCTCTCCCGGTGCCGGTAGCTCCGCGACACCAGCAGTATGGCCAGCGCGTTACCCACAAAGCCGGTGTTCAGCATGGTGATCGGGAAAGCTATGGACAATAGCGGGCTCCGGGGGACGCGTGAGGTTGCCCAGCGCCTGGGAGGAGCGCTCTGGCGCCCACATGCCTGCGTAGGAGTGGCTGAGGTGGGTGCAGAAAGGAGCGCGCCCGTAGCCCCGGGTCTCCATGTTAGCTTGGAGGTGGAGAGGACGGCGCCGGGCGAACAGCAGCGGGAGCTGGTAGACAGGGGTCAGGAGGCGGTGGAGGTCGGTAGCGGCCTGAGTGGGGGCTCAGGCTGCGTTCCATGATGCGGGTGCAACCGCCGCCTCACTTTGCTACATGGGTCCGGGCGGCGCCTGGGCTTTCGGCCCCGCAGGCAGCCGCTCCGTGGGCTCGGGGAAGCCTCCAGCTCCCAGGCCCAATGTCTTAAATACTATCAGGAAAATGGAGCAAAATGGTCTCAAGCATGTGACTTCCTGAAATACTTTTGGTTATATGCACGTACATATAGGCAATCTGCCTAAATTTAAGAAAAATATCAACCTTTCACCAGTTTTATATTTCTTTACCTTGGGAAAAAAATGCCACAAAAAAGTAAACTGGACTTAATACATAAAATAGTAAAAATAATAGAAAGAGGCAGTATCAGACTTGTTTCCATAACATACTTTTCATATGCTTTTCTGAAAAGGTCATTTTCCTTTCCTTTTTTTTTTAAAGGTTGAAGGTGGTTGAAATTAAGCTGTTTTGGCTAAATAACAAGTAGTGTCACTGAGCAAGTTTGAAATATTCGTTTGACAATTGATAGATGAATGTCCAAATATAACATGAAAAAAAGTTTAGGGGTATCAACATTTAATTATGAAAACTCAGGGGTACCAGTATACTAAGGAAGGCATCAAGTATCCCTAACTTCTATTTGATTAAACAGGCTGTAACATAGATTGTTTCTCTCTCATTTCATCCTCACCTTAAATGGTCTCCACACTGCTTCTAGTATCAAGTTCAAGAACTCCCAGTAACCTTATGCCTTCTTCATCACTGGGTTTTCCCTAGTCCTCAAATATTGACCATTTTTTCCCAAGAAGATATTATTCCCTTTGGTTCATATATACATATTTTAATAACAGTTTTATTAAGATAAAATTCACATATCATAAAATTCATCCTTTTAAAGTATATAATTCAGTAGTTTTTAATATAGTCACAGGCACAGAGTGTACAACCATCACCACTTACCTCAGAACATTTTCATTTTGCCAAAAAGATATCCCAAAACCATTGTAGTCACTCCTCAAATCTGCCTTCCACTCAAACCCCTGGCACCCACTAATCTGCTTTCTGTCTCTATGGATTTGCCTATTCTGGACATTTCATATAAATGAAATCATATATAAATAGGGTGGCATTCTGTGTCTGGCTTCCTTCACTTAGCCTAATTTTTCAAGGTGCACCTATATTACAGTATGTATCCAGTATGTATCACTAACTCATTTCGTTTTATGAACAAATAATATCCCATATGGATATACCACGTTTTGTTTATTCATCAGTTGATGGACACAGGCTGTTTTCATTTTTTGGCTATTAGGAATACTGGTGTACAAATTTTTGTGTGGAATGTTTTTAATTATATTAGGTAAATACCTAGCAATGGAATTTGCTAAGTCATATGGTAATTCTGTGTTTAACCTTTTGAGGAACTGCCAGACTGTTTTCCCAAGTGGCTGCACCATTTTACATTTCTACCAGCAGTGTATGAGGGTCCCAATTTCTCCACAACCTCACCAACACTTGCTTTTGTTTCGTCTTTTTTATTTTAGCCATCTTAGTGTGTATGAGGTAGTATCTCTTTGTGGTTTTTGGTTTTCATTGGCCTAATGACTAATGATCTTGGACATCTTTTTACATGCTTGTTGTATATCTACTTCGGGAACATGTCTATCAAATCCTTTGCCCATTTTTAAATTGGATTATTTGTCTTTTTATTGATGAGTTGTCAAGATAAAAATTCCTTATCAGATATATAATTGCAAATATTTTCTCTCATTCTGTGGGCTATCTTTTCATTTACTTGATTTCCTTTGAAACACAAATGTTTTCAATGTTGATAAAGTCCAATTTGTCTTTTTTTTTCCTTTTTGTACTGTGCTTTTGGAGTCATATCTAAGAAAGCTTTGCATAAAGGTCTTTGGTTATAAATGTGAAAAATTTGTTTTTAAAATATGTCATTAAATTATATACACATATACATAAAATTATGTAAACAAACGTACCCACATCCCGCAAAACAATCAAAAATTCAGACTCTGGTAGTCCATAGGCATTAGATGGTTCTTCTAAAACAGTGTATAAACTCCCACATGGACAAAATTCCATAATAAGTACTTTATGTCTTGTGGTTGTCTGAAAAAAAAAACACAAAATCAGTGATTGGGACTCAATATAAAAAATAATTTTTTATCTGCCATTACTTACCTGATCTCATTTAAATATGGGATTTGTTAAATATTTGTTGAGCACACACATATAAGAATTAACACCTTCTAAATTCCTATTAAAATTTAATTTATTTTTGAAGACATTCAAGCCACAGTGAAAGCTGGCTAAATCTGAACTAGAAAATCACTGCTACAATGTTGTGACAGTTCTTTAAAATTTTTTTTTAATTACTAATACATATAGTACATTTAGGACATCAGGTCTTCTAACAAATCTCTTAAAATATTTGAAGTTTTTCTCATAAAGAGTCTTTTTACTTCAATGAATGGGGTTGTAGCCTTAAAAACAAACAGGCGGCAGAATACCTGAGTGGTCCTTCTCGCAGCAAAGTTATAGTCTGCTCATTTCCATCTGAGCTACTGATTTTAACGTACCTTTGATTATAAGACACATCATCAATAACAGCTTTATAGGGATAAAGAAATATTAACAAATTACATACACTTTAAGACACATGCCATTTCAGAAACTTGAAAATGTGAATGTGTCTTAAAATCCAGTATTGATCTCCAACTTCTTATCCTTTTTTCCTTTTATAATTTTTTTCTACATATCCCCAAAACACTTTTATAAAACATTTTGAATTTCTCTCTAGAGTTATAAAGGAAGAAATAATTTTAAAAGAAAAAAACTTTTTTAAAATAATGAAATAATATATGTTGATAGTTGCAATTTGGGAAATACCCATAATTCCATCACCCAGAGAGAATTATGTTAATATTTTGGTATATTTTATTTCAGTTTTTTTATATGTATCAAATCACATTACAGATACCTAACACTATTTACCATACTGCATACATCAAAGATCATACTACATACATATTTGAAATCCTGATTTTCTCACATAACATTATACATAAGCATGTTCGCAGGTGATAAAAATGTCATTAACTACTGTGTACTGAAGAATTAATTGTACCCAAATAGAAGTTTGGCCTTTGCCCTTGGCTACTGTGAGGTGATTGCTAGGCCTCTGGGATGTCCTTCTGCTAGAAGTGTCTTTGTTTCTCTCAGAGATGTGGCCACATGACGGTCTAACAATGTTACTTATGATGGGGATTTTAGGACACACAGATCTGTTGTAACTTCTGGAGTAAATGGAGACTAAACCTGTGGGAAAGGTGGACAGACTAAAGGTCGGCCATGCTGGCAGTATGTGATTGAGCCCCAATAAAAACTTTCAACACCAAAGGCTCAGGTAAGCTTCCAAGGTTGGCAATATTCTGTGCGTACTGTCAATGCTGGGAGGGGAATGTGTCCCTGTAGACAGAGAAGACTCATATTTAGAACCCTCTCATTCTGCTCTATGGGTCTCTTCCTTTAGCTTCTTCTATAGTAATTTGTATCCTTTTGCTATAATAAAACTGTAATTGTAAGTACAGTGCTTTCCTGAATTCTATGAGTCATTCAACATTCTAGCAAATTATCAAATCTGAGGGCAGTTATGGGAAGCCTCTCATTTGTAGCCAGCTGGTTTGAAGTGAAGGTAGCCGTGGGGACTCCTGAACTTGGAGCTCGTGTCTGAATGAGCAGTCTTGTGGCGACTATTCTCTTGGACTGTGCAATTTGCCAAACTCCTCTGTAGCTGGTATCAGAAGTCTTGCATAAACTTGGCAGTCTGGAGGGCTACACTCTTAACCTTGAGTATAGCTAACTACAAATAACCATCCATCACACCTTCTCATTTATTTAACGATTCTTTATTATAAACAGGGCAGCAATGAACACATTTGTGTATAAAACTAATTTACATTTCTAATTACTTCTTAAGAAGTAACCACCACTAAAAGTAAAATCACTATTGTAGGGGGTATAAACTGCCAAACTGTTTTTCAAAAGGTGTGATGTTATTGATTACCCATGTCTAAAGGGATTAACATAGATTTCTATTTCCACTACTTGTAGGTAATTATCCTAATGACATCCTTAATTTCAGTGTTACCCCCGACATCAATTCTTTCACAACTGCACTTCATATATTAATTTCTGGATTCCTAAGATTGTTATTCTTTTACAAGATTTCCTAAGATTTTTACACTTTTGACTTTTTGCTTGCTTCTTTTATAAATGTCAATTTAACTTCACTTAGGTGTGTTTTTTTTTGTAATAATACTGGTAACCAAATTCTATACTTTTATTTCTTATACTACTTTTTCTGATTCCATGATACTTTATTTCCATTGTTATAACTATTCAAGAATCTTTGAGGGCCGGCCCGGTGGCTCAGGCGGTTAGAGCTCCATGCTCCTAACTCTGAAGGCTGCTGGTTCAATTCCCACATGAGCCAGTGGGCTCTCAACCACAAGGTTGCTGGTTCAACTACTCCAGTCCCGCAAGGGATGGTGGGCTGTGCCCCCCGCAACTAGAATACGGCAACTGGACCTGGAGCTGAGCTGCGCCCTCCACAACTAAGATTGAAAGGACAACAACTTGACTTGGAAAAAAGGCCTGGAAGTACACACTGTTCCCCAATAAAGTCCTGTTCTCCTTCCCCAATAAAATCTTAAAAAAAAAAAAAAAAGGAATCTTTGAGAATAGAATATTTCGTTGTATGAACTCTAATTTTCACCATTTTTTAAAAACCGATTGTTCATAAAATATTTTTTTGATTATTTCATCTGAACCATAATAACTAAACAAGACAAGATTAACTAAAACTTGACTACTTACCTCCTCTTCAATAGCAAACAATTTGACAATATTTTTGTGATTGAGTTTTTTTAACACTTCAAATTCTCTCATTTGAACATCTACTGGACGAAGGAAGCTTATGTTATTAAATACTTTGATAGCAAATAAGTCACCAGTTTTCTAAAAAAAGGAGAAAGAGAAAGATTTTATTTACCTATAATATTAAAAAGAAGAGTAAAAGATACCATTAGAACTAGCTATAGCAATTTAGCTTTTTTATAGAACACGCCGAACATTTTTAAGCACAGGTAATTTGCACTAGGACTCCTGAGTTTTTTTTAAAGCTAAAATAAATCAATCAACTGCTCAATATTTCTTTCAAATTATATGGTTTGATATGTAGAAAATACTATTTTCTTTCATATTATAAAGCTTTCAGTATGATACACAAGGCAAAGATAGACATTTACATAGCAGAAGATAAGAGCTCTAATAGTATCAAATGTGAAAGTACATTTTAGACTAAGAAATAGAAACTGAAACTCACAGGAGTTTGTTCAGGGCCTAATTAATTTTAAACTAATAAAAACAGGAAAAGAGATTGAAAACTGTATTTCACATACGAAATTTTTAGTAAGAATCTCAAAGTAATGCAATTAACGTTTCAGAACTATTCCCTAGCAGCAGTCATGTGTCTGTGTGGTATGTGCGTGCAGAAATAGGAGTTGGAGAGTCAAGTCCAGGTGGACCATCCCTGTTGGCTTGTCCCCCTGCTGCTTTGTAACTTCCCCCAGATGGTCAGGGAGGTTGTTGCTCCACAGACCACCTCTAGATATTTCCTTCTCACCCTGATGTCCCTGCAGCAGCCCCGCTCTCACTCTCATGGCATGTTGTAGTAGCACACACAGAATGACAACACCCAGCTGGAGCTGGGAGGGAATCTAAGAGGTACAACGTACTTGCTGAATTCCAGGTAAACATGACATTCTCAAGTTCTTCATATGAACCTTACTTTAAAACTCTCTTTCAGACGCGCCCACCTCCTTCCACTCACTCTAAACTGCAAGCTTCTCCTTGGTGGTCAGTCCAGATTTGTTAAATTTAATCTTACTTTTCTCATAATCCAAGGTTGAACCACCCCGGAGCAAGTGGAAAGATCATCTCTTTGACCTTGGGGTTCAAGCACCCCCTGCTTAAAGCTGTTTCATGGCTCTCTGCCTGCCAGGACCTCTGTGCCGTTCCTGCTTGGAAGCCCTCTCTACAGTTTCCCACACATTTCTCCTCTTACAGCCAGCCATCACCCTCCTCCCCTCACCTCAGAATCTCATGAGTTTTCTTAAAACCATTTAACTGCTTCATAATCTCACTCTTCAAAATCACTATTTGGAGACCATCATCTATGTGATGTGATCACTCGTCCCTCACTTTTCCCCTCCTCTCACACCAAACACACATATATTGTTTCCAGAGGAAAGGGTCACTGATCGTTTTCAGAAAATTGAACAACTGAACTACAGGTTAATTACAATGTTTTCCCACTTGTTCAGCCAGGGTAAGGACACTGCCAAATCTATACTACCCAACAGAGAGATTTTTCTTTAGGATGCTTGTCTAAAATTAGGAGAATCCTAACAGAGGTGTGAGCAGGGAACATAACACAATGTTGGAATGTACCCATAGTGATCAAGGCCTTTTGTTGCCTACGTTATACCTGTGAGAGGACCATTTTCCCTTTACTTAACAGCACATTTATCATTCACTCTCCCTAAGTGAAAGCATATATGAATATTTAGAGATCTATGTGTACATAAATACAGAAAGTCCTCATTTAACATCGTCAGTAGGCTCTGTGACTTTAAATGAAACGATGTATATAATGAAACCAATTTTACCATAGACTAATTGAAATAAACCGGTTAAGTTCCTCCAGCACCTCATCAGCATTGTAACCAAACGACATTAAGCAAAACATTATTCAGGACCTGCTGTGTATGCATGTGCAGATCATCACATCCTTCCGACAGCGCTTTACCCTGGGTGTCACACACATATACACCCATCCACACACACATTAGTAGCTAAAGGCAACTAGATGAAAAAAAGACAGATTAAGAAGGTAATATAACTTGAATAACAAATACTAAACTTAGGGACCTGGTCATTCTAAGCAGTAACATACAAGAGTTTAGCTAATATCACGTATAAAATCCTTAATTATTAAGGGCAAGCAGGATTTTGGGGGTATAGTTCTAAACCCTGAAATTGATGTCACTGAGAACAAACATGGTCCCTCAAAACACATCCCTGGGAAGACAATTAGGGACTGAATACTAAACTGAGTCTTAGCAATCTTATGGCTCTCAAATCCTGATTTTAAGCTTTCAAAGTACAGTGGATAAAGTACGTTTTTGTTTCCTTTGAAGAACTTCAGGTTGTCTTAGGTTAGTCTAATCTGTCCTCATTCATTCAACAAACATTTACAGAGCGCCTACTGTGTACAGGCACTTACATGAAGGACGATGAGTAAGTAAAGAAAGAGGACCAGAATATATGAAATATTTACTAGGGCCAGGCACTAGAAATATGCCTCACCCAATCTCTATCACAACTGACTACCTGTCACTCCATCAGTTTCCAATTTACATTCCTTCCAATGTCACCTTGCTACTAAACACAAAACTCTTCGTTAGCAGGAACTGCATATTATTTGTAGTTATATTCACCAGATCCTGCACAGTGTGTGACATATATCAAGTGATTATTAAAGTTTGTTCAGTTAATTTGGGTCACAGGAAGACAGTCAGATGTTCTTAATGCTAAAGCCTGTGTAACCACCCAAGTCTTCTCTTCTTGGCAGTGGGCACAAAACAAAAACAATTTCCAGCAAGGTTGATCACAATGGACTTGATCAAAGACCCAGAGACCACAATGAACTTAATCAAGAACCCAGAACATGTAGACAATTCTGGAATCGGAAGGAAAAAAGTTAAAAGCATCCGTATGACACTTCTGATTCATTCTCTAGGAGCCACAAAGGCTGTTTTTAGTCATACTCTCTTCCCAGAAGAGGAAACAGCCCCTCATCTATGAATGCTTATTTCATTGTCACTGACAGAACTCACTGGTAATCTCAAGGTGACAGGAAAATATGAAGAAACTCTTCTTTACTAAAATGTTCAGAGCTCCTGTTTCTGAAAATAAGAATTTAGGAGACTCTAAATATCACTTACTCAAAACAAATTCATAGTGCTGAAAAATTAGTGGATGAGTCTTTTTATTTCACTTCCTTATTTTTCCAGCTTCCTTCCCAGAATAGAAACTTTAATGATCTTAAATGTCTTTGTTTTAAATTATTTTAATTATCTTTAATTTTATCCTCCAATATAGAATCTAACACAAACTATTTTTGGTTCTTGAAGTGCCTCTGGGATTTAGCCCTTTTATTTTATTCTCACTTCCAATAACAAGTTTGGGTCACCTGATACCAAGACAGAGCCTTTAAAACTGGGCCCCTTGCTGATAATCTCATTTTACTCCAATTCACCTTGTAGGATGCTATTTTACTGGGGGCAAGAAGCCTTAGTACAGAGATGTTGGAACCATTCGTGGGTTCCCCTCCAAACTACATACCTGCCTCCCTCTACTGCCCACCACCACAAACCACTGCCCCACTGAACATCTTGTTAGTGAGATCGCTCACCACCACAGGAGTGCTGGGCTGGGAAAAAAAAAAAAAAATCGAAAGGCACAACACATCGTTCCCCAATCCATTTTTCATCCAACCTCCAATTTTTCTTTGTTTTCTGACACATAACCTCTGCCACCATTGAGGAGCTATCACTGCCTCTGACATAAGCTATGCCTTAAATAACCACAAAAAAAGGTATTCTCGAGACAGTAAAATAAAAAACACCAAGTCTCACACTTCAGTACCTGTGCACTTCTCTGAAGAGTACACACAAAATGACAGAAAGCCTTCACAGTTTTCTCTGTACCAACCTTATGCCTTCCACGAAAGACATTTGCAGTGGCTCCTTGGCCTAAAATATCAGATAAAAGCCACAGGTGATTAGAAGTGCTCTGCATCTCGGCTTGGTCAGGCAATCCTCTTGTTACACTAAGAGAAAAGAAAAAATTTGCATGTTTGTTTTAAGGAACTAATACACTTAAGAAACAAATGTTAGCTATTTTCAGTCTCAAGTAAGATCACCCATTATTTATAGCAAAATTGAAGTACATACACCGCCCAATGAAAGAATCTAAATTCCCAGCAATATTAAAGGCTAATGCTGGGTGGGCTCTGAAAAAACATTAACTGATGACATCTTATATGTTCAAGTTAATTCACTTATAAAAAGGCTGAAAAAAAATGTATTTCCCTTCTAATTTTGTCTTTGTCAATGAGAGTGAAACTGGCCACTTCTTCAAAGGTTTTGAAAGATTAATCAAAGATGAATTTTTCTTAAAGTGTTCCAAAATAAAGTAGTAATGCAAAATATAACAGAAGTACAGCACAAATTACTTTGTTTCCTTGAAGGGCAGGACAACACTAATGAAAACAACTGTTGCCAGTGTACAAGACCTCCATAACTTAAAAATTTTATCTACACAGAGCCTAACAGTCATAATGGAAAGGTACAAAAATCATTATTCCTGCAAGTTTACTAACTTTCCTGAAATTAATTTAAGGATAGTTTCTCCAACCTCCAACTACATAAATATAGACATACCAAGTATATATTATCAAGCCTTAAAAACATAAGCAGAGGGAGATGCTGCATGTGTGGGGGCTCAAAAGGTATATGGAAAATCTCCGTTCCTTCTGCTCAAATTTGCTCTGAACCCAAAACTGCTCTAAACAATAAAGTCTATTAAAAGAAAAAACATCATCCCTTTTTAATATTGAAAGAGAGCATCACCCGCTTTTAATACTATCCTTTAATACTGAAAAGCTATACAACTATAAAGATATTAAAAATTGAGTCCCATGTTGGAATAAAAACGAGATATGCTAAACAGCATAACCACTAGTTTCACTAAGCCACCTTACATCTGCTGTAATATCAGATTGAAACAGACCTTAATATTTGTTTGTTGTTAGAACAGAGTAGGTATTCAGTGATGAATTAATGACTGCCAATAGGGCAAGCAGGATTAGGAATTTAAAGAATGGCCGGGGGTCTAAATTTCAGCACTCTTTGATATACTAACATATATTTATATAATTTTACCAGCCATCTAAATTAGATAAAGAATGTTACATACAGCAATTTACTGGAAATAAGCAATAAAAATAAGATTCCCTTTTCACAAATAAGGAATACACATCTGTCAGCTACTGAGGCAATAATTATAAAATTCTCAAATATCTTTTCAATAATATTTTCAAATATTTTACTATAATGAAAAACCTTCCCTAATTAATGTAACTATAAACAGCAAATAGTATCATTAGGTACCTATATGTACCTAGTGGATAATATAAAACACATTTGTCAGCTAATTTATCTGCTCTCTATATGTAGATATAAAATTACCTTTTCACAATGATTAAAGGGTATCATGTCTTTTGAAACTACCTTCCAAATAACCCACTATAACAACGTGCTAAAACATAAGCTGCTTGCTGTGTAGATCTTCCCACAATTTTGACTCAGTGAGGCAGGCACTGAACAAGTACGTTACTGGTCACCCTGCCTCACGTCTGCTTCCTTATACTGTCCAAAACGAAAGTTACCATTTGTCCATACATAAAAACTGGTCTGGTGAGACGGCAAATGGACCAAGTTTTAGGATTTCCAAACTCTACTATTATGCGAATCATTTGTGAAACAGATATATTCAGCGTTCTGGAGTGAAAACGGTAGGTCTCTGGTTATGCATTTGACAATTACTGGGAAGAACTTGGTTTGAGGCCACCTACTGAAAATACCTGGGAAGCGGACCAGAAAACAAACACATAAGCCATTTCCCCAAACGAAACGTTTAGGAACTTGCATTGTATTTACTAAAGATGTCCTTCACCTTCTAGCTTCCAGGGAATCAACCCCCGCTTGGTATCATCACTAAAACCTTAAGGAAACGTCCCCTTTTAACCCTCTGAAACAAAAAACAACCCGTTAAAAACTGCCGATCTTGTGTCTACGCTCGGAAAGAAGGGTAGAACGTGGCCAGTCTAACTCCAGCAGAAAGCGGGGCATCGCGTCTCTCCGGGGCGGCCAGGGCCCAGGCTCGGTTACAAACACATCCTCTTTCTTCGTGCCCAACGTCGCTACACCCGAGAGGGCCCCGGCCAGAGGGCCGGGAGTCGAGATGGAGGGGCCAGTGCCCACGCGACCATTCCATCCGGCTACGGACACCCCAGACCCCGGGAGGCGGTGTCCGGCCAGCCTGGGGTCCGGGGCGGGCTCGGCCTCGGGTTGTGGGGTTTCTCGGGTCGCCCGCCCCGCCCCCGCTCTGACTCAGCATTCCAGCTTCCCACAGTGGGCAGGAGCGTTCCTCGCGGGCCCGTGCCGGGCTCTGCTGCCCCAGCCCCACGCAGCTTCGGTCCCTCGGGCCGCGGCCGCCCCACTCACCGCGCCCGATCTCCGCCGCGCCACCGCCAGCGGGCTCCCGCCGCCTCCCAGCGCCTCAGAACACTTCCGGCTTCGGAAGCCCTGGCCAGGGGCCACGTGACCGACGGCCGGCGCTCGCGGGTGCGCGTGCGCACACTCGGGAGTCCGGGCCTTGGGTGCTGCCGCGGTGGACTCGCCCAGCCTCTGTACCGAGGGGCAGGGAGGCTGCGGGGGGTGTCTGATGTCTGATGTCGCCACACCCTCTGCCTGACCCCTCCGCTTCCGAGGGTGAAGCCATGGAGCCAAGCGCAGGAGCGCAAAGATTCAGATTCCAACTGCAAACCCCGCCCCGTCCCGGAGAGCCAAAGGCAGAGTGCGGAGTGTGGCGATAGTGGGACAGACAGACCTGCAACGCGTGGTTACAAACGTTCACATCACAGGTGTGCAGGACGCTGGACGCGTGAGGGGTTTATCGTTGGGGAATATCGTAGTCTAAAGGGATAGATTTGTATGTTTTAAAGACCACGTTGGCTGCCGTGGAGCCAGGATATCGTCTCTGAATAATTGAGCCGTTTAAGTTTTAATGTCAATAAACTCACTTAATTCCCTCTTTTTAAACGGTATTTTGGAAAATGGCAGTATTGGAGAGCTTAAGGACTAACATCAGGTACAGCAATATTCATGCCGCCAAGATCTCGGGGGCTACGTGTTCCCTGGTGTTCCCTGTCCAGAGTACTGCCGATCCAGGGCTAAATTTCTGAGGGCGGGAGAGGAAGGAGAGGTCTTCCCAAATGAGTACAGCAACAGGCAATGAAATTGGAAACCATGGCAGAGTGGTTAAGAGCACAGGCTTTTAAATGGAACAGACCTGGGGTTACAGTTCCAGCTCTCTCTGCCAAGTACTGAACTTGAAACATGTTTTTTGTTGTTGTTGTTTTACCTCTGTTACACGCACGATGGAGATAACAAAAGCCCACTGTATGCATCTTTACAAAGAAAGTTACTTTATTAGACTTTTAAACAGTTTAAGTGACGGAATTAGTCCAACAACAAACAATACTATTCACTGCTTACAATTCCAACCAGTTTCAGTTCTCCCGTATCTAATGCCAAGAGGACCTGTCAAAGTTTCTTAGAACAGTAAAACCCACAGCTCCAAGTTATATGGGAGAAGTGATTAGCTGAGCCCAAGTACTTGATTCACATATTTACCACATTATAACTGATACACATTGAAAACTTAGGGTCAAGCTACTTGTGAATTAAATAGTGTTAGCATTTATTTTAGGATTTAAATAAACTGTTAGGCACAGAACTAAACCAGGCATCATAAAACCCTTGTGTTTCCACAGTCAAGTCACACAAATCTGTCTTTTGCCTCAATGTTATTTCACTGGTTAACAGGTGAAATTCACCCTTGTGACAATTATTTGCTTGCTTTTGGGAACTAAGTAGAATACAAATATGATAATTCATGATGGAACAGTTTCGTAATTGCTATGGTACTAAGTAAAGTGCTTTGGGCAATTTCAGGGCATGAAGAATTATACATGATTACATAACATGAAGTTTAATTTTTATTACAGACTCTTAATTTCCATGTCTTGATTTCTATTAGCTCTGAACATGTGAATCTTTTGAAAGGCTTTAAAGCGCCAGAGGGAAAGGAAGAAGTGAAAGGAGGTGTCACCTTTACATATTTGGAATAGTACAGTAACCGTATCAAGCCTTCATGCGTAGATACTGTAATAAGCTCTCCATGTTTAACTTACTAAATTCTTAGTATGAGGTAGCTACCAGTATTTCTCCCATTCTGTAGATGGGGAAGCTGTGCAGGGAGTAGTTATTTAACTTGCTCGAGGCTCTAAAACCAGTTACTGGCAGAACTATTATTTGAACCCACCTACGCTGGATCTGGATGGAGCCTGTGCTCTTAACTACTATGCTATGCTACTCACTAGTATACTTTGAACAATGAGTACTATTGCAATAGGTGCATTATCTCTTCCATAGTATAGGAAACTTATCAACAAAGCACTCAGCTTTCATTGATTTAGAATACAATTTTAGGGAGTTTATAGAATACTGAAGACCATAGGGACCATATGGGCCAAAGGTTAAAACAAAACAACACCCCCCACCCAAAAAAAAAAAAAAAACCTTACTCACTTTTAGAATTTAAATGATTAGAGTAATTTTGCTACTCAGTTTTCTCCCTCCTTTCTTAATTTCCCAATACTACTACTGATACTAGTATTTTTCCTCTTGTTTTCTTGCACAGTCATGACTAAAAATGGGAGAAGGGGAAGGTAACAGTAACAGGCAGTGACTACTTATAAGTATCATAAACACATAGATATAATATATTGTGCCCTAGGTAGATCCAATAAAAGAGGTAGGAAAAAATTGGATTTTTAATTCTGTCAACAGATTCACATAGGCTTCTTCTAGTGCATTTTAAAAAGATTCTCTTTAACAGAACTAAGTTGCATGTAACCTTTTAGGAGCATAATTAAATAAAATAAATCATCTGTAAGCTTATATGTGCAATCCTTTAAATGGGAAATCAGGGAGAGATGAGAAAATAAGGTTAAAGTATTTATAATAATTCCAAAAAAGACGTGGTAGATTCACTATGTAAAATTTATTTTTTTTTATAAAAAATGTGTAACACCGGCACCTACTCTTAAATCAGTTAATTTATGAAACCATTCTCTTTTGTACCATACATATTGGCATCGAAACAGTTTGCAGAAATGGAAGGGCTATCTACAAAAAATTAGGTTTGACCTGTTGTATTCCCCCATACTGTGAGTCTGAACACATAAAAGAAAATTGAAATTTTCAAACATTTTATATTCAGCAATTTAAAAAAAAAGTAGTTTCTTGCTATGGTTTTTATAAAGGACTTAAAGTTTCAAGTAACAAAAAAGGGTACTAGGATAACTCTGCTGTACCTTTTAACAGCATTTTTACATAGAACAATTTGAATTGGCATGCAAGCAACTTCTCTTGTTGTTACATACCTGTATGTAGGGAAAATTACATCCATTTTACAGAAAAATTCCAATACATGTACTGCATTAAGCTCAAAGCAAAGTTAAAAAGACCAGTGTGAATGGCACACAAAATTGCTTCTTTTTAACTGGAATTCCTGATCATGAAGTAGGCACGGGGAGATCCAGTCCTTAGGGCTTTGCTCTCTGGAAGAACACCTGCAAATAAAGTATTAGTGCAATTAGTACTGATGTCCGAAGGTACCACCTTTCATTTGAAGAATGATTCCAAGTTACTGAATGCTAGCCATTCTTTTATAAAAGTTAATAGATATTTAAAACATTTCACATATTTCATAAATCCACACATGATACAAGAACTTCCTCTTCTGACAACTCGATAACTTATGTTGACATGACTCAGTTGAGAAACTAGTGAAAATACGGCATTGCTGCTAATGCTATGAGATTCAAGTGGTCAAAAGAAAACATGCTCTTGACAACTGTTTGCTGAGTGGCATTACTGTCCAAGTTATTACTGAGAAATTAAATTCTGAGGAAGAAACAAACAAGTCAAAGCTACAGATAGCAGTGTTTATCCCTTAAGGAATTTACTATTTGATTATTAAAAAGTACTTCCAATTTAACATTTGAGACTACGAACAAGTAGGCTCGAGGTTGCACTAGGCACTGGCCCAATATTACATACTACCTTCCACAGTTAGGGCATAAATGGTAGACAGTAAGCTCATTAAAGATAAAACTATATTGATCATTGCATCCCTAGCACTAGTAGATCAGACATTCATTTAACAACAAATAATCTAAGTGGAGAGAAAAAAATGATACTGTATGAGCAAAAGAAAGCCGAGGAGGCAGATGCTTGAGGGAAGCCTAGAAGAATGGATAGAATTCATGAAGGAACAGGGGTGCTAATAAGGTACAATTTTTGAAGGTCACCAGGAATGGCAAAGACCATTCCCACAGGAGAAACTAGAAAGGGAGTCTGAGATCAGAATATGAAAAACACTCTGAATGCCAAACTAAGAAACATGAATTTGTTTGTAGTCAACAGGCTTAAAAAAATAATGAAGGAGGGGAATGAATTTCAGAGGAGTGTTCAATGTTTTCAAACAGGTCTGCTTGGCTAGAACAAGGGAAGGGAGATGAGTGAGATAACAAGCCTACACCAGAGACCAAAAGGGAGGGACAGCAAGTGAGTGACAGGAAGAATCAGCAAGATCTGAGGATCAATCAGATATGTAGAGAGTAGCCACAGACGAAGGAACTTCATTTTTTCCAACCAGAAGCATAATGTTATCATTGCCATAATGTAATCACTAAACAGAAGTTGGGATTGGGAGAAAACCTTTATAGTGCTGTTTGGATAAATTAAAATGTTTGGCGCACAAGCCTACTACAAGGCACCTAGATCTGCTCTTACAGATGACCTCTAATAGAGAGTAACGATTCTTTGAGTCCTTTAAACCAGTTCAACCCATCAGTCATTTAGCGGAGGTTACCTCCACAGGCATTTTGCTTTTATAGAGAAATTGGAGTGGAAAGGTTCCCGATGATAAACAGAATGCTCAGCATTCGGCTCATACACTCTTGTCAGTTGAAGCTGACAAACCAGTACTACTGGGGGAAAACTGACAAGGAAAACGATCAGAATCCAAGTCAAAGGATGGCACACTTAATTACTCAGCAAAGCCCCTTGACTTACAAATCCTATTGAATGCCTTGGGCAAAAGAACCAGGTAGCCACTCATTAAGTTACCTACTACCAAGACATTTAGCTTTGCCCTCAGATTTGTTGAATGAAGGTAATAAATGAAAATAAAAAACAGTTCCTCATCCTGTCACACTGTAATCTTATTTCCAGACCACGAGCTCCTTGTGGGCAGGGAAAACCCCATATTGGTATTTGCGGCAGTTAGCATAGTACCTGTTACATAAAAAGCAGTCACAGAGTACTGAATGACTGACTACTTAGGTGAAAGCACCATAGTGCTATCTCATGGATTTAACTGTAATTATGAACACCAAATAAACATTTGGTGCTTCTTACCAACTTGTTTTTTTTTTTTTTCTGTTTTTTTAAATGCAGTGACTTTTGCGAATGTAAAAAGAGCCCTCATGGCCAAATCTGAGGACTCTACTTTTTGTACATTTTACAATTCAAAAATTTCAAGCAGGATACAACCAAGTAAGTCATACTTCTGTTTTTATATTTTTAGCTCCTTCCTTTCAACTCAATATGGGCATGTGTTCTGAAACTTTACTTGTTCTCCCAATGCTCTAGTGTCTATTTAATGACATCACAAAACTAAAGAAAACTGGCATTTTCATACCAATATGCTCAGGCACATACACACTCACTGTTCGTACTTAACTTTCTATTTCTACGATCATTTATAGAAGTTCAGTTGAAAGGGATTTCACAGAAGACTGTGAAGTATAACATCTTATAAATACAGATTCTTAGAAGCAAGTTTTAGAACAAAGAGATCCCAAAATAAGTAATGGTTGGTCAAACTACATACAGTATGACACAGTATCCTACAATATATATTCTCTCTTGGCTCGGAAACATTACCTAATTATACGAAGATATGGAAGTTTTCTACATACCTACCTTTAAGTAGTTTTTAAAAACTTTAGCATCAGGCTGCTGAAGCGCTTGACAGAACTCCTGGGGGCCAGGAGGGGAGGAGAAGAGAATGAATATATTTGTATTTACATTCATCGTAATTCAAATCCACAGCATTATTTTAAAATTGTGATAAAAAACATAAAATTGATCATCTTAACCATTTGCATGTGCACAGTACAGGAGTATTAATTATATGTAAACTGTTGTGAAACAGATCTCTGGAATTTTTCATTTTGCAAATACCCACTTGCAATCCTCCTTCCTCCCCCTCCCCAGTCACCATCACTCTAGTCTCTGTTTTTAAAATGATGACTTCTTTGGATTCTTCATGTAAGTGGAACATGCAGCATTTGTCTCCTTTGTGACTGACTTATTTATTTCATTTAGCATAAAGACCACAAGATTCACCCTGTAGCATACGACAGGATTTCCCTGTTTTAAGGCTGAATAATATTCCATTGAGTGTATATACCACATTCTACTATCCATTCATCTGTCAATGGACATTTGCGTTGCTTCAAATCTAGAGTATTTATAACTTATCAAAATGAACTGGAACAGTTCCTCACCAAAGAAGGTTATATGGTGTTCTCAGATGTAAATACTTGTCAGACAGGCTGCTTTCACTTCTGAGAACGTGGCTCTCCTAGACAAGGTGGACTGATGCCTAAGAAGGGTGATTGGGACAAAAACTACATCGCTATGGCTGTTTTCACCTAGTAGGTAACTGGGCAAAGCCAGACCAAAAGAAAAAGAAAAAATTCTCTATAAAAGAATTCTGGCAAAACGTCCTGTTAGAAGGTATGTGCGAAAGGGAAAACTGGGGAGCCTTATCCTTTACAATTAAATTATTAGATGGAAATATAACTGTGTTTCATTTAGCAATCTGGGAGAATATTAGCTATTCAAAAGCTAATGATATGTTTCTATTTTTGATGAGAAATTAAGATCACATGAATAATTAGTAATTTACTGTTTTCATAAAATATTAGCTTGTGTAAGTGGTAACTGAGAAAATTCATTAATATCTCTCAAGTTGAAGATGGTGTGGCACAATATAAGAGACCATAAATTCATTAAAAATGAGTTTATGATTACTCTTATGTGAGATCTATCCTGTTTTTCATTCAAGTTTTTCAGTGCCTATGAAACAGCATTATAAATTATTGTTGATGAAGAAATAATTCTTAGAACCTACATAAAAGATTCTAACTCTAGTTTTAATCAAAACTTTCATACCTTATTAGATCTATGTGCTAATGGACAAGAAATCTGGATAACTATATGCCAAGAAAATAACTAAATGCCATTAAAAAAATGACTGTAATAGTGCCAAAGTATGAGATAGCTTTTCAGCCCCTTATATCAAAATATAGTTTCCGATTTACTCATTAAACTTGGCACCTATAAAATGAACTACCTGACACAAACCCTTGCAACAGAAGTTTGTGTGCCACGGTCCCCTTTGGCAGTTTGGGGGAGCCTACTGGGCCCCTTTCAGAATATTTTTAACACATGGGATTATTTTTAATACATGGGATTACAAAGGAAACTAATAATGAATTATGGTTATAAAAAATATTTTTGACATGTGGTAGAATAAGAAGACTGACTTGGATGACAAAGTCTAATGGCATTATCGTAACTCATAATTTAAAAATACTGATGAGTTTAAACAGTACTTCGAGATCTCTGGAACAACTAATGTGGTAACAAAATACCCATGATTTCTATTGGTGACAAAGTCACAGGCAGTGCAAATACTACTATGATTTGTCACCTACACAATAACAGGAAATTAAATTTCAGTTAAAGGTTAGTGAACATAAAAATACAATTTTTCCCGTTCAATTTCAAAGACCCCTGAAGTTTGACTCTTGCTATCCTATGCACAGAAAAACATCAAGTTGAATGCAGTATGACTTTCTTGAATCAAAATTTAGATTGAACTACATAGTTATATTTCTTTAATTAAATTAAGGGGAAAACCTGCTAGGATAGCTCTTACCTGAATTATCTCTGGAGCTACTTGCAAGGAAGGAAGGTATTCTTGTTGAAGATACTGAACACATTCTGGGCCCTGAAAATTAAAAGATGATTGGAACTGAATTATTTTTTTCCTTGACATTACTAATGTTTAGAAAGAAACTAGAACACACATGTAAACTTTAAACACAATAAGGTATCATGATTAAGAACACAGACTCTGGAGCCAGACTGCTATGTTTTGAAGCCTGGTTCTGGCAAATTTCTGGTAACCTGGACAAGTTACTTAACTTCTGTGAGCCTCAGTTTCCCCATCTGAAAAGTGGTGCTATTGTGAGGATTGGAAGTTGAGAAATGTCAAGCCTTTAGAATAGCACTTAGTATTTACTACATGTTAGCATTACTTAGTGTTATGTAGTACTATAGATTAAACAAATTAAAAAATACATTCTTCTAAATGCAGGTCTCAATGCCAGAGCCTTCCATACACTGCAAGGAGACAGCGAAGAGCGGTGCTCTGTCCAATCGACCACTGGGTGGACTAAAGAGTGTCTGTGGGTGCATGAGGGGAAGCCTTCGGGCACTGGCGGGGAAATTACCATCTTTAGAAACTACAATACAAGCAAGACAGTATAAAATGATATGTTAGGAGATACCATCAATAAAGGCACACTTCCCCTTTTCTATTTACAAACGAGGGTACAGAAACTCAGTAGCCAGGTGAGGAAACTAAGACCCAGAAAGATAGGACTACTTGGCCAGTCTGTTGTGGATTAAATCTGTACTAAAAGCAGGTCACCCGGTTTGTACAACCATTTCTCTTCATTGCCTTCTTCTAGGTGCTGAAATTGTAATAATAGTTTTCTGGGGGCATTTTGGAGGTAAGTTTTGTGGAGGGAAGAGAGAAGAATTCCACAAACTAACTCCTAACTCCCCACCCCTTCTCAGCAACAACAAACGAACTTAGAATGTAATTTGAAAATGGTTTTCCTAGAGCAATGTGTTTGGCCTCAAGGAATTTTAATAAATCCAATACTTAAAAAAAACAACCAATAAACACCCAATTTCACTTTTAAACCTGAATCTGACTTAAAGGCTTTAATATACTGATGACTCCAAGCAGGTCCAGCTGAAAGTAGCAGTTATCAAAATGAAATCGATCCATCTCTCAAACGCTTCTCCCTGCAGTAACACCTGATTTCCTGTTTAATACTACTGCTCTGGAATCAAAGGATTTATGTTTCCTCCTCTACCCAATGGACCTAGGTTACAATTCAATGACCCTTCAAAGGAAGCCAGTTCGCAATTAAAAGAAGGTAACATTTCATTGTTTGTGAAAGCTTCTCATATCCCTTTGACTTTCCTTCTCACCTTTTTCTTTAGTCAACTCTCCCTGTACATACTGCCCACGTGTTGCATCATCTCATATAACCCCACTGTTATCACTTAAAAAGGTAGTTTTTTTTCTTAATTGGGAAAAGTAAAGTTGTACCTCAAGAAACAGTCAAGTGAATAAATGAAAAAATAGAAGCAAAACATTTGCAAATATAATATTCTATTTGATTCAATGCTATGTGTGCCTAAATAAGAGCTTCTAAGGACAAGACAAATGCCATTCTGAACTGTAAATACCATTCTTACTGTTTCTTGTCATTCCTCATCCTCCTTGACTCGCTAGCACCCAGTAATGCCACCACCTCCTCTCTGTGACTCTTCCCTTAGCTTTCATACCTTTGGTTCTACTTCTAGCTTTCCTTTGACTCTTGCTTTGGCCAAGGTTTTTTTCTGTCCTGGTCTTAAAAAGCCTTATTCATTGCTACAACTTCACCTTGACTAACTACACATTTAGGACTCCAAAATCAGTCTTTAGTCCTACCTGGTTCGGGTCTATATTCCAAACTGCTCTCTGAACACCTTTTTCCCACCTAGCTATCCTAAATTACAACCCTGTTGCCTGCTGACTTCCCACCTTTTCACACAGAATACACCTAGACCCATTTTACTTTCACATATAACACACCCAGTCCCATTTCAGTTTTTAGCTCTTACTTCTGCCTCCATACTTCAGCTAAACATGGTAACACCATTTTCTACCAAATCTACCATGCAATGTCTGATGTCTTCTTATACTGCCTAACTTTGCCCAGAATGCCAGCTCCTCCTTTTGTCAGTCCAATGAATCTACATTTGTTTTAAGGTCTATCAAAAAACCCAAACGGGCTGGCCCGGTAGCCCAGGCGGTTCGAGCTCTGTGCTCCTAACTCCAAAGGCTGCCCGTTCGATTCCCACATGGGCCAGTGGGCTCTCAACCACAAGGCTGCCAGTTCAATTCCTTGAGTCCCGCAAGGGACTGTGGGCAGCACCTCCTGCAACTAACAATGGCAACCTGGAGCTGAGCTGCGCCCTCCACAACTAAGACTGGAAGGACAACAACTTGACTTGGAAAAAAGTCCTGGAAGTACACACTGTTCCCCAGTAAAGTCCTGTTCCCCTTCCCCCAATAAAATCTTAAAAAACAAAAAACCCCAAACAAACAACACCCCCCACCCCACCTCTTTCTAATGTCTTTCTTAGATTGCCTTTACAGGCAAAACTGCTCGTTCATCTTTAGTCCCACAATATTACGCTTAATACCAGTTAGTTTATGTCTGTCGTAAAGCACTTACTTAACCCAACCCATTAAGTTACTTATGCACTGGTCTCCCTGATTGTAAGCCCTACAAATGTCGGAGGACTTTTTATTCATCTTTATATGGCTCCCCTGTGCTTGATTTGTATTGTTCTTAAAAGCTGTATCCTTTATAAAAGTTAATTAACTTCAGTTCTAACTGTTTGAGATGAGGGAGTATCAGTATCCATTATTGCCCTTCACATTTTTCTTAACAAGGTTAAAGTGTTATGTTTTCGTCTGACAAACAATGTGAAAAATCTGAAGTACTCTAACCACTTTAATACTAGGAAGTTAAAGAGAAGTGTAGCTGTGGAGAGCCTCCTAGATCGTGAAATCTGGAACTTTAAATTCTGGTTAAGATTTTTCACAGTTTGTCAAACGAAAACATGATACTTTAACCTTCTTGTTAAGCAAAATGTAAAGGACAGTAATGGATACTGATACTCCCTCAAATCCCAAACAGTCAGAACTAAAGTTAATTAACTTTTATAAAAGATACAGCCTTTAAGAACAAGAGAAATCAAGCACAATTAAAACCATAACAAATATACATGTGAGATAAAAATGAATGTGCATAGAGTACAAAGCTTACCCGTTTGAGATGAATTGTTTTCAGTGTCACTGCACACTCGGATAAAGCCTGTGTAAAACAAATTTAAGAATGTTAATATAGTCAATTCTTGATTACTGATCCAAATTTCTCTTTATTTCCCTGGCCACTGCCCATTAACCTCCAAAGGGATGGAGGAAGGAAAAGATGGAGGAAGGAGTAAGTGGGTTGGGTAGAAAATGGAAAACAATAATGCTCTTTTAATGTAATGAATTGTCATTACGAAATCTAACTTTTATTAGGTTGTGAGGAAGTGAGTCAAAGGCAACTGCTTGACATTAAGTATTTTGAAGATGAGATTTGGGGAAACTATCATATGAAGAGAAAGTTACTCTTAATAGTTAGGAAAAAACCATTAAGCACTTAGAATGAAAAGTAGTAGGAAACTAATAACCAAACTTCAAAGAATGTTGGTATCATGTACCCTTTCATGGTCCTAGAAAGAGTCTAGGTTGTTAAAGTTGTAGGAGCTGGATTTTATATATTCAACTTTAGCATCAAGATTTAGTAAGAATCCACAAAAGTTCAGAAGGTATAATCCTAATTTGAATCCTAATTTGAAATTATTAAAAAAATTTTTAAAACAATGAAACCTAATCCAATCAACCTGGCATTAAAAAAATTGTGAGTTGGAACACATGAGATCTACACAAGGTAAACAAAGATTGCTAGGTGCTTACCAATACTGTTTGTGCATCTGCCAGGTCAAAGGTTTGTTTTAAAGGTGCTAGGAAACATGCGGGGACAATGTGCTTATAAACAAAATCAGCAAATCCCACTGGTCCATCTTTACCGCCTGTCAAGAGAATTCAAATTTTCATCTTATATATCTTACATAAAAAGAAAGTCAATTAACTTATCACTGGGGAAAAGCAACTCCCAGCTCCTATCTATGTTAGGGCTATGGTTCCATTTCATATCTAAGAGTCTTAGGAAACAGGTTGGAAACAAGTTTAAAAAACAAACAAACCATCTTACCCCAGAGTTCTACCAACTTGGAGAGGATGATAAAACATGTTTTCTGTGCAATTGGATCTGGATATTCGACTGCTCCTTGAATAACAGTAACCAGAACTCGTTCTACATTCTCTGCACCTGAAAAGAACAAAAAACTTGAGTTTAATTTCTAAGAGAACTAGAAAGGCAACCTAAAGCTCTCATTACACATAAAGTAACGAAACAACAGCATTTACAAAGTTGATAAGATCCTTCAATTGTTATTAACTGGGTTCCTCAATTTTAAGCATAAAACACTGAAAAATAATTATTCCTTTGTTATCTTACCCTCCGGATTTCCTATATTGCAAAATGTTCTGTTGATCTATACAGTCCCATTTATTTTTAATTTCAGAATGGCAAATTGGTCAGTAAGACGCAAATGTCAGGTCAATTCTGGCATGTAGCCACCATGCTATTTATATTACTCAAGAACCGATTAAAGAAACTGGCTTAGGGAAAAGGGAACTGAATACAAATGAATTGTAAGGTCCTCTACATGAACATAATTCCCAGCTTGACAATAACGAGCTGCCATTCTAGGGGCCAACATACAACTACTCCAAAAGGTTAGTGTTTATTTCAACCAGCTCTTGCTCATACAGATGTGTAACTGTGACAAGGACTGAAGCAGACAATTTAGTGATGGCATGCATCTCCACCTTGACTTGCTATGACTTCGCTCATTCCACTGCCTGTGACTGTTTGCAGGAAAGCAAAGTAACTCCTCCGCAACATTTGCTTCTCTAAAGCGGCAGACTGGTCGTTTTCTTCCGCTGGTCGGAGCAACACTTCAAAAATTGCATGAAGCAGAGGCATGAACATTTGTTGTAAAAATGGGGATACCTGTATCTGAAGATAAGAAACAACTATTACTACTTCAGAAATGAGTAAGGAAGTTATTATGAAATTTAGTGATAATCCTCTATTGCCTATTTGAAAGTTGCTAAGAAGAATAAATTTTAAAAGGTCTCATCACAAGAAACAAAAATTCTGTAACTATGTACAGTGATGGATGTTAACTAGACTATGATCATTTTGCAATATATACAAACACTGAATCATTATATTGTACACCTGAAACTAATATTTCGTATCAATTATACCTCAATTAAAAAAATAAATGAAACTTAGAAAACACGTTTTACATAAAGCCTTTCTCCAGAGTTTCCATTTAGTTACATAATTCAGTTAGCAAATATCAATGTTAACACAAAACCTATATAGCATATATATTATTGAAAGTCTCAAGATCATTAAGTTCAACTCATTTCCTATAGTTTACGATTCAGGTTAAAATAATAGGGAGTCAGAAACATTTCATAATCAAATACTGCCATAGAATATTTTCAAATTTAAATTCTCAAGAAATGAATACTATTGCTAAATTATAAACGAATTTGTATGACGGGCTCTCAGGCTTTATATGCTGTTGGGCAAATTCCTTAACTTCTCTGTGTCTCACTTTCTTCATCTATAAAATACAACATTTATATCCTAGGGTTGTTAAAAGGACCAAATGAATTAAGGTACAAGAAAATGCTTAGAACAGATTTTTAACAGAGAAAGCACTATGTAAGTGTTAGCCATTCTTATTAGCCAGCTTATACGTGACTTAAATTTCCTTGTACGCAAAACTGACTTTTGTACACTGAATTACTTTCAAACTCCTGTGTGGGCACCCAAAATACAATGCTTTTTATTTATCTCTTTAGACATTTAGTACTCAGTGCTGTTTTTATTTGCTTTATTAACAGACTAATAGTTTTCTGCTGCTGCACAGAGCAGAGAACGTCTGTTTTTATTAAAACCTTTATTAAGCATGTCCTATGTGTCAGGCAGTCTAGACATTAGGGATGATAAAAATACATATCCAAGCACTCAAGTAACTCATATTTAAAAAAGACAAACCAAGGGGGTAAATGCCAAAATCTATCTAAAGATAAATACATCTAATCTTTGTCAGCAGAAGCTCGTTAAGGCAGGAGATGCTCTGAGGTGTGTGGTACCTTAAATTTAGCTGTAATCTGGTTGATAAGAGGAATGAACTCCTGCAGGTCTTTTGCTTCACAATCTTTGAGCATGTGCTCTGAGGCAGATGGGATGAACGGAAGGACCTCTTCCTCTAGGCAAATTATCATGCGATGCAGGAAAGTGCGAACTCCACTTCTGAGAATATCCTTTTGTAAGGGACAACTGAGGGCTGGCAAGAATGTCTGCAAACAGTCCAGATAAACTTCGGAACAGCCACATTGTTTCACAGTCTGCTTGTTGCTGAAAGCTTTGCTGGTTCGACTACATAAGCAAAATCAGGCAACTGTTTTTAATTTCATTCTTTAAAAGTTTTATGGAGTAATCAAAAATGATGCACAACAAATTACAAAACTGATAAAGCCAATTCTTTAATTTCCATGTCACAATTACTTCCGTCTTAGCTTAATATGGTTATTTGTGAACTATTGCTTCCAGTTACCATTCCAAAAAGGGCTCAAATTAAATTGATCAGATGTAGTTATTAAAATAATCCATCTAATGTGAGTCCACCTAAACGTTTTACTAAAATCCTATTGACAAAGTATGCAGTGAAGAGGGGAAGAAAATCCACTTATTATCACTACGGTATCCTACTAGACGATCTGCAAACTACCCATTTAGAAAACAGTCTTTAGAATCAAATTATTTATACAACCTAATATTAGCTTTTGCACTGAAGTATTTTATAGAGCAATTTCTCTATCTAGCTTCTAGTTAGCAATCATTGCAATGTTCATGCTGTTATTTTTTACCAATGAAAAGTAGGGGTCAGAGAAAAAGAATCACCAGCTTTGGTGGTCTCTAGGACACAATGCAACAGCTTAAAAAAACAGCCTCAGGGCCTTCTCTTTAAGGCATCAAGATTGATCCAAGATGTTCCAATATGTCACTGATATATAAACACTTTAGCCAATCCCCTTAAATTCACAATCAACTTATACCAAAGAAGTCAGAGGACTTAAGGATTTAGATAGTTATCAAGGCATAAATGCAGAATGTTATGCGATTTATTCCCTCCTTCAGCTAAATCTTCTACTACCATGTTTCTCCCAAAAATAAGACCTGGCGGGACCATCAGCTCTAATGCGTCTTTTGGAGCAAAAATTAATATAAGACCCAGTCTTATATTATATTACATAAGACCCGGTCTTATATTAGAGTAAAATAAGACCGGGTCTTATATTAATTTTTGCTCCAAAAGACGCATTAGAGCTGATGGTCCGGCCAGGTCTTATTTTCGGGGAAACATGGTAATTCACTAGATTTAGAAAAAAAAGGTTTAGACAATTCTCTGGACAACAGTTTTCAAAATAAGGGTATGTCTGCCCAATTCTAAAAGATCCAATCACATAAATGGTTCTGTTTATATAGAGACACTCTTTGTAATTTTAACTGCAATCATACTCACCTGGCAAATCCAACAGCATGGTTGAGACAGTCTGCTAGAGATGACTGCCTTTCTTCGTCTTGTGCCAGCATCAATTTTTCTAACAGAATTTTAAACTTTTCCATTAGGGGAGTCAGCAGATTCCTCATTAATGCTTGCTTCCGTTCTGCTGGATATTCACTATTAACAATCAGCACTCCAGCTGTCTCGTAAATAAACAGTTGATCATCGCTGCTCAACAAAGACTGGTATCCATTCTCCTAAAATGAAATTTAGTGTCACTGAAGCTTTTCTTCGTTCAGTTCCTCTCATTAAAGCAGAGTTAGTACAAAAGGGAGAGGAGATATAATCTATCACATCAACTCATTATTAAAAAGTACAGTGAGTACTTGTAAAAAGAGATTTTCTCCCAGGACCATATAACGGAAAGAAAACTGAATTAGAGATCAAAAGATCATGAATCTAATTCTATCCCGGATAAGACTTTGAAAATGGTCATATAATTATTAGCTGGCCTTCTAACTTGTTTTCTTTTGTAAAACTCTTATTTGTAAGATTATTAGGAGACTAAAAATAAGCTGTATAAAGGTGCTTTGAAGGTTAGTACAAAGGCCACACAAGTTAATATTTTAAAGAGTGTTTAAGAGTGAGTAATAAGAACTAAAAGAGTTGACTAACAACAAAACCATACAATACACACACACACACACACACACACACACACACACACACACCAGTTGTTACTTTAGTATGTTTGAAAATAACACTGCAAATAAAAAAACATCTCATTCAAGCACAGGCAAACATCCCACATATGGGTCAATTTTTATTAATGAGTTTTGTAATTTTTTTACATTTATTCAATCAGGCCAAGAGGAAGGAGAAAACATCAGAGGCCCCTCTAGGTCCAACACTAAAGCTCCCTGTTAAGGAATTATATAAAAACCTAGACTTAAAGAACAGTTAAGTTAGTCATGGTTTTATTATAAAAGAATTCCTCATCTCTTAAAGAAATGTCCCGATTTAGAAGTAACTAAAACACTTATTAAGTACCACTAGGACTAATCACTGCTCTAAGAGTTGAGAACACAAAGATAAAATAGCTATGGAAGTATAAAGTACTCAAAAAGTAGGTCACTGTGAACAAGAAAAATTGGCATTAACCAGGTAAGTACTTTAACATATAGGATTTTATAGTATATAGGCAAAGATAATTTAACCATATAATTCACTAGTAACCTTTCATGCAATGTAAGTACATAACCTCTGTACCCTAAGTACTATTATTTACTTAAAAGAACAAACATATTCTTTTTTTGTTCAACACTGCTCAAGCGGCAGCTCTAGTAATAACTTTTATCAAAATGATAAAAAAAAAAGAGTCAACGTTCACACAAAAACATCTATCAGTCAAAATGGGCTTGCAGAGTGTCTCAAATTAAATCTTTCTAGTGAAATGGACACTAAAATATTCAGATCAACCAGCATTTAAATACTTTTACCCCAGGCCTGAAAAATCAACCACAGAGAAACTTCAGTCTAATAGAAGCAGTCACCGAAAATGGCTAATATGATCATAGTTTTACTAAATAGAGAACACTTTGAAAATTGAAATTTTCCTTCTCCATAAAATACTTTACCAACATTTAACAGTATACAGAGAATAGACTGTATCTCACACTGCCAATTTTATCAGTCAACACTTGATTCCTTTTTATTTCTATTACTATGCTTTGTTTATCTGTGAAGTTGGTGAACAGAACTAACTTGCACACACACCACCCCACACTGGAAACAAAGCCCACATGGGCATTAGCAACAAAGGCTAAAGGTGTTACATGGTCTCAAAATTTGGAGAAAACTTGTAGCTTGAAAAACAGATACTTACAGGTGGAGAAAGCTCTAATAAATCTTGTATTCTATTTAGAATATCCTCAATGAAAGGATTCATTTGTTTACTGAATAAAGGCAAAAAGAAAAAAATCACAACAAATCACATAAATAACAGTGCTTGAAAAGTTGCTAAAAATACCAAATCGCCCTTTAAGGCAGAACTGAAAATAAAGTTCAGTTTTAAGCTAGTCATATGGGATTAAGACTAGTGATGATTTTTAAATATTACAACCTTATAAACCTAAGAAAGAGTTGTTTTCATACCAAAAACTGGTACTTGCAAAGAACAATACAATGCAAAACAGACTAGGCTAAAAGTATTTCTAAGGAATATATTCTTAGAATTTCAAAGAAGCCATGTACTACTGATCCACAACAATAAAACTGTCCGTTAAGTAATTATGTAATGTCATTAGTGATTAGTGTTCATATAAAAGTATGCACACAAATCACTTTTTAATGATGAAAAAAGTAAATGGATAATGAGAAGGAAAAGAAGACATTACCATCATGATACAAAAAAGGAATACTTGATTTAAAAAATATCTTAAAAACCTTAAAATACCTTAAAAAACAGAAAGAACCAAATCTACCAAAGGCTCTTAGAAAATAATTCATGTCTTATTTAATAACCTTAAAAATAAGAAACATAATAGCTAAAATTGTGTACTTACTTGAGAGATTTGACAAATCTAGAAAACAGGTAAGCGGTTCTGCTCCGCACTTTTGCACTAGAATGCCGCAGCCCCCTGTGGTCTAAGAAAGCCATCTAAAGAAACAGACACACTTTTACTATTTCTGCACTTTTAAATAAGACCTTTATTGATCTGTCATGATACATTCTTATTCACATCAAATTTTATTTCTTAGCTCCTAGAAGGCAGGAACCAGGTAAGTAATAAGTAATCCTACATAACACACAAATAGGCCCTGGCAGATTTGTTTTAGGTGACTAGACAGAAATGGTTCATTTTAAAGAAATGGAGGAGGGGTTAGTTTCAGTGTGTTCAAGAGTTTTTGAGAACTTTTGGCTCTGAGAAAAGTTGCAAAAGATAGAAAGATAGAATACTATCTGCTCTTTAGCTGAAATACATGGAAAATAAAAATTAAGAGTAAAATATATACTTACTAGTACACATGGAATGTGTTGAGGTTCAACTGTGAAAAACTTTTCATATCTAACAACAGTTTCAAAGAACTCCAATGTCACAGATGTATGCTGATAGGAACTAACTCCTGATGTTACCAACTGGAGCAGGAAAAAGTTAAGAAATCTTTATTTATTTATGTCCTTAAAATCTTTATTTATATCCTTATTTATTGCAATTATCAAAATACCCCAGTATTAACAGATACTAAGTTCTAACAAGGTACTCCCCATTAGCTTATAGTGAAAACAGAAAATTATGTTCAAAATAAATTATCTTCAGTATACTTACAGTTCGCATCATATCCTGCAAAGCACTAGCTTTTGAAACATCACCTGAGAAGTGAGCACCATGAGATACTGGAAGAGCTTCTGCCAACATATACAGCAATCTTATTGCTACTTCAACTTCCATAAACCGTGTAGTCTGCCAGTTCCTACCAAGGTATAATATATCACTGAGATCTGAATATACACTTTCTATACAATTAGTGATGCACAGGACAAAAAAACATCAACATAACCCTCTTTAATTATTAAAACGTCATAGCAATTGTTAATTTTGCCAGGCAACATAATTTATATCACAAAAGTAGAAATAACTGATGTAATCTATTTTATTGTTTATGTTTCAAAAAGCAGATCTCCAAGGATGGAGAGAAGGGGACAAATGCATGTTTCAGAGATATACATTAAGATCTTACTAAGTCACATAGATTCTTAAGTCATGTGAATCACTTATTGTAGACCATTATCAGGGAGGAAAAAAAAAACGAGGTAACTGTTACAAAAACAGTAACACTTACTGCAGTGTAGAACTAAAAACTCTGCGAACAGAAGCCAGCAGTAACTCTGGTGAAACTTGAGCAAGCCTGTCCAACAGTAACTTCAGTTGTTTTCTATATTCTACAAACATGGCTTCATCTTCACCCTATGTATTTTAAAATTCTCGTTTTAAAAACTTGACTTTAAAACTCATGTAAATGGTGAGTTGTCATTAGTTTTCTGCATTTAAAAATTTAATACTATTATTTTTTCATCAATATTTATTTACATAGGAAAACTCACTATGCTTAGCCTTTCCCCTACCCTTTCCCCTCCTGTTCACAAATAAGTATTTCTGAACACAGCCCCAAGCCTTGAAAGCCTAGAGCCAGAATGGGTTCACATTGGGCTTTGTGAGAACTTTAGCACCTTATTTATATTCTTATATCTCTATGTCCACTGTAAAAACTGTAATAATGTTGTATGATTGAAGCTGTTATATGTAACGAGCCTGGCATTTTGTAAATGCAGTGTGTTGGTATCATCACCATTATCCTTTTAGAGTCCAAAGTTTTTGAATGCTCAAAGTAAGGACTGAGACAGTTTAGCACAAAGCTAAAGAGTATATGCCATGATTGAGTTACTAAAAAGCACCTGATGACCCTTGTGTTTGATGGAAAGCTGACTCACTGGCAACCCTGGACAAGACTTTTAACCAGAACAAGTCCAGACAATTATATGCTTCATTCCCACTCTCCCATAGACACTAATAAGCTCAGGTCCACTGACCAGGTCTCAACTTGTCAGTCGTATTAAATACAAAGTGCGGTATGATCACCAATAATATCTGTCAATAGATATACCAACTAGGCCTCAACTCATCACTCTTATTAAACAGAAAGTGATATGATCACCAATGATATTTCATGAAGTTCGATGCTACAAAGTGTTTTAAAAAGGGACCAAATATGAAAAATTAAGGATTATGAGGGTTCCATTAATTTTACCTAAGGTTTAGGTCAATATATATGACTAACGTTTTAAAAACAGTTATAAAGGACTCTAAAATAATCAAAACTTGAAATATTAATCTGATGAAAGTCAACAATAAAATTAAAGCTGTTTTCTCCTTAATGCAAAATTCATACCTCATTTTCAAAGTTATATTCTTCATCATAAGTCAATTTTTTCATCACAGCCAACATGATTGCCTAAAATTAAAAATATCGTTTGTCAATCTCCTTTAATTTCATAAAGTTAGAAATTAAGCTATCTTTCAAGGCAGACTGCAGACACAGATATTATTACCGGTTTAAAAGAAGCAAAAAGAAGTCAATTACCTCTACATTAGCTTTTTGCTGATCTGAGAGCACTGCAAGCTGTTAAAAAGTAAGCAATAATTTATTAGGTTTCCTAAAGTTATACTTGCTTAGCAGAACATTTTTCCAATCAAGATCTTTAAAAACATGAACACAGCTTTTTTGGAAAGCAGTTTGGCAGCCCCTTTTTAGTATGTCTAACATGTACCTAACATCTAGCAATTCCACTTCTAGATAATAACTTGACATGTACACAGACATGTAGATGAATTTGATTTTTAAAGATACTTACAATGTATTCAGCCAAGAAGCAGGTTATAGACAGAGTAAAGTATGGTATCACCTTGTTTTTAAACAAGTTAAAAAGGCCTACGAATCTATTATGATATAGATACACAATGGGATTACCAATAGTGATTTTAACGATCTTCATACCTTTCCACATTGCCTAAAACTTCTTAAAGTATGCATGCAGATATGTGTTGTGTTTATAACAAACAGAAGCTAAACTCAGTTTGGAAAAAAGTTATTTTAAGTTTGACTCGATTGACTTGATTCAACAAATCGAATATAAATAAAATAGGAATGGTTCTCTCACTTAATGTCATAATGAGAAGTTACTAATTCTTTAAAAGGATACATGCATACATGTATCCTTTACAAAATATGGAGACTAATACCTTCTACATTTTAAGTTCTTATTGGAAACAAGTCTCTAGAGGGAAATTTTTAATTGTAAAAAATTGTTTATAAGAAATGATGTACATGTACTTAAAATAATGTCATGCTTAACAAAATTTCTACTGTGTTTAGAAATAAACACAGATTCAAAAATGGAAAAAGAAATCCTAAACCTATAACTAATTCTGAAGCTTGTTAGAACCTGGTCACTTCTGTTTTCTGGCTAAAAAGTTTAAAGGAAAAAAAAAAGGAAATACTTTAATATTTAACAGTAAATATTGTTAGGTAGTAGAATTATGGCTATTTTCTCATTTTCATTTTTCGTCTTATTTTCCAATTCTCTATGGCTCTTCTATATTATCTACTGGACAAAAAGATTAAAACGGGCTCACCTGTTTCAAAATATGAAGATAATCATAACAAAATCCAATAATGTTAGAAGAGATGTCATCATCCTCATGAATCAGCAGCTGCAACATCAGCGCCACTTTTGTTTCGATAGCTTGTAGTGCCTCTTGAGCATTCTTCATATCCCCATTCTTAACTAATTTAGTCCAGCTAACTATCAATGACTGTCCCATTCCATTTACCAGTTTAGAAAATCTAGCCAGGAAGTCAACATCTTCTTCCTAAAAGAAATCGAAATAGGCCTCAATTTAAAACCACCTACCTATGAGTAAGAGGGAGACGCTAAACTTTAGTATGAATCAAGTGCCAATTATTGGATTCAATTTTAAATTAACGTTATTTAATAATTCTACCATTCTGACTGGGATATTTTTAGAGTTTGAATTCTTCGACTATTATCATCCACTAGTACTCTATTTTTTTTTTTTTAACTTTTTAAAAATTTATTTTAAGTGTGTTTTTCCAGGACCCATCAGCTCCAAGTCAAGTAGTTGTTTCAATCTAGTTGTGGAGGGCGCAGCTCACAGGGGCCCACGTGGGGATCGAACCAGCAACCCTGGTGTAACGAGCACCGTGCTCTAACTAACTGAGCTAACTGGCTGCCAACCACTAGTACTCTTTAAAGCAACTATTTTTAATGATCATAGTCCTGTAGATACTGCCGACTTTATAAAAATATAAAAATAGAAATGTACGGTTTGAAAACCTCTTCTCTAAACTGTTGAATTTAGTAAATATGCTCTAATAAAGTTAATGCTGTCATATTACAATACTGTATGTGCAACTATTTACAAGTCTTTTCTGATACTGTTTAATTTGAGCCTCAATGATGCTATGAAGAGACAGATACTGCTATTACAATTACCTGCCTAAGATCATGTCAGTGTTAGAGCCAGAACCAAAACTTACATTTTTTTTCATTCATTATCCTTATGATGTTTTTCTATAGAAAGAGATTTTACCTTCACCATTTTTAGGTTTTTTACCAGGGACTAAAAAACACTACTATTCATCTGTCGGCAAGGAAAACACTAGAGCAGTATTACTGACATGTCAGCAATACAAAGACTTCTTAGTAATTCTTTATCTGTCACAGGTAAAATCAAAATGAAAACCTTCAAATTCTGTTTCTCAATTACTAATTTAGCACATCCAGAGCCCTTCTCTGTTGGGGTTAATTCTAATAGCTCAAATGGGTAACGATTCAAAAGTATGATGAAAATATAACTTTGTAATTGAGTCTAATTTTGGTCAAAATGCACTGTCAGTAAACAGTACCATCCCTTGCTACTGAAGGGATGCTCCATGGTCCAGTAGTGTTAGCGTCACCCGGAGGTTTGTTAAAAATGCACAACTGCAGGAACCATCCCAGATCTTCAGGTTTAAGAACTGATATAATCTATTGTCTAAGGCAAATGCTACAGATAACATTATGATTTTCTGGATAGTGTTTCATTATTATAATCTCAAGGAGAGTTTCCAACATTTAAAAAAAAAAGAAAAAAGAAAAAGAAAGCATATTTAAATTACTACCTATGTTAGTTTGTTCTAACAATTTTCAAACCTTTATATATAAATCTACTGACCTGGTCAATGCTGAAAAACCCAGCAGACTGTAATACTTGACACAAAGATTCTACTAGTTTCATTTTATCAACAGGATCCATTCCTTTATTTACAATTTCAAATAAACAGTCACATGCTTCTTCCCGTAGAACTTCTATTGACATATGACCTAGCAGCATATTTATAAACCTGGCAATGGGGGAATATAATTGTTATAATATTTTCAAATTCATGAGTTTTACATACTGTATTTTGCAGATTTACATTTTAAAAGTATACTCACCTATCATTGGCTATAAGGGATAAGTCTATCCAAGAGACATAAGCCCCAACTACTTCAAGGCACTGACATGTCACTTCTGAATTAGTATACTGATAAGTTTGTAGGATTTGGTACCATGATTCCACCAAGTTTGGAATGCACTGTTCCCTCATAGTATCTTTTATTAGGGTATTTCTACGAGCCTCCTACAAAACAAAACAAAACACCTCATACACAATCAAAGATTACCTCACAAGATAATGTTTGACATCTGAATAGTTGTACACAGTAATTACCTTACCACTCAACTTCCAGACTTAACACATTCCCTGCTATTGTTTTCCTATTTATCTGCTCTAAAACCATATCCCGTGATTCTATTTCCTCTTTCCGTTCTATCCCTCAGTGCCAGACTTAATTTCTTGTTAAACACAAACTAAAAATAAGCATTACTTAGAAATCTTAAGCACGTGATAAATATTATTTCTCATTAGGCAAACATGATACTTCCACTAGAGAATGGCAATAACTTAAAAGCATAGTAATTTTTATAAGTATGTTTGCTATATATTGACCTTAAAATTACTACACGCATTTTAATTAAGCTATTTCTATTGTGTTCTTTAGGAACAAGAAGGTTTGATCGGGCAATTAAGAAATATAATGGGCTGGGCTATGTGACTGAGAACCAGAAGAACCCAGCACTGACTCCTTACTCTATGATACAGCAGTAGTAAAGACAGACAAATTTCCCTACAAATTGATAGGAGAAAATCAATTTGTGTATTTCACTGGAGAAACTGCTCATCTAGTTAAAAAAAATCTAAAGTAATATTCTAATTTCAGCCTATATCTAAGGGAAAAAAAACCCCAAGTTTAAGTTCCTTCGTAAAACAAAATTCAAAATGTTGTGTAAATCTGTAATTCTTAGAAAGTTCTTATCAAAAATAAAATAAGCCTTATGCTGTTTATTTTGTGCCCACTGTCCCCTACACAATCTACATTGAAACCTGAAAATGGGCGGTGACTTGCCTCTGATGTATGCACCACGTCCCGATCCACCAACTCTGAATCGACAGCCATGAGGATTCGGAGGTACAGGTCCACTCCCCTTGGATTGAGGTTCACTACTGAGAGAATGTCAAAAAAAAACTTGGGCCATTTAGTGAGATACTCTGTAACAAAAAGCAAGGCGAAGACTTGGGCCGCTTTATTTCGTATAAAGGTCTTCTCTGGTTGGGGATTCAGCATCTGACAAACAGAGGAACAGTCCATGAAATTAAATGTAAATTGAAAAGATTCAAACACTTTGTTTTCCTACTTATCATTAATAGGCAAAGACACACCAAACTTCAACATGGTCTAGATTAGCTGTGCAACAAATATGCTTGAAAATTACCAAAGTATTTAAGGGACTGAGCAGATGGGGGACAATCAAATGATCAAAGACAATAACCGTTACTGCTCATTCTTACACTTTTAGAGAAAAATTTCATGTGCAGAGGTTTTCCAGTTCCTATAATTTTTCTAAGAAAAAAAATTCAACTGTTTTTCTTTTAGCTACTTGCTCTTTGTGGGAAAATAAAAATTCTAGCTCCACAACTGCTTTATACATACGTTAAGATCAGCAAAAATTAACGAAAAAGAATATACTGCGAATCAAGAACCCTACTGGCTCCTTTAAAAAGGGCTCTTTGTTGAAGCGACTGTCCAAAAGGAATCACTTTTTTTTTTTTTTTTTTAAATTTTATAGGGGAATATTAGGGAACAGTTTATATTTGGCCCATCAGCTCCAAGTTGTTGTCCTTCAATCTAGTTGTGGCGGGCACAGCTCATTGGCCTTATGGGAACTGAACTGGCAACCCTGTTGTTCAGAGCTCGCATTCTAGCCAACTGAGCCATCCAGTTCCCCCAAGGAGGAATCACTTTTAAGAGTGAACAGAAAAGCTGCTTTTCTCAAGTAGTAAAAAATAAATAAAACCAAAGTTTCCACAATGTGTCATGGAAAGCATGATACTTTCAGTTAATTGATATAATTTAAAATTATTGTTAAATTTTTATCTACCCGTTATGTTCAAAACCAGCACTTTCCAAAAAAGCTACAGGATCAAATGGAGGATAAGTTATCAACATTTTTGAGGTAAAGTTGCAAACTCTTGCACAAAAATAAAAATTTAAATATCTGGTAATTTGAGGTACTGAATGAAGAAATTACTATTTTACCTGAGCTTGAAGCCAAGATACGAGCGTCTCCCTTATTAGTTGTTGTTGAACAGTAGTTAGTTCTGAGTACCTGTTCAAAACAGAAAATAAAATGACTATATTTGGTGTCTGCAGTTTCAAAAGGAGTCTCTCATATATTTGAAAAGGAAAAATTGTACAGCACTCAATTATCCAAAACTCCCTAAAATAGATAATGCCTCTCATCGCTACTTTAAGAAAAAGACGGGTGGGAGTGGCAGGTAGGGTATCAATATTGGTATTAGTTTAATTTGTAGTTCAGTTGATGTTAAAAAAAAATGGCAGCTACACAATTTTTCAAATGGAAATATGTCCATGTTCTGAGGTCTATAGTTTACAGAATAAATCAGTAGGCAAACTAAGGGTTCTCTGAGCAGTGATTCACTGTTTTCGCTTACTTAAGGCAGGGGTTCTGAATACAAGTGCCTAGGCTGCCACTCAACTCAAAGAGTTGTTATGTAGAAAAATAGGCTTGGTGTTGCCAGATCTGATTTTCCCAGAGAAGCTGGAAATCTATTTTTTCCTGTGAAATGGTTGGATTTTTATATGCAACCAACAAACTCAGTACTTTTAAAACACTTCGGGATAAATCAAAACACATCTATAAACTGGATATGACATATACTGCTAATTTACAATCTGTATTATGGTTTCCCCAAAGAGGGGAAAACTAATTTAAAAATATGGCATCTTCCCACAAAGCTCAGAGTCCAACAGTGAGAAAAGACTTACTTGTATTTAACTTGATGTTCTAATACTTGAAAACAGAAAAACTTTATGTGATCATCACTAAAAAAAGAAAAAAGGAAAAATTAGATAAGCAGAATATGAATTAGGGAAAACAAATCAAATGTAAAGTATTAATGAATAAACACAGGTGAAAATATTCTCAAATCAGACCTTGGCTTGCTTTCTACTTATTGATCTCATTTATCATATTCATATCCATTTGTTTAAAAAGTAAAGAGAACTTTAAATGTTATACAACATTCAATATTTCCACTAAATCTGGCACGCAGAACCACCAAAAAATTTAAGATGCACCTTAACTATAGTGCTTTGCAAACAGAAGACAATCCCCCTAAATTCTAGACGTGAGGACCCCTGGAACAACTCCTACATTTTACAACAGAAAGGCTAGGTGTTAAAAATGACAACTGGTAGAACAGCCAGAGACTGAGTTAAATCAGAGATGGTCATGAATGTAATACTTAAAATTCAACCCTAAACGGTTCTATTACAGCCAAACCCAAAATAAGCACGGTCACCAGAATTGGCAACCTAGCCTCAGAATTCACACAGAAAACAAAGTTACAGATATATTACCCTTATAAAACGGGAGTAAAAGTCAGTATCCACCCATTGTCCACTTTCAACTGTCTAAGGGTGATACAGTGTTGCAGTGAGCCAGCTACAAACTCTGACAAAGTCCCTTTAGTGAATGAAGCACAATCTATTCATCCAAGATAGTTGTTTTGAGCCAGGTTTAATCATGGAACAAATTGTTCATGTATAAAGCTAACTGGTCAATAAAAGACTAGAGATGCTATCTCCATTTAGAAACATGAATTAACCAAACGAAAATTATTTTCACATAAGATGAAACTTAATCTTTTGAAAGTTTTTTTAAAGTTAGGTTTAATTAACATCTCTTCTAAGACCGTAGGGGTTCTACCCTTATCATGGATGACACTGAAGCCTTCATTATATAAGACTTGTATTTTCCACTCAAACTGGAACACTTGGTTCTGGCTGTACATATGTAGTGACTGATACCCACAGCACGCCAAGAACGCTGCTAGGAGCCATCACTAACTCCCAGGAACTTGTACTTCCACCAGCAAGCTGTTTGCTTATAGCTCATCAGTTGTGTTTCCCCAAGCCTCACTATGCCAGTTGTACCTCTTTTGTAATTAAGCAACTTGATTAACTATCATATAACTAATGAAATGAGTATGATGAGAGTTCTTATTTTTGTAAAAATTAAGTTGAATGCTTTCGAAAGACTTCACAGAAAGTCACACTACGGGAGGAAAACCAGGTACAGAGTGAGTGATGTGGCCTAGAACCAGAAGACTTGCAGAGGTCAGGGCAAATAACTAAAGGGTTTAAGAACCTGTGCTCATTGTTCCTCAATCCACTACAGACCCAAAGGAGAAATTGTAGACAATGGATTATAGGTCTGATCAACAAAAGAATGATGAAATGAATGTTAGCAACATGTACACAAAGGAAAAAAGACCTTGGTCCAATATCAAGATTGGTTAACTGAATGTGTATATACTTTAAATTAAAAATTAAGATATATGTAATTTATGATTACCTCTTTCATCAACTTTTTAAAAAACCAACTTATCACTCACATCGTAAGAAGATAAGGAAGTTTTTACTGTACTACATTCCAGCTGGGATCTGCTGTCAGGTACACAGCATAAGGTAAAGGATAGGTTTACAGAAAAGTCAATCCTAGAATGGCCAAATTATTAGTTTACAATTTTTCTCATTTCTACACTGGATGGTTTTACAAAACACAAGTTATAAAATGTTTTTATAAAAATATTATCTAAATACAGATAAATATAACAGTCCTGTGAAGTTCACATGAATTTAAATTCTTCTAAGAGTCATGCACATTTTGTTTTAATTACCTGTATGTCCTCTGGGCCAGAGCTTCTGCACACACCTGCCAGGCATCTGGGGAGATCTTTAACTGCTCAAAATAGGCCAGGGCCTGTAAGATTGCAAAGCAGAAAATGCATTTGGAATGGTCAATCACAATGCCCTGCCCATACTACACGAATATTCTGGGAGTTGCAAACCAGTAACAAGTCGGTGAATCTAAAGAAAAATAGCTAAAACACTGAATTCAGACTTCTGATTTTTGCAACTTAGTGGTCATCCCTAGAAAAGAGGGTAAGTAAAAAACAAATTCTATCAGTTAGATACTGAAACCTGTTTCCTTACAGCAAAAGAGACAATGCAATAAGGCCCTTCAGACCTCACTGGATTATGAGGATGGAAAGAGAAAACACACAAAGGTTTGTCAAATGCAATTATAAAATGGTATATAAATGGTATTTTTCCTATTTAATAGCAAATATGCTATTAAAGAGGTGATTATAAAAGACAAAACACACTCTGTATGCCATTTGGTCTACTATAAAACAGAAAAGGAGAGTATTTCAATTCAATGGTATCACATAAGTTCCTTAAAACATGAGATTAAAATCAGAGGACAACTGCATGACATGAATTTTGAGAAAAGTACCAAATAATTAAAAAGGTCAAAGTTTTAGGAAACGTGTTTCTCCACTCATGAATTCAGGGCCTTGTTATAAGAACAAGTGTACTCTAGAATGAATGCAGCACCAAATCTATATGCTCTTTACCAGACTGTTGGGAAAATGGGAAGCTACTTCTGCCACTGTTTTCGATTTCCATGTTGCAACTGGCATCAAAGACAGATAGGTTTCACATATGACAACGGACAAATAGTAACCGCAACAACTTGTGAAAAGTATCTCAAATAACCAAAAAAATTACACATAAACTAGAAACACTGTTACATGATTTTAAAGCAATTACATACCGATACAAACCTTGGAATAGAGATGGAATATTACACATCAGAGTAACCTAATTTCAATTAGTTAGTTTTTTTTTTTTAAATGTGGTTTGTGCTCCATTAGTGATTGGATGTAGCAATAATAGCTATTATTCTGTGTATGTATATTTATATGTATTTATTTATATACTTATGTATGTACATATATACTGGGTCAAGATGTAAAATTATTTTTTTCCTTTGGGTTAGAGGTTTAAAAAAAAAAAAAACGAGCAAAAAAGCCCCCATATTTCAGGTGATAGTTTTCTGTATTATATAATTGTATGAATGAGGGAATAGTGTCCATTCATGGTCTCGATGGCTGTTTCCACTGACAGAGAACAAGACAAATGAAGGTGAGTGATAGAAATCATCAAATACTATCTACAGTGTAAATAATAATGATCTTTAGAAAATAATAATACAGGAATCCAGGCAACTGCAAAATAATCTAGTTCAGTTGTTTTAACAATACTCCATGAAGCCTGGGGTTTCCTTTAGCAGTATCTCAGGGGCCAGGGCAGATGGTAAGGTGGAAGTCAATCATGTATGTTGTATTACCACCTAATGTTTCACTCATCAAAAAAAGGAGGATGGAGAATTCGGCTGTTAGAAGTGTCACTGACATACCCTTTTCTTCAAATAATATCAAGTTTTAAGCCAATTTTTTTCCCCAGCAATGACGAACAAGTCAAAACTTTTATCATCTTGATCTTCTCTCTCATACCTTCTTTCTAATGGTCTACTGTTTCTAAGTGGCAGAAGAGGCAGTTCAGCCCATGTAGAAAACAGAGACAACTGAGAATTAGGGTGGCAGTCATTTATCTTATTACCAAGCTGAATTTAAGTTCCCACTCCTGAACTCCAACATCAGGACTATCAGAACTCACTTTTCCTTACGATTCCTTCTTTTTCATCCTAATTGTTAGTCAGGTTGGCTTAATACAATATCAAAGCAAGCCTGGACCAGGATGTTTTACATATACCTGTGACTAACAGGACCCATTTTTATTGATGGAATGCATAGCTTCTGTATTAAAAAACACTAAAAATGTATTGGTTTTACTTTTCTGAAAAAGAAAATCATGGCACATTAGAAAAATCTGTCAGAGGGTAGAATCTAATAAACAGGAGTTCCAAAAAGGAATATAAAAAAATAACAGAGAAGGCTATCTAATAACTAAACAAACAGTCTAAAGCTTTTAGTTATAATAACCAAGCACTACCAAGCCAGACTAAAGCTGAAGATCTAGGATGCTTCAACTAGGCGACTAAGGGTTTGAAGGTAGATAGCTTAAACTCCTAGGAAAAGAAATATTTGTCTACACACAGAAGACATGGACTTTTATTTGAATGTCTTTTGATGTCTAATGAGTCTGTTGGCTATCTTATAATTAGCTAGATATTTAATTCTCAATTCCTGTTATTTCCCTCTGTCTGGGGCTGGTTACTTATTTAACAGCAGAGGCAGGCACATGGTACTACGTTATGAAGTATCTGAGATTTTACTATTTAAAAAAAATCCTGCTTAAAAGTACAACAAAAAAATGCTGTATTTGATGAGACTGTTAAGTAACTTCATTTAGTTCATTTATTAAAAATATCCTTTGCGATGAGAAGTATAAAGAGAAAATGCCTCCCCTTCCACTTATCCTATACTTCAAACAGCCCACATCTTTAAAAAATGTAATTATAGGCTTGTTCTTTAGATTCTTCTTTTATCATCCAACTACAGTCATGGTTACAGGTGTAGGCTACATTATGTTTAATTGTTTATATTTACCCAAATATCCCAGCACCTCATATTGGAGTCCTTATCATGTGATCATTTTAAGTAACCGAAATAGGCATATCATAACTGCCTATTTACATGTCTGGTTGGACTAATTAATAAGGATGCTAAATAGCACTAATGCGAGGGTTAAACAACTGGTGTAGACCAACTCATGCGATGGGAAAATAAAATATGCATGTCTGCGATTATGGAACGTCCCCTGAACAGTCCTTTGTGTTACAACTTTAAAATAATTGATTGATGTGACATAAAGACCTACCTTGAATCACATGAGATTTTAACTTTTGTTGAGACCACTAAACAGAAAGTAAATCACAACCCTCACTGTCTCTGTATTCAGAATATATCCAAAGACCTCAAATTGGGTTACCTCTGTTCATTGTACCCAAATTAAACCTTTGTCATCAGATGTGTTTTTTAGTCAAGTCCTCTAATGCAAATCTGTGGGAACATGCTTTGAAAAAATCACTAAGGCAGCTTAACTTACCCTTTGTCTGAAGTCTGAATCAGCATTTGGACTGAGCCCTAACAGAGCCTGCTCATCCATCCCAGCAGCTATGCGGCTATGTGGCTATGCAAGCAGCTTTCCGATGGCAACAGACGTGCCCTCTGACCCCACAGAAGGATCTGCAAACATCTGCACGTGCACACAATGGAAAGAAAACAACACTTGATAAACAAAATAGATGCTTACCCAGAATACCTAACAAGTGGAAAATATTATGCAAAGAAGTTTCAGTGTTCAAAGAACTTCTTTTGAAATGATTCAAATTACAACTAAAGGAATCTAAGACTCAGAAGAATGGGCCTAAGTACTCCATGAATGTGTAATTTCTAAAAACGTACAGTAACGTCATTAAGGTTCTCAAATTTTCTTATTCAAGACCATCAATAAAGCACAGAAAATAATTATTTCCTACTTCAAACAGTGGAAGCATCTACTTTATGCAATGTTTTTAAATATGTGTCTCCAGTGCGTATTTAAAAGTGCAATTGTCCAACTACATGAAAAAAGTGACAAATCCAGATTAAGAGAATTATAATAATTTGCCTACTTCCATTTATCAATATCACAAACTTTAAGGAGAAAAAATGGAATAGCTAACTAAATAGTGACCTCAGAGTTCAATATTCTTATTGGAGTGCCTACAAGTACTTCAAGAGAAGTCAAATGAAAGAGTATGCGAGTCAAAACCCAGTAATTTAGCTTTTGAACAATGGGCTAGTTCTATCTTTTACAGGTTGCTGCTCTTGCCAGCCAATTCTAGAAATGTATTTCAGTGGTTTTTTAATAGTCGTTATAAAATTTAATAAATACCTTAATACTATTCTTAAGAACATTTTTTTTTTTAGTTTCTGGAAAGTAATGCATATTTTCACAACACAGTGTCTTAACATTCTCAAATAAGAACACGTTAAGTCCCAAGAGACAACACAGTTTTTGAGAGAATGTGTATTTACTGGAAGAAACAAGGAACAAACTCTAAATAATGTGAAAATTACATGTATTCTCCCAAGACCTGTGAGGTAGGGAGAACAGGCCTTACCAGTCCCATTAAAGGGCTGTGTGGCGTTGTTTGAATTATAACCACAGAGAACACAAGTGCCTAAACAGGCCAATAGACTAAGGGGTTGGAGGTAGGGGGAACAGCCTTTTTGGAATGGTGCAGCCAGGATCAGATGCAGGTTAAAGGACCCCCACTACAGTGTGCTTTAGTCCTCCCCTGGGCCTGCCTGATGGAAGGCAACTCAGGGTATGTGCTGAGGCTGGGAGAAGCCGCTAGGCCAGTTTCATGGTTACTATTGCACTTGCAGACTCCAGCAAGGTAGTGTAGCTCCCCACTGGCCTGAAGATTAAGATCCAAGCAGTGGTATTCTGCCTTTCATCTGCCCACACTGCTTCTTTCTTGGTTAACCCCTGCCTGTCCTTCAGAATTCAGCTTAGAGGTCACCGCTTCCCAGGCTTCTTTGACCCCTATTATCCAACTCTCTCAAATTGGATTAGATGTCCCTCCTAAGAGCTGATAGTCACCACCTGCTTACCAAGTTTTCTCTCACTAACCTTAAAGGGCAAGGACTGATTGTCTTGAATATTCATTACTATGCATCTAGGATACAACGGAACATAGGTTTTGGATTTGGGAAGACATGGATTTGTACTCCAATCCTGTCATTTTCAAAGTGGGGCCATGTGAACGAACAACTATGAAATCCGAGAGCCCTTTCTATAAAATGGGAAAAAGAGCTTCTGCCTTATAAAGCTGTAAAGACTTCAATGACATGAGGGTATGCCTGGCACAATGGGTCCTTAATAGGTTATTTACAATTCAGAACTAGACACAGTAGATGGTAACTACAAGTATTCTAGATTTATTAAATGTCATACCAGTAAATTGGCATTTTAAACAGATGTGAAAACTCAAAGGCAGTGGTTCCTCTCCACCTCTACCCGCCCCCTCAGCCAAAAATTACAAGAAAATGTGATGATGAGTCTCCTGAAAAAATGCACACGCAGAAAGAAAAGACAAATTCAGTTTCTAGAAGTCCAAGCTTAAGAAGTCCAATAAAAGATTCCTTGAATTTGGCATGGCTTTAGGGAAAACTGTTTAAGCTTGGTCAAGTCACTTTGATTCTATGAAGGGGAACAGCAAGTGGTCCTAAGATAAAACGTGGCAAATAAAAACTACCTGAGCAAACAAACTTGTTACAGTTGTCAGTACAAGAAAGAATCCTTCAGAGAGAAAGCACTTGGATAATAATCACTATGCAATGGAACAGATAAATTACCTACGTGTGTGCAAACACCTGAGAAGTTACAACTTGTGCGAAAAGGTGACAGTTTTCCCTGTAAAAGGTTGTGCTGTTGTGAACACATAATGTTCTAACACGGCACAGCCCTACAGGTTTAGATATTTGTTACAACGCGATAAACACTTCAATTACGCATTTAGCAAATGTTCTGGGAGGAAGGCGAGCAACATACTTAAAATTCTACCCCCTAACTTTTCCTAGCTAGCCATTAAATCAAGAATTAAACAATTTGGAAAAATTCTTCCACACTCACAAGACTGTTCAAAGACCAGGACTGAATCTTTCCAGCCTTTTAACACCACGCTGACAAGTCGCTTTAATAAAACGTAACTTCCCCCAATAAAAACTAATTAGTACTTTCAAAAAGTATTTCTTTTCTCGTTACAGGAAATACCACTCCTGCAGAATTGTGAGGAAGGGACGAGAAGAAATGGCGTGTCTCTGCTGGCAAATTACTACAAACACTTTTCTCTTTTTTGTCCTGGGGCGGGGGGCGAACCAAATTAAAGCCCTCTGCAGTTGAAACTGGTGAAACACGCAGCTACTACAAATGGGCTTGGCCACTTTCACTAAATAGGGGGCCACAAGCGATGCCGACCCTCCTCCGCTGGCCTCGTCGCCTTACTCCCTCCGGATCCCTCCCCTAAAGAAAGCCTCGTGGCAATTTGGGTGATGAAACACCCGGCAACCGGCGGCCACGCACTCGGGACGCGCTCCGCGGCGGCCACGGCTAGTACCCACCCCCACCCAGTCCGCCCAACCTCCCGGCACACCGCCATGGAGGGCCCCCGGCCCGCACCCTCCCCAGCGTGGGGGCTCCCGCGCCCAGTCCTCCCAGCCAACTTCCACGCAGCCTCTCGCGAAGCGAGCCGGGTCCGAGTCCCGCTGCCCCCCAAACCCCGAGTCACCTTCCCTATCACTCCATCCCGCCTCCCCGCCCGCACTCCCGAGTGCCGGTCAGCCGAGCGGCGCCGCACGCTGGGAGCGGGGAGAGCGGCCCTCGTCCTTGTTGCCGTCGGTCTCCGCCACGGCGCAGCGCTAACGCCGGAGACGGAGCTGGCTGGGACCAAGCGCCTCTCGCCGCTCCGCGTCCCCTAGCACCTTCTCTCGCGTGGCGCCGGGCCGGCAAGCTAGCATAGGCAAGCAGGCGGGGTCAGCGCCCCAGGAAAGGAAGGAGCGCGAGGGCCCGGCTAACGCTGCCACCGCCGTCGCCGCTGAGTCAGCGCGAAGCGCGCTCCCAGCGTCGGTGCCGCGCGGACCAGCGCCAGCAGCCTCATGGAGAGAGCAGCCGGCAGCCGGCAGGCCAGGGCCGGGAGCCTACAACTCCCAGCATGCAACGTGCAGGCGGTGCTTCCGGGCGGCGGGGCGCACACGCGCTCCCAGGCGCTCGCCGGGAGGTGTGGTTGCCCGGCCTGTGGTGCATGCCGGGATCCGGCCTGAGTCCTGCTCGGGGTGTTGAGTCCAGTCCCTTCTGCACGGGGTCCACGCCGCGCGGGTGGGCTTCGTCAGTTAGTTGGTAGAGTACCGAGATCCGGATGACGTGGTCCAAGCCACGTGTGAGTCGGTTGTTTAATTGCTGTTATGTGGTCCCACGTGTTACTCCGATGAGCGCTGAATTTCACTTTAAACGTACTAATATTTCGTCCTTTGTGGAAAAAAGAGCATTCTTAGGCAATCTTAGTCGTAGGTTCTATGCTACTGTTAACTTTGTTTACTCAGTCACTGATTTATTAATTTATTAATAACGCCCCGAGGCAGTATAGGCTCACGCTGCCTGGTCACTAGTTGTTGACCTCAGTTTCAGGCATGCTACATAATCTGTTTCAATTTACTCATCTGTAAAATTGGGATGATTGAAATACTGACGTCTAAGTGTTATTTTGAGGAATGAGTTAATACCGGTGTTTGGCACACAAGTAATTGATACTTAGGTTTCCCTGTTGAGTATTCAATAAGTGCTGAATACAGACTAGGTTGCGGTCACTGGGACTACAGTGAAGAACAAACAAAACTTGGAGGGAGGAATGGGAAGAGAAGTAGAATAAACTTAATGTAACAATGTAACAGCTACATTTATTTAGCGACCCACCAGGTACAAGACACTGCACCAGCCATTTCATATACAAAGTTATTTTGAATCACTGTTGCATCAGTTTGCAATTTCCTCGTTCAGAATGTCAGACTAGGATTGCTGTCCCTATCCATTACATTGTATTCCCTGAGTCTAGTACAGTGCCAGACTGTAGTTACAAATCAATAAGTGAATAATTGCGAGGATGCTTACATTAGCTGTGTAGCTCAACTATGCACTATGGAGGCCAATACTAATCCTGGTCTGAGTGGCTCCAAAGGCTTTAACATGTTCAGTGTATCGCAATGCCTCATCTTAAAGAACATCAAAATACAGTCTCTTACAGTTACTGTCTTTATTTGCCCTTTTCATTTATAAGTTCATTTTGTGGATTCTTCATATGTTAAGTATCATATGAAGCTTATTTACAGCCTATTTAGTATCTACAGCTTATCTACCATTTACTTAGTAACATTGACCCTTTATGGTAGCTCAAATACCTAGGATTTTAGAACTCTCTTTCAGTTTTGTAAACTCACATTATTATGGAATAAGGAAGTACATGGAATCCAACTGAAGAGGACCTGAAAGGGATATTAAATTTGACCATTCCATATTCTGTTCACCAGTCCATGAAGAGATGGGCAGTTTCTCATCTAGACTAATATAAAATGCCAATTATGCATTGTCAACATTTTTCATCATTTATTATGTGTTCTAAGTGTTCAGACATTAATCTTCACAACAACTCTATAAAGAATTATATGCTTCATTATGGTTTACAGTATGCCTTCATATATCTTTTCTAATTTGTTTGTTCCTCTTAACCTTGTAGGGATAGAGCAGGTATTATCATCATCACCATTTTTAATTTACAGATAAGGAAACCAAGGAGAATCTGTTTTAAGTAACTTCTCCTAAGTCACATAACTAGTAAATGGTAGGCTGGAGCCCTAGACTCATGATTCTACATGTAAACCAAAATTAAATTTTAGACTAATAAAGAATAAAAAGCATTTATTTGAACAAAAGGAGCTGCAGACCTGAAGACACAGATTCAAGGAGCAACCTATATTGTGTTCCACCAGGACAAAGGGGAGGCTGCCTTTGAAAATTCCCATCCAGGTTCCCAATTAGGTCTGTTTTATGTAAATGAAGTACCCAAATTTGTACATTTCTGATTGGTCCGAATTTAGCAGTCCTGATTGATCAGCTCTATGTTTCCTGATTGGTTGTTATGGAGCGGTTCTGATTAGAGGGGACAGGTCTTAGTCCATTGGTTGAAAGATGAAAACAGGAACTCCTTTGTAATTGTTGACTCAGCACAGGAAGTCTAGAGTTCAGTCTGGCACTCTTCCTGGTATACAGAGTATGTGAGAAACCCCTGTCAACAAATGGCCACTAGGCTGTTATTATTTATAAAATTGGAGCACTCAGTTAACCATGGGGAGTCCATCTCGGCAGATAAATTCCTCCTCGGCGTTCACATCAAATAAATCTTTCTTCTCGGGGTCCACATTCCTCCTAGAAATTCTCTCCTCTCTTGACTTCCGACCCAATCTTATCCTCATGCTCCTTTTGCCTCTTCATTTTCTTCACCACACTCCCATTTTTGCTCTCTTAACATGTCTTCCCCAAGGCTGTGTAGAGGAGCAGAATTTGTCACCCCAAAGCATGTCTCTTTGGCATAAGGATTATTTTAAGCTGGTTATTTTTAAGAAACAGCACACAGTGGAGAAGCCCTGAAAACCAAGCAGAAGTTACTCTTTGTAAAAAACTTTTACAAAACAAACTCCTTTACATTTGTAAGGGAACTCTCCATTTGTAAGGGTGTACCAGGAAGAGGGGGATGACTCAATCTCTAGAAATGTATTAATAGAGAAGGCAAGGATTTAAATCTGCATAACTTTACTCTTGTGTACCGTGCTTTTCCTGGTAATCCTCCCATAACTGATTCTCCTGATCCCCAACACCTTTTATCTTTAGCTGAGGATGATATTTAAGGTGATGACTTCCACCATTTTGACAAATAATTTAGTTTTCCTGGGTTTCTCCCATCTGTACAGGAGGTATACATGTCACTAAACTTTCATTCAATTTTCTCCTGTTAATGCCTCATGTCAATTTAATTCTTAGACCAACCTCAAGAACTGAGAAGGGAAAGGAGAAATTCTCCCCTTCCCTATATCTGCCTTCATAGCCGTTTGGTTTTCTGTTTTCTGCACTGACTCAGTAATTATCTATTTCTACAATTTCAACATTCAACATTCATCTATGAAGATGACCTCCTGTTCTCTACCTTTGGTTCTAATAGTTCGTACTTTCAACTTGTGTTACCAGACCATCGCATCTATCCTTTCTATTCCTCTCCTTATTTCCTCTATCATAGATTAGACCTTCAAAGCTTCTCTCCCAGACTTAATGAAGCAGCTTCATTGAAGGAAATTTACCCATTACTTGAGGGTTATCGCTAGGTGGTAAGATTGCAGGTGCTTTTTATCTGCCTTACACCGTTTTGGATTAAAAAAAAATTCTCCACAGTGACTACATAGTACTTCATAATCAGAAAAAAACCAACCAAAAACTGTCTGGACAACCTACTGAATGGGAGAAGATGTTTGCCAATGATACATCCAGTAAGGGGTTAATATCCAAAATATACAAGGAACTCTAACAACTTAATACCAAAAAACAACAATCCAATTACAAAATGGGTAAAGGACCTCAATAGACACTTCACCAGAGAGGACATACAGATGACCAACAAATATATGAAAAGATGCTCAACATTACTAATTGTCAGGGAAATGCAAACCAAAACCACAATGAGACATCATCTCACACCTGTCAGAATGGCTATCACCAAAAAATCAACAAATAACAAGAGCTGGTGAGGATGTGGAGGAAAGGGAACCCTTATATACTGTTGAGGGGATTGTAAATTAGTGCAGCCACAATGGAAAATAGTATGGAGGTTCCACAAAAAATTAAAAATAGAGCTGCCACATGACCCAGCAATTCCACTTCTGGATATTTATACAAAGAAAACAAAAACACTAATTCAAAAAGATATATGCACCCCTATGTTCACTGCAGCATTATTTAGAATAGCCAAGATATTGAAGCAATTTAGAAGTCCATCGATAGATGAATGAATAAAGATGTACACACACACACACACACACACACACACAATGGAATATTACTCAATAAAAAAGAATGAAATTTTGCCATTTGTGACAACATGGATGCACCTAGAGGGCACTATGCTAAGTGAAATAAGTCAGACAAAGAAAAACAGATGTTATATGATTTCATTTATATGTGGAATCTAAAACAACAAAAACAAATGAATAAAACAAAACAAAACAAAACTGAAACAAACCCATACATATAGAACAATGATGGTTGCCAAAGGGGAGGAGAGTGAGGGATGGATGGAACTTAAAAAAGAATTAATTTTTAAAAATTAACTATAATAAAAGAAAAAAATAAATAGTTTCATTCACTCTTTCAGCACGTATTGAATGCTACCTCCCTCATAAAGCGTTTCCAAATTTCCTCAACCAGGCTTCTTTGATAATTTCTTTGATGTTGCTTATGTTTTTTTATTTTAACCTCTCATGTCATTAATATATTTTAATGTACTTTTGTTTTGTATTAAATCTGTGTGGTTGTCTTACTCATCTACTAGTCAATTCTTGAAGACTGAAGATAAGTCTTATCCTGATTGTGTTTATGGACAATAACTTCTGGGTAGATATTTGTGAAATGTATTAAACTCAATCAAAAATAATATAATTGTGAGCTGATAACTACTGAGTCCTGTATCAAATTCTCTTCTTATGCTTCATCTCAATGCTTGTTAAGCCTCGTGACCTTGTCACCAAAAACTCATTCATGATGGGTTTCTTGGCAGAGAAAGAAGTTGGAAAATAGGTCAGGTACGCTGTCTTTATTAGTTCTAGTCCAATCACTGGTTTCTTTTAGAGGAAGTGGGTGTGAAGCAGGAAGCCTGAGGCAGAATAGAGCATTACAGCATTATTTAGTAAAAGAAACATTTTTTTTTAATCCCAAGCACTTGCATGGTCCCTTAGACTTCATTATAATGGCATTTCTCCTCCCCGTCAGTTGATTGCAAATTGTAGGTATTTACATGATCAGTATACATCAATACTAAGTAGAACAGAGAGATTCTTAAAACAGATACCTTTAAATATTCAGGTTCTATTTACTTACTACAGATTTCAAGTATCTTTCTATATATACTGTCTAGTTTCAAGTTGAGAGATGGGACACTTGGGATCCATAGACCCACTGAAGGGCACTTCTAAGTATGAAATCTTGCCAGGGTCCTTATGACCTATGGCTCACCTCTCACTTCTCTACCAAAAATGTGACTAAAAAAAAACACCACAGTACAAATGCCCTTCTTTCATTTGTATCATGTGCATGTAGATGTAGATTAGATTTTTGTCTTTTCTGTAAAGTTTCAATCTAAAATTTAAAAAGTTAGGCTACCATCTAACAAAGAAGAATTTGATATTACTTTGTAATGGGGAACCGAACGACTATACATGTACAAGGAAATCACGTATCTGTTCAGTTTATTTTCATTTTTTTAATTTTTTTTTTCCAAGTCAAGTTGTTGTTCTTTTAATCTTAGTTGTGGAGGGCGCAGCTCAGCTCCAGGTCCAGTTGCTGTTGCTAGTTGCAGGGGGCGCAGCCCACCATCCCTTGCGCGAGTCGAACCAGCAACCTTGTGGTTGAGAGGACGCGCTCCAACCAACTGAACCACCCAGGAGCTCAGCAGCATCTCAGCTCAAGGTACCGTGTTCAATCTTAGTTGCAGGGGGTGCTGCCCGCCATCCCTTACGGGACTCGAGGAATTGAACTGGCAACCTTGTGGTTGAGAGCCCACTGGCCCATGTGGGAATCGAATCGGCAGCCTTCGGAGTTAGGAGCATGGAGCTCTAACCGCCTGAGCCATCGGGCTGGCCCCTGTTCAGTTTATTTTTAAAACACTTATATAGTGCTTAAACTCAGGTACACTTTGTACTCAGGTACCTTTTCTAAGTACTTCAGAAACATTAATTCTCATAATAACCCTATGGGGTTGGTACTATTACTCCATTTCACAGATGAGGAAACTGAGAGATTAAAGTAACTTGTCCAAGATCATTTAGCTACTGAGTGTGAGAACTGGGATTTGAACCCAGGTCATTTGACTCTATACTCCTATGCTCATAATAACTGTCCTTTCAAACTAATTGAATTGACCATCCTTCGACCAAAGGCTACTCTGTTCTTCTAGTGAAAGTTCTCCTGGTTAAGGAGAGTGCCTTTGGGGATTATTAGTTCCAGGTAAGTAATGTTCCTTTTTTTTTTTGATAGTTTTATGAAGAAATGTCTATTAAGTGCTTGACTACACAGGATCCATATGAAATGCTTCTTGAGTTTGGACAGACTTCGAAAATAAGGAGTAGGTGCCTATCTGGGGTATATTTATGTTAACTATCCACATAATGTTTACCAAAAGATAAGGAACTATGGGTACTTTACATGTCTATAGTGCTCTTACAATTCATAATTCATTCCCTTTGCTCCATTCACCAACTCTTTGGTTGGCAGGGCATGTATTCAAAGTTTCATTTTAGAGACTCAAAAATGTTAAGTGACTTTCCAAAAATCTCAAACCGTGAGTAGCAGGGTTAGCACTCTAATCCAGTTCTCCTGACTCTAAATCCAGTGATCTTTCGCCTATATTAACCCTCTTTCCTGCAATCGGAACTTTGCTGTTACCTTGGCAACAGTGCAGAACACTGAGTGCCTGGAAACCATGATACTACCTTCTCTGTGAGCCACAAAATTAAAAGTATAACTGAGGTCACTTTAGCCATCAATCCCTTTGTCAAATTCCCCTCTCCTGTGCTTTATCTTAACGTTTGTTAAGCCTGGTGCCCTTGTCACCAAAAGTTCATTTATGATGGGCTTCGGGCAGACGAATGAGGTCTGCTGTCTTTTCTGGAATGTTCAGAATGTCCAGTCATTCTGTTTCTCTTAGTCCCAGGGAGGGGACAGGAAGCCTGAGAGCCACCTATGGCAGCCTGGAGTGAGGCCTTCTCTGGTACTTGGGCCTCACGGTCTACCTCTGATACAGCCATTTGCCTCTCAACAGCTCTTGTGAAGTGTGGTTATTAATATTTGGCAAAGTTAAAGGGCCTTTGTCTTCTGTTGGTTTGAGACAACAAACTTGGTCTTGAGTGGTTTAAATAGGGAACAATCTTTATTTTAGAGGAAATAGTCGTGCCTCTGGGGCTCACTTTTCATCCAGTAATGAAGTTATGAAGAGACATGTATGATCAGATTCTAAGAAAACTTGAAATATTAGGTCATTTACGATTTTGTCAGCAGGTGGCACTGCGCTCCCTACTTACCAAATACAATTTCTCCAAGAAAATACTGTTAATTCTTTGCCACTGAGCTCCTGGAGTTGTTTATCCACACCCAGACGTTTCTCCTCAGTTCCCGTTTGTCGCAGGTTAGTCTACAATATCTGTTCATGCTTTTTAATTTATTTATACCCTCTTTCCACAAAGGATTTGAAATTGTTTACTACATACAGTATACAACAGTAATATATGAGGAAAAGGAGACTATGACTTGTAAGAAAGAATGTCATTGTTTGATTCTGGGTTACACACACATTACTAGGAGTATACACACACACACACACACACACACACACACACACACACACACACATTACTAGGTCTTGGGGTGAATGGGGAGAGAGAATGCCCTTTCTAGGATATGAAATTAAAATGGAAGTTCTCACCTAGGATTATTGGAAGCACGTTTCTGTTGTACTCTTCTCATGTGTCTCCTTTATAATAAGTTATTGCTGTTGTCAAATCTAAACATCACTTTCATTACCCTGCAGCCTCAAAGCTGCATAATCAGCATTCCTAACCTATAAGCTTCAATTTTTCAAGATGCACGGCTCACCCATTTATTCATCCTACACAGAACGCGCTCCGACAGTCTACATACAAGGCCTTGTCCTGAGCCTTGGGACCGCAAGCACGTCCGTTAGGTAGGTAGTCTTGGGTGTGCTCAAATCAATTTATGATAAAATTCCCATTCTCTTGGAGAGCTTTTAGCTAGTTGGAGAAAGAAGACCTACATTTATATTCATTAAAATTAGAGAGATGGGGGTGGCTCAGGCGGTTGGAGCTCCGTGCTCCTAACTCCGAAGGCTGCCGGTTCGACTACCAAATGGGCCAGTGGGCTCTCAACCACAAGGTTGCCAGTTCAATTCCTGGAGTCCTGCAAGGGATGGTGGGCTGCGCCCCCTGCAACTAAAATTGAACACAGCACCTTGAGCTGAGCTGCGCTGAGCTCCCAGATGGCTCAGTTGGTTAGAGCGCATCCTCTCAACCATAAGGTTGCCCCTTGGACTCCCGCAAGGGATGGTGGGCTGTGCCCCCTGCAACTAACAACGGCAACTGGACCTGGAGCTGAGCTGCGCCCTCCACAACTAAGACTGAAAGGACAACAACTTGAAGCTGAACAGCACCCTCCACAACTAAGATTGAAAAGACAACTTGACTTGGGAAAAAAGGCCTGGAAGTACACCCTGTTCCCCAATAAAGTCCTGTTCCCCTTCCCCAATAAAATCCAATAAAAATCTTTAAAAAAAAATTAGAGAGCTATTCCAGGCAACGTTCTAATCAAATGCTCACTCTTTGTGATGGACCTTGATAGGGTTCTAGGATTGTTCTGCTTACATAAAAAATAAATTGGTAAATCCCATCTCATTCAAGTTTCTAACGGAAAACCATATTAAAACTGCGGCTTCAATCCAGTCTGTAAGGAATGGCGTGGTGCGCACTAGCTAGGGTAGGCTGGAGTGGGGGCTGGCTGGGCGAGCCCCTCGGGATCTCCGCCACGCAGCCCCCGGGTACTTGGCAGGGATTAACTTGAAGGGCCAGTCTCACTCCGCCCACTGTTGTCGGAGGTTGGGTGAGGATTGGGGGGCGGGGCCGGGCAGGGGGCTCCAGGGAGCCAACCCCGGGACTCAGGCTTCAAAGTTGGGGGCCCGGCTTCCCGCGCCACCGAGAGGTGGCAGCGGTCGTACCGCCGGCTTTGTGGCGCGCGCGGGTTCCACCGAGGGTGGCGTGGAGGCGGGGCCGGGTACAGCCGTCCACCGCGCCCCGCACTCGGCTGGGCCGCGGGTGCCCCGCATGGCCAGCCCGGCGGGGTCTGGCTTCCCCGCGCGCACCAACAGCCGCCTGGACGCGTTCCTGCGAAGGCACCTGGTCCCCGCGGTCTACGATGCCATCCGCGCCTACGAGCTGTGCATTGTGGCGTCTGACTCCGAGAAGCACAGCTTGAAGTACGTGGTCCTCAGCGACCGGCTCATCTACCTGACTGAGAACCCGCCCAAGTCTATCCGGCGAGTCGTGGCGCTGCGGGACGTTGTGGCCATTGAGCTGGTGAGGAGCGCGAGCGGGCAGGCGGACTCGCGACAACCCTCTCCTTGGGCCCTCCAATCCCAGCCCTCCTACCCCTGGACTCCCGTACTCTAACTTACTTCAGTACTAGCAGCCACATAGGGAAACCGGGTTGCTGTATGCAGTCCGAATAAAGATGCCTTGCCGGTTATCCGTATGTACCAGTCAACCCCCGTGGCCCAAATAGGGCTACAGATTTGAGAACATAGCTCTCTATCAAAAGTGTACTTGCAAGTAATTCCTTCATTCATTAAGCACCGGCCAGGCACTGCGCTAGATACTGAGGGTGCAAAAATGAAATAGGGCTCCTTCCTAGAAGCTGTTGTGGAAGAGGCAGAAAGTCAACAGCAATGAAAATAAATGCCATGTGATAAGTGCTGTTATGCCTTGTTGCCTTTTCTATCTCCAGCACTTAGAGCGTGTTAGGTGCTCAATATGAATGAATGAATGAATGAATGAATGAATGAATGAATGAATGCATGCATTAAGGAGATGCCCACAGGATGTCTGGCAATCTCAGGTGGGTCACTTGATCCAAACTGGGCTCAGGTCATGCTGGAAAAACTTCCTAAAAGGCCTGTCATCAGAGTGGAGCCTTGAAGGAGATACAATCTGGCACAGCCACGGCCTGTCCCAGTTTTTAGTGTGCTGCTACTGTATCCTGTTCCTCCAGGAATAGATTTACCTTACAAACCAGCAACAGATTGGAAGCAGTCTCCTCTCCAATTACTGTTTTTCCCTTTGTCTGAGCTGCTCTCCAGGTGTGTTCTTCCTTTTTCCATTGGGGACAGGTGTCTAGCCTCGGGTTTTTTTTCCCCCTCTTGTCTGAGTCACTGCAAACCCCAAGGGAGAGGCTGGTGAGACTCTTGAATGGGCTGTTTTGCCAAGAGAACCATAGCTTGTTTGGAACATGTCTGTAAGAAAAGAATAAAATTAAATGAAAAAAATACGCTTTTTTTCCCCTACTTAAAATACCTCTGTAGGATATCACTGTGCAAAATTATTTGCTTCTTTTTTCTATTTTTGAGTAAAAGTCGGAAGTAAAACTACCTTTTTCCTCACTGCCACCGTTTCATTATCTAAAATGAAAAAAATTAAATTTACCAAATGTTGTAAAAAACATTAAATGCTTAGCTTTTTCTAGTATCTGATAAACACTTGGTGGTCTGACAAAAGTAATAATTTTAGGATATTGTTACTCTTCTCAACAAGAGACAGTAAACATATTTCAGTAGTTGTTATATATCTTTCCTTTTGAGCTGTCAGAATCTGAAAACTACGGTAAAGCTCCCTAGGCCCCACCGCCCCCAGCCAAAAATTCTACAAAAAGGCATACCAACTTATTTGGTCATGTTTTATGTACCAAATTTACCTGTCGGGCATACAGAAGAATGTGTAATGTCTATAAAAGTGCTAAACAAGTTTAAGATTTCAGGACTGTTGACAGACTAAATGTCCATCTTGCCCAACACAGTTTAACTTTGGTTAAAGTTCTGGTAGGCAGATTAATGGCCCCCAAAAGATATCCTCAGAACCTGTTAATATATTACATGGAAAAGCGGAATTCAACTTGCAGATGAATTAAGATCGTTTGCTAGTATACTTAGGTGACTTTAAAATAGGGAGATTATTTTGGATTATCTGGGTGGGCCCAATGTAAACACAGCATCCTTAAAAATGGAAAAAGGAGACAGAAGAAGGGTCAGTGGCAGAGTGGTGCAGCTTGAAGAAGACTTACTGGTTTTGAAGGTGGAAAGTGGCTACAGGCCGAAGAATGTGGGCAGCCTCCAGAAGCTGGACAAGGCAAGGAATCAGGTTTGAGCCTCTGGAAGGAATGCAGTCCTGCTGGCACCTGATTTTAGCCCAGTGAGACCGGTTTCAGACTTCTGGCCTCCAATACTGTAAGAGAATACATTTGTGTTGTTTCATGCCACCAAGTTTGTGGTAATGTATTCAATAGCAATAGGAAATGAACACAGAAGTATTCCTTATTATGGTGTTTTAAAATAGGTAATTGTTTGAAAAAAATTTGCTTCAGTGAGAAATATAATCATGCCAAGCACAAATTCCTTAACAAACTGTTATTTCTGAGTTTTTACAAACTAGTTCTAGGGTTAGGATTATAGTTTGGTGACTTGTATAATCTCCATAGGATGTGTGAAAAATGGGTGTGCAGAATTAAGAACCACAGATGTAGTGGACCAGCCATCCCCCTATGATAAGCACTCTGTCCTTTTTTAAAAACAACTTTTACTTAAGTGTGTTTTTCCAGGACCCATCAGCTCCAAGTCAAGTAGTTGTTTCCATCGAGTTGTGGAGGGCGCAGCTCACAGTGGCCCATGCGGGGATCGAACCAGCGACCTTGGTGTTAGAGCCCCACGCTCTAACCAACTGAGCTAACTGGCCACCCGTGAGCACTCTGTCCTTACTTAATACCACGATGTGTAGAATGGTCCTGATTTCTGTGTCATATCTCATGTAGTTGTCCTCCTGTCAATTCCATGATTTCAATGCCAGGCAGCTTTGCTTTTTACAACCAGTTCCTCCTTCCTTGAAAGATAAACTTTACTTTCTACTAGGGCGCTGTCCTCTTTCTCAGACCATCTCTTTAGATAGCCTTTTCCATTCTCAATGGTTTTCTCATTTTACAGTACAAGTTTGTCTTCTTGTTACTGCATTTTCAGTTGGCTCAGGTTCCCCTTCTGCCTTTGTTCTTATTATCATGTCAGTAAAACCCCTAAGTAAACCAGTCCTTTATTTCTCTGGGCCCCTTGCTCCACATCAGGCTGGATTCCTCTATTTAGTTCACGTCACTTGTCACAGTTACCCTTCAGAAAAAAATTGTGCAAATATACACATAAAATTCCATTGTCTCCCTATGAGAAAACAATTGAAGGTAACAACAATGAAAAGACTAGAACTGGATTGAATACAAGTGAGATTTCCTTTCCATCAAAGATGAGCTTAAAGTGCACATGGAGATCTCAGTAGGTGTTTGATATGGTTCATCTCCTAAAAGAGTTTCTCAGGTTGTGTGGGCAGAGCTTTTATAAAAGGCTGACGTTTTCCTTAAAAGTTACTTTTGACATTATTCTCTAGGGTTCTGCTCTTGTTATATGCACCAAAACACTATACTTCCCATGCTTCAGTGGAGGTGGGTGGGAGAAGGTCACAGAGAATTTCTTAACATCCGCCTTTTCCTCAAATTCCTTCTGCTTAAAATATTCAGTATTCCAAGGTGGCATCTTTTCAGGTAGCAGGTTCTGAACCTGTCACTTCTAAAATATATCCAACTGTGACCTTTCTAATGCCTTTTCCCGGTGCTCCTTGTGCAACCTCTTAACTAGACTACTGCAATTGCCTCCGAACTGATTCCTTTCCACACTGCAGTTGGGATCTCTGAAAATGTAAGTTGTAAATTAAATTGTCACTCTTCTGTTTGAGAGTCTCTGAGCTCGCAAACTCCTTATTACCTATAAGAGCCTCTGTGATTTGACCCCTCTCTCTGACTGACTTCCTACCACTCTTCTCTGAGCTCTTTATGCTCTCCCACCATGCCTCAGTGCCTTTGCACTTGCCATTCTACCTGGAACACTCTTCCTTCAGATCCTCAGAGGGTTGATTCCTTCTTGTCAGTTGTGTTTCCAAATTCAGCATCATCTCCATAGGGATGCCTTCCATGACCACCTGGTCTAAAGTACCATTTCCCCGTCACACACTTATCATATCTGTTTGTTTCAAAGCACTTATGACTACCTGCATTACGAGATTAACCTTTTTAATGATTCATTACTCATCTCCCATTGGAAACGTAGGCTCCCTGTCCTATTCATCCTGTGACACTGTACACTATATTCCCTGAGACATAGTAGATGGTCAATAATTATTTGTCAATTGGAAGAATAAATGAATGAAGGATGATTAGGTTCATTATACACTCTACCTCTTAGCAAGGGAGATCCTATTTCCTTATTTTCAAGTATTGAGGGACTCTGGAGACTTGACAACTCATCACACTGGCCAGAATGACACAGCCAGTTAGTGGCACAACGAGAGTAATTCTCACAGGTCTCCTGAAGCTCAGGTTCAGCTCTCGTCAAGCTCCTTTTGTTTGTTTATGATGTGAGTCCTATATTGTTTACCTGTGTCATGCCTTTTGAGAGGTACTGAGAGTTATGTAGGACGAGACCATATTGTGGATGCTTCTTCTCTTCTTTAGCTTTCTTTCTCTATTTTGACTCATTTGTAATATTTCAAAGCTCTCACTGTAGGAGGCAGAAAGAGGTGACAAATGCTCACCATCCATTTTGGCTTCTTCTTAGTAGTTTGTTCACATAGACTAGTTTGCATATTGCATTCAAGTCTAAGGAATGCCGTAAGGGCAGGCATTGCGTTAATCTGATTCACTGCTGTCTTCCCAGTGACTAGAATGACAGTATATTGGTCAGGATAGTTTAGGTTAAGCTGCACACTAACAAACAAGCCCGAAGTCTCAGTGCTTTAACACAACATAGAGTCGATGTCTTATTCAAGCCACTTGTCTATCATGGATTAGCAAAGGGTTCTCTTCATCTTAGTCACAAGATATGTGATACCTAGTCGCACATCTTGGTATCAAAGTCTCTCTCTCAGCACATGCTTGCTTAATCACCGTGACAAAGAGAAATTAACTCAGCAAATTATATACTGGGTTTTAAACTTCAACCCAGAGGTAACATACGTCACCTCTCACATTTTACTAGCCAGAGTCAGGCTCATGGCCACACCTAGCCTACACAGGGGCAGGGAAATGTGATCCTATCATATGTGCATTCCATGTGTCTGGAAGAGAGAACAGGAATATCTGAATGGCTCTAAGGCCTACTTCAAATTGCTGACATTTCACCGAGGGCACACTATACGTCACCCAGCTGCTGTTCTAACTCCTTAATTTGGAACTTCTTTATCCTTATAACAAGCCCAGATAATAATGTTAGCTATTTTACAGATAAGGAACCTGATGTACAGAGAATTTGAGCAGTTTGCCCAAGGGCATCCACTAGTGGCAGGAACCAGAATTTGAACCCACATAGTCTGGCTTGACTGATTATCCAGAAGACTCTAAGCTCTTTGAAAACAAACGCTATCTTATATTTTGTATGTTTCAATTCTGCACTTTGCAGTAAGAACTCAAAAATATCCATGATGAATTGACCTGAAAAAAATTGAAACTAGATAACCAACTGCTGAAAGCTTAGGGTTCTTTTGTTCTCTGAAATTAAAGCTGATAGAAAAAAACCTGAATCACAACTCTGAAACCAAGACTAAGGGATAAGGTAAATACGGAATTGTTAATAAAATATTGGAAAACAAGACATAATCTCCTTGCATTTTGAAAGTAGTACTTTAATATAAATAAGAGTAAATAAGTTCCAGTAGCAAATATAAATACGGATAAAAAAGATATAGACACATTCATGCTGCCATATTCTTAGAGATTTTTAGTCAAAGAAGTTAGGGATATTCTCAGATAAAGCCATATTCATTTGAGATAATAATAAAAAGGAGCATTCTCTTCTCTCCCAAAATGCCCCTTGCTGCTACCATCAGAGACAAATACTAGTTGAGTGGACCATGAATCTGGCTCAGTATTGCATTCCTGAGGTTCTTATGAACAAAGGTCATTAACTATAAAAGATGTCTATTGGATATGTACTATGTGCCAGCCTTGTGTCAAACACTTTAAACGGATTATCTCATTTAATCTTCTATAAGGAAGGTAATATTCTCTTTTTTTATAGATGAGAAAACTGGCAGAGAAAGGGTAAATACTTGCACAAGGTCAGTGTATTCAGGAAACATCTGAGCTGAATGTAAACTTCGGTCTTTTGACCTCAGAGCCAGCATTCTTTCACCACTATGCACATAGTAACAACTGGCCTTCTGCGGATTGGTGGTATTTCTTTAAAAGTTCTTAGGTTTTGCAATAGGAACAACATAGTTACCTCAGTATGCAGAGTGCATAGTTCCTGGGCAGTGGTTGTCAGGAAGGAGGGGATGAAGTGTAAACACCTTTTTGATTCTCCAACACCATCTCTCTGTATTCAAGGTTGTTCTTCAAAGCTGAGGCTGGTGTCATTGCTGCTGAGGTTCAAGGACAGGTTTGGCTGAAAAGACCCAGGTGGGATGTAGCATCCTTTTCACCAGGCCAAGTCTTGAAAGCCTTTTCTCTTTCAGTCTTTCTTAGTTGTGGCTCGTGACCCCGAGGCAATGATCTTTCAAGCCTAATATTGAAATAGTCTAAGGAGCCTCCAATATTATGATGAGGCAGTGCCCAATTCTCCAAACTGTTAATTTCTTTTGAAATATGTGGGTGGATCATTCATGCCAGCAATAGTCATAGATTACAAAAATAGCTCATCTACTCAGATAACCTTAGGGATTGGTGCGCCATAGCCCAGGTAGAGTATAATGGAAAACACACACACACACACACCTGGTGGAGACTGCAGTGAGTTGAATTATGACAGTGGAAGGATTTGCCAAATGCTCAATGTAAAAAATAGCTTCCGCTTAGGAGTAAGCTTATGTACAGTGTGACATAGGTAATTGCTAATGTAATTGAGGGAAATCCATTTAAGATATCTCCATATATTCATTGGCCACTTCATCAGTAAATTGAATCTTTGGGGTTTACCATTGCTCCTCCTTCATATTCCCTCTGAAATACTCCTAGAATAGGTAACTCGTTAAATTGCAATTTGAGTGAATTAATTTATTACTTGCTTTCCTCTCTTTGTGAGACAGTGTAGAGTTAGAGCTTGCTGTACACAAATAAAGTTAGGTCTTGAAAGGACCAAGGAAGTTGAAAGATATCTCACAATTTAGCACTTTTTGGGTCTTATTTCCACGATCTAATGTCCCATTAAGTAAAGTGATCTCCAAACTGTAACCCAGACCATGAGATCTACCTTCAGTTTCTCCCTGTTCACTTTTCCTCTGGTTTATGTTTTTCTTCTTTCTACACTGCAAAGTTCTATTGAACAGATGTTAGATTTCATATGGAGCATTCTACCAATGTTTTGAATTACTAGGGACTATAAATTTATAAATGAATAAACAGTGGTTACCTGTTTTTGAGTATCTCGTAATTTGGAGAGGAAGGCAAGCAGAGGGGAAAGAAGAAAAACAGTTACAAGCAGATCATTATAATGAAATGTGTAAACAGAGATGATAAACAGAATATGGAAGAAACATGCTTTGTTGGGGGTGGCGGGATGAATAGATAAATGTTCACGGAGGAAGGAAGTAACTTCTGAGCTTGGCCTTGAAGGACGTATAGTAGTTTCTACGCAGAAAACAAAGGGCAAGTGTTTCCAAAAGGAGGGAACAGCATATGCTTGATTAAGTTTCTACAATTTGTCTAAACCCAAATCAGTGGAACGGAGAAGAGCCCTGTTTCAGTGAAGGCCACGTAGCTTTTCTATTTTTAGTTATCCTTGTTCAAACTAGGATCCTATCAAGAATCACACATTGCTTTCATTGGGTTGTCATCTCTCTTTTGTTAACTTTTTCTTAAGGAAAATTTCAAGCATAAACAAACTAGAATAACAAGTACAATGACTTGCCAAATGCCCATCACCAGCTTTGGTAATTATCAACATCTAGCTGATCACGTTTTATCTATACTCCATCCAAGTTTCCCCCTGAAGGATTATTTTAAAGCAATTCTCAAACATCTTATTTCATCCATAGACACTTCAGTATATTGTATCTCTAAGGGCAGTTTTTTTAAAGTCACCATAATGCCATTATCACACCTAAAAAGTTAACAATAATTCCTTGGTAACATTAAATATTCAGTCAATGTTCAAATTTCCCCACTTGCCCAAAAGTATCCTTTTACAGTGGGTGTGTTTGAATTAGGATCTAAATAATGTCCACACATTGTGTTTATTTGTCTCCAAATCCTTTTTTAATACATGACAGGTCTTCCTTCCTCCTCATTTTTTTCTGTCCTTTATTTGCTGGAGAAATCAGGTCACTTGTTCTGGAGAATCGCCTATGTTCTGGATCTGCCTGATTGTGTCTCTGTGGAGACACACATTACTCTAATCCCTGTATTTCCTATAAACTGGATGGTAGGATGCAGGTTCAATGTTTTGGCAACACTACTCATAGATAGTGCTGTACTTCTATTACATTACATCAGTCGTCACATACCATCTTTTGCCTCTCTTTTTGTGATGGTCAGATAGATCTATCGATTGTCTCTTACATCCCTTTTTAAACAAAAACTATCTCCTTTCTCCCTCCTCTTTTTATATGATTTGTTAAAGGTCTGGCCCAAACTTTTTGTAAAACGTCTTTCCTCTGGATTTGTTGATTGTTTCTTCCTGGTGCTAGTTTACTTAGGATACATTTTTTTTAATTAAAATATAATTGACATACAACATTATATTAGTTTCAGGTGTACAATATACTGATTTGAATACATTGCAATATGATCACCACAGTAAGTCTAGTTAATATCATTTGTCCCCACGCAAAGTTACAAATTTTTTTTTGTACTGAGAACTTTTAAGATTTACTTTATTAGCTACATTCAAATTTGCAATATATTATTATTGATTAATAGTCACTATGCTGTATATTACATACCTATGACTTATTTTATATTTGGAAGTTGAGAACACATATTTTAATCAGAGCTTATCATAACCAAATTCTTCTTTATTTGTCATCAGTTCTTAACAGAGAAACTAACTTTGTAAATTAAAAAAACAAAAACAAAAAATCCAACTTCCTTACTGAATGTGGAATAGACCAGGTGGTAAATGAAGGGATCAGAGCAATTATAATACTAATCTCTCAAACCCATATTTTCTAAATAGGAAAAAATCGACATCATGGAAGTCAGGTTTCATCATGCGTTAATACTTCATTTAGAATTTTCTTGGACAAGGGAGGTAACTGAATAAGTAAATGTTTGTGCAGAGGTTGTTTGTTATATCTATAACTCACACTCCAGTGCCTTTTAATCTTTTCTATATGTTTCTGGATTTTGTTTGTAAGCATTTTGTTGAGGAATTTTACATCTAAATTCACAAGAAATATTGGTTTGTAGTTTCTCGTGATGTCTTTGTCTAGTTTCGGTATCAGGATAATATGGGAAGTGTTCCATCCTCCTTTACTTTCTGGAAGGGTTTTGAAGGATTGGTGTTAATTCTTTTTTTTTTTTTTTTCCCAAAGGAAGACACAGCTCACTGGCCCATGTGGGGATTGAACCAGCAACCTTGTTGTTATTAGCACCACGCTGTAACCAACTGAGCTAGCCGGCCACCCAATTCTTTAAATATTTCATAGAATTCACCAGTTAAACCATGTGTCCTGTACCTTTGTGGGAAGTTTTTTTTGTTACTAATTCAATCTCCTATAGCTCTCTTCATATTGCTGTTATAGGTCTATTCATCTTTTCTATATCTCTTGAGTTAGTTTTGGTAATTCATGTCTTTTTAGGACTTTGTTCATCTAGGCAATCTAATTTGTTGATAATCAATTGTTCTTGGTTTTCCCTTATACTACTTTTTATTTCTGTAAGATTGGTAGTAATGTCCCCTCTTCCATTCCTGATTTTAGTAATTTGAGTCTTGTCTCTTTTTTTCTTGGTCAATCTTGTTGAAGGATTATCAATTATATTGATCTTTTCAAAGAACCAACTTTTGGTTTTGTTGATTTTTAAAAAAAATTAGTTTCAGGTACACAAAACAATGTAATAGACATTTATCATTTATATCCCTCACACAGTGATAACCCCCTCTCCCCCCATCTACTGCCCCTCTGACATCGCATACAGCCATTACATTTCCACTGTCTCTATTCCTAATGCTGTACTCCGCTTCTTGAAACTATATATATATATATATATATATATATATATAAAATTATAGTTGACATTTTCTTTTCTTTGTTGTTTTTCTTTTCACTATTTCATCTCTAATATTTATGTGGGGTAACGAAGCTACAACTATTACTGTTGAGCTTGTTTTTCCCTTCAATTCTTTCAGTTTGTGCTTCATGTAGTTTTGGATTCTGTTCCTAGGTACATGTATGTTATAATTTCTTGAAAGATTGACCCTTTTTCATTATAAATTGTCCTTTCTTTTTCTCTAGTGAGATTTTTTGCATTAAAGTCTTTATTTTGTCTCATAGTATAGCCACTTCAGTTCCCTTTTGCTTGCTATTTGCATGGTACATCTTTTCACTCCTTTTACTTTCAACTTGTTTGTGTCTTTGAATCTAAAGCGGGTCTCTTGTAATAGTATATAGTTAAATCATTTTTTAAAATCTATTCTTTTGACCTCTGATTTTATTGGAGTGTTTAATTCAGTTACAGAGTTGTAATTTCTGACAGATTAGGGTTTACATATGTTATTTTGCTATTTCTATATTTCTTTTGTCTTTTTGTTGTTTCTCTGCTCCTCCATTACTGCCTTCTTTTGTGTTTAAATAAATATTTTCCAGTATACAATTTTAATTCTCTTGTGATTTCTTTTACTATATATTTTGGAGTTTTTAAATTAGTGTTTGCCCTGGGGATTACAACGAACATTCTAATTTATAACAATCCAGTTCAGATTACCAACTTAATTTCAATAGTATACAGAATTTTTGTTTTGATATAGCTCCATTCTCCCCTCCTTTGTGCTGTTATTATCATACAAATTATAGTTTATACATTATGTGCCCATCAACACAGATTATTGCTTTATGCAGTTGTCTTTTAAATTAGGACAAAAGAGTTACAAACAACAAATACATTTAACTGTCTTTTATTTTTACCTGTGCAGTTTCTTTATCAGTGCTCTTTGTTTCTTCATGTGGCTGCAAGTTACAGTCTAGTGTCCTTTCATTTCAGCCTGAAAAACTCCATTCAGTATTTATTGTAGGTTTGCTAGTACCAGTACTTTTCAGAAAGTATAGATTCTTTGGGCTATTGATACTGAATTCTTTATAAGGAATGTTCTTAACAAAATGCATAGGTAAATTACATATTTACATAAACATACTGTTCTCCCCCAAAACAGGACTCTGCAGATGCTCTTTGCCTGCATCTTTGTTAAAAAAGTCCACCTGATTCTTCCTGATCATGTAAAACACATTTCTTGACATACAGTTATTAGCAAAGTTAAGTTTTCGTACTTTAAAGTTATAATCAAACTTTGTATTTAAAAATACATGTATTGTTCAAGCTGAAAGAGACTAGAACCGATTCATTTTACACATGAGGAAGCCAAAGTCAAACTCCTTCAGGAACTTGACCAAAGTTATGGTGCTGGTTACTAGTGGAGGCCAGACTAGAAGTCACACCGCCTAACTGCTGCTACTTCATAGGGTTTCCCCAACATTCCAAATTTCTGTCAAGACGCTGACTGCGATGACCTAGTTTGGTCATGATGTACTTAATAATTAGGGCATACAACAATGAACATGTCTGTAAGAATTTAATTAGAATAATTTATACTAATTAGATTGCTTTCTGCTTGATAGCTTTCCTTGAGGACACTTTAGTACCTTCCAACACAGAAATCTGATTTCCAAGTGATTTCAATCCTGATCTTTGTACATTAATTTATATCAAGTTCCTTTTTTAGGCTTTCTTAATCCGAGTTTCTCTTTCATGTTTCAATCTCTCTTTGATGTCAAGCCTTTGAAAGGTACTCTGTAGGTGGGCAATTCATGAGAATGCATAAAAAATGAGAACCACCTGAGCAAAATGGGTCAATTTAGTAATTTAAAAATTTGGAAATTTTGAGGGGTGTGTGATATTTGTTATCTATTAATCATGTTTGTATAGTAGAGTCTTTCTACTTAAACTTTGTCTCACAGTAAGGATACAAAAGTCCACCTCATCATAACGTTGTCCTGTCTCATAATAGAAGCAATTTTATTTTTAGACCCATAGTATGTTATTTTCTTGATATATATGTGTATTTTCTACATTGTGTGTCATAAGAGTACAGGCTTCATTTTGAATCTCTTGTCTGCCACTTACTAGCAACCTTGGGCAGGCCACTTGACTCTCTGAGTCTCAGGGTCCTCATATTCCCTTGTAAAATGGGAATACTGTGTTTTCCTGAAAATAAGACCTAGAAGGACCATCAGCTCTAATGCGTCTTTTGGAGCAAAAATTAATATAAGACCTGGTCTTATTTTAATATAAGACCGGGTATAATATAATATAATATAATATAATATAACATAATACATATAATACCGTGTCTTATATAACATAAGACCAGGTATAATATAATATAATATAATATAATATAATATAATATAATATAATATAATATAATACCGGGTCTTATATTATATAATAATATAATATAATATAACATAATACCGGGTCTTATATTAATTTTTGCTCCAAAAGACGCAGTAGAGCTGATGGTCCGGCTAGGTCTTATTTTCAGGGAAACACGGTAGTTCTACTGACAAGTGGGGTTATTTGAGGATTCAGTGAGATGCCTATAAATCACTTAAAAGAACATGTAGTAAGTGCTCGATAAATGTTAGCTTTTATTGTATTCTGTGTCACACTGTTTGAACATTTAATTTCTTCATTTTCCCCATCTTCACACTGGAGAGAAAAGGAAGGATGGGAAGGTGGGCCGGGCCCTCTCTGACTTAGAGCCTGGGGAAGCACAAAGCCATGCAGTACCCAAAGGAGGCAGAACCAGTTGTCTAGGCAGCTGATGGCCTTATACCTGGGTATGATTGTCCTACTGTGTAAGGGGACCCCAAGACTACCCTCATGCTTGATAATTCACCGAAGGACTCGCAGGAGACAGAATGGTTTATAACAGTGAGAGGAATACAGATTAAATTCAGCAAAGGGAAAAGGTGCATGGGATGAAATCCAGGAGAAACCAGGTGCAAGCTTCCAGGTATTCTCTCCCAGTGGAACAGCATGGATGTGCTTAATTTTCCCAGCAATGTGTAAAGTGTTGCCAGCCAGGGGAACTCATCTGAGCCTTGGTGTCCAGAGTTTTTACTGGGGGTCAGTCATGTAAGATTGAGGGACCTGCATGAGTGACCTGTTCCTCAGACTCCAGTCCCCCCTGCTACCTCCTCACCCTCACCCCCTGCTAAAACAGGTGTTTACCGTAAATTACACTGTCAGAATAAGTTCATCTGATCAAATTGGTACGGCATGGCCCAAGATGTCAGGCATACAAAAACACTTTAATCTGGCAGAATATGCCAAGGGTCAGAGGTTATCTGCCAGGATCAGGCCAAGGGTCAGTCCTGAAGCCTTTCTTTGGAGTTCAAGGTATGAGCAACTCAGACCTGTGGAGTTCACCCTTTCCTGCATACCTACCTAACCTTTTAACTTTACAGATAGAGGAAGGGTGTATCTGGCTGGTGAGCCAGCACGGTTTCTTCTTTTTCCCCTTCACAGAATTAACATGATTCTTAAGATTTTTTCCAATGCCCAAATTTACTGGGAGAATAGCAGTTGGTGTACCACTGGGCTCCAAACTACCAGTGATGGGGTTATATAGTAACACCTTTCTCAGAGGCAAAGAAAGTCAGGTCAAATATTAGAAAGTGTTATAACTTATGAGTGATCTTAAGAGTTTTTATAATATTGACCAGAAGGGAGAATGTAGGAGGCCACTGCAAATAACTCCAACTTCCCCAGCCTCAGTTTCTAATGAGAAAAGACAGCTGAATTTACCATTTATATTAGTGGAGCAGTACAAGTACAGCCCTAGGTCAATAGCAATTTCATAAAATTATATTTAAAAGAAGTGATTTAGAAGATATATGCAAATAGTGTGATTTGATTGTCATATGAGTTTTTAATGTCAGCAAGTCATAGAAAAAAGTCTGCTAGGTGTCCTGATTTGGCATTCTAAAATTATTTTCATGTAGATATTCTTAGTTATTATTACCTATGCTAGAAGTGTCTGGGTAAAAGCAGATCTTTCAACTTTGAAAAATAGTCCTAAAAACATGATGAGTTCAATGCTATATGAAACAATGAATAATCTTATTTCCTACCTGAGTAAGCTAAGAATTCATTTACAAAATAGAATTAAACTCAATAATATTTAAAGCTTATTTTAAGACATAAAGTTAGCAAATTTTAAACAAAGTACTTCTACAGGACCATTACAATGTTCTCTATCTATCTGTCTATCTATCTATCTATCTATCACCTATCTATCTATCATCTGTCTATGCTTTGGACTGAAATGGAAGCCTTGGCTTTTGAATTCCTAAAGGTGTCTCTGATGTAAATGTAAATTTTTTCCCAGCTAACACCACAGCTAAAACACATTGTGAGGAAGGGACTGAGTTCAGAGCTTCCTTTTCTTCCTTGAGGCAACACATTCCTTGGACTAGGTGTCCATCTCCTTTGCATTGCTGACAGTGGAGAAGCCTTCTTCTCATCAGAAAACTCTGTAACCCCCACAGATGTGTAAATTAGCTTGGTTTAGCTCCTGGGTGGTCCTCTCCTGCTTCACAAACATGCTGTGGTCTTTACGAAAAGATTTTGATGTGAGAGATAGATAGAGAGAGAGAGAGAGAGAGAGAGAGAGAGAGAGAGAGAGAGAGAGGAATCACCTTCCTTATTTTGACACTTTGTCCTTGTAATTCAAGTCCAGGTTGAATTACATGGGTTCGTCAGAATTTTGTGACTGAGGTTACGATTGTTAGATGAACCAATAAGAGAGAACAGGGTAAGTAACGGTGATGGATCATTTGGGTACTACTGCCATTTCCTTACTCTCCGTTTATCCATCATCATCCCCCGTTTCACAGACTCAGATGTACCCCCTTCGCTGTGTGACAGTCATCAGTGTAATAATCTACCACTTCCCTTACAGTGATGGAGGCAGAGAAATGCCTTTTGAAAAGTTAGGTTGCTGGAAACAAACTGTTTTCATAAATCATATGAGATGTTGTCCTTACCGTCCCTCCCCTCCCCATTTAGGTCTTCGGTTGTAAATTTTCAGAGAAGAATGTACACATTTGTGTTTATGACTATGAGACGCCAGGGCTAATGGTTGAAATATTTTTTTAAAATCAGCCAAACAACTATCTTTCTCATAGTATGTAGCTGATTCTCAGAATTAAAATAAAATATAAATTATATACTTATCATCTGTTAAAAACAAGACAACAGGCCTCCAAATGAAGTCACTTATGCTAAACTCCACATCCGCTAACTGGGACTTAATTACAGTTTCAGCTCTCTCAGAAATGGACTATTCAACCAGTTAGTCAGGAATAACCTCGTTCCTGGTCTTCAGAGTCTGTGTGCCCAACTCTTCAAAACGCCCAAACTCAAAGCATCAGAGTTTGGAGTAAGGAAAGGCTTATGAATTGAGAAGGCACCAACCAAGAGGACGGGAACCCTAGTAGTCCCTCACATCCCTCTTACCAAGGTACAGCATTCAGGCTTCTTTAACGTCAAGGGAAGGGAAAATGGGAGGGGCTGTCTTTGTAAAAACTCAAGCCCCAAGCACGAATCCTCTAATGATTAGAAGCTACCATGTTTCCCCGAAAATAAGACCTAGCTGGACCATCAGCTCTAATGTGTCTTTTGGAGCAAAAATTAATATAAGACCTGGTATTATATTATATTATACCTGGTCTTATATTACATATATATATATATATAATATATCTTATAATATATATTATATTAAAATAAGACCGGGCCCTAATTAGTTTTTGCTCCAAAGACGCATTAGAGCTGATGGTCGTATTTTCGGGGCAACGTGGTATCAGTCTGCAGGCCATGGGAACAAAGCAGGTGTGAACAAGATGGCATCAAAGGGAGACCCAGCATGTCACGCTTACAACCTGATCAGCACTAACTGGACAATCTGCCTGACAGATCCTGGCCATCTCCTAAAGGAAAGTAACCTTGCAACAACCCACATTCTTCGTCTAGTACAAAGTCTTTGTCCCCACTCCCATTGCCTATAAAAGCCTTTCATTTTGTACAGCTCCTCAGAGCGCCTGTCTGTCTGCTAGATTGGATGCTGCCCGATTGGAATCAATTTTTGCTCCAATTAACTCAAAATTTTGAATATGCCTCCGTTTCTCTTGCAACAAGTCCCACCCTCCAGAGATAAGCATAGTTAGACACACACAGAAGAAAATTTGGTGTACAACATTCCAAACGGTGTTCTGTGCATTGATACACATGGAGCCATACTCCCCGTACTGTTTTGGAATCTTATTTTCACTTTATAGCATCGCACAGATATTTCCATACCAATGAATACAGAAAAATTTACATGAATGCTTTATATGAATATGTAGTGTATTTAAGGAAGATAGGTCTTGAATGACAAAGCTAACCAAATTCGATGATTACAGCAGCTAAAAGAGGGTTTGGCTCTTCTTCCTCCCAAATAATGGAATTAGCATAATTTGACTGAAACTCTGACGTAATGAATCCAGCTGCTTGATTACTGTTTGGATTCCAGCCTTGTTTTCAGCAGAAAGACTTCTATTTCTCCCTGACAAAATCCCCACGTCTGACCACTAGTAGGGCTGTGTTCTTAAACCTTAGTTGTTTTTGTAAAATTTGCTTTGGAGACAGACTGCCTTGTCTTGTAATTTTAGTTCCATCATTTACTAGTTTTGTGAAGTTAACTCTCTGAACCTCAGTCTCCTCATTACAAAATGGGGTTAATAATAAGTACCTGATAGGGGCAGCTGGTTAGCTCAGTTGGTTAGAGCGCGGTGCTCTTAGCAACAAGGTTGCCGGTTCAATCCCCATATGGGCCACTGTGAGCTGCACCCTCCACAACTAGATTGAAACAACTACTTGAGTTGGAGCTGATGGGTCCTGGAAAAACACACTTAAAATAAATAAAAGTTAAAATAAAAAGTACCTGATAGATTTGTTGCCTTATTATCTAAGGTGGTATGTGCTGTGTTCTATAAACTGTATAATTATTATTCAAATTATTATAAGTACTTTGTCTCCCTCCACACTGCTAATAAGCAGTTTGACTCAGACTTTTGGATCAGTTAACAATGTGATTCCTGACTGACTGGTTTAAGATTCCATTTCTGGGAGAGCTGAAACTGTAATTAAGTCTCAACTAGGCGATGTGGAGCTTAGTATATGTGACTTCTAATTCAGAAACATTTACATAGATATTTGCATTCTATCTCTACTTAAAGTGTACTTTTCATCAAATCAATACTAAATAGACTTGGAATCACAGCCAGTTAGACCAGAGACTTAAGGAACCACTCCCCTTACAGACTCCAGAAGGATTAGAGGACTAACTGTAAACGAGGAAACTGGAAAGGAAATAGAAATCATAGGTGAATATTTCTCTGATTTCAGGGTGTTGAAGGCATTTCTAAGCATAAATAAAGGGAAGAAATGAAAAGGACAGTTGATAGATTTACCACTTATTTTAAGTTTCTATAGGTATTTTAAAAAACACAGAAAAGTTTTCTACAAATCACAGCACTGTAAAGTAACTCAAAGAGGCACAGATAACCTGGAGGGGTGACCAAGCAGAATGCCTACTAATCTTCTTTTTTCCCATTTCAGTCTTTCACAATTTTTCCTGACAGTCTGTCCCACACCCACCATCATAATAATCTCAAAGATGATTCTTAATCACAAAATAAGGCTCTCTTTAGATTGGCCTATTTACACAGCTGTGACAAAAGTGTTAATTTACTATATATTTGCAAATCTAGAGTACTGAAAAACTACTGCAGCCATAAATTTAACTTCTGTCTGGGAATTTTCATAACAAATGTCAGATCAGACTTTCAAAAACCTGTCTTATTTGCTTTCCCAAGGCTAGGAAATCAAGCCCAAGAAACTCTCACCACCAGGTTTTCCTACAGTATCTATAAACTTGGGTGAATTTTTAGGTCCTGAAATCTCTCCTGGGGTCCTGGAAATCCTGACTCAGCCTAATGGTATGGTTTGAGAGTTGTCCAAGAAATGTCAGCTCAGCTATGAAGTATTAATAGTTTGAAGAACTAGTTCAATTCGTTTCCCAAGAGTCTCTGAGACTTTCCTTGAAGACACAAACTCAGACCTCTAGTGTGTATAGTAGAATCTTCAAGCAAGCATTACAATAAAAAACTATCTGTAGGAGACAGAGACTTCAAATGGCTGTGGTTAGATTATTATTGAGAATTTTCACATGTGAAAGATCTGATGAGAGTTCATATTAAGAATAGGCAACGGAAATATATGGTGATGGAAGGAGAACTGATTCTGGGTTGTGAACATACAATGGGAGATATAGATGATGTATTACAGAATTATACACCTGAAATCTATGTAACTTTACTAACAATTGTCACCCCAATAAACTTTAATTTTAAAAAAAATAGGCAACTGACAAAAAAATTTGGTTGTTCCCATGCCATGCGAAACAAAGATAATAAGCCATTGTAAAAAGTTAGACAAAATTCTCTAAGGCTAGTGATGAAGCCTATTCTCAAAGAAATCAGTAAAAGCTACCTCTAATTTACAAAAGTGAATGAACATAATTCATATAAAGGGAGAATCTCGACTATAACATACTACTGAGATATTGTGTGTGTGTGTATATATATATATAGTCAAGAACATACCAACTATAAACCAAGAACAGCAAGTTAAGAGATTCAGTAAGTCTGAAGAAGTCTGTATTTTTTACAGATTGCATAGGTAAGACTGACATAATTCACCACTAAAAATTTACTGCTCCAGAAGGTGGTACATTCAAATAAAAAACAAGGCTATCACCAAGTCAACATTTTGCATAATATCTGAAATTATGACTGATAACATTATACTGCTATTGTCTAATCCGATCAGGCCAAGCACAGCCAAGCCTGATAAATAAAAACATATCAAGGACAGGAAGGGCACTGACAAATCTCCAGAGACTTGCCATAAAACATACAACTTCTGAAATATTTATACTATTTTACTTACCTATGCAAATTTAACCTAAGGAGGGCTAAGCCTCTCTTCTAATTGGACTCTTACCATGAAATTTACAATAGCAAATAGACCAAACAAACTTAATTATTTCAAGCCTTTCTCTTTTTATAAATTAAAAGAACAAATCTTTATGATTTTTTTTTCAGGGGCCCCCTGGGAAAAGTATTTATTGAGACCTTTTCCCTTTTTAATCAAGAATAGAAAACGAGCACTTTGGAGAGAAAAGAAAGCTACTTAGAAGGCGGAAACGTCCAACAACTCAAACCTAGATGTCTGTATTCAGGGAATCTTTGTAGGCTGTTCCTACAAATGCACATTGCCTCCTACATCGAAAAATCCGAGTTTAAACCCAATTACACATTTTTGAGACCTTTTCTAAAAAACTCTTTCTGCAAAATGGAAGTGGGGAGAGATACATGTTAACAAACAAAAACACTGTTACTATTTGGTTAGCAATCCTGTAGTGTAAATAGTTTCTTGGGTTCTGTTGCTGAGCACATTTTTAATAAGGACTAAAACAAATAGAGGAGGAACTGACAACCCCATCAGCAAGAAGAGGAAATATTTCCGGGCGGGGGCGGGGGGGGATAAAAAGCAAAAAATGCAGTTTAAACTTGCCCTAAACTGGGGAATTTCTTACCTCAAATAGATAAGCAGTTGTATTGGTCTTAAGTCAGCTCAATTAATTTTTTTTTTCAGATTGATGATTATCCAGAATTTTTGAGTCCACAAGACAGACAGACCAACCAACACATTCGTATCATCTATTCGACTGTTTTGAAAAAAGAGTGTGAAAAAACAAAAGGTGTCTGGAAATTCTTGTTTCCATTTCATCATGCCAAGGCTAACAAAAAAGGTACGTGTTTCTTAAAGTGACACATGAAAAGATATGTTTCTTTATGAGACAAAAAAGATACTGTTCTTTTTTTCCTCCCCAGCTTTACTGAGGTTTTACTGACAAATAAAAATTGTATATATTTAAGGTATATAGTGTGATGTTTTGATATATGTATACATTGTGAAATGATTACCACAATCAGACTAATTAAGATATCCATCACCTCACTTAGTTACGTGTGTGTGTGTCTGTGTGTGTGTGTGTTTGTGGTGAGAACACTTGAGATCTACTTCCCTGGCAAATTTCAAGTATGTAGTACATTAACTACAGTCATCATACTGTACATTTTGGTCTCCAGAACTTATTTATTTTGTAACTGAAAGTTTGTTCCCTTTGATCAACATCTACCACTTCCCGCCCCCACCCCCCAGCCCCTGGTAACTACCATTCTACTCTCTGTAACTATGAGTTTTCCTTTTCTAGATTCCACGTGACTGAGATTATGTAGTATTTGTCTTTCTGTGCCTGGTTTATTTCATTTAGCATAATGTTCTCCAGGTTTATCCATGTTGTTGCAAATGACAGGATGCCTTCTTTTATTAAGGCAGAATAATATTGCTGTGTGTGTGTGTGTGTGTGTGTGTGTGTGTACATTTTCTTTATCTATTCATCTGTTGCCAGACACTTAGGTTGTTTCAACGTCTTGGCTACTGTAAATAATGCTGCTGTGAACATGGGGGTGAAGATATCTCTTTGAGATAGTGATTTTATTTCCTTTGGATATATTCCCAGAAGCGGGATTGCTGAATCATATGGTAGTTTTAATTTTTTGAGGAACCTCCATACCGATTTCCAGAATGGCTGCATGAATTTACATTCCCACCAACAGTGTACACCCTTGCCAACACTTGTTCTCTTTTGGCATTTTTATAACATGCAGTCATCCTAACAGGTCTGAGGTGTTTTTTCATGATGGTTCCCTGATGCAATTCCCTGATTATTGAGATACTGAGAAAGTGATGTTCTTTACATTGAGGATGAGCTGACCAATCCATGATCAGCGGCACAGTGCCAGGGCAGGGCAGTTTGCCAAGAATAAGGAAGGGTATGTAGAAAGGAAGGAAAGAAAGAAAAGAATGGAAGGAAATGAGGGAGAGAGGGAAGGAAGGAGTGGAAAGAAGAAAAAGACAGAAAGAGGGTGTTCATTAAATATTGGTTAAAAAAACAACAAGAATTAGTTTGCATCTGGATTCCATATGGTCAGTTCTTGTTTGATTTTAATAATCTTAACCAGATTTTAACAAAAAACCTGGTGAAGAAGTGCAGGGGGTCACGGGAAGGACTGTGATCCAGGCTTTGGGGAAACTCCTGATAGTTATCTCTATGAACCCTCTCTCTCACCAGCAGAAAAACAAGATTCTGCCCGGATAATTATAGTTTACTGTGGTTGTTAATAGCATTCACTCTTCATTCAAAAATATTTGTTGGGATCCCAAGAACTGTGACACAAACCTAGCTAAAAAGAAGAAAAATCACCTTTTGATTTTGTTTTTAGGGAGCTGAGGGACTCATGCAGGTGCCCGAGGAGACCTAGAAAATCTACAGTGGGGTGGGGAGAGAAGGGGAAGAGGATGCTGGCACTCACCTGGCTCAAGCCAAGCTGCCCTGCTTTTATGTTTCACATTTTGGGCTTTACCTAAACGTTTCTTGTGAATTAGTTTTAAAAATCAAAGAACGAACAGATAAAAATAGAATATACAGCTCAGCATTACACTGTTGACTTTCATGGTCTTGTTTTATATATACACACAGGGTGCCAAAACAACATATACACATTTTAAGAAAAGAAAGCTGTATTAAAATTGTAATAATATATGCTGATAGCAAAAGATGAATCAAGTCACGTTTGACTTCTGCAATCATGAGAGGTGCTCAAAGTGGTCACCGTCAGCGCCCAGACACTTCTGGTTACGGGGAACACTGTTCGGGAGACTTCCGTGGCGAGCGTGTAAACTGCTCCAACACCACAGCAGAAGCAGCAGGACTTGTTGCTAATCAGGCCTCCCGGGTCTTCCCTTGTGCACATCACACAGCACCGTGCGTCTCAGACTTACCACGAATGCACGCACTTGTTTGGGTGTTGGAGGCTCTGTTACATACCCATGCCTCCATTGCCATTGTACTTCCACAATGTTCTCCAATTTCAAACACCACCTCCAAATGGTCTTGTGCTCCTCAAGAGACAATCGTGTTTCCACCATTTTCTTTGTCTGTCCTCCCTGTCGCTTGGTGACACTAGCATTCATTTGATTAATGCCGTCTTTTGAGCGAACGTCATACTACACATTGCTACTGTAATTCAATGCAACTTCAAAAAGTAATACATAGGGCCGGCCGGTGGCTCAGGCGGTTAGAGCTCCGTGCTCCTAACTCCGAAGGCTGCCGGTTCCATTCCCACATGGGCCAGTGGGCTCTTAACCACAAGGTTGCCAGTTCAATTCCTCGAGTCCCGCGAGGGATGGTGGGCAGCGCCCCCTGCAACTAAGATTGAACACGGCACCTTGACCTGCCGCTGAGCTCCCAGATGGCTCAGTTGGTTGGAGTGCGTCCTCTCAACCACAAGGTTGCCGGTTTGACCAAGGGATGGTGGGCTGCGCCCCCTGCAACTAGCAACGGCAACTGGACCTGGAGCTGAGCTGCGCCCTCCACAACTAAGACTGAAAGGACAACAACTTGACTTGGAAAAAAGTCCTGGAAGTACACACTGTTCCCCAATAAAGTCCTGTTCCCCTTCAAAAAAAAAAGATTAAAAAAAAAAAAAAAGTAGTACATAGATAACATCTCTTAAAATGTGTATATATTTTTTGGCACCCCAGGATATATGTATATGAAATGTACATGTATATAAAAGAGCCCTTTAGGGTATCGATCCCTATAATTGGGAGTTGGTGAAAACAGCAGAGAAAAAGAGCATGGACTTCGGACTCAGCTAAACTCATATTTGAATCCTGGCTTATCTTTCCTGGCTGTGTGACCTTCTGTGTGAACCTTTGTGAGCCTCAGTTTCCTTATCTCTGCTATTAACATCCCAGGGTTGCTGTATGACATGAGATAAGGTGGACAGGGCTCGGGACACAGCAGGAAAGCAGTCAGCTGTTAAGATCTCATCTGTGGCACAGGAGTAGAAGAAAAGCATGAGGTCCCAGGTGGCTCCTGGATAGGCCCTTCCAGATGTTGGCCTGGCATCTCCCCAGTGTAACGAGACCAGCCGTACCAGCCCATTCCCTCTGCCTTCCAGTATTGAATAGCTACAAAGTGCGAGAAGATTGTTCGCTGTTTGCACACTGTCATGGAAGAGCACTTTTCCACGCTGACCCTCTATGGCATGGCAACTGTGTGTAGAAGTCTTTGTAATTAGCAGACTTATTAAACCCCTGGGTGCTCACCAGGTCTCTTCTCACACTAATTAGGACACCTAACTGGCGTTGGTTGCCTTAAACGCATATTTATCCTTGTCCACAAGCATAATTATTCTTGGCTTTTTATCCCCCTCCCAACACGTATAAGAATACAAAAACACACATTAAAGAAGCCAATTACAGGTAGAAATTTTATGAAATTTGAATTCCCAGACACTTTGAAAATTATGTTAAAGGCAGTGAAGAGTTTAAAAAAAAATTATGTTGTGCTCATGTGCATGGCTATTCACAGAACTACAGCGCTCCCCACCTGTTTTATACTTTCCTCTCTGACTGTACCATCTGGCACTTTTACGCCAGGACTTTTGAAAACAAAACTGCCACTGTCACAAGGAGTCATACACAACACACATGAGAGGATAGAAAACATTCCCCCTTTCCAGCAGGGATGTGCTCTGTTTCCTGTTCTCCTCCAAGCCACTTGCTCCCTGGGTTAGGTATTGCTGTGCACCCACGACCCCTACGTGGACCCGCAGCAAGAGGGGCTCAACCCTGTCTGCCCTCTGGGCCACAAGTGCTGCGTTCTGCTTAATCCCGGCAGTGATCAAAGGCATTGTCTCTGTCCCACTTAGTACCTATGCCTGTGATATGCCTACTGTTAGAAGTGTCTGTGACGATTGGGGTCTTACAGACTTACGTATTAGTGAAAGGTTCATAGCTTGCAAGTAGAGGACACTGATTCTGCCTCTCTTCATGCCAAAGGAAATCCATTGGAAGGATTTTGGAATCTCTTAGGGACTCAAAAGGGGAACAGAAGAGCCAAATAGTAGGAGACTGGAAACCAGGAGCCTGTTCTAGAACCTGCATAGCCTGTGGGGGACCTTCTTCTGGGGTTCAGCCAGCTTCGAAGACTCCTAGCTCTGCCTCCCAAGTCCAAATGTCATGAGTCTAGGGGGAGACACCGATCAGCCCAACTTGGATCACAAGTCGACCCCTAGACCAGTCAGCTGTGGCGGAGGCAGAGGTGGATCCAGGTTCTGTGGGGACCAAAACAATACCATTTGCAGAGCCCTCTTTAAGAAAAAGACTTAGGGCCGGCCCGGTGGCTCAGGCGGTTAGAGCTCCGTGCTCCTAACTCCGAAGGCTGCCGGTTCAATTCCCACATGGGCAAGTGGGCTCTCAACCACAAGGCTGCCAGTTCAATTACTCGAGTCCCGTAAGGGATGGTGGGCTCTGCCCCCTGCAACTAAGATTGAACATGGCACCTCGAGCTGAGCTGCCGCTGAGCTCCCGGATGGCTCAGTTGGTTGGAGAGCATCCTCTCAACCACAATGTTGCCGGTTCGACTCCTGCAAGGGATGGTGGGCTGCGACCCCTGCAACTAGAAATGGGAACTGGACCTGGAGCTGAGCTGCGGCCTCCACAACTAAGATTGAAAGGACAACAACTTGACTTGGAAAAAAGTCCTGGAAGAACACACTGTTCCCCAATATATTCCTGTTCCCCTTCCCCAATAAAATCTTTTTAAAAAGAAAGGAAAAAAAAAAAAAAGAAAAGAAAAAGACAAAGCACCAAATCCAATGACACAACACTCTGAAGAAATCTGGGCAGAAGAAACCACAAATAGAACGTGCCTATGGCCACTCCCAAGAGGGGAAGTGAGACAGAAGAAAAACTGAAGTGGGAAGAGCCTGTGGTCTTAAATGATTGTGATTGAAACGTCTTTCCTTTGCATAGAGACACATTTGACCAGTTGATGTGAACACACGGTTGGTGCCTCTCCTGAGACTTTGGAAGGAACTCATGCAAGTAAGGGGCACTGAGGCTTAGTCACTATTTTCATGGAAGGAGCAGTCTCTTTTTTTAAAGATGGGGGCATTGGTGGTAACTGTCGGAAGAGGACCATTTCTCAGAGAAGGAAGATGCTGGGAATACAAAATGACCACTATACCCTGACCCCTCCAACAGGCAACTCCTGCTGCTGCAGGCTCCTGAACACTTTTTATCATCAGGCCTTTTGCCTCAAATCCCCAGGTGGTGTCCAATTCTGAGGAGCTCTGATGCACTGCAGGGGGGCTGTGTTGACCTCTTATGCCTCAACCAGAGCAAGCCTCAATGGCCCACACCTTCCGTCTTTCTACAGCTGCCATCTGGCATCGTCTTTGGTCTAATGAGGGGGTTTTTCTCCCAAGCATGGAGGTACCTGGAGCTTCTCTTGGACACATGGGAGTGACAGAGAGGAGTTTCACAGAACAGTTCAAAAGGAAATGGGTCAAACTCAATGAAAGTACACTGAAGATTTCGCATTTCATTTTACGTAAATTTAACCTCAAAAGAAAAATAAACTGAAAAAAGAAGGGACAGAGGAGGAAAGGGAAGCAAACAAGCCAAGAAACGAAGTGGCTAAAAGAGCCAGGGAAATCCCCAAAAGGAATTCTGTGTGGGAGCAAGGGCTTTCCCTCTTTCTCTTCCTTGCTCTAGGGATGGCTTGGGCATCCCTGACTCATAACCGTTCTTCTGCAAGGATGGGAGGTGGTTAGACAGGAAATACCGAGCTTCCATTGGAGGTGACTATGTGTAGCTAATGCTGACCTCTCGCAGCAGCTAATGGAAATGTGAATTTAGGTGCTGTTCAGAATACTTATTAAATACTATTACTATTTATCCCTCCAAATAAACAAACAAAATACACTCACATAATAGGGAGGACGTGACAGTTTTCTTGATGTAAGTTATGATTGGTTCTTTGGGTTTTACTTGAAATTCAGTTAATGTTTGCTGCATGCCTCTTCTGCCATGCATCATGGGAGTCATTTTGATACACGTTACTTCATTTTCCTCCACAAAATTGTCATCCTGGTTTTTGCAAATGAAAACCCTGAGGCCAGAGCAATAAAGTAACTTGTAAAGTGTATACCTTTTAAGAGTCTGAACTTGATCACGTCTTTTCATGTCAAAGCTAAAGCTCTTTTTCTTTCATCATGCTGCCCAGCTTATAGTTTTGTACTTGTATGTTTTTGTAAAAATGTATGAACATATGTCAAATCAGTACACGTGACTATATCTTCTTCATAAACTCAATCAAATTATATAATTAACGATTAACTTTTTTCTCCTTTTAAGTGAAGGAAGAACATAACAGCCCTGTATTTTGGAGAAACAAAGAGACTAGAAGTCTGAATAAATCCTCTCTCAGGTGAGATTTTGTTTGGAGTATGTTTTTAACTTGCTGACCAAAACTTATTTTATATTTCTATTTCTTGGTTTTTTTAAGTGCTTTTTCCTCTACTAACGGCTTTGGACCGAGTGCTGCTTATCTCATATACGTAGTAATGAAGAAGGTAATTTAAGAGAACTTGCTTTAAATTCAAATCCAGTTACCTAGTCAAGTATAATTTTTCTAATTTCAACAGAATATATAAATGTCACAAAATAAATAATTAAAATTAAATTCATAAACACTTATTGAGCTCTGGCTCTGTGTAATGAATACAAGCTAAGTACAGCATAGCTCCTCTCTTTGCAAAGCTGATTCTAACCAGGATCTATGACATTGGCGTGAATCAAAACAATACAAAGTACACATGCTACGTAAATGAGCTTGAGCAAACTGTCAGAGAGATTTACAGAGGGGAGGGATTATATTCAGATGTAGGGAAAAGTCAAGATGCCCAGTGACAGTTGGTAAAGGAATATTGCGCATGGAGATGGGAATATTACAGTTCGAGGGAAGAGTAGAAGCTAAGATTGAGGCAGGAAAAAATGGAATATGTTAGGAAAGGTGCACAGTCTTGTGTGATTTAAAAATAGAGCATGATTATTAGATAATAAGGTTTGCAAGTACAAAATCGCTCATATTGTGGAAGTTTTTAAAAATCCAGATGAAGATTTTCCACACCATTTCATAGATAGGAGAAGACTGTTGAAAGTGTGGAGCAGGAGAATAACATGATAAAAATCACTATTACAGAAAATAATCTGACCGTTGTACTTACTGGGGACGGAAGCAAGCAGGGAAGAGACCAAAGATTGGTGGGAAGTAATGAGATTCTGAATTTGGGCGAGTGGTAGTGAGAATGAAGAAAAAGGAAGGGATGGGGGAGAGATTTCAGAGGTAGAATCTACAAGACTGTCAATGGATTGAACATGAGAGAGATGCAGAGAGAGAAACCACTGTGGTTTCACGTGGAGGTGACTGCAAGGCGATACATTTCACAGAAGTCAGCCTGTCAGGACGGAGCAAGCCCGACACTGGTTTAGGCAGGTGAAGCTTGAAGTCCTATTTGGGCTTCACCTGGTGGTGAAGTTCATTGAGCAGTTGAAATTTCAGTCTGTACGATGGGAAAGAAGTCTGGGTATAGAATTAAAAAGGAGTTTCCTCAGCTGCACAGCTCAAAGTATGATTGTTACACACTTTAAGTATCTAGACATTAGAAGGAGGAGGGGAGCATAGGATTCTAAGAGCTGTGAGTCAAGAGATACATCGGCCTGGGGAATATAACGTGGGTTGGGGCCCTGAAATACAAGTCATGGCATGGGGGAAACAGCCAACTTAGGAAAACACTGCAAAATGCTGCAAAGGGAAGGTGAACTCCTCAGTGAGGAGTATCCACGAGCCTGTGTACCATGCTGTGCAGGAACTGAAGATGCCCAGAAGGGGCCTTTGCCCCCTGCACTTCCTCTTACCCTCCCCTGTTCTCACTGTTTGGTCAAGAGTATCTACAAGGTCTCTTCTAAACCTAAATGCCAGTATTACAAAACTTCCTTTCACACCAAAAACAGTTGTTGTTGTTTAGGAAGATTCTTTTTTCTACTGGGAACATACCATCAATTTGCTTTGCCAAATTTTAACTTTACAACCGACTATTTTAGAAAAGAAGATGGATGGAAAGTTGGCTACAGCATCTGTAATTTTCTGAAAGGTTTGTAGAGTTTAAGGAATTAGCTTTAAAAATGGTCCCTGTGTTCCTGTCAGGGTCCTCAAGGCTTTGGAGGTTCCAATTTTACGTATTTGAAGAAAAACTTGCTGGCTAAGACAGGGTATGACTGGTAGGCGTTCTGTTTCCTATTGCAACCACAGCTCAGGATGCACACCTCGCTTTAAAATGCTGGTATTGGGGGAGGGACCAGCAGCCTGTAGAACCGAATTCCTTCCACTAGGGTTTCTCAATGGGGTGCTATTGGCATTTTGTGTGGGACCCTTCCTTGCTGTGCAGAATGGTCCCACAGTGTGGGACTTGAGCTTCTCTAGCTCTGGCCCACTGAATACTCCCAGTAACACACCCATTTATCCTGGCAACTGAGAAACAGCACCATGCATTTCCAGTGAAACCACCCCTGCTGTTCCTAGCTGTGGATGCACTTGACAAGCTCGTCTGCATTTCCCATCCTCTGCTCCTTCCCCTTCTCTGCACTCCTCTCTCCCACCTTCCCTAGCAAGCAGCCTTGCTTTCCCTATAGAATTCTGCACTTGGGTTTTTATTGACACCACAGTGTGATAACTTAATACTACAAATTTAAAATGATTTCCCCCTTCACTGGGATTTCCATTTTAACAGGCATCAAAGCCAGAAGCAAGGAAAGCTCTCTTAGAATTTTGTTTTAACAGTTTCTGAGATTTCATTGACAGACTAAACTGCAATATTTAAAGTGCACAATTTGATGCATTTTTTTCATATGTTTACATTCACGAAACCATCCCGACCATCAATTATCTATGACTACCTCCCTGCACCACGGCTTGGAAACTTTTCCAAGGCCATAAGCTGGGGCAATCGTTAGTTCCCACTTTGTTTCCCACCTCTCAGAGCTTACTGTCTTCTGCTGTCTGATGTCCAATGCCTTAAAAGCTGGTTTTATTTTTTTCATATCTTTTTCCAGTGTTTGGTTATTTTGGGTGGGAGGTAGAGGGAGTCCCCATTACTCCATCTTGGCCGGAAGCAGAAGAAAACTAGTAGAATTTTAAGCTTATATCAGTATATCTGGTTTGGTTTCAGATCCTTCTTGGAGCCAGTGACGGTTCCAGAATTTCTGTAACAGAGATTCCATGAAAGAGGGCAACAAAACGGGGAATTAGGGACTTCATTTACTTAGAACATACGCTTATTTGGAGTGGCGTGAAACTCTGTTTTGGTAGATGCAAAGGCACTGCTTTTACGTAGTGTATATATGTATGTATTTTTGGTGGGGGTGGGGGTAGGAGGCTGTGACTGGAGATCCTGGGGCGTCAGGGGCACTAACGCGTCTTCCATTGGCCTCTGCCTTTGGAAGCCTGCTGTTTTAGGCAAATTCAACTCACCAACTCTGGTTCCAGACTAGGATAACAAAGATAATCCTGAAGCTCAGAAGGACCCGAATTATCAAAGGTTCACATACGCCTACTATTTGGCCTTTTACAAGAAGATGAAACCACACTTTTAGAAAACTTTCTTAACAAAGTATCCAAAACAAGATTAGAGAGTCAATTCAACAGGAGAGCTCCTTTCCCCCAGCACTCCTGCCGTTTGAGGAGAGACTGACTGTGGGGCTTGAACTCACTGGAATACGCCAGAAGCTGGGACACTGTTGCTGCTTCCTTATGTGTTACTGCTTTGAGAGTAGTTTATGTTCTTAACACGCGCTGGCTGGGCCATGTGAGGAGACAGCCCAAAGCATCTGGAGTGTGGGAATAAAGCCAACGTGGCACAACGGCAAAAATCCATGGTTTTTTCAAGCCTGGCCTTGTGTCAGAATCTCTCAAGGGCTCACGGAGAGTTCAGACTCCTGAGCAATACCCCAGACTACTGAATCCTAAACTTTAGGGATGGGACTCAGCAATCGGGTTTTTGTTGCTTCCTAGATGATTCTGTTGGCTAGTTATCATGGTTGAGGAATTCCTAGGCTAGGTAGTCAGTTTACTCCTGGATTATTAAGACTCCTGAGCTCTACGCCCATATTACGTCTCTAATCCATGAACTTTCCTCTGTCTCCACTGCCAATACCTCAGTACAAGCCACCATCATCTCCCACCTGGGTTTGCAAGACCTTTAATTACCCTCCTCACCTCTGTTCTTGGCACCTGCTATAATCTGAATGTTGGTGCTCCCCACAAATTCATATGCTGAAATTGTAACCCCTAATTGGCCCAGTGCTGGTACATAGTAGGTGCTTATATTTCTTGAAATGATTACTCGTGTTCTTTATAACCTAATACCAAAGGTGATGGTATTAGGAAGTGGGGCCTTGGGGGGGTACTTTAATCATGAAGGTGGAGCCCTCATGAATGGGATTAGTGCCCTTATGAAAGAGGCTCCAGAGAGATCACTCGCCCCCACCACCACGCGAGGTGCTGACTCCGAACCAGGAAGAGGTTCCTCACCAGAAGGCAACCATGATCTTGGACTTCTCAGCCTCCAGAACTGTGAGGGATACACTTTCTGTTGTTTATATGTGACCCCATCTATGGCATTGTTACAGCAGCTCACACAGGTTAAGACAGTATCTCTCTGCCCCCTCCTGAAACCCGTTATCCACCCTAAAGCCTTAGTGATCTTTTCCAAATGTCCCTTTCTTGCTTAAAATCTTTCAGCAGTATCACAGTGCACAGAAAAGAAAACTGTTTACATGTCTAGACTACCATGCAAGGTGTGGCCTTTGCTTACCTCTCCAGCTTCATCTCAGGTCACTGCACCCCTTGCTCACGGTACTGACTGGAGCACCTCGAGCTTCTCCCAGCTCAGGGCCTCTGCACCTTCTTTCCCCTCTTAAGGCTGCTTTTTATACGCGGCTCACTCTCATCCTTCAGGTCTTGGCTTGCTTGCCCAGTCTACCGTATACCACCCTCCCGCAAACACACACAAGGTTTCCTTAGCAGAGTACTCTATTTCATAGCACGGAAGCTACACGGAGGCAGGGACCTTGGTATTCTTGCACACAGGATATATTTCTAGTGCTTGGCCCAGTGCTGGTACATAGTAGGTGCTTATATTTCTTGAAATGATTACTCATGTTCTTTATAACCTAGCCTGACTTGCATTATAATGGGCTTTGGGGAGCATGATTTAATCTAAATCTATGTAATAACAAACTATGATTTGAAGGGGTTGATGTACTTCCATTGCTGCCCTGAGTGCTAATAAGTGATTAGCTTCTGGAAGGAGGGGTCTCGGCCTTGTAGCAGGGCACTAAGTGACAGTCCTAACATGGCCTTCATAACTGGTAGGACTGAGAGAGGCAGTGCTGGTGGCAGCCGTCTAGCTGCATGTTCTCAGACTCAACAGTCTCCATTACACATGTTGGCATGTAATGCCCCAGATTTTCTAGACCACTCTGGTAGTCTCATTATTTCCTTCCAAGTTAGAAAAACAAAAGAGATTTCTAATTAATTTTTGCAGTAATTGTTTTAGGTTATTGTGGGAGTTAGAACTGTTAAAAGTAGCATAAGTCCAACTTAGGTTAAAAGAGGCAACTCATGTAATTCAACATTCATTCAACAGATGCATATAAATATAAACACAAATACAGATACAAATGTAGATCTATCTATCTATCTATATCTATCTATCTAATCTGGCATATTCTAATTGCTGGGCTCTGTGTTCGATTTTTGATGAGCAATGGTGAGCAAAATCTGTAAGTCAGAAACTACCACAGGAGTGTAGGATAGTAAGAATGAAGTTGGGATTTAGGCAGAGCTAGAACTTTGTCTCTTCTGAAGTTTGTGGATCAGCTTCATTTTCTCTCACTGAATACAGTGTCCTCCGCGGGGTTGTGAAGTCACCCACTGTCTTAAATTCACTTTTTACAGCTCCCACCACCAGACAAAGGGTAACTCACACACTTTCCTGCATCAAATTTAAAAATCCTGGGACGTTCTCTGATGCCTACCTGGAATTAATGATTCACTGCTGAAAAAGTATCCACTATAACCAGGAGGTCAGGGTCTTTAAAAACATGGCAGCTTCTGTGTTCTCCATGCGTGGAGGGGAGGAGTAATTACCAAATAAAAGGAGTGAGGAGGGAACTAGGTTTACTACCCCATAGTTTTCTAGCACTGTCATCTCTATAATTAAACACTTAACTCGGAAAAGTGTAAACAAAAAGGCATGCTGGGTAGAAAACACTAATTAGAGGACTACAGAATGTTATCATGTATAGAGCTTTGAAACAACTCCAGGTGTAAAGTTTTAGGCCTAATTATGAGAACCTGCAGGTCATAAGAAGAATGCAGTTATCTTGGGACATCAGACTTACATAAGTATGACTGCTTTTCAGGGTAATAGTAAACAACAGGCCTTTTAACACCTAAGGGATAAAAAACAGACTAGTGATCTCTGATAATGAGATTCAGTACTCAGGTTGGTCTACTATAAGACCCAGTCTTATTTTGGGGGAAACAGGGTCTCTGTAGTGTAGCTCTTCATTAGTGGATAGCTCCCTGTACCCACATGCATTTTACAGAGAAAACCCAAGTAGACAACTCACCAAAATGTTCTTTTAGGAAAAGTGCATTGTGACCTACTTAAGATTTCTCTAAAGCTAGGGGAGAAAAGACTGCCTATTGCTTGTGAGTGTAAAGAAACAGAGGGAGATTGAGATAAATAGAACATTTTTACAGTACCGGCACAGAGGAAGATTTATACAAATGTAATTTGGTTCACCCTGACTAATCCAAGAGGAAAAGAGATAATGATAATGCTTAGCTGTACTAGGCTCAGACCCACTAGGGGGGATTTTTGATCTGAGTTTACATTTATCTATAGCCTCTACTGATAACTTAGCTAGTGAAAATTTAAAAGCAGATTTTTCTAACCACAGTGCATGGCGAGTAGAGGGATGAGCTTCTGGAGAAACTGAACTGTTTAATAAACAGAATCAGAGCTGACCAGCTTGGCATCCCTATGAAATAAGAATGTGCTGTACTTAATTGTACATCATTATCAAAATACAAGGGGGAAAAAAAACCCAAGAAGGTGAACCTTATATTTTCCTCTAAGAAAGTAGGAAAAGGGAGTTGTGTTATTCCTCTCTGCATAGTAGATACATATGCAGGGTCTATAGCCACCCTGGCTGAATTCAAATCCTGACCCTGCCTTGGGCTGTTTAATCTTCCCAGGCTTTGCTCTTAATGGGAGGGGTAGGCTCATAATAGTGCCTGTCCCACAGGGATGATACATAGGGCTAAAGCAGGTACAGCTGAAGTGCTTAATCTGTGTGTGGCACTTAGTGAGTCCTTATTAAAACTTAGCTCTTTTGTTACTTCTGGTTATCAGTAAGTCAGTCACTGAGCAATAATCTATCCATCATCCTCATAATCCGTGATCAAACCTTGGGACAGAATAACTTTCCTCTTTTCTACTCTAACTACCTTGTTTCCCCAAAAATAAGACATAGCTGGACCATCAGCTCTAATGGTCTTTTAGAGCAAAAATTAATATAAGACCCGGTCTGATATTATAATATATTATATAAGATCCAGTCTTATATTAAAATAAGACCAGGTCTTATATTAATTTTTGCTCTAAAAGACGCATTAGAGCTGATGGTCCAGCTACGTCTTATTTTCAGGGAAACATGGTACTAACACTATAGTATTTAAAAATGTTTAATGCTGTTGTGCAATAATTTGGCATGAGGTAGCATCTCTATTAATTTTCTAAGAATTTCTTATGCAGTAGGTTGTTTTAGTTCTATGAGAGGACAGAGTCCTCTGTTATGTAAATATACTACCGTGTTTCCCTGAAAATAAGACCTACCCCAAAAATAAGCCCCAGTTAAGATCTCAGCCAGATGGATGCATTTAGTACATTATGACAATGCTCCAGAAGAAGATAACATGACTATAATTGAATAAATGTAGATTGTTGTACATGAAAAAATAAGACATCCACTGAAAATAAGCCCTAATGGAGCAAAAATTAATATAAGACCCGATCTTATTTTCGGGAAAACATGGTATGTGTGTAAGTATACTAATCCAGAATGGTTAGAAACTCAAGAAAAAGGATTCAGGACCTATAACAGCTGCTCAGATAATAAGCTGTTCTTGATAGTTCTCAAAATTGACTCTGAAAACATTAAATACTTATATTCTCTTGTACACAATTTGCTCATAGTTTATCATTATTAATAAATATTCATTGCTCCGTTATACATTTATAAAAATTCAAAAAATACTTATTGAGCATGGGGGTAGAATTCATTCTTTTCCTCCTCACTCTTTCATCCTTTTATTCCTACCTTCCTTTTCCTTTTTCCTCTTTCCTCTTTTTGTGGACCTGTGTGAAAATTCCCTTGGGACATATACTCAGGAGCAGAATTGCTTTGTACATTTCATGTATTAATCGCTTGTTGGTTTTAGACATAAAAAAATACCTCGTCCCACATTGTCAGCTACCTATTAGCTTTGTCTGTGTAGTGCCTTTTACTGAATAGAATTTTAATTTTGATGTAATAAAATCAAGGTTTTGATTCTGGTCAAGATGGAGTAAGCACACTTTAGCTCACCTTTCCCTCTGATATAAGTAAAAATCCTGAACAGAACGCATAGAGCAATTGATTGCCTGGTTTAAAAAAAAAAAAAAATCAACGTTCTCCATAGAATTAAACAAGGCTTAAAGTCAACAACAGCTATAAATTTTCCTTTAAAATACGCTTTAGCTGAGTCACATGTATTTTTACATGTATTGTCATTCCGTTTTAAGTATCTCTTAAATGTTTTTATTATTTTCAGCAGTTTGATTATGACATGTCTCGTGTGGAATTCTTTGAGTTTATCTTGTTTGGAATTCACTGAGTTTCTACAATCTGTAAGCTTATATCTTTTGCCAAATTTGGAGTTTTCTGTCCCTATTCTTTCAAATACTATTAATGCAATACACTTTCTTCTCTCCTTCTAGGACTCGGAAGACATGAATATTAGACCTTTTCATATTGTCACACAGGCTCCTAATATCCTTTGTCATTTTTTTCCTTCAACCTTTATTCTCTATGTTGTTCAGATTGGATAATTTCTATTTATCTATCTTCGAATTCAATGACTGTTTCCTCTGTCATCTCAATTCTGCTTATTGAGCCTATTTAGTGAATTTAAAAAATTTGTTATTGTAATGTATTTTTCCTCTTAAAATTTCCCTTTGGTCCCTTTCTATAGCTTCTGTTTCTGGTGAGACTTTATATCCTTACATTTGTTTCAAAGAGGCTCACTCTTATTTATTGGAGCATGGTTAAATGGCTACCTTAAAGCCTTTGTCTGATAACCTCAACATCTTTGTCTTCTCAGTATTGGTATCTGCTCATTGTCTTTTTCTTCATAAGATGTTGAGAACCTCCTGGCTCTTCAAATATCAAGTAATTTTGGATTGCCTCTGGGACATTTGGAATATTACGTTATGTGACTCTGGGTCACATGACCATGAAGAGTCTGGTACGGTCTCTGCCAGCCTCTCAGTTATGCTTATATATCTGAGAATTATTTTCTAACTTTGAATTCTTCCATATTCAAAGTTAGTGTTGTTTATATTTCACTAATTCTACTTAGTAGCATCTTCATGGGGAATTTTTTATTCAGTACAGCTCAAATTCTAGATTTTGAGACCTAGGTCTATATGACTTCTTATGGAAGAATCACTGTTCTCTATTCTGCTTGTTTCTTCTATTTTAGCATATTAATCCAATTGTCTATTTCAACCCAATAGGTTTTTAGCTCTCCATGAAAACTAAACTCTCCAGTTTCACATTTCATATTCATAAGAACTTTTCTTATTCTTTTTAAGAATTTCTTAAATCAAATAATCATTTTTTTCTAATTTACCATTCTTTCACAGAGTCAGTATGTTAGCATGTATGTAGTTTTTATTCTTAGCCGAACTTCAGCCTAACAGGTTTTTCTGAAGCTGTTTAATTCTGCCTGTTACTTTTAGGACTGTGACTTTTAAAAATTTTTTTCATTAGTTTCAGGTGTAACAATGTAATAGACATTTATACCCCTCACAAAGTGACAAACCCCCACCCCCAATCTACGACCCCTCTGACATCATATATAGCTGTTACAATTCCACTGACTCTATTCCCTATGCTGTACTCCACATCCTGTGTGGACTATGACTTTTAATCTGACATTTTCAGCATCAAGGTGTTTATTTGTCTTTGATGCAGAGGGAAAAGGAGAAATATGATTTGTGCATACTTTGGTTTTGGAGTTCTCTTCCCCACTTCTCTCATCCCTTTCTCCTTTGTGGCTGGTTCCTCCCTAGAGATACAAAATCAGCTCATTAGAAATACTCTTAACTTATAGCAACTTAGTCCTATAAATATGAAGTTGGCACATATGCAAATTCTAGGTTCTAGAACTCTTGCTTAGTAGTGAACTACTGCTCTTTAATCAGACTAGTAATGGAGGGTATTATTGAATTTCAAATGAAGAATACTGTTTAGTTTTATGAGTTCGCTTGCTCGACTGGTGAAGCTATAATGACCACAGCACTTTAACTTATACTGCCAAAAAGGTAATCCTTTTTAGAAACCCTTTTTAACTCTCTAAAATAATAGGTTTTTCATACAACTGAGCAAATAACAGTAGATTTAAGTGAGACTTTCTGTAACCATCTGAAATTATTTTGCTCAACTTTCACAGGGAACATGTTGTGACTGAAATGAACATTGTGTCAATTTCATAACATCATCTAACATAATCTACCCACTGGTTATTTAACTCTCTTCAATTTCCATAGAGAAAATGTTAGAAAATATTACCTGCAAGAATAAAGAAAAGCTGTCACTTTAAAGGGGATTGGAGTATGTATCATCCATGTTAGGGCTAGACATATTCATTTACCTGAAAATCCTACTGTGAGCATCTTATATTCTTAGATATTTTAATAACACTGTTATATAACAGTAGAATCCTATGAAGAAATAGGGTACTATAAGATAATTATGACTATCTAAGGGGATGTATGTAACTTGGATGAAGAAACTGGGGACCATTTGTGTGTGTGTGTGTGTGTGTGTGTGTGTGTGCATGCACACACACGCAAAGTCAGTGGGGGAGGGTTGGAACTCAGCACAGTTCATAGCAATGTACAGATCATGAATGAATTTTATACCTGTTTAAAATTATTTTAGGAACTAATAAAAACAAACTGGCTTTCCACTTTAATGGCAGTTCCAATCTTGTAAGGGAGACAAAGATACTTTCACATAAAATGCTAAACCAGCAATTTAAGGTAATATAGGATAATATTAATTTTTAGCACCTTTTGAGTGTTGCTAGTGTTAGAAACACATTGCATGTATTTTCTAATTTAATCCTCACAGAAACTCTATGAGATTGGTACTATTACTGTTCCTATTTTAAAATTAGGGAATTGAGGCTTGGATCAACCAAAATCACATAACTCCTTGAGTGGCACAGCCAGAATTGGAACTTAGATCTCATCGTACTCTATAACTTCATAACTCGGTAACTTGGTTCCTTGTGTAGCAGAGTAGAAATGGGTCATGGTGAGCTGCAAACAACAGAAAGGTAAAGGATGGGACACAGGATTGATCCGGAAAAAAAGTGCTGATGCTATCGAAAAAAATCAGAAGAATATTAGCAAGAGATGAATCAAGACAGCATTTAAAAAATCTCTCTTCATATCTCCACATGAATTATTTTTGCTTTATAAGATCCATTAGAAATACACAATGAAAGAACAATCAGGTTTCAAAACTAGAACGAAAAGTCCTTTCAGTGGAAATATTGGGGTTCGTGAAGGACAGGCACAATGCTTTAGATACAAAAAGTGCTTATTTAAATGACATTAGGTAGAATTTTAGTTCCGAAAGCAGAAAACTATACTAAAGAACTATGTCGTATCTCATATCTTAGGTCAGTGGATAAACAAGTGAGAATCCATCACTCTTAACAAGCAACCCTTCTATGTGAATACATTTACTTTCAGAGTTGTAAACTGCTGCAATTGGGCCATTGGTTTCTCTTTGGTCCTTACTATTGAATTCTGAATACCATGTTTAATACTAAATTTTACCTGACAGGTACCACCGAGAGAGCAGCACACCATCCAAGGACTCAACTCTCTGTCCTCCTTCAGACCTCAAGGCCCGCTCCCTTCTTGGCCAAAGTGCCTTTCGACCCTTACCTACCCCCTCTAGGAGGAGCTGTCAGTCCGTATCAGCCTCTGGCAAGGCTGTCAGTGTGCCATCTTGCACGACAAACACAAAAGAACCCGAGGGACTTCCAGATCACAAAGGCTCTCTAAGTGAAATCCCTTTCAAGTGCAGTGGGAACGGAAATGAGTTTTCCTTAGGAAATTCCTCGCTGGCCTCCCTTTTACAGCGCCAAGCAAACCAAGAGAAAAAGGAGTCTGAACTTCATTTGTACACTATTTCCACAACCTCATCAATATTTCTGCACTTAAAAAGTTCATGGAACAATTACATCATAGTAAGTGTCCTCATAAGTTAACCTTGACATGAGTATTATTTTTTAGGGCAGCGTTCCCCTGCTCTACCTCCCCATTTTGGAAATTTTGCCTTGGAATTTAATAATCTTGTGAAGGACAAAACACACTGGACAATAAGGAACTGATTTTATTCAGGCTATTACAATAGGGAAAGTGCTCACTGATGGGGAGTATCGTAAAGAAAAGGAGATAGACCTGGGTATTATAGAGGCAGGTAAATGAGGGAGTCATCAGTGAGTCTCACGAAAATCAGAAGGACGGAGACAAGTCTTATCTTGGGATATTTGTGAGCAAAGTGGTCTTTTGTAGTCAGCTCGGGTGATTCCTCACCCCTGCTGCTTTAAGAGAGCACAGAGCTCAGATAAAGTCCAGCACTGTCAGTATGTTTCTCTGTGTCTTAGTGCACAATTGAAAGTAGGCTGATGAGAGTCATTGTCATAGGATCAGATAATTTTAATCAAATAACCTGTTCTGAGTCCCTTACTTTATAAATAAAAATAAGTAATTTATTCAAATAGTAATATGATCCTTTTCAGTTATCTTCAGTGACACGTACTTGTATTATCTTTTTTTTTTTTTTTAAGATTTTTATTTATTTATTTATTCGGGAAGGGGAACAGGACTTTATTGGGGAACAGTGTGTACTTCCAGGACTCTTTCTCCAAGTCAAGTTGTTGTCCGTTCAATCCCAGTTGTGGAGGGTGCCGTTCAGCTTCAAGTTGTTGTCCCTTCAGTCTCAGACGTGGAGGGCACAGCTCAGCTCCAGGTCCAGTTGCTGTTGCTAGTTGCAAGGGGCGCAGCCCACAATCCCTTGGTGGGACTCGAACCGGCAACCTTGTGGTTGACAGGACGCGCTCCAACCAACTGAGCCATCTGGGAGCTCAGCCGCAGCTCAGCTCAAGGTGCTGTGTTCAATCTTAGTTGCAGGGGGCGCTGCCCACCATCCCTTGCAGGACTTGAGGAATCGAACTGGCAACCTTGTGGTTGAGAGCCTGCGCTCCAACTAACTGAGCCATCTGGGAGGCAGCTCAACTCAAGGTGCCCTATTCAATCTTAGTTGCAGGGGGCCAAGCCCATCATCCCTTGCAGGACTCGAGGAGTTGAACCGGCAACCTTGTGGTTGAGAGCCCACTGGCCCATGTGGGAATCGAACGGGCGGCCTTCAGAGTTAGGAGCACGGAGCTCCAACCGCCTAAGCCACCAGGCCGGCCCCTAGTGTTATCTTTTAGCATAAGAATATTAAGAAATATGAAAAGCTCTTTTCACTCAGAAGAAGCTAGAACGCAGGGGGTTTTATAAATGGCTTAAAATTATAAAAGATTGCAAGACAACTCTAAGTTTTTTCTCTTAGCGCAGTTAGAATGTTTAATGTTTACATTAAATGTTAAATATTTAGAATTTCTCTCTAAATTTTTAAACAGCTTTCTCTAAATTAAGAATGTAAATGAATCATAAATAGAAGGAAAACCCTGGTCTATCAAAAGAAGGCCTCATATGTTCTAACAGAAAAACCAACACTTCATTGGCTTAAAAAAATCTATCTAAATATATCAGAATAACTGTACTTCCCTGATTTGACAAACTCTTAGTTTTAAATACTACTTTTAAATTTTGCAGCAGAGGCATGGTTGGGGTAAGTCCAGAAAAGCCAACATAATGAAAACAATGACAATAACTAACATGTATTGTTATTATCCAGTAGGAATGATTCTGATGCTTTCTGTATATTATTAGCTCATTTAATCTGCACAACAACCCAATGAAGTAGGACTTTTTCTCATTTTATAGATGAAGAAATTAAGGCATCAAGAAATTAAATGATACATGCAAGTTTACACAACTAGTCTAGAGCTGGGATTTGAACCCATATAATCTGATTTGTTTTCCTATGATCACTGAAATGTGGGTGGGGGGTTATCTTTATGAGTTGGTAGATGCTATCATTAAAAATAATGTTCTATACCTTGAAAGATGGAAAATAAGCAAATATTTTATACATATATGACAAATCAGATTAGCATTTATTTTTCTAAGACTAAGATATTAATTCAATATAAACATCTAAAAGCTGTAACTGTTTGGGGCTGGCCCGGTGGCTCAGGCGGTTAGAGCTCCGTGCTCCTAACTCCGAAGGTTGCCGGTTCGATTCCCACATGGGCCAGTGGGCTCTCAACCACAAGGTTGCCAGTTCAAGTCCTTGACTCCCACAAGGGATGGTGGGCTGCGCCCCCTGCAACTAAGATTGAACACGGCACCTTGAGGTGAGCTGCTGCTGAGCTTCCGGATGGCTCAGTGGGTTGGAGTGCATCCTCTCAACCACAAGGTTGCCGGTTCGACTCCCGGACTCCCACAAGGGATCGTGAGCTGCACCCCCTGCAACTAGCAACAGCCACTGGAGCTGAATTGCGCCCTCCACAACTAAGATTGAAAGGACAACAACTTGACTTGGAAAAAAAAAAAGTCCTGGAAGTACACACTGTTCCCCAATAAAGTCCTGTACCCCTTCCCCAATAAAAAAATCTTAAAAAAAAAAAAAAAAAGAAAAAGTTGTAACTGTTTGTGACATTGTTGAATTCTTTTATCAGGTTGGTCTCCTTTGGTTAGTCTTATAAGTTTTAGGAAATTGAAAAAATAATCACCTCCTAAATCAGTCAGACTTGTTTTGGTTAACTGATCTCTTGTACTTTGAGATCTAGAATGATCTTTCATGTTCAGGAAGGGAAGTGTTCTTGGGAAAAAGAATTGGACATCTTAATTCTCTCTATATTTTTAGTTAAAATTAGCATAACCCATCCAATTAGAAATTAACACTCATTTGGATTTTAAGGGTTTTTAAAGAGGTGAGTCTCTTTCAGGAACTCATTTTATTTGTAACTTTCACCAAAAGAAATTACATCTGGGTTGTTTAGCATCTCAAATTCTACAAAGATGAAATGTGGCAATTCTTTGTCCTTTATATGTTGTGAAGAGAGCTACCAGAAAGCTGAAGAATTAAGGGATATCCTTAAATCCCCAAATTAAAATTCTAGATTTAAGGCAAGCATAAACATTTGGAAAGGACTAAAAGGCAGCTTTTTGTTTGTTTAACTTAGAGCAATGATAAAGTAGTAAGAAAAAGCACGTGAGTGGGTGATGATGGGGAAAATACCCTACTCACCCTACTCTGTTATTGAGGAATAAGTTAGGGGTGAGTTTGTTTGGAGTTGTAAATTAGCAACATTTCAGAAATTCCTCCTGACCTGTCTGTTAAACCTCAATATTAATAAAAGATTATTTATAGAACTTGCTGAACATGACATGATCATTTGTTTTGAGGACCCAGAATGAATGGGAAATGGCAACACTAAAGATTTGAGGAAAAACTAACCTCATTAATGAGGGAATAGTTCAATTATTGTATATCTATGGTACGGAATACTAGGAAATCATTAAAAAGATTGAAGTAAATCTATGTACACAGACACAAAAACTGTCTACCGTGTATTGTGGGAAAAAAAGTTCCAGATTAATATATGTGATATAATTTAGCTAGTATTAAAAATATATGAAAAATATATCATCTAACATGTAAATGTTATAAATGTGTATGCTATAATTAGTATGTTTTATATGCCTAAAAATATATAAACTGAACTGAGAATAGTAAAGTACTTTGAATAGTGGGATGGAAAGGGTAGGGAGAGACAGGGAACTTTTATTATTTACTTTATGCATTTCTGTACTGTGATTTTTTTACACAATTTTATTTTACAATGAGCAAATATGTTTTAAACAACTATATAAGGAAAAATTCCCTGTGGTATTATCAAACCCTGGAATGAGTTACAACAAATCAGGCACTATAGAAGGGATTAAAGAATAGCTATATATGTGATATTGATGAAAAGTAGAGAGAATTGATTTTCAAAAAACAAAAATTCTAACTAGTCCCACTTTTTCCCCTTCCAGAAAGCTACTCTTTTACAAGAGCCCCTGTATGTTAGTGAGCTGAGTCCTGCTACTGGAGGCCACAAACCATACAAGTAAGGAGTGATGATGTGATAAAATTCCTTGGGGGACTGTTCTCTCCTCTATGCCTCTCCTAACTCTATGTGTTTCTGAGCATCACATTTATCCCTCTACCTCAACTCTCTGCCCTGAATTGTAGGCCTGCAGACACAATTGCCCACTGGATATCACCTCCTGTAGGCCTCACGGGAACCTCAAAGTCAGCACATTCAAAACACAACTCAGCATCTTCCTTCTGCAACCTGACCTTCCTCTTGTGTTTCTTAATATAGGGCATGATGTCCTTAGCCCCAGACCACCTAAGCCAGAGTCCTGGAGGTCACCTTGTCACCTTTACCTTGTCTTGCCCCTTCACCATTCCCCACATCCAGCCAATCACCACGTGATTTATTGTGCTTCCTTAGTATCCCCGGAGAACACGTATGTCTTTCCAGCGCCATGTGCTCAGGCCACATTATCTCTGTGCTGGGCTCCCACAGTGTTTTCCTAGCTGGACTCTTGGCCTCCTCCCGACCACACCCCATTACAACAAAGGACTCTTTCCAAGCCACAAATCTGATTATGTATCTCCTCCGTTAACACCTTTGAATGGCTCCCGTTGCCCTTAGGAGAAGGTTCTAAACTCTGTAGCAGCTTAAGACCTCCCTCATGTCTCTTTTCAGTTTTTTCCTTCCTCACCTATTGTGTCCTCCCCACTCCTGTCTTACGCTCCTGACCCAAATGAACTCAACAGTTCTCAGAAAGCTCCCTGTTTGTTTTTCCGCTGGGCCCTAACATGATGGCCCCTATTCTGGAATCCTACTCTCTATCTACTCTTCTTCCCCTTCACGAATAACTTCAACTCATTAAGTCTTAGTTTACTATCCCTTTTTTAAAAAATAGTTTCTCAAAATTAATTTAAGAGGGGCCCCTTCATAACATGCTGTGCTTACACATCTTGTAGCACTTACCAGTCTGTATTACCGTGTTTCCCCGAAAATAAGACCTAGCCAGACAATCAGCTCTAATGCGTCTTTTGGAGCAAACATTATAAGACCCGATATTATTTTAATATAAAATAAAGTCTTATCTAACATAATATAACCTAAGGCCGGGTCTTATGTGTGTGTGTATATATGTATATACATATATGTATTGAATGTCAACTATAATTAGAATATATATACACATATGAATATATATTCATATGTGTATATATATTCTAATTATAGTTGACATTCAATATTATTTTATATTAGTTTCCAATGTAAGAGTATGTCTTATTAATTTTTGTATTTTTCTTACTTAAAACTGTGCTTTGCACATAGAAAGCACTCAGTGAACTGATGGCATCAACAGTTTTGATATTAAGTCATGGCCAAGTTTTGAGAGGTTTACAATAGGAATATATACTGGGGGTCATGTAAATAAGCTAAGAGCATATTAGTTTTAAAAGTTGCATATTCAATCCCCACTAAAAGAACCAAAGTTCCTTGGAGGAATGACTGATTCTAGGTCTGGGGAAGGAAATAAACAAAAGGAGTCTGAAACAGCTGGTGCCAGAATGCAGTGACAGGGCCCTAAGTAAGAACACAGGAGCCCCCGAGACGGGGCTCCTGATAGCTAAAGATAGGACAGTCTGAGTATCAGAACAAATAATGAACGAGAGGCTTGAAACACGAATATGTAAAACTTCAGACGTACATAATGAGGCATCGTTGAAGAGAAAGTCCTCCCCACACCCCCTCACAGAAAGAAATAACGCATTGAACTCCACTCGAGGTACACACGGCACCAATTCCTTACTCTGCAAATCAGCAAACAAATGGCAATAATTAAGCATTTATCTTGCCTTTCCTGCATAAACTATAACCAGTTCAGGGTAACCAAGTTGCCCAGGTTGATGAGGGAAAATTCCATTTTACAGAATTCCAGCTAATGAATGTGGAAGGTTTCACAGACTTAGAAAATTACTGTATTTGCAACTCCTAATGGAACACTAGAGTCATGCAACAATCCTCAAGGGATGCAACCATTGGACAGAAAGGTGAAGTGCAACATCAAATGGAGGGATTATTTAGTAAATGACTAAACCCATTGATCAGTCTTAGCATCACTTCCATGGGACAACCAGATCTTTGTGCCTTTGTTTTTGATGTACTATGAAACTTACAGCACCACTTACGAAGTATCTTTCTTACAACTAAACTTGAATCTGACACTAACGTGTGGGTATGTCAGCCTTAAAAGGAATGAAATTCTGACACATGTAACAACATAGATGAACCTTGAAGAAATTATGCAAAGTGAAATAAGCCAGTCAGAAAAGGACAAATATTACATGATTCCACTTATATGAGGTGCCTAGAATAGGCAAATTTATAGAAACAGAAAGTAGAATGGAGGTTATCCGGGGCCAGGGGAGAGGGAAATGGGAGTTATGTTTAATGGGCATAGAGTTTCTGTTTAGGAAGATGAAAAAGTTCTGGAAATGGATAGTGTTTGTGGTTGCACAACATTGTGAAGGCACTTAATGCCACTGAATTGTACACCTAAAAATGATCACAAAGGTAAATTTTATGCTATGTATATTTTATCTCAATTTTGCAAAAGATAGGGGTGTATGTGTGTACAGGAATAGATGAAACAAGATTAGCAAAGTGTTGATAATTATTGAAGCTAAGTGATGAGTACATGGGATTTCTTACATAATTTTCTTCATGTTTGTGTATGTTTGAAAATTTCCACAGTAAAAGTTTGTAAAAGACTTAAGAAACATAACAAGCAAATACAATAAGTATCTTACATAGATATTGATTTTAACAAACCAAATATAAAAATACCTTTTTAAGGCAATAGCGGACATTTGAATATGTACTGGGTATTAGACAGTACCAAAAAATATTGATAATTTTGTGGGGTGTGATGATGATTTTGTAAGAAAATGTTTGTTTTATTTTGAGATGTGTTTTGAGGTATGTAAGGGTTAAATAACATGTTTGTGATTTCTTTTTTAAAAAGATGGCCATACGAATAGCTTAGAATTTATACCTGTTTTCATATGTTACTCTGTAAAAGTGTCAGTTTTAATTTTGGTGTTTATTTAAGGTTATTTTTAAGTTAATTGTATACTAAAATAGGCTCTAACTTTCAATATGCGTATCTTGAAATTTATCCCCAAAGGTAAGGAGAGTTCTGCCACCACCTAGACTCAGGAAAAGCATATTTCTTGCAAAGTTAATTCTTAAAAGCAACACATTTAAAGTGCAGTGATTCAAAATGCACTCTGAGTGATATAGTATATACATAAGACACTAAAAATGGTCTTTGCCTGCAGGCACCTGCAGTTTAAAAGGAGTAAATATTATTTGGGTTTTCAGATTAGAACTCTGCCACAAATGTGAGTTCTGTAACCTGACTGATGTGAACATATACACGGTGCTTCTGAGATAATGTATGAAAAGCGTTTTCCAGCTGCAAAGCACTATGCAAATAATAATTTATATAAAATGTCCGGAAAAATATAGGAAAAACAGAACTTGTCATTAGGTTAAGCATCCTTCTTTCTACATTATTTGAGCAAATTTGTGTTTTTTAAAATATAGAATAGCTGGTAACATGAATATAAATTTTCCTCAAATTCCTCAATTGAATAATGAGTCTTCTGGCACTAGACTTTTTCTTATTTAAATCAGTCAAAGGAAGTTTGTCATCTTTGTAAAATCAAATATTCTCAGAATATTCAAAGAAACTGTGACTATACATGACTTCTCTGGAGAAACAGAGACTCCTGAATCTACCTTGAGTTTACGATGTATATGAGAACTCAATTTATATATGAATTGATTTTTAGTATGAAGAGATTACTATGATTTTTCTGATGACATTAATTTCAGCCTTTTTGAAAAAAACAGTTCGGTATTACAATGTATTATCATAGGTGCCATAGGATAAAAAATGTTTGTTTCTAAGGATCTTAGGAAATTGCTGATTCCTAATGAGGAAAAGTGGAAAGCCAATTTCAAAATAATTCTGCTGATACGGTATTTTTCTGAGCTTTTGCTTTTCTAAGCTCATTTCTACATTTCTGCTGTTTATGGAGTTCTCAGACAGTAGAGGGAATCTTAGTTATTTTTTAAGTGAAATGTGGTAGTAAACAGAAGTGGATGTATAGGAAAGTGGGATCTCAATGCTCATTCCTACTTTATTTAGATGTCATTTATCAAACACTTACTGCATACTAAGTACATGTAGTAACTTAAATATCAAAACAGCACAATGGGATAGGTACTAGCTTTACCCCCATTTTACAGATGAGGAAACTGAGGCAGAGACAGACTAGTATGTTGCCCATGGTTATTACCCAGCCGAGCAGGGGCAGATCTAGGATTCCAATTCGCCCATCTGATCCTGCCCCACCCCTACCATGCTCATAATCAATCATGTTCTTTTGCCTCTATGATTCCTAGCATTGAATCTTTCATGATTATTTCTCTTCCCGTGTCTTTACTAGAAAAGAGACTGTTTTCCAGGAAGTCTTAATTCTTGTCTTCATAAGAGAGGCTCATGGACTGGACAAGGGACAATATCTTAGATTTTTTTAAATACAGGGGGAGGTAATAGGCAAGAACCAAGATTCCGTGTAGTAGTAGTGGGATAAATGGCTGGTATCAAAGTTTGTGGAGCAAGTGGTAAAAATATTTTTAATTCAAGTCAGAAACTCTAGGAAGTTTCCATCTACCTATGCAGAACATGAGACATCTGTCCTACCATTACTTTGCGTCCCGCTTTTCTGAATCACTAGTTGTGAGCTTGGACAGGTTACTTGGCCTGTCTGACATCTATAAATGCAGTCGTTATTCCCAGCTCAGCTCCCTTCCCGGGTCTAGCTCACTAGCATGAGCGAGGGCATGAAAAGTACCCAGGCCAGAGCCTGCCACACGGTCAAGGCTCAATTAAGTCAAGTTGCTATTACTGAGCACATTGGGAGAAACAATATTTAACCCAATAAGGTTTTTTCAGGTTGCTGAAAATTAGCTAAGAGTCCAGTACAAGTACAGAAATAACGCCAATGGGGTGAGACAGGATTAGTGTGATACGAGAAGTGGAAAAAAGTGCTATGGGAGAGGGTCCCCATTCACTGGTGGAATTAGGGAAAGCTCTAAAGAGAAGGTGTTACTCATTTCAGCTAAGCCGGCTTTTCCTGAGGTGTGGAACGCACATGGGTCTTTGTTGGGAGATGATTTCATGTGGTACTCTGACATGGCATGAAATAACTTTGAATTCCATGTTGAAAAAACGATTCCTCTTTTCAACTAGTGTGATCTCACTAGGGAAAAGCTCTCGGCTTGGTACCAGCAGTGGCAGCTCTTTAACACATGCTCATCTGCCTTTTTGTCAAAAAGAGCAGACCTCAGGCTTGGAATATGGCGCATCTGCTTAGAATTTGGGTTACTTTCATGCCGTTTTTACAGTCACTATTTATGCAAGTGGTACTGGTTTTCCCTGTAAAGTAGTGATACAAAGTTTTCTTTAGAAATAAACTGCTCTTAGAAAAAAAATGAGTTGATTTAAAGAAAAAATATTAAGCAAATAATATTACATATGGTTCTTGGATTATGGCAAGTGGCATGTGAACAAACTCTGAGCTAGGCTGTGAAAGAGAGACAGAATTTTACCAGGGACAGTAAGAGACCGGATATGGGTACAGCTTCAGTACAGGAGCACGGGCAAAAAGTATGTGTGAAGAGGATTAAATAGTTCAGTTTGGGGGGAACAAGTTTCATTAGTGATAAGTAATAAAGCTAGAAGTACAAAACGGTATTAAAATTCCGTTAGTAACAAAGTTTTACGCACCTGTCAATAATTGATGATAGTCCTCAATTGCTGTTTCTTATCATTTTTTTGAAAGTTTTCTTCTGTTTCTGTAGATCTGAGGAGAAAATTAAGCACTTCCGTCAAATTAAATCTGAACTTTTTCTAAAAGACAATACTTTGAAGAAGATACTTTGTTTAATTACGGAACTTAAAGTAGCAGCCCAGGAAAACTTCATTCTGAAAAGACTTTTCTGGAAAGTAGGTGTTTTATTTAAAATTTTTAAAACTTGTTTCACCTGTTTATCAATTGCAGCATAAAGTAATATACTGTATTAAAAAAGTCATCTTGTATTTTGATGCTGTATTTTACAATGTTGATTAAATTTAATGCAATGGTGCCTTACCACTTAAAGTGTTGTGATGTAATCAACTGTGTGTGTGTGTGTGTGTGTGTGTGTGTGTGTGTGTGTGTAGATGGGAAGAGGACAGTGATAGCAAAAGGATAGGAGCTCACATGGGCTGGGCTGGCAGAGTCAGAGAAAAGAGAGGTAATTAAGAGGGAAGCTTCTGACATGCGAGATGTGTGAGTACAGGCAGTGAGATGAGAAAGTAGATTTGAAGAAGTTTTACATGCAGCTTCCCCACAATAAAAATACACTTTTAAAAAATTACTTTTGAGTGTAGGGCTGTTATTTCTATAAAGGTCTCTCCTGGGGAGTCGAAACAACCTACTCTCACCCAGCAAGTTACAGACTTACTTTGTCAGACTTACTACTACTTAGTTTCGTTTTCAGTCTCCTGTGAAGGTATCGAGAAGCCCAGGTTAGTACCGGTGCTGGTGCTAATGAGGCTAATTCTGGCCAGTGGTCTCACTCATAGTCACCACCTTTTTATTGAGCAGCTGTGACGTGCACAGCCTGCCCACCCGTACCAGACAGTCCTGGTCATTTCTTAAATGATAAGTGCTTCATATGTAGGATGACCAACCGTCCTGGTTTGCCCAGACTAGGGTGACCAACCAACTGTCCCAGCTGACCACCCTATTCAAGATTTAGAACATTCTGGGCGACTGGATGGCTCAGTTGCTTACAGTGTGAGCTCTGAACAACAATGTTGCCGGTTCTATTCCCACATGGGATGGTGGGCTGCACCCCCTGCAACTAAGATTGAAAACAGCGACTGGACTTGGAGCCGAGCTGCACCCTCCACAACTAGACTGAAGGACAATGACTTGGAGCTGATGGGCCCTGGAGAAGCACACTGTCCCCCAATGTTCCCCAATAAAATTAAAACAAAAAACAAAACAAACCCACAAGATTTAGAACACTTCTACCACCTCAGTGGGTACCTCGTGCCCTTGAGCAGTTTCCTCCCGTCCCTGGCTTCACTATGGATTCGTTTTGCTGTCCGAGGACCCACTTACATGGAATTGCACACTATGCTCTCTCTTGTGTCTGGCTTCTTTCGGCATAATATTTTTGAGATTCTTTCATGTTGTTGCTGGTAGGTGGAAGATATTTTATGAGTGAAAATTCCTGAACCAGTGAGCACGTGGGAGATCATAATAACTGATATTTACTAAGCACTTGTAAAATGCTAAGCACTGTTCAGGCTTTACAAATACTTTCTTATTTAATCCTAACATCAACTCCATGAGAGGATATTAAGCCCACTGTCGAGATGAAGAAACTGAGTCATGGAGCATGTAATTTGCCAAATGTCATACAGCTAACCAGTGGCAGAGCTGGGGTTTGAACCCGAGAACCTTGCCCCAGAGTCAGTGTGTAAAACCACCACTAGGCTAATCCACCAGGGCTCTGGGTAAGCCCAGGCCCCTCTGAGAGGGCCTGTGTAAGTCCTGCTCCTCTTCCTCTCTTCCATCTCTCCACCTGCCATTTTCAGCCTCTTCTAAATAAGGGCACACATATCCCTGTCTAAACAAAGAATCTGAATGGTCACTTTAAAAAAAAAAAAAAAAGTCCTCGGGAGAAAATGAACAACAGAGGAATAGAAAAGAGAAGCAATTACATTATTTTTCTCATTAGTACCAACTTGCCAGTACTTATTTTCATGCTTGATTTATCTCATGAGACTGGATAGAAACACACAAAAGATTAGTTCCCCCCACCCTCAAGTCAGCATTTATTTTGGCAGAAATGGCAATCGACATTTCTACTGTGTTAGCAGAAGGATTAAGATCACTCCGAACTATCTTCAAAGGCTGTACAAGTGCTTTACATTTGTTTTCCGAATAGTAAACATTTTTAAATGACAGCTTATCTAGTTATTTCATTGTATCTTCACAAAGGCCAAGTTTCTTTGGCAAGGCAGGAATTACAGTAGCCCCTATTTAATACATTATTCCAAGGTGACTGAAGGATTTGCCTGAGATTATATACCTACTTCTGGAGGAGCATCAATATTAATTAATGGTCAAGCCAAGTCTAGTGGGCACCTCCCAGCCTCACCCTCTAGACTTGAGCTCTTCCTCTGTTCACCAGGACAGTGCTCTCCTTATGTAAGGTAAAGTACGTTTTCACTTTGGGTTATGCTAGTATTCATGAGAGACATTGTAAATCACTTCCTGGTCAAAGAACAAATCATTTCTTCTCATGTTTCTCAGGTAAGCATAGAGTTTTACCAACAGATCGCTGCATTTCATCTTCTTTCCTGCTTGCTTTCACAGACCAGTGACCTTTTCTATTTCCTAGTGAACAAGCTTCATGAGTACTTGCCAGAGTCTAGGGATAAGAATGCACTTCAAAATAAAAGCCAAAGAGCTGATGAGCTGGTGTAAGTACTAACTGGATAATCATATATCCCCCCCACCCCACACACACAGTGTTAAAGATAAATGGAACTCACTAGACAAAATATATACTATTTTCATGATTAATGGTGCTGCAAGTTTTGCTTCACATAGATTTTTAAAAATAGCATTCATTTTGTTTTAATTTTTTTTAAAAAGACTACCCAAGAAAGTAGTAATATTGGCTGTCCTAAAGGGGAAAAAATGGGTATCTGGAGGAAGAAAACACTTTTCTTTGTATTCCTTTTTTCACCTTTGAATTTTTGAGCCAAATGTTACCTACTTGAAAAAGTTAAAATAATTAAAAAATAAAGTAGTGCTTGATTATCGTAAAAACTTTGGAAAAATATAAGTACAAACAATATGAAAATGACTTTTAATCCTGATATCCAGCTATTCATTCATTCATTCATTCATTCATTCATTCAACAAATGTTTCTGAGTGCTTCCTATGTAGCAGTCACAGAGTAGGCAACCAATGTTGGCAATTTGATATACAGAATTTCCTTCCTGTACTTTTTCTACACGGATATCTGAGGGCAATTCTATCAAGGATTGCTGACTTTGTGGAATTCTGAACTTGCATTGAAATCGTGCTATTTCCATGCTTTTTTCTCTGTTTTCTAGGGCATGCATTGAAATCATACAGACTCTGGGATTGATGTTCAGAGAAACAGAAACTGAGTCATCACGTATGAACACATTGGCAGCTAAGAAGTAAGGTCTCTTAGAAAATACTGCGACTTTGTGTTGCAACCCATTAACTACTCTGCTATTGTCTTCAAAACTCATAGCTCTCTAACCTCGCTGTTCAATCCCCTTGTAAGTGCATTAAACTCTTTTGTCTCTCTACTTCCTTCTACGATGAACAGATTAATTGGCACACACTGAGTTCTCTTTGTCTCTCTGGATTATTAAGGGTACCAAGATTTTCTTAGCGTAATTTTATCCTTTGTCATTGTCTGGTGAACTTGAAAAAGACCAATGACCCATTGTACATTAAAAGCTGGGGGTGGGGGAGGGTCTCTACTAGAATTTTTCAGAGTTCTCTTACATCCACTCAACAGACAGACTACATTGCAAAGGCAGACGTTATAGCAGCTTCATTTAACATATAATTATGTGACCTTGGAGTGAATGATGTTAGAAGGTTTACTAACATACAGCGTAAGCTGCTGTAATATACTCTAAAATATGTGGCCCAAAGATGACAGAAATTTACATCTTTCTCACATCACAGTCCAGAGTAGATAGTCAACCTTTCCTCCAAAAGAGCAGCCAGAGACCTAGGTTCCTTCCCCTTTGTTGCTCTGCCATTTTTTATCATGCCATCTTGGTCCCTATGGTTAAAGCTGGCTGACCTTCTTGATTTCATTACACCCTGTGGGAAGCAGTAAGAGAAGTAGAGGACAAGCAAAGTTTCTTTTTAAAAAGGCATATAAGACTTCTGCTCATGTTCTATCAGTGAGAACTGTAGGCATGTGGCCATAACTAGCTGCAAGAGAGGCTGGAAAATGTGTCTGTAGTTGCACAGTTATGTACCTAACTAAACTTTGGATGGTGATGGGGACATCTGTAATTAAAAGGAAGAATGCAAGCATGTATAATGGGGACAATGACATTCTTTGCCACAGAAGGTATGTGCTTGCATATTTTGCATATATCTGCTTGATCTTTTTATATGATTTACCGACTATGAATTACATCCTTTGTCAATGTTGTGTCTAAAGTACTAATTTTTTCTACCCTCATCAACTGTATCTAAGTTTCCTGTATTAGAAGGTGTTAGAAAGATGAGGGCCATGGGCTCTAAAACATTCGAACCAAGGGAAGAATAAGAACTTTTAGTAATCCTGTGTTTCCCGGAAAATAAGACCTAGTCAGACAATCAGCTCTAATGCGTCTTTTGGAGTAAAAATTAATATAAGACCCGGTCTTATTTCACTATAAGACCAGGTCTTATATAATATAATGTAAAGTCATGTAATGTAATGTAATATATATAATATAACACAATATAATACCAGGTCTTATTTTACTATAAGACCCAGTATAACATACCGGGTCTTATATTAATTTTTGCTCCAAAAGACGCATTAGAGCTGACCGGCTAGGTCTTATTTTCAGGGAAACACGGCAGTTGTCTGGGCTATTTATTAGAGACCTTTACAAATAAATTTTAATGATAATATTCATTAACATTTCTTAAGCAACTTGCTATGTGCCAGGGACCATGGTCATACTATGCTTTATAGCAGGGGTGGTCAAAAATTTCTGTAAAGGGCCATTTAATAAACATTTTTCGCTTTTCAGGCCATATAGTTTCTGTTGCAACTACTTAACTCTGTCATTTTAGCACAAAAGCAGCCATAGACAATACATAAATGAATAGGTACAGCTGTGTTCCAATAAAGCTTTATTTACAAAAACAGGCTGTGGGCTATTTGGCCCGCAGGCCATAATCATTTGTTGATCCCTGCTTTATAGCAAACAAGGAAAAAATACTCTGTTATTTTCTTTGCATACTTCTTTATGCAGTTGGTAGTACTGCCATTTCCCCAATCTCCAAGATGGGAGATTCAAAATTATTTCTAATATTTCTGTCTTCTCCCACATTGAAATTATTGCTATATCATCTTACTCTTTTTGTGTACCTTTTAGTCCCTACCTTTCTCTATCCAACTTGATAAAAATCACTTTTACTAACCTCCGCTATAAAATGTTGTATTTTAACTGTTCTCTCTTAACTCGGTGCCACCACATCGGCCCTGCTATATCAAATTTCTTTCCTGATATGACTAATTCTTTTAATGTCCTTCAATACATATATTACATTGCTGTAGTAGAGTGTGGTTGTCATACTAAATTTTCAGCCAGTTTTGATATGCATTGGGTCAAGTCATGTTACCCACACCATTACTAGCATGGTAAGTATCTACTGTAACTGTATTGGTCTTCTATTGCCCTGTAACAAATTACCACAAACTCAGTGGCTTAAAATAATATAAAATTTTTATCCCACACTTTCTGTGGCTCAGGAAATCTGGGCATAGTTGGATCCTCTGCTCAGTCTCACAAGTCTGAAATCAAGGTGTCATCTGGGGTGGCAGTCTCATCTGAGGCTTGGGATCGATCCTCTTCTAAGCTCACTTGGGTGGTTGCTGGCAGAAAAGTTTCCTACATATAGACTCATGATGTCTTGCTTCCTGGCAGCAGAACATCTCTAAGCTCAGGGAAGGCTTAAGCTCTCTTTTAAAGGGCTCACCTGATTAGACCATGCCCACTCAGGGCAATCTCCCTTTAGCTCAAAAGTCAACTAATTGGCAACCTTAATCAAATATGTAAAATCCTTTCTTCTTTCTCATCTAACATAACAAGAAGACTGATACCCTAACATATTTAGTAGTCCTTCCAAAATTTAAGGGGAAGGTACTATATAGGGTGTATATTACCAGGGGGGCAGAAATCTTGGAAGGCATATTAGAATTCTGCCTATCACAAAAACATATTATAGATTGATTTATGAGACTATGAGTTTGCTTTCAACGTCTATATTTTAAAATATAATACATTCTTTATTTTCAGAATGAAACTAAAATTTAAATTTAGGTTAAAATTTCTTCTATTATTGGCCTGGTGGAATTTAAACTGAGTTGGCAGAAGGGGTAGATTACAAATTAAATTCCATTTGAGCAAATGAAAAAGCATTTATTTAGTTCAGTATTTTCCTCTTTATTTTTTTCATAAGTGGAGATTTTATTAGTTCAACCCACTTCATTGTATTTTTCTTGAAATGTGCCATAATTCTTTCATGCTTCAGTATTGTTATAATTGAATTCATATATTATCACAGAAAGTTACACAGAATCTGATCATTCCTTCCCTTGGCCTTAGATATGTGACACTTCGAAAAGGAAATGCTGCTGAAAATAAAGGACTATAATTAAATATAACAGTGAATGGAATGTCAATTCAAAATTAATATCAGGAAAAACTTCTAAGTGGAGTGTTTTGTTGATTTTGGAAGGGTCTTCTAAAAGTAAGACTGGCCATTTTAAAAATAGCCTGAATAAAACATTAGCAAATATCCTGTATGACATATCCTGCTTTTTTTGAGAAGTGTGCTGACATGATTCTTCTTTTGCAGATATAAGAACTATTAGGTTGGTGCAAAAGTAATTGCAGTTTAAAAGGTTAAAAATATTGCAAAAAGCACAATTACTTTTGCACCAATCTAATAGATTTGCTTTTTGAGTTGGAAAAAGAAAGGGAATGGTATTTTTATTAGAATGCTGATTGGTTCATCATGAACTTCTAAACATAGTGATAATGTTAAATGATTGTAAAAATATAGGAAGCCTGAAATATTACTAAACAAGTATTGTTTATAGTCTCCTTTATTCCATTATAAAAGGAATGCTTAGGGTTATAGAGAATTTTTATACAGCCCTAGCTGTAAATTCTTTTACTACTCCTACCTGTGAAAGCTACTCTGATACTGTGTTCAGTTAGGCAACTGTATTTCTTTGTTTTTTGTTTCTTTTTAAATTAAAGTTTATTGGGCTGACAACCATTAGTACCGTGTTTCCCCGAAAATAAGACCTAGCTGGACAATCAGCTCTAATGCGTCTTTAGGAGCAAAAATTAATATAAGACCCGGTCTTATATTATACGGTATTAGTGTACATCAGTGGACTGCATTTGAAAGCAAAAGACTTGCATTTAATATTAGTTTTATTAACTAATAGCTAGTGGCCTTCAGGGGAACCGTAAATCCTGAAATGCTTTGCTGGAAAAAAAAAAAAAGGGTGTAGAGTCAAAAAACTTGTGATTGAATAAGCATCTTAAATGTTTCATACTGTTTCTTTGTACTGGAGACATACAGTGCACATTAGCATGTTAAAGCCTCTGAGAAGTCCTGTAGTAAAGCTATCCAATGAACTTGGATTAATAAGTATTTCTTATTCCTCTTTTGAAAAGGGAATCTATTTTGATTATAATATTGCCTGGAATTAGTAATCTATAAAAAGCCCTTTGGAAAATACTGCTATAACTGAAATCACCCAAATTTCCTTTAAATCCAGATGTCTCAGCTTCCCAAGCTATGTGAACTTCTAGAACTATAATTGTTCTGAGCCAAATGATCAAGAAATTATGTTTTCATTTTAATGTCTTATCACCAGACATTTTGTCGGCCTGTCCAAGGATCCCCAAATTCAGTCAAGAATGGTCTGCAATGTTTTGTACTTTTAAGTATAACCATATTCAATGTCTACAAACTTGGTTTCACTGTTTCTCTTTTCAGACTTTACTTATTAATTTCCTTTTATTTATTTTTTCAGGGGAACACTATTTAATCTCTTGGTAATTTTAATTAGCAAGCCCCAGATTCCAAAATCTTGTCCTGTGTTTGATATCCAGTTGATGGCTGATTCAACTTTCATTGAGATGTCTTTTGATGCTGAGGTGAGATGAGCGTTTGGGGATAGATTAAATGCAATATATAGGGTCCTGGCTTCTAGTCTTCTAATATGGACCGTGATATTGTAGAATACAGACATATAATTAAATCAAAGAATAAATATTTTGCCAAAACTTAGATAGCTATTCTGTCAATATTAATATATCCATTTTATATAAATTATTTCCTTAGTACACATATGTAAAGTATGTATATTAAGGAAGATAATTAGTATTCTGTGTATATTAGATAAATCTGTCTCTCTATAAAATATGTATATATGTAATTCCATAATAGGGGTCTAATGGGTAAAAAAAGCACTGCCTTAGAGATTTTAGGGTTAACTCTCTTGCCTTAGTTTAACATTTTCTTACCTATCTTACCTGAGTAGTGTGAACTCAGCAAGAGTTACTTGTTCTTCTAAGGTTTTACTAAAACATTAGAAATACCAAACTGCCTAGAAAGCACTTATTCTGAAAGAATAAATCAACTTATTATTAGTTTATTTTAAGCAGGCCAACCAGAATTATTTTTAAAGGATGGGACATGATTTGATAGTTCTTATACATACAGAGTTATGTTTTAGAAAACTCTTAAATTCACTGATTCACTCAATAAATATTCATTGAGAATCTCTTACGAGCTAAACTGTGCTACACAATGGGGTCCAAACTAGAAGCAAAATAGGCACAATCTCTGCCCTCATTAATTGACAGTATTGTTGGAGAGACAGATGTTAATCAAATATAACATGAATATACTATTACGGACTGTATATGGAGCATCGACAATACCACTTTCAACAGTAAAGTTAGTAGATTAGGGATTAAAGAGTGGGTCAGACGCAAGACTCAGATAGGCACAGCTCTTAAGAAGCTAGTGCAATAGTCCAGATGTGAGGGATGATATGGGCCAGAAGGAAGCTTTCCTTGGCCTTCAAATGGGACTAGGCTTTCTTTTTAGAGCTCTCCTAACTTCCCGTACTTTTCTTTCATAGCCCTTACCTCAGTTTGCCACTATGCATTTATTTATTTGTCTGTTCCCCAATAGATTGTATTATATATTCCATGAGGGCAGAGACCATGTCTCTGTTGGTCTCTATTGTATCCCCAACACCTAGTATGGGGTCTGATGCATATTTGTTGAATAAATAGATGAAAAAAAGAAAAGCGATGGTAGTTGTCAAGAAGATAGAGTCCAGAAATTGTAGGAAATTGAGTTGATAGGTTGATGTGGAAATAAAGTATGCAGATTAGATGACTTAGATTCTGGCTTGGGTGCCAGGTAAGAATTACAGCACGAAGAGTAGGTTCAAAGGGGAAATGATGAGCTTGGTTTGGGGTTAGTTGATTTGATTTGCCTATGGTATTTCCATATGAAAATATCTAGTGTGCAGAATAGAAAGCTCTGAGTTTCTTGTTTTTTGATTTGCTGATCTTTTGCACCTGGGCTATTAGTGTAGCTATGAGAAGATCATATACATTTTTGTTCCAAGGTCTAATAGAGTGGGAGATTTCAAACTAGAGCTCTTCCTGGCAAAGAACACTATCAGGAAAACTGTGTTGGCCTGTAGCATGTCCACAGACACTGCTTTCATGCACCAAGTGGCCTATGGGCTAGAAGACAGCCTCACCAACTGATTGGAGTTTTTGAGAGCAAAAAATGTCTCTAAGCCCTATATTTACTCGTACTATGGAAGTTATATATAGTTCAAGTTGCACATAAGCCTAAATTTCCCAGAGAAACTCCCATGTTAATTCTGGGGAGCATATTTTTAAATTTTTGAAAGGGAGTTGTTGATCTGAATAATTTTGCAAATCAAGTGTGCAATTTTTTGTTTGTATTCTGTGAGCTATTGTATCTTCTTCCTTAACGCACTTTTTTAGCCATTATTGTGTAGCCTTTTTATGAAGCTACTTTTTTGAGAATGAGTGAACCAAATAAAACAGGAAAATTGACCACACTACTTATATTTTCAGTTAATCAAAAACTCTTTTATAAATACCAGAAGGGAACCAGGAGAAATTACCATTTTCTGGCTCTGCCAATGATATTGCATTGATTATCATTTAAAATTCTAGTTACAGAAGCTTATCCTGGAATATACAAATACAGCTACAGCACTTTTATATGAGATACTTCTGGCCTTTCAGCAGGTACAATATATATATTTATTATACATATAATATTGTGTGGTTATTATATATATATCATACAACTGTTATATAGATATATGATTATGTATTATATGATTAAGAATACACCTTTTTACAAAAACTGCTTGTATTAGAGATGGTGTCCAAAACTTGTTGACTTAAATGATACTACTTTTGCTCTTCAGCACTCATCTATCTCATTTTCCTAAATGATTTTAAAGATTTGATTAAGGACAAAAAAGTATTTGGGAAGGAATGTCGTCTTAGGTACGATGTGAACTTCATGAATATAACTTGTCTATTTCTTTGAGTCTTTTAGGGAAATCCTGGATTGAGATCAACCAAGTTTGCTATTAGCTGGATGATGTCCTTTCTACAAAGTCGTCCCCCCACAGTAAGTACTGAGAAGTAAAAGCAAAACCACCACTCAAGGCAAGTTAAACAGAGGTGCTTGTGGTTAATTAATAAAACACAAATTATCTCTATAAGTACTCAAGTTTATAAAACAGAAGCAAAGTGTAAATCTGATTTTATTATATAATTAAAATGTTTTTATACTGGGGTCTGAAGGTACTGAAATGACATCTTAATGTGATCTTTATTTCATGAAAAACCCTAAGATCTAGAGAAAACAGAATATTAAAGTATTGTCTGTACAATTAAGTGAGAAAAGGAACGTTTCTCTTAAACAGTAAGTATGAGTCGGCGAGTATGAATACACGACTTGCGGTCACCCGGGCCCTGTCCTGCAGGCAGCGTCCTAGTCCACAGTACCACTGCCTGTCCTTGGTACGACAGTCGCCCCGGCACTGGCTGTCCCTATCTTCCCACCGGACTGCAGTTAGAGAGATCTGTTCAGAAGACAAGTCTGATGATGTCATCCCTTGCTTTAAGTCTCTCCCCATGCTATATGAGTCTCTTACTCATTGCCCGGCACCCCCATCACAGGACCTTTAGCACCTGTCTGTCTATCTGTGTGAAATGTTTTTCCCTCCTTTTCCCACCTACTGTGTTTCCCCAAAAATAAGACCTGGCCGGACCATCAGCTCTAATGTGTCTTTTGGAGCAAAAATTAATATAAGACCAGGTATATATTTACTATATTATATTATACCCATATATTATACCCAATAATATATTATATTATTATTACTATAATATTATAGTAAAATAAGACTGGGTTTTATATTAATTTTTGCTGCAAAAGATGCATTAGAGCTGATGGTCCGGCCAGGTCTTATTTTCAGGGAAACACGGTAGTTAACTCCTGCACATCCTTCAGGCCTCAGTGCCCTTTCCTGGGGTGCGTGGGGGAGGAGTCTCTGACCTCTGACTAGGTCACATTCCCCCATTATAGGCACACATAGTCATAGTATGGCCTCTTCTTCCTTTCCTTCAGAGGACTTGTCACTGTTGCAGTTTACATTTGTGTTATTATTTGGTTCTTTGCTGTGGTAGCTGTTAGTGTCTACACATATTCTGGCTCTCGCTCCTTCCAGGCACAGGATTCCAGGATTGTACTTCCCTTCCCACTTGAAGTTAGATGGGTCTCTGTTCTTGCTTTGGCCAAAGGAATGTGAGCAGAAGTAGCCTGTATCACTTCTTGCAGGACGGTTTAGGGGCCAGTGCATGCTTCCCTGGATTCTCTTTTCCTTCTGGCGTGGTGACTGGCAGCATTCTATATGGTGCTGAGTAACTACGAGGAGCAGAACCCCCTACTGAAGTATTGGGGACACACAGTGTGAGCAAGTAACAAGCCTTTGTTGTTTTAAGCAAAGCATTGATATTTTGTGAGATGTGTTACCATAAGATAACCTACTCTATCATGACTGATCTTTCTCCCCCAACAGATTCCAAGTGCCATGAGGGTAGGAGCTGTATCTGTTGTGCTAGGCACATAATAGATGTTCAATAAAATATCTGCTGAATTAATTCTAATAAAGGGTTTACCCCTTAATCTCTTCTCATCTCCCCAAACTTAGTTTCTCTTTATTCATTCATGTATACATACTTTGAGTCAATATACATTTAATTTGAAATCTCTTCAAAAGATAATCATCCAAACTAAATTTTCATTGCTAATGGAGGATTTGACATGCGGTAATATGTTCTTTTTCCATACACAAACATGCCTCCATTGACCAGCTCTCGGTTCCTGCTTTGAGCTGTTTTTCTACAGTGATGTTCGGTGTGTCTTAGGGAATCTAGATTCTCTTGCCAGATCCCTGTGACACGTTTACAAAAACCTGGCTGGAGCCTGAGGGTACACTTGTCAGTAGTACAGCCAGCTGCCTATACCGAGATGGGGTCCATGAACGTGGCTCCTTTAGCAGCACACAGATTCTAACCAGTCTCACACCCACTTCAAGGACTGTCATTAAGTAATAGTCCTTCACAGCAATAGAAGCTGGTATGTGCAAGATGCAAGACCTTTACTTTTTCTGTGCAGTGGTTGCCGACCCTATCACCTGAACTGACGTGTGAAATCTGGGGTCTTAAGAACTCCAAGCAACAGGAAAGTTTCTTTATCAACCTCTAGCGTTGGTTCGCTTCATCAAAGGAATTGAGTTGATAAGGCCAGTCTATGACATAAAGTCAGGACGAAGAGTGGCAAAAAACCACTAACACTTGAAAGCTTCCAAATTAACCCAGTTCTCAAGAGTGTGGGTAGAAACAGACCTTTTGAGAGAATTTGCAAGCAAGGCAACCGTTGGGCTCATTGACTACACCTGCATGTCACTCAGCTCTGGCTGATCCTTTTACCTGGTTAGAGCATGATGCTAAAGAAATTAAAATTTTAATCTGCTAGCAGGCATTGCTCTGTTCCACTGCTCCACACTCTCCATCCTCAGTCTGTGTTTACCTGACACAGTGTTTAGTCAACATGTGTAAATGGGTCTGTATTGAAGGAAACCCACTTCCGACTACCTGCCCTGTTCAGGAAGGGCCTGTAGCAATATCAACAGAAAAGGTGACACGGTTATTGATACTAACTTAAGGGTATACAGAGTGACTTGCAGGTTATAGCTTGAAGGGCACTAACACTCTCCTCCTGGTTCTTATAGTAGCCCACATTTATGGATAGTAGTTTGAAAATGTGACCACCCCCCCAAAAAAAAGACTCGTGGAATCCATTGTTTTCATTTTTTAATATTTAGTTCTGTTGTGACTTACAGTGTTGTGTGTGTGTGAGAAGCAGGAGCTTCTCACATTACTGCTACTTCTTCCACTTTAATTTCCCCCCAAGAAACGACAAGGGACAGGCTCTCGATGAAAACCCCAGCTGACAGTGACATCGACCTTACGTGTTTGTGTCAAGTCTGGTTTTCTTTGCTTTCACACTTAGTGTTTCTCAAGGTGTGGTCCAGGGCACAAATCCATCAGAATTATTTATGCTAAAGATAAGGAGGTGGGGCCCCAGATTCTGCATGTTTAGTGACTTGCCCAGCTGATTTTCATACACACTAAATTTTGAGAACCACTGCCTTCTAGGAACCTTCTTTGAAAGTCACAGGCAGTTTATCTCTGTGGGCCACTTGTTCTTAACAATAGAAGAGAAACCATCTTCCATAGGAGGCCATAGACCTTTCCAGGCTCCCCTTCTGTCTCCACTTCTGCTTCGAGTATTCTCTTTCCCGTTTGGAGCCAAACTTCCTTGACAGTCAGTACTAGTCTGATCCTGCTTGTAGAGCGGCAACGGGTAAACCCAATTGGTCAATGGTCTTATGCTTGCTGAGTACCATGTCAGTGAAAATAGCACCAGGACACTGGGGTACAGGTGGTGAGGGCTTCGGCCTACATTTCTAGTAGAAGCCCCAGCGGAAATAAGCACTTTTATGAGTGGCACACAGCCTACATGTAATGCATTTTCCTTGTCTAGATTACTTTTGTGGCCAGTATTGTGAAGCAAGTGGTGAAGGGGCTTTCGGCTTCATTTCAGCTGCTAAGTCCCGGCCAGGCAGTTCTGTTGTACCAGCAGCTTTTCATCCTCAAGAGCTGTCTGCAGCACAGCAAGACGCTAGCTGAGTACATCAGGAATGACTACGGAGAAGAGTTCAGGTAAGGAGAAGTCTGAATCTCATCTGCAGAAAAATCCACTCATTTCTGATTTTCATGCAAAACTGCAAAACGGCCCACTATTTAGATTAAGTGACACTGGCAAATTCTGTTTTTGATTTTAATAGTCTTTCACTTTGATCTGCAGTAAGGCAGGATTTCGGGGAGCTCTAAGAACCACTGCCATTTGAAATCTATTCCCAGGCCAGAAAAGACTAGTGAAACATCAAACTCTCTTTGAAGAACTGTTTCTCACTCATTGTCTTTATTGCAGCTAGCGTCTCACAGAAGTTATAATGATTTTTAACGTGCTGTGAGTATTTAAGAGTAACAAACCCACTGAAGGGGAGGGATGAAAAATTATGGATTGTGAATTCAACTGAGTCATTGGGGAAAAACAATAGATAAAGGAGAAACAATGAATGAATGTGGTTATTGGTTTTTTGTTTCATTTTCCCCTCTCTTACTCTCAAAAACAAATCAGTAAGGAAGAGCAGCAGTAGCACAGCACTGGTTTCATCAGCCAGCCTGTTTCGCACCTCAGGGGTTCCTGCTTCTATTTATAGGCTGGCAAAGCCAAGTGCACTTAGCTGTACAGCCTTGCATTAGCACCTACCAAGGAAAAAACCAGGCTGTGTCTGACTTAAGATGAAAAGGGTGCAGCAGGCATAGCTTTGCCAGCAGTTTGGATGGACACATAAATGGATGTGAAGGCAGGCATTGTGGCCTTAGATGGGTTTTTAAAAGCTTTTCCACCCAATCGGAGGGTCCTGTTTTTCTTCCATGTGCTTTTATACCATCGGTTCTACTCTGGCTCCTAAAAAATGGTTTTGTTTGGCCCGCTCTGAGTTGGTCCACACAACCCAATTTTTTCCTCGTTTTTTTTTTTTGAGGTAAAATTCATATATCATGAAATTCACCACTTAAACATTTTAAAGTGTGCAATTCAGTGGCTTTAACACACTTTACAATGTTGTACCACCATCACCACTATCAAATTGCAGAACAGTTTCAACACCCCCAAAGAAACCTGTTACCAATTTAAGCAGTCATTCCATATCTTCCCCTCCCCCAGCCTGACAACCACTAATCTTTCTCTCTCTGTGGATTTGCCTATTCTGGACATTTCATATCAATGGAATCATACAATATATGGCTTTTTGTGTCTGGCTTCTATCACTTAGCATAATAGTTTCAAGGTTCACCCATGTTATAGCATGTGTCACATAAAGCAATTTTTAAAAATCAGTGATGAACATTTAAAAATAAGAGGAACTGGCAAAAATGGTGTCACACTTGCACATGACAATGGTTGGCAGAGCTCCACAGCAGCTACCCTCTCAGGTGATGCCGTACTGCTTAGTTTGCCACTGTTTCCTCTTTCTAGTCTTACTCTTACCCTTTCTCCTACTATGTTACCTGTGGGCATTTGGGTTTGTGATTCTTGTTTTAAACTAGTGATTTTCAACTTGCCGTGCTTAGAATCACCGAAGTAACTATTAGAAAATACTGATACCCAGGTCCCATATGTAGAAATTCTGTTCAATTTGTCTGAGGTGGGGTCTGGGCATTGACATTAAAAAACTAACAACCTCTCCAGGTAATTCTAATGGGTTAAGAATCAATTTTTTAAGCCATTCCAGGGATGGCTAAAGGGTTTCTCACTTTTATCTATTCTCCTGGCCTGTCCTATAGTTTCACTTAAGTTATGGGGATGAACCCTACTCTTCTCTCTTGACTCTACGGCTTGACTCTTTCATTTCATCTCCCTACTGAGTATTGCCTGAGCAAACAAGAAGCAGAACCTCAGCTCACACTATGGTGAGGACAGCCTGGCTTTCTTATTAATGCTTTCATGACGGATACATTATTCATGAAATGCACTTGCTTGGCCGAAGCAAAGTGCTTCAGTGAGCTGAAAGATCTCCTGTGTCACATGGGGGTGGGGGAAGGGCTGAGCGTGCTGGCTGAGTCTCGTGGCTGAGACTCCCACACCCGACACCCCACACCCGACACCCCGACACCAGCGAGTGTGTACATACTGATGGGACCAGCGTAAAAATTCTTGTTTTTAAAGCTCTCTCTTTTGTTTCTTTTTATGATTTGCAGGTACTTTATTCATATGTCAGCCTTGGAACAAAGGCTCCCACGGTGTTACCCCATTACCCAGCCTACCACTCAACTTTTTCATGAAGTTCTGAAATTGGTTGAACAGAAATAATGTGTGAAATGTTAGTAACTGAGTATAAAATGTTAATTGGGAGTCAACTTAATATTTATGAGAAACAGTTTTTGATTTACTTAGTACCTGGCCATCTCTTGTCCTGTCATCAAAGATTGTATTTGAATGTTCCATCAAACCCTTTCTAAGAGAAGTCCTTCAAGTTTTTTATCTGTCACAAAAAGAAGCTTTAAATAACACTGCACATATAAATTGGTGCTAAACACTAGTGTTTCTCTAAAAAAAAGAGTTTCTAAAGACAAAAAACTATAAAGGGAACAGAAGCTCGTGGAGAGCAAGTGGAGAAAGTGCAACCTGATGATATCTGTTGGTGCAGTAACGGTGAGTGGCTTGAAGCCACTGAAATATCCAAAGATAAATGGTGGTGGAGTATAAACTACAAAGTGATCATTAGAGAAAATGCTGAGCCATAGGACGACAGCCCCGTTCTCCACCTGCCAAAATTCTGGTGACATAAGTAGTCATGGAAGAATGAGCAGAAGAACACAGGCATGAGAAGGTCAGTTCCTCATGCATCACAGAGAAAGACGCTTGGACTTTCTTCAACAAAATTAAGTACATTTTGCTACTCTGTTTCAGGCACCTGTGGGTTAACGTCTCCTAGAGTCGCTATAAAAGAGAAATGGTCTATAAACAGTCATGCTCTCCCAACCATTAAAAAAAAAAAATGTCTTCACTGTATCTTATAACAATACACTAATTGAACCCAACAAAACCTCAACTTTGGAATCACTGAGAGCTATTGAATTTGGGCTTCTAAGAACTTAGGAACGGGACCTTCCTTCGACTTAGCATGATTTGAGGTAGGATCAGAGAGAAATCCACCTCCCAAGCCAGATTTGCCTACGCTGTGCAGTGGAGGCAGAATTAGACTCACTCAGGACATCTTATCTCTGGTTCTGCCTGAGCCATTAACCAGCTACGTGACCTTGACAACTCATGTCTCCTTTTTGGGCCTCTTCTCCTGTGTGGAAGGACGGGACTAGGAGTTCCCCAAGTTCTCTGCCAGTTTGTAATGTTCTCTGCTGGTGATAAGCCACTTAACACTGTAACGGACTAGTGCATTCCTCTGCTACCCTGGCTCAGTGGATGATTTCGCATTGGCTCCAAATAATCCTGCTTTTTTCGGATCGAACATTTCCCTTTCAGCAGTCACCAACATCACTCCGCCAAGTGTCCACGCCTTCTCCACCATCACCTATCAAGGACAAGTCTTCTACTCTGCAGTCTGGGGGCAGCAAGGGGAGCCAAATGGTGCTTATGAGTGTCCTGGGCTGTTAGATGGGGGACTGTGCCCAAGAGACAATCAAGCAGAAGAATATGAAAAGATTCTTGGGAAACAGGCAAGCGACACTTCACACTGGACAAAGGATGGACAGTGGGTTGACTACTGGTGAAGGTGGAACCTATCGAAGGACAAGGTACCAACTCAGTTCGTCTCAGCTTCCAAGCAGCGCCTGGGCTCTGGGCTGGCAGTGCAGGCTCTGGAGGGCTGCGGGTTTCTCTCCCAGGTGCCGTCTGGCCCATGTCGCCTCTTCTCTCCTGCTGCTCTCTTTGCTCTGAGCACACACCTATCTCATCTCTGGGAGCAAAGGCTCTGTCAGAATGTACCTGACTCTTCCTAAGGCAGTAGCTCTTTAGGTTAAATATTTGTCACCCTGATTTTCTTATGATTATGTCTATTCATTTGTACAGTCTGGAAGAGAGCGGACACCCAGAAATGAATGCTTTGAAGGGTTATCCTGCCATAGTGTTTTTCTTGTGTGTCTTTTGCATTGTTGCCAAAGCCAAGAAAATCACTAAATGATCCATATCTATTAGTGGTCAGACACAGTTGATTGACTAAACATTGACCTCAACCACAAAATAATTATTTTTCAGGAAACCTCACTATAGAAAAATTATGAATATGAAAATCACATAAACAACAAAGGAGCACCAAAAAGACAAGCACTCATGACCAGTTTTCAGGCTGGGTTCAAGATTCTGGACTCTGACCACCTTTATAATACAAGCGTTGCCATTTACTGCACCCCACAAATAGTACAGTCACAGCTGTACCATTAAAAACAAACATATGTATAATAGGGGGTAAGAACATGGGTTTTGAGGCCAAAATGGTTGAATTTAAATCCTATCTCTGCACTAGTTTTGGACCTTGGGAAGTTACTCAACATCTCTAAGTGTCAGTGAAAGCAGAGATAATATAACCTCTCCCACAGGGCTGTTAGGAGATTTATATGAAAAGGTGTCAGTAAAGCACATAATATGGTATCTGGCATGTAGTAAGGAATCAGTACATGGGATTCATTATTATTAAAATAATAACCCAAACCGATGAGACATTCGAGATTAGTAAGTATTGCCCTTATTTTTTGGACCAACTTGGGGTATAGCTAATATACTCAGAGAGCCCTTGATCTATATAGCATTGAAGAACAGATTCACTTAGTTATTAAATTGAAAATTCAGTTTCCTATTAGCAGGCATGTGATTTAATTGACAAGTGACCATTTCTATGCTCACCACCATGAAGGGGTACTATCACTGCAAGAGCGATGTGGGAAATACTCTTCCTGCGGGGAGACAGAAAGCTTTCAGTCATTAAACTTCTTTCCACCTTTGACTCAAACAGCTAATTACTGATAAAACTGATGTAGCCATTCTGTACTTGCAGAGTTCCTCATTGATTCATAGGGAGTGTCAGAGGAGATAAATGAAGACTTTGTTCATTTTACCGAAGTCTAGATAATTTAGATACTATGTAAAGAGGGGAAAGCTTGAAGTTCCTACAATGGATAATGTATTTGACATATTTCCATTTGAACCTCACTCACTGGTAGCACCACTTTCAATTGTCATCTGGTCAGACTGTCAGACCAAGCACTCCTGTGTCTGTAGAGCTGTGTCTTTTGGATCTGAAACTTTTCTCATTTGGAAGGCAGCATGACTCCCTGGCTAGAAATGTGGGTAGTGGAACCTGGTGGCTGAGAGTATAGATCTATGTCAGAAAGATCGTGTTTTGACTCCTGCCTGTCTACTTACTTGTCATCAGACTTTTGGTAGGTTATTTAACCTCTTTCAGAACTTTATTTTATCAATTATAAGACAATAAAAAGCCTACCTTGAGAGTTTTTATACATATTCATTCATTTATCGATAAACAAATACCATGTTTCCCCGAAAATAAGACCTCATCGGACAATCAGCTCTAATGCGTCTTTTGGAGCAAACATTAATATAAGACCCGGTCTTATTTTATTATAACATAAGACCGAGTCTTATCTAACATAATATAAGACTGGGTCTTATATTAATGTTTTCTCCAAAAGATGCATTAGAGCTGATTGTCTGGCTAGGTCTTATTTTCGGGGAAACACGGTAGCTCTGTGGCTAACATACAATGGATGAGCAATATGGCATTGTTTTTCCAGTTCAAAATGATATCTGTAATTTCATATGGTCCAAACAAAGAAAAACCCCTCAATAAGTAGTACCTATTATCTTAACAGAAACACTAATTTACTTAGTGAACTTCTATTTTAAATACATGTCATTTATTCCAATTTCCCAGATAATATGGCACTTGGTTATAACATGGCTTATTCCTAGACAGATTTGGATAAACCTTACATAAAATCACACAGTTCAATTACAAATTATTGAGTGAGCATAAGATACTTAAACATGTGTGCAACAGAACTTTAAATTTTCTTGATTGCCTTCGCCAACAATAAAAGTCTGTGCTTTCACCAGTCTCTCCTCAGTAACTGATACTTCATTTACTCCACTGCTCAAAAAAGAGAAATTTGAGAGACCTCCATGTTGTCCCTTTTCTCTTCATTCCCTAAATGTAACCCATCAGCAGTGCTTATTGGAAAGTCCTTCAAAATGTTATCGGGAATCTACTGACTTCCCTTAATTACTGCTACTACCCTCAGCCAAACCTCCGTCACCTACTCAGTAGTCTGTTTAGTGACCCTGCTTTCACCCTGGACACCTACAATCTTCTCTCTAAGGTGAGTGATTTTTTTGAACAAGAAAATCAACACAATGTCTGATTTAAAACTCTTCCATTGCTTCTCATCACCGAGGATGAAATCCAGAGCCTTAACCATGGCCTTCCAGGCCCCTCATGACCTGGTCTCTGACTACCTCTGCGACCAAATCCAATCATTCTCACCCTCACGACTCCCCACAGATATTGGCCTTTGTGGTTTTCCTTCAAATTAATAGTCCCGTCCCCCAAGGTTCTTTCGGGCCCTGGAAATTCACACTAGCAAATGCTTTCCCCCAGATCTTCAAGTGTCATGCCTAAAGAGAGCTGCTTGGACCACTGCAAAGTAGCCTCCCACCCAACCCACTTCACCGTATAATGTATAAGTTGATTTGCTTATTCTTTGCAATGTAAGCGTTTAAGAATGTAAGTTCCACGAGGGTCTGGCCCTCGTAGGTCTTGTTCAATAGTCTATCCCATCATCTGGAATAGTGCCTGGTACAAAGTGCCTCTTCTATGCTGAGTGGAGGAATGCACCGAAGAAACGTGTAGACGGAGACACAGAGAAGAGAACTGGCTGCCCTCGCTGCCACCTCACAGCAAACTCCTGAGGGACCCCAGGTGAGGCCTATGAAGGAACTGCCCAGCCAGTCCACAGAATTGTGAGACATAATAAAAGGTTGGGTTTTTCAGCTTTATTGAGATATGACTGACAAAATTGTAAGATATTTCATGTACAATGTGATGATTTGATATGCATATATGCTGAAAGGATTTCCCCAAGTGCATCCATCACCTCACATATTTACCTTTTAAAAATTTTTTTTTGATGAGAACATTTAAATTCTATTCTGTTAACAAATTCCAATGATACAATACAGTGTTATCAACTATAGTCACCATGTTATACATTAGAGCCTCATGCTTATTTATCTTCTAACTGAAAGCTTGTCCCCTTTTACCAACCTCTCCCTATTTTCCCACCTCCTAGTCTCTGGCAACCACTTTCTACTCTCTGTTGCTATGATCTCAACTTTAAAATAAAGGGTGTTTAAAGCCTCTGAGTTTTAGAGTAGTTTGTTATGTAGCAATAGCTGAACAAAACAATCAAGAACATTTAACTAAAATTATGCAATATTAAATCACTGTGAGGGTAATTCCCAATTAAATAATTCACTCTGGTGTTTTACTGGTCTATATGTTCTTCCAGCTATTTTTTTCTACATTGTTAAAATCATTATATAAAATTTCCCTTTTGTCACTTTAAATGGATTCAATAATATTCCACAGAGTTCTTCTAGTCCTTTTAAAATTGGGATTTATATCTGTTTGGACACAGCAGGGTCCACATCGTAACTGTCCTTTACTGGGGAGGGGCCCGAGGCATCACACAGTGCAAATCCTAGCTGACAACGTAAGTGTTGATGGCATACAATGTGCACCAACTAGACTGGGATTGCTTCGTCTCTCAACCCTTCTTCCAGCCAGCCCCTAGCAGGGACTGGGTTACATTATAAAGCATAGAGGAGACAAGTCTTTGAAAGTTTACTGGTTATATATCTCAGAGATTGCTGGCTTCTGGGTTTGGGGAAACCTTGGGTCAAAAGGTTTTCTTTCTATTTTTGTCTGGTCTCTTTCCTTTGTTGTTGCCTTCTACTTGGAAGGTGGCTTTGACTCTGGACAACTAAGAGGGGCCACGGGTGGGGCAGGAGAAAAGGAAGCAACGGTTGTTTACTATTGGTCCCAAGATTCTGAGAGAGGCAAAGAGGACCTTTAAGTTTCCTTGCAGGTGGTCCGTTCCTTTGAAGGCCCCAAAGGGTATGGGGTTTCATGGCAGAAGCTGTGCTTATAAAGAAAAATGTTGGTTTTGACTGAAGCACTAACCCCTTTCCTCCTCTTTCTATGATGGTAGTGAGGACAGAGTAGTAGCGGTGGTGGCAGTGACTACGCATATGGTGACTTGTCTGTCTGGTCAGCAAGGAGGGCAGTGGAGGAGGGAGGAGCAGGGTGTAGAGCAAGTGACAGAGGGCCGCTGTGGGTTTTTGTGGGCCATCCTGCCATACTGTGCAGCCATAATTTATACCATTGTTTCTATAGGGAAATTATTCTGTCTTCCGCACAGCTGAACTACAAATGAATTTGGAAAGGACACATTTACAAAAGGAGTATTTTACGTCTGTGAGCAAACACAACCACCAGAGGGCAGAGCTGGTTTAGGAAGACAAAAGTAAAACTTGGCTCTCAACAGGCGCATTGATTTTTAAACTTTTCCAGTTCCTGCAGATCTTCATTATTTTTTTGTTGTTATGCTGCTTTCATATGTACTAACATAAATCTAGGTGTAAGAAAGCTCCTTATGCTCTTATAAAATCAACACAAATTGATAGTTTAAAAGTTTATAAAATGAAGTGCCAATTAAAATCATTAATGCCATGTATGATGTTTTGCCGAAACTCCGTCTCCTCTTGCTAAATGAATATGGTAAAATGTACAACATAGACTCTTGAGTTCAGTATCCTCTGCTATCACGTTTCACTTTTTTCTCTCAGAACTACTACGTGTCTTTATTTAACAGGCCCTGCTGAGGTCTGACTTCTACTTGGCTTGAATATATTTCCCTATGTGTGAATTCTGCTTCTGTTCTCTTTTTGGCCAGGGACAACTACAGTTCTCCCATGTAGGGGCAAACAATGGATCAAAGTAAACAATGCAAACACAGGCATTTCATTTAAACAAAACAAAACAAAACAAAACTTTAAATTCTCTAAGAAACCCCACAGACTTTCAAGTTGAAATCTAGACTCCATTTGATAGGCTCTGCTATAGGAGAAGAGGCTCAAATGTTTTAAGTATGGTGACTGAACATCATGGTTTCCCTCAGTGGTTTATGCCTTTTTTTCCTAGCACGCCCTGTTTCATTTTCAAAAGTATCCTCATTTGGATGACAAAGTGTAAGGTTACATACCCTGGTTATAGGCCAGTTCTGGCGTGGAGTTTTAAGATCAGGAAAGACCTGCGTCTTAGCTATAGGAGTGAGGAAACAAAGAAGGTAAAGCCATTTACAGACGTTTCATAGACTTCTCTCATAAGCTTATCTAGTCCGATGAGTGAAGCTTTGGGGGTTAAACCAAACTTCAGACATGTTCTGATCTCCCCTTGTGACTCGGAAGCCTCAGGGGTGCCCCCCACTCCCCATACTCTCAAAACACCACCTCAATACAGTTTATAAGAAAGAAAGCGAAATATTTTATCACAATTAGAATCCTCCGATATCTGAGAACATATAACGTCCTTTTAGGGTAGGATGAAACTTATAAAAGGATCACATTTACTCAGGAAAGCTGGAAGACAGGACAGCAGTTTTGTAACTGCATGACATAATTTGGCTAACGTGTACTGGTTGCTACACAACAAAATGAGTCCTCACCGCCAAATCTCGAGACCAAATTCAGTTGCCAGAGTGACTTCAGATGGTTCAGGGTTAACATAATGAAAAGATGCCACAAAATAGTGATTTTTTAAGGAGACTGCGAAATACTTCTGTAAGAAATATATATTCTCAGAGAAAGTGTCTGTGTGTGTATCTGTGTGTGTGTGTGTGTGTGTGTGTGTGTGTGTGTGTGTGTACAACCTACTGGACCAAATCCAAGAACCAAAGTTGTTCACAAACTGAAATGTGCTGAGATTGGTCCATTGAAGTGATACTAATGAGAGCATTCTGGCAACGTTGAGTCTTCATGCCTTCAGAAGATGACTGTTATCAGCATTATTTCATGTTTATCAAGCCCCAACTGGGGCAACCTGTAACCAAAAACAAGGAAGGGAGAGGGGGAAAAAGCACTATCTGTTTGTGGTCTATGTGTCAGGCATTCAATGTGGTGGAACGGTCTTAAAAGTGGTCTATCACAAGGTTTAGCAGGTTCCACACGATTTTCAAGGATCTCGTTGTCCCAGAGAGAAATCAATTCAATTCAAAAGCATCTATTCTGAGCTAGTTGGATACTTAGGGTACACAAAAGTAAGTCAAGTTGGGGTGGCCAGATGGTTCAGTTGGTTAGAGCGCAAGCTCTTACCAACAAGGTTGCCAGTTCGATTCCCACATGGGCCAGTGTGAGCTGCACCCTCCATAACTAGACTGAAGGACAATGACTTGGGGCTGATGGGCCCTGGAGAAACACACTGTGCTGCTATATTCCCCAATAAAATTTATTTAAAAAAAATTAAAATAAAATTAAGTCAAGTTGGATCCCTGTTCTAAAAGGCTGTTTTCTAAGCTAAATTATTTTGAGTACAACCTTCAAAATTTTTGCCATGTCATCTGTATTTTTATCTACTCAATATTTTTCTAACATCGTTATTTACTCAATAATTTTCTTATATTTCTACCTACATTAGCCATGTCCTAAAGAATACCTGGGAAATCATGGAGTTGATGTCATACATATATATATGTATATACATATACATGCATATATATATACACACAAAACACTTGTGTGTACATATTTCTAATGAACATTTTTAAATAAACACAAACAATTTTTTAAAATGTCTTTTCCTTGGACTATCTAAAATAACCTTTGCACCACTCTATGGAAATGATAATAGTAATAAATACTCAAAGAAAATATTTTACAAGGGCAGGGTAGGCCAGATGACAAAGGTACAAAGTGTTATAGGAAATTACAGGAAGAAGAGTTTAATTCTGATTGGATGCATCAAGGAGGCCTATTTAGAATAGTCTGTATTTGAAGAGGTTTTAAAAATAGCTAAATCTGTGATTTTTTTCTTTTTAAACCAAACAACGTGGCAAAATAAGATTTGACAAAGTTTGGTGGTAAGTGCACAGATTCTCTTTACTTCTCTGTATGCTTGAAATATTTCACGATAACAATAATAAAGTGTGTCTAGGACATGGAGAGGAGAAAAGCATCCCAAGTAGAAGAGAAAGTACGAGTGGAAGCCCAGAATACTGAAATTCAGGCAGGGAGTCTGGTTCTATCGAAGGTGAGTCCTGGAAAATAAGGCTGGAAAATTAAGATGCAGTCAGATCACACAGGAACCTAGCTAAGTGGTCCTGACAAAGACATCTGCAGGTATGGGAAACCCCTGGGGGTTTCTGATGAACAATATATGATCAGAGCAATAGATGAGGAATGGAACTCTGGGAGAAATTTGCAAGATGAGGAGAGCTCAGATTTGGAAGGATCTTACAATAATGATTCGGGTGAAAATATGAGTGTCTGCCTAAGCTCCCTAACATCCTGATTTGCTCCCTGGTTCTGCCTGGTAGCATTCTGTTTTTATTTTTTTTTAAATCCATTTCCACTGGTCAGTGATATTTCCTCCTTCCTACCCCAGATCCTTTGTAGTCTCATCCAACTATGTTGTAGACCAGGGGCTGGTAAACTTTTTCTGTCAATGGACAGATAGTGTAAATATTTTAGGCTCTGCAGTCCGTACAGTCTCTGTTGCAACTATTCAATGCTGTTATAGCGAGAAAAGCAGCCATAAACAATACATAATGAATGGGTGTGGCTGTATTCTAATAAAACATTTATTTATAGATAGTGAAATTTAAATTTCAGATAATTTTCACATATCAATAATAGATGTTTTGAAAAATAAGATCAATTAAGACAAGAAGACTATGAAATTACCTCGAAAACAGAACAGTACTTTATGACTAAATATTATGATGTAAATTAGAATAAAGAGACTGAAAAAAAGAAGGACCAAAATATGATTAGAAAAGGAGAAAAGGCAATGGGGGGAAATTGATAGAGGAAATAAGCAAAACCACAGTTGCATTGCAAGAGAAGGAGCGTGGTTAAAAGAGAATTTTATTTAAAATAAAAACTGGTGAGGGCTTGACTGGAGGAGCACTGATTTTTAACAATAATGCTTTTCAGAGACTTGGAAAGTTGTAATCCAGGACTGCTACCCATGTACTGTCAGAATAAAGATTATCCCACATTTTGTAAAGGACAACTTTGTCCACCTGTTTATATCTTTTGCCTTAAATTCTTAGCATCTCCCAAATGAGGTATTACAAACCTTCCTCAGGAGGGCTCGAAGTCTTAGGAATTAAAGCACACAGCGGTGTTTCTGCTTTCAAGAAGGAAGTTTCTCAATTCATTTCTAGGCTCAGTTCTGGGGTAATTTGTGCTCCATCTCCTCTCTAAGCCTTGCAGGTAGTGATAATTTAAAAAAAGTGGTGGGGTGGGAGAATGTTTGGTTTTATCATTAAGTGTCAAGAAGACGTCATCTGTAGAAAGAAACGTTTAATAATATGGAGAAAGCACAGCCCCAAGGGTCTTCATGAAGACCTCTATCTCCTATGTAAATGGATGAATGGCCAGAAGTGCCACCTTTTTATAATGTGGGCAAGATGACAGCAATGAATGAGGAGAGGAATTAAAACATTTAATGATACATACATACTTAAGGAAGAAATACTCAAAAGATTTTCTCTGAGGAGCAGAAGACAAGAATTGTAACGATGCTAATCATGTCACTAAAAGAATCACACAAGTGCAGGATCATTTAAAACACAAAGGGAGAATCTTAATGAGCACTCCAGTCTCCTGCAGAATTAACTGGAAAGAAAATGTTGACAAAGGTACAGTTTCAATCTAGTTCGGGAGTTTGAATAACGCTCATATATGAGAACAACTTTTAGATTTTAAGAAAAATGATAAAAAATTTCCTGGGGTTCAAGTAAGGAGGGCATTAGCAATACTGATTACTGTAATTATTTCAGCAACTAATTCTCTAATGTCAACTATGTGCTGCATAGATTAACAAGATTCAGTGCCTCTCTTCAAGAAGCTTACGATATACATGAGTATATACATACATACATATCTCAAGGGGAGTAAGTTAACCACAGAAATAATTATAAGGTGGTTGATAATAAATAAGCCAGAAGTTCAAATTTGTGTGAGTTAGAAGAAGTATTATATCCTGTTGAGATAGTAAAATTTCTATGAAGGAAGTATAGCATTAGAGATGACAAAATAGTAACATTTTCATAATGAGGGATACGAGAGATATGAGAGAAAAGCAGTCCAGGCAGTGGGTATGGCAACACCAAAGGTACAGAATCAGGAAAACAGGAGAAGTTTTTAGGAAACTGAGTAGCCATGTTGCTAGAGTATAAAATATATATCTATATACAGATATATCTAGCTATCTATATATATTTTTGGAAGGGGGCCAATAGGAAATACAACTGGAGAAGTAGCAGGAATCAAATTGTGAGGAGCTGTTCACTCATTCGCTCATTCCACAAACATTCACTGAGCACCTGTGCTTGGCATTGTGCTAAACACAGTGGCAAAAATAGACCTAGGAGACCTGAGTGCTATTACCGCTTTGTCTGTGTACTCACAGACTTTCGCAACTAGAGACCTAAACATTCTGTTGATAAAAGGAAGTCACATAATTTGTCTGCTCCCCAAATTTCATCTTGAATTAGATTTATCAATGGTGGCGGTCTGAATCCACGTGAAGAGAGATGACTTCTGTCTCACAGGGGTTCAAAAGTAATTTTGAGGAGGAAAGAAACACATTTGTGACCGATTATACTTTCAAGTTACACTCCAGTTTCCAGGAACTAGGTCAAATTCCTTAGCAGGTTTGGAAGGGTTTAACCTGTTCCTCTCTGGGCACAGTGCCTTGTCAGCTTGTCCCACAGGAGGCTGGTCCTGCTGTTTGTCCCCGTGCGGGTGAGAGTGTGATGATGAATCGCGGCCCAGCACTGGTCCACCAGACTGGCCCAAATCTGGGCTTTATCAACTGGAAGCTCCTGCTCAAGAATTCCAAGGACACATTCTTGCAGCTGTTTTCGGCCTTGAGCATGATTAGAATGTTAATCTCTCAGCTGGAGATGACATACTTTGAGACTCTGTCGAAACTACAGGAACCCAGATTTGAAAGGGGCAAATATGGGCATGCTGGCTATTAAACTAAAGAGGGTGTGTCTACGTTTAAACATTTTGTAAGAAAGAAATGTGAAATAACAAAACATAGAATTGCAAGTCAATGAAATGCAGAGCAATTATATAGATGACAATTAAAATGAAATGTAAGACTATTAGGGAAAAAGCTATAATAAAAGATTATTACTAACTCAGAACAATTATATAGATGACAAAATGAAATGTAAGACTGTATTAGGGAAAAAGCTATAATAAAAGATTATCACCAACTCGAGGAGCTATAATAGAATAAGGAGGCTTCCTAAGCTGAGCGTTAACTGTGTACAGGGTGGGGGTAGGGGCTTAAAAAGCTATCCCATTTTTAAGACTGAATCTGTGAACTCCCTGTCCTCTGCGTTTTTTAACTCAAGCCTGACATTAAACACTTCAGAAACTGCTGCCAAACTTGTCTTTGCATCCGGGAAGCAGCCCTGCAAGTCCTTACACAAAGCTTCCGGCTCTTCAATGGCCTCACTGATGAAAATGAATTTACTTATTTTACTACTGCCACTCACACGTTAGTCTTCTAACAATATAATATCTCAGAGGACCTAATCGCTGTCCTTTCACCCCCTGAACCCGAAATCCATGTTGGGCCAGTGCAATCCAGAGAATGGACTAGTTTTGATCCCCTAGACAAATGCATAAGCCTTTTTAAAATCAAATTTCTGCCGAGTGACTCACTCTTAGAAAGGAAGACATAGCAGAAACATCATTTATTTCAGTCAGTACAATCAGTACAGGGTTGAATGCCTGACATATTCCTAACACTGTGCTTGATGCTATTAGGGAGAGAAGTGTCTGGGCCTAACAGTCAGTGGTACATGACCAACACAATTAAATAAAGAAAGGTGTAAGACAGTAACTGATTAGCTGTTCTCTCTCCTTTCTATGTACTGTGCTAAGAAGGCATTCTTGTCAAACGGCCTTGCTACCATGGTGACAGTTACTAAGAAATGCACAGATCCATATATGAACAGGTTACAGAGTTCTGTTTTGTTATTGTTGTTTTTAAATATGTAGTGTTCCCGTCAGATGAATAATTCTTAATATCAGTCTCCAATTTTCTGCATGGACACTCTGTATTCAAATCCTTCAAGAAAATGGACCAAGAGCATGTGGGCCCACCCATGCTGAGCCTGCAGTTTGGGGGTTTCCTCATTGCTTGGGGATCAGGGTTTAACCCTCCATGTGTAGTCTGGAATGACCTCAAACTTCCAGGCTTCTAAATTTATCCAATCCTTTACTACACAGGTATGATTCCTGAAGGTTACCTCAAAGTCAGGAAGGAATTCTTGACAATCTCTTACTCTAAATTCCTGTTTTTGCCTCTCTTATGGTTGCAATGTTCTCTGTGCCCTACCTCATCCTAGCTGTGACCACTGGACAGGGTCCTCATTTAGTCCCCAAGCACCCCAAGTGGTTGTTTATAACGACTATTATACTGAAAGTCTGGGAATAATACTATAGCACAGGACAGGAAATATCAGTATCCAAAAATTCTTTGGCCATTTTCTACATGGGAAATTTTTCATGGGTCCTGCCTGCTGCCATTTTGCTCACACTTCCTTCTCCTCCATCTCCTTTCTGAGTTCTTAGGGTCTAAATTTCTGTAATTCCCAGCAATATAATTCTCGTTTTCAAATCCTATCCCATATGGACTCACAACCCCAAAAGGTCCATCTTTTTTTTCCTCCTCAAACAGAAGTTCCATTTACCCCAGAAGTGACTTTTGCCATTCCCCCAGAATATAAACGAGCAGCTAAAAATAGCTATCTTTAAAAGTTATTTTCTTTCCCTGTTCATGTGCTTTTTTGGCTCAATTTTCCCATTTGATCTGTAGCTTTTTTCTTGAAACTGTATGAACTACAGATATAAAGTCAGAGTTTCAGAAATAGTTTGCACTGTGCCTAGGACATTCATATATTCGGGGAGAATTCTAGTTCCTTTTTTTTTTTAATGGCAACTTCACAAATGTGCGTGTCACCCTTGTGCAGGGGCTGTGCTAACCTTCTCTCTATCGTCCCACTTTTAGTATATGTGCTGCTGAAGTGAGCTACTTCCTTTTTTTAAAATTTCATTATCTAAAAAGTTATTCCTCAAAGACTCAGAAAAGCTATGAAATGATTTGTGATTCTCTGATTGCCTTATAAGAGATAAGGAACAGAACAAAAATTGGTTCCCTGTAGAAAACTCCCTACTGTATCTGGCATTATCCATAGGCCAAGACATTTTTATATACACGCAGTATAATTTTCATAAAAGAAACCTTTCCGCATTCAGTCACAGGAGTAGATGCTTGGACAGTGACCACAGCTCTGCTTTCAGGATAAGAATCTTATCTCCAACTACAGAAAAGTTTCCAAAGGTGCTGAGTGCTGATTTCTCTGAGGCATCCCTAAATTACATTTGAATGTCAGCCCCAAAAGAAAGGTAACATATGACAATAAGTATAGCTTTTGTGAAGATGGGTATTTCCCCTTGGACACACCTCAGTCTCTCTATATATACCTCTCATGAGCCTATGCACTATGCAGAGTATTGAACTATGGTACCGTGGAAGATGGTTTTTCTCACAAAACCATAAAATAAAATGGAGATCCTATAGGAATTTAGAAATTAAAGAGTGAGAAAAGTCTTACTATATATAGAAGTAATAATTATGGAAAGGAAAACCAAGTAGAATTCACTTACAGAGTTCCAGAATTTTAGAACTAGAAGAATTTCAAAGATCAATCACTGCTTTGCAGAGAAAATGAGCTCGAGGTGTTAGTAGTTTACCTGAGGTTACACAGTGAATTAGTAGCACAGCCAGGAAGAGACCACAGATATTAAGAGCTTTGTCCACCTTACCACATGTAACAACTACTAAGCATCAATCCTGTACAAGGACATATATAGCTTGAGATAACACATGTAAAATGCCTAGCGCAGTGTCTAGAATCATCAGCTGTCATCATTATCACAATCACCATCATCATAATGGGTAAGAGTATAAATTTTGATATTAGCCAGACCTTGAGGTGAGTCCCAGTTCTGCCACTTACTGTGTAACAGTAGACAAGCTACTTACCTTCTCTAGGCCTGTTTCTTCACCTATAAAATGTGAATAAAAACAGTGTCTACCTAATAGGATAGTTGTGAGGATGTCATATACACTCACTTGTGTGTGTGTGTGTGTGTGTGTGTGTGTGTGTGTGTGCATACAGGAACTATTCAAATCTTAGCTGTTCCATAGTATTTATTAACCCAGATAGGTACAGAGAGAGTCAAACAAGGACACACATATATATGGAGTATCAGTGGAACTTCCCTTTGCCACATCAAAAAGAAAGCCAGAAAGTTAGCATTTACTGAGCTTTCAATGTATACAGATATCAGCCCATGAGAGTATGTTACAAAGAAAACAGGAGAAGAAATGCTTCTTGGGGAGTAATAATATAGGAACTATTAATATTTATTATTCTCAACAAATATATACCAACTACCTATGCAATGATAAATAAGACTGAGTTTCTGTTCTCAAGGAGCTGGCAGTCTAGTAGAGGAAGAAACCAGGCTATTACGATATGGAGTGGTACGCACATTGCAGAGCCCGAGCTAAGAGGCTACGAGAAGTTCACAAAAGGGCATCCCATCCAGTATGGGTCAGGGTAGGGGAGGGAGTGGCAGAGATTTCTCAAATAAAAGAATAAGGATTTGGCCAAAGATGAGAAAAGTTGGAAAGGGCCTAAAGCCACAGACCAGCTGTGGTGGGTACTCTGAACTGACTCTCAGCATACATTCCAAACCTCTAGTGTGCTTCCTTATACTGCAGGCGCTAAAGAAAGAAAACCCACATTTCCCCACCACCCTGCAATTAGGGTTCTACTTCTGCCAATTAGAAGCACTGGAAGGTGGATCCAGACTAGAGTTATCTGCTTTGTTTCTGCTGGCAAGCTCAAGTGTGGACACACTGGGCTTTTCTGCAGCATTACGAGGTGTGATCAAAAGATACAGTGAAGGGCCGGCCCGGTGGCTCAGGTCGTTAGAGCTCCATGCTCCTAACTCCGAAGGCTGCCAGTTCGATTCCCACATGGGCCAGTGGGCTCTCAATCACAAGGTTGCTGGTTCAACTACTCGAGTCCCGCAAGGGATGGTGGGCAGCGCCCCTGGCAACTAGAAAACAGCAACTGGACCTGGGGCTGAGCTGTGCCCTCCACAACTAAGACTGAAAGGACAACAACTTGAAGCTGAACGGCACCCTCCACAACTAAGATTGAAAGGACAACAACTTGACTTGGAAAAAAAAAAAAAAGATACAGTGAATGTTTAAATAAAAAAATTTTATTACACTAAAAAACACATTGTCATTAATCCCTCTCAAAATACTCCCCCTTACTTCAAACTCACTTATTCCATCGTCCTTGCCACTTTCGGAAGCAGTTCTGGAAGTCCTCTTTCTTGCGTGTCTTTACTTCATTCCTAGAGTCTGCTTCCGTGAGTGTCTTTACTTCATTCTCCATCATGACAACGTTCCATGTCATACATCGCTTCTGGTACAGCAATTTCTGTCAAATAAAAACATTAAGGTGTGTTCTCATCCACCTTATTCACCGGATCTGGCACCGTGGGACTTCTGGCTCTTCCCTGAAGTCAAAATGATTCAGGACATTGAAGCAGCCAGGACAGCGCAACTAAAGACATTCACAAAAGAGGACTTCCAGAACTGCTTCAGAAAGTGGCAAGAACAATGGGACAAGTGTGTTCGAAGCGAGGGGGAGTATTTTGAGGGGGATTAATAGCAATGGGTCTTTTACTGCAATAAATATTTTTAAATTTAAACATTCACTGTATTTTTTTATCACACCTTGTATTTCAATGTCTAGGTACTAATTTCGTGGGTGTTGAGACGTTGTCACAGGGTCAGCAGTGGCTTCCTGATCATTAGATTACCGCTACAGTGGCATGTCTTGAACTCAACTGCAGAGGTAGCAGCTACTCCAGTAGACAAGTCCAGCAGTCCTGTCCTAGGACCCATTCTTGGAGGCCCTAAGTGACCCTTCTTTCAGCCTTTCCAATGATTTTGTAAGGTCCTGATTCCCTGTGTTAAATCCCTTTTTGTTTAAAATGGTATGGGTGGTTCCTATTTCTTGCACCTAATACACCAACAGAATACACAAATGCAAAATGTACCATAAATAATATAGTTTGCAGAGGTCAGCCAACTTTTTCTGTACTGGGCCCAGATAGCAAATACTTTAACTGTTGTGGGCCATTTATGATCTCTCTTCCTCCAGCTCAGTGTCAAGTATATTCACATGGTTGTGCAACAAGCTCTAGGACATTTTCATTTTGCAAAACTGAAATTCTATACTCTTTAAATAACAATCCCCATTTCCCTCTACGCTACTCCCAGGCCCTTGGCCAAAACCGTCATACTTTCTGTTTCTATGAATTTGACTAGATACCTCACATAAGTGGAATCATACAATATTTATGTTTCTGTGACTGGCTATTTCACTTAGTATAATGTCCTCAAAATCCATATTGTAGCATGTCACAGGATTCCTTTCCTTTCCTTTCCTTCCTTCCTTCCTTCCTTCCTTCCTTCCTTCCTTCCTTCCTTCTTTCCCTCCCTCCCTTCGTCCCTCTTTTCATCAATTCTTCCTTCCTTTGTAGGGCTGAATAATATTCCATTGCATGTATATACCACATTTTCTTTATCCACTCATCTGTTTATGGACATTTGGGGTGCTTCCACCTCCTGGCTGCTGTAAATAATGCTGTTATGAACACGGGTGTGTAAATGTCTCTTTGAGATCCTGATTTCAATTCTTTTGGATAGCTACCTAGAAGTGGGATTGCTGAATCATAGGGTAATTCCATTTTTAATTTTTTGAGGAAACACCATTTTGTATTCCTATCAACAATGTGCATGGTTTCCAATTTCTCCACATCTTTGCCAACACTTATTATTTTCTGTTTGATTTTTTTAATAGTAATTATCCTATTAATTGTCCTATTGAGTGAGGTGATAGCTCATTGTGGTTTTGATTTGCATTTCCCTAAAGATTAGTGATGTTGAGCATATTTTCATGTGCTTGTTGGCAATTTGCAGATCTTCTCTGCCCATTTTTAAATCAGAATATATATATATATATATATATATATATATATATATATATATATATATATATATACACACATTTTTTTCAGATTTTTTTTTTATTGAACTACAGTTCTATCTATATTCTGGATATTAATCCTTTGTCAAATATGATTTCCTAAGGTTCCTGTTTCACTCTGTTGCTTATGCCAGGCCAGTGTCAATCTGTGTTCATGAATGGGAAGTTTAGTCTGGAGCAACTTGCCCACAGTCTGGCTAGATCTGGAGCCAGCTTCCGTCCCAAAGATACTACTGGAAATAAGCCAGAGCATCTCCATCTTGGACACTTCAGGTCCTAGCTACTCTGGTTCTCTACAATATTGAAAAGCATCCCCATGCCTTTACTTTGAACCAGAAGCAGTCAACCTGTGCTTTCTGGGGCTGCAGAATTAGAAACAGCCTCAAGACTCGGTGACTAAATGGGAGGCATGGAGGTAGAGCCATCAGATTCAGGCTTTGCATTGTTAAGTGCCTGCCACTAGATAGCTGAAATCAAACACAGTATCTATTTTTCATTTTAGCTGTGCTCCTTTTTACTTCAAATGGTAGTTCAGTTCAGCTTCTTTGATTCTCCATGCCTACTTTAAGGGAATAAAACATCTCAACCCTAGAGACCTTAGTGATTTCCAGTTAAATATATGGAGAATTAATTCATGAGATAGTCTAAAATGCAACCCAGTTCACACAATACTTGCTCCAAAATGAAACCTTGCTGATTCTGTATTAGTGGATATGAACACCACGCCATGGTACATTTGCTAAAATATCCTATTTAAGGTATACTAATTGCTAGTATAAAAACAGTCATGAGGATGTAAAGCACAGCATAGGGAATTTAGCTAATAATATTGTAATAACTATGTATAGAGTCAGATGGGTACTAGACATATCGGGGTGATCACTTCATGAGTTATATAATTGTCTAACCACTATGTTGTACAGCTGAAACTAATATAATACTATATGTCAACTGTAATTGAAATTTTTTTTTAAATATATCCTATTTGAAAAGATAAGGCTCTGATTTATAAAAGATCAATTTCCTGTTCCAACGATTTGCCTTTTAGAAAAATTTAGGAAGCCTTGTTTGCACTATTTTTCTGGTCCCCACAAGAAAAAGAAAATGGGAAGGTTAAAGACAGAGCTGCAAATGGTCAAGAAGAAGAAACGCTAGAATTGCAGGATCCTAATTCACTTCCTCCCTGACTTTGACGTTAAGTTGTTGCTCTTTGAGTATTTATGTACAATGACGTTCATCACTGTATTACTTCTAATCATGAATGTCAGGAACAGCGACATTTATAAATGACTTCAGCTGTAAATAACAGAAATCTCAAACACAAAGTGGTTAAATCAAGTTATTTCTCTCACGATAACAAGAAATCCAGAGATAGATAGTTGCTGGCGTTGGTTTAAATGTTCAACAATCTCAAGGCCAATAAAACCTTTAATTTTTTGTTTCCTCATGGATGAAAGATGGCTACTATAGCTCTAGACAGCTCATTCCTTACTAGGCAGAAAGAACAGGGAAGAAATTATGCCAGTTTTGGTGGCAAAATTTGGAAAGCAAAATTTCCCGGAACTTCCCCCTCAACCTCAGAAATCTTTATCTTACTTCCCAATGTCTTGAATTTACACCACCTCTAATTGTAAGTAAGGCTAGGAAAATGAAATACATGGGAATATTTGGTTTGCCCATCCTAGAAGCAGGCAAGTGAGAGAGAAGTTGGGAACCAGTGTTCGTTTACTGAGTTTTAGGGTCTGCCACGGTGAAATCCAGAAAACAGCAAAATATCTATAAAAATACAAGACTGACCGAGTATGACGTGCTACATGAATCCCAGGTGGTTGTTAAAATTGTGGTAGAGAAAAATACTTAGTGGCAGGCAAAATTATTCACACTATGTTGTCAATGAAAAAATTAACATAGAAAAACGATAATAAAATTGTCAAATTTGTTGGGGTGGAATAAGTTTAGATAGATTTTAAAAATTTAAACAGATATCATGTATAAAGAAAAAGTTGGAACTTACATTCTGAAAATATTGAATTAGGTTGGGTTTTCCAGGAAACAGACTCCGAGGCAGACATTTGCACGCAGGTGGTTTACTGGAGCATACTCTTGGGAACAGCACCTGTATGGAGACAGGAGAGGGTAGAGGGACAAAGCCAAGGGCAGGGCCATTGCCACACATGCTTTAACAGGTCCCATGGGACGTTCTAAAGCTGGATGTCCCAGATTGTCCCAACTAAGGGCCTGTGCCTTTTTGTACCTCCACCACTGACCAGTCATTGGATTTGGGCTGCCCTTCGGGAGGGAATATAACCTAGGGCGAGGCAGTTTCCTTCACAGAAGGCAATTTTGCAGAGGAATTCACCTGTAAGCCATCAGCGACTAACATTTCTGGCAGCTGTATGTTGGGATCTGGGCAGCACATCACAGCATCCACTAGAAATGTCAACAGTGATTAACTCTGGGTTTGGGGACCACACATGAAATCCACTGTTTATCAGATAAATGAAAGAATGGGTGCTTGAATGAAGGAACACCTTGCCTCCCTGTTCCTAATCTCCTTTTGCCCCCCAAAGTGGGTTATCACTAAAATGGTTTTGATACCAGCACCGTCACTAGAGATATTTTCAAAGAACCTATGAAGCGCAGTCTCAAATCAAAGGTCTTGAGCAGTTATTTTTCTAGACTTAACAGGAGAGATTATGGCTTACATTAAGAATCAACGCCTTGAGCAATATTACTAATGGAGCAGTTAAGGGCTTCTATCTGGATTTTGAAGAAGACAGATAAATATCTCCCATGCTGGAAATGGCATCACCATCTGTAGTGGCCAGCTTTCAGGATAGCGTCCATCGATCCTTATGTCCTAGCACTCATGTCCTTCCCTAGTCTCCTGCCCAAATTCAATCAAGGCCGGCCCTGAATATGACCAAGGTGATGCATGACTTCCAAAGCTGTCACAAAAGGCACTGCAGTTTCTGCTTTGGTCTCTTAGATTGATCACTTGCTCCATGTTAAGCCAGTTGGCATGCTGTGAGGACACTCGAACCATCCTATGATAGAGGCCCATGTGGCCAATACCCTGGGCCAAATCGCCAGACTTGGGAGACAGCCACCTTGGAAGTGGACTCTCCAGCTCCAAAAACAGTGTTCAGATGACGGCAGTCTTAGCCAGCATCTGACTGCAACCTTATGGGAGACTGAAACAGAAATGTCCAAGTGAGCCACTCTTGAATTCCTGACTCACAGAAATTGGAAATAACACATGATTCTTATTGTTTTAAAGCCACTAAGTTTTGGGGTTATTTGATATGCAGCAACAGATTGCTAACATATCATCAGTAACAAACATTTATTACTACTGTACTAAGTATCGTGCTTATGGGCTGAATCATATATTATTCAAGGTAACTTCTTGCCTTATAACTTTAATGTTTTAATAGCTTGACATGTCATTAACTCTATATCTTTCCTATAAAATTCTTATGAGAATCATAAGAATCAGCCAATCAAATATTTAAGAAACATCCATTAAGTTCAAAGGTATGATGATGCTAATGATAACAATACAGTCAGAGTAAAAGGTATGCTGATTAAAAGGTATGATGATGCTAATGATAACAATACAGTCAGAGTAACAATAATGACAGGTATTACTAACATTTATTAAGCATCTGCTATGTCTTAGACACCGTTCTAGACACTGTACACATAGTCTCATTTAATCTTAATATGTATTGTATTGCCAAATGTTTTCCAGAGAGGACATACCAAGTTACACCCCCATCTGCAATGGATAAGAATAGACTCATTGCATGTTCACTAGCACTTAAAAAAAAAAAAAAAAAGCTTTCTTCTTTTTAAAAAACTGATAGGTGAAAAATAGAATAGTTTTATCTGCATTTCTAGGATTACTACATCTTGGTATGTTAAGCACATTAGGCTTTTGTCTGACATATGTTACAAATATTTTTTTCCCAGGTTGGTATAGTACTTTTTTCTTTTAATTTTATTGGGAAACATCCATGGTCATTGGTTACATATTGCTTTCATGCCACAATGTCATAGCTGACTCTCCTAAGGAGGGTGCAGCTCCCAGTGACCCATGCGGGGATTGAACCGGCAACGTTGGTGTTAACAGTACCGCGCTCCAACCAACTGAGCTAACCAGTCACCCTGGTATAATCTTTTCTTGATGTTTCTATATAGTCAAGTCAATCTCTTTGCTTGTAATTTCTTCCAGTTTTTATAATTAGAAAGTTCTCCTTTATCCCTAGATCAATTTTCACTTGTATTTTTTTCTAGTTTGTTTATGGTTTTGTTTTTTTACACATGAAATTATTTTTGTTGCAAGATACCGGATAAAGGTCTTTTTAAAATAATCATGTCTACTTCATTATTAGTTGAATAAGTTTTCCTTTCCCCACTGATTTATGATTCCACATTTACTACCTAAGGAATTCTTATATTACTTAGATATGTTTATGAGTTTTATAACGCTCTTTCATTGCCTGTTGGTTTTGGTGCTACTACTACACTTTTTTTGATTACTGGCTTCTACTCATTCATCAAGAACCATCACATTCTCTTCCAGAAAGCCTCCCTGATTCTTCCAAAAAAATGACTGCTACCTCCTTTTTCACCTTTATAACATATATGCATAAAGTTCTGCCTTGCACTGTTAATAGGGTTGACCTTATTCAATCACATTCTTGAGAACAGGGAACAGGTGTACTGTATATTCATTAAAATTAAGCTATTGGTGGGGCGGCTGGTTGGCTCAGTTGGTGAGAGCACAGTGCTCATAACACCAAGGTCGCCGGCTCAATTCCCACATGGACCAGTGAGCTGCGCCCTCCACAACTAGATTGAAAACGACTTGACTTGGAACTGATGGGTCCTGGATAAACACAACACTGATCCTCAATATTTCCCAATAATAAATAAATAAATAAAATTAAACTATTGGATTTGCATTAAAAGGTAGTGATGGCAGAATAGTTCTAGGGTGACTGTCATCCAGGGTGTCATGCGGGGTCTCTGGTCCTGCTCCCCACATAAGAACGCAGGATATGGTGAGGCCAAAAAAGGAACTACAACAGAGCCATAGGTAGGGGAGTCATACCACTATATTCTCTCTGGCAGCTGGGTTGGAGACACAGGAAACAGGAGCCACACGATTTGCAACCTGCCATCCGCTTCTCTGCCAACCAACCAACCCCACTTGCTAACTGCAATCGCCATCCGCCAACCAACCAACCAAACCCTTGCTAACTGCAATCTGCTGTGTTAACTGCAATCTGCGCTTGCCAGCCACCATCCGCTGCTAGCGTAGCCACGGCAGTTATATTAGTGGCCAATGGCTCATTGGTTACAGCTGACGGCCAACTAGCCACAGCTGATGGCCATCCGATCACAGTTGATGGCCATTTACAACCCGAGCCAGCACCTTTCCACGTGAGGCTGAGAGCCTGGAATCTGCTCTCTGGGGCTCTGTCCCCACAGTGACAAAAAAATGAAAACAGAAAATTCCCTCACTTGTTCAACAAACATAACTGTGCCATTCATTCTGAAAAGATTATAAAGGTGAGTGAACTCAAGATTCTCCCTTAGAGAGTTCACCACTTAGTAGGGGAAAGAGACATGTAAAAATATATGGATTATGATAGCCAAGACATGGAAGCAACCTAAGTGTCCTTCGATTGATGATTGGATAAAGAAGGTGATATATATACATATACATATATGTATATATATATGTAATGGAATACTATTCAGCCATAAAAAATGATAAAATATTGCCATTTGCAACAACATGGATGGATCCTAAGAGTATCACGCTACATGAAAGAAGTCAAACAGAAAAGGACAGAACCATATGATTTTACTCATATGTGAGATATAAAACAGAAAGCAACAAATTAACAAATAAAACAAACTCAGACACAGACAACAGTATGGTGGTTACCAGAGGGGAAAGGGGGTGGGGGAAGGATGAAAAGGGTAAAGGGGATCAAATCAGACCCTGGGTGGTGAGCATACAATGCAATATAGACATGATGTAGTAGCATAAAATCGTACACCTGAAACTTATGTTATTAACCAGTGTTACCCCAACAAATTTCATTTAAAAAATATATGTAATTAAATACAGTGCGATTAGGTAGCATAAATAAAATAAGCATGTGCAAGGGAGGAGAAAGGAAAAAAACAACTAAGCAAGTAGTGGGCAGCGTTCCAGAATAGTACCTAGGAGCTGGGTTTACGGTGTTTATTAAATGTCAAAGGAACGCGTAATTAATCTAAATGACGAAGCGCATCAATTCAGAGCCTTTAACAGAAGTTCCATTAATTTATCCCTCATTCTGGGATCTTTTTCAGGAAGCCTAACATAGTTTGGCTCATATGGACAAGCTGAAGAGAAGCTCTGTTGGCAGCTGTTTCGTTAGCACGAACCTGAGATGACTAAAAAGGTGCGAATTAACCTAGTATGTGACTGGGAGAAAATTATATACGGGGATGATACGACAAATCTTGATCTAAATCAGGCTGGTAATCTATACAGCACTTACACGAGTTGGTTTAAAAGCTATGAGGACTGACCCCTTGTTGAGAGAGTGAGAACAGTTCCAGCCTGGGGTCTCGCCACCTCGCCCCGCCCCTCAGAGCCAAGGCGAGCCCAGACCACAAGTTCGGGCAAAAATGACTGATGTCATGCAAACGTGACGTCATTCGCACTGACGCAGTCTCACAGGGAGGGGCCTCTGAGCTCACCTCAGAACGCGGTCAGCGCCACAGAGCAGCGAGTTGGCCGCCCCGCGTTCTGGCCTGGGGGTCCGAATAGTCTGAGCTACGGGAACCGAAGCGCCGAAGCTGCTCAGGA